>NW_026555084.1:32240000-32840000 GCF_021234165.1 Pteronotus mesoamericanus | reverse complement strand
AAAGGAAACCGAAGGTGTAAGTGGATGCGCTTTGTCAGCTGACATGCTGCCCCCATGTTAGTCCTGTTGGGTGGGTGCAGTGCTCAGAGGGCGGGTTTTAGGGACCTGGCTCCTCATCCATACCCAGCAGGAGCCTGGTCTGGGGCAGGGGGGCAGGCGATGGTGGGAGCCTGGCGAGCACAGGCCCTGCGGGGACCATCCCGCTGGGCCAGGCCCCTTTCACCACTGCCCTGTGGGAGCGCAGGCCCAGTGTTGCCAAGCTGCTTGAAAGTTTGCTGAGCTTAAATAAGGCACCTAATTCGAAATGTTTTTAAGTGTCTTGTTGACCAAACATCACAGGCCCATGAGACAGATTAGGCCGGTAGGACATTGGTTTGCAACCCCCTGGCGTACAGTTGTGCGGCCTTTTGTCCAAACAGCCCTTCTTTCTCTGCTGCAGGACCTGGGAGCGGCTGCGGGCTCCAAGCGCCCCACCTGCGTGATAATGGTCAAGCCCCACGAAGACTACCAGGAGGCCTATGACGAGTGCCTGCAGGAGGTGCAAGCCCTGCCCCTGCCGCTGTGAAGGCCTTGGCAGCAGCCTGGGCGCCTGCTCCGGAAGCTGGGTGGCTGGCCGGGGCCCACTGGCCGCTCTCCTGCTGCGCACCCTCAGCGTCGCCCAGTCTCCTGAAGCACATATTTCCCCCCGGGCAGCTCCAACAGCATGTTCTCCCCCGGGTGCTGTTTCCTGTTGAGTTTCCTGGCACTAGGTTCCAAGGAGGTGTGAAGGGAAGTAAAAGCTAAGGCTATAATGTGATGCGCCTGTGGGTGTTTTTCAAAGCAGAAGCTGCTGGTGGGGCCACGGAGTTGGTGGGCGGGAAAAGCGGAGCAGCCTTTCTCGCCAGGGGGCCTGAAGGACTTGAAGAGTGTCAGCACCAGCGCCTGGCTGCCGCGGCTGGTGCTAGACTCCTGCTGAGAACAGACTGCTGCCACCCCCGAGCCTTCACCTCCCACATCCAGAGCAGGTGGGGGATGCAGGCTAAGGCAGCTGAGCCCAAACCCCACCACCTGGGAGCCTGCAGCCTCTATGGCGGGCACACCCCAGTCCCCTTCTTCCTGCGTGAGCCTTAAGCGCCACTGGAAGCTTATAGGAGCAATTTACCCACCCGGGGCATTTTAAATAGGAATGCGAAGCTAAATAGGAATGTGAAGCTAAATTTTAAAGAGGGCATTTTAAATAGGAATGTGAAGCTAAATACAAACCCCCAGGCCCTCTCTGCTGCATAATGGCCCTGGTAATGCAGTCCCTCCCAGCATTTTACACCTAAGGTAACTTGCTGCTCTCAAGGCCAGCACAGGACTCAGTACACACAGCAACCAGGCTTCAGGTGCCCTGGAATACACTGGGAAGAGCTTGGGCTTATTTTGATTTAAACCCCAAGCTCCCCCTGATGAGCTGTGAGCCCTGCTGTGCAAGTCATCTCATCTTCCCGCACACCCCTGCGCTGACGCTACGGGTGGGTGTGGAGACGCGCCCTCGCCAGGGACTGACCGCTCCCAGCCTTTCCACCCCATCAGAGATGCAGGCTGGGTTCTTGCTGACTGGGCACCGGCTGCCACGGTCCCGGCGGCAGCAGCCAGACCGAAACCTGTGTACAGTGGACGTGTAGGAATTATTTGTTGGTGGAGCTAAGAGAAGGAGAAGGCCTGTGAATATATTTGCTCAAATTTATAAAACAATGGCATTTAGTTCTAACCCAGAGCATTTACAGTGGGTGACGGACACACACAGCGGTGAGGCGGTACGGCGAGCGGGTAAGACAGGGCGCTGCTGTGGCAGGAAGGCCTGGCTGAGGGCAGGGATGGAGACTTGCCGCCGCCGCCCAAGTCCTCTGCTCCGCCATCAGTTGCTGCCGAGTCAGTAGCAACAGAAACGGAGGTGGCTGGAACCCAGAAGCCGGCGTCTCCTTGTCCAGACAGTCCAGGAGCCAGCTGTCCGGTGCAGTCTGGTTCGTTCCCGTCCCGGCCCCTGCTGTGGCGACACTCGGCCACCTGCTCTGAAAGGAACCACCACCCACCGAAGCCGACCAGCCCAGGAGACAGCAAGGCTCATGGGTGGAAAACTTGTTTAAACTGGGTTCCTTCCGGGCAGGAGTCAGAATATGATGCGCTTCCCATCAGCTGGGTTCTGTTCCACGGGACAGTAGGGACACTTCAGCCTGCAAAGGAGGAGAAGCAGGAACGTCGCGGGGGCTGCTGCAGAGGAGCCAAGCCAGAAAGGAAGAGCACGGGGCGCTTACTTTCCTCCGTTAACGAGCTTGTTGAGTGCGTCCTGGGAGATGACGTGGCCACAGATGAGCTTGATGGGGGGGTTGGACTCTGACGTCTGCTGGCGTAGGATGGGGCAGGCGAACACCGAGTGGAACCAGCACTTCATGCCGAGTTCAATCTCAATCTGGGGGGGCCAGCCCAGGGGTGAGTCCCAGTCCTGCCGTGGCCGTCCTCCCCAGTGCCTTTACCCACACCTCTCAGCCAGGGCTCACCGGCAACTCGTCCTTGTGACTCCAGACCCCCGTGCACTGCCTTTGCTCAATCACAGCTTTGATGTTCATCAGCATGGGCAGCGCCACGCAGCCAGAGGCAAAGCTGCGGAACAGAGAGCAGGGGCTGGGGTGGCCAGACCAAGACCCCAGCAGACAAACCAAAGGACCAGCACACATGTCATTGGTATGGGACTCAGGTCGGGGTTCTAAAGTGGCACATGGTCAAATCGGTCCTTGAGAATTTTGTCAGGTTGCTCATAAAGTGCCACATACGTAGTTACGTGTGTCCAACTTGAGTCATACCAGTGCACCTCAAAACTTAAGAATCTGCCCTGGCTGGTGTGGCTCAGTGGATCCGAGTGCCAGCCTGCAAACCAAAGGTTGCTGGTTTGATTCCCAGTCAGGGCACGTGCCTGGGTTGTGGGCTAAGTCCACAGTTGGGAACATGTGTGAGGCAATAGATCTATTCCTCGCATCAATGTTTCTCTTGCTGTCTCCCTCCCCTTCTCTCTACAAATAAGTGAATCTTTAAAGGAACAAAGAAAACTTAAGAACTTAAAGGAGAGACAAAAGGAAGATCCAGGGGGCAGGTATCTACCTCCAAACCACGGAAAAGTCCTTGGTGTGACAGGGACATGATCAGTCTGAAAGGGCCCCAGCCTGCCCGTCTACCCCGCTCAGCTGTCATACATCGCCTCTACAACTGGTTACCAACTGGGGCACTTAGAGACAGGGCAGATTCGGACCTCACCCTGCTTTGGGTGGGGGTGGGAGCAACCGGCCGGAGCTCTGGGTGCTAGATACGGACAGTGCAGGGGGCAGCTGTCCTGCATGAGGCGCAGGCGGTGTTCCTGCTGGGAAATGCTGTCCAGAACTCGGGTCTACCACTTGGGAAGGAGCATGAGATCCTACAACCAGTGTAAGTAAACGCGCCGTGACATCACCCGCCAGTGCAGTGAGGGGCACTGGCTCCAGGCTCCCCGCCCTCTATTCCCTGGGAGGCCTTAGGCAAGTTCAGCCACGTCTTGGGCCTGTTTTCTGTGAAGCGAGGACGATAGGACCTCTAACTCCCAGGTCACTGGAGTTATGAGAAGAGCATTAGTGTGCAGGAGCCTTCGAGTGGGAACTCGAAACCTGAAACTCAGCCACTCAAGCCTACCGGGGAGGAAGTGGGGTTTGAGGGATGAGGCTGAGAGAGCCACGCGCGGACGTCTTGTGGTATCCGGCGGTCAGGTGCAGGCAAGGTGAGGACCCCATTCAAGGGAATTCACAAAATAGGAACCTTGACCTTGCCGCTAACCTCATGGTGACCTTGGGCCATAACTTCTTAACCTCAGTTTCTCCAACTGTGGACACAGATAATTCCTATCTGGGAGAATGGTGTGGAGAGCCAGTTTCGGTCTGCGGAGGCACTGAGCGCAGTCCCCGGCGCGCCGCAGGGCCTCGGCAAACTTCCCCTTGATGTCCTCCCACTCACGCTGCCCTGAGCACAGGGCTGCTGTACCTGACGCTGAGGGGCGACTCCACAGAAAGCCCCAGCAGGGAACAAGCATCGCGCGTAAAGGTCTCACAGATCTCAGCCCAGCGGCTGTTGTCCAGGAGGTGGCAGTAGGGCGACTTCTCCAAGCCTAGTCGCAGGTACACCAGACTGCCCATCATCACCTGGATCTCTACAAGGCAACCGCGCGGCTCAGGGCGTGCCGGCGCCCAGGAGGCAGCCTCTCCCCAGGGCTCGGGGCCAGCCCCAGGAGCCGCGGCCGCGGGGCAGGGCGGGAGGCAGGCCAGGCCCCAAGGCCCCCGGGCGCCTGGCCAGGCAGGGGCTGAAATGCCCTCAGGCAAAACTTGTCTTCCCTAAAATCCCATGGGACTGCTTAAGTGGGATAAGGCCAGCACCACCCAGAGCACGAGGACGAAGGGTCCTACCTCTCTTCTCATCCCTTGACTGCATCAGGGAACGGATCTCGAATCTCAAGTCTCGGGGCAGCACCCAGGATATAGCTAATGTCCCTTTTCAAAAAACCTTCAGGGGGTATCGAGCTAAGTTTAATTAGACTGTCTGGTTTTCATGTTTACCTCTCAATAAATGTGACGTAATAAATAGTAAGGGAGCTACAGACAAAAGTTACTACAGTAGGGCGGGGCCTGACGGCCACCGCCTGAGGTCTGGGGAGCCGAGTGTGAAGCGGGGGGCTCGGGATGGAAGCTGCGGGGGCGCTGGGGCAGAGCAGCACGCGGCAGGCGTGTCGTGGCCCACACAGCCCCGTGTGCTCTGCATGTGGGGGTGGCACACAGCCAGCGTTGGGGACTGGAGGTGGCTCTGAGGTGAAGCTCGAAGGGTATGACAGGCAGAGGTGGAAGAGCCTTGAGTATGGAGTTCACCTTGGAGACAACGAAGGAGGGGTCAGGGTTCCCAGGCTGGGGAGCGGCACCCCAGTAACCCGCTGGCATTGGCACTCACCCCGCTGGTGCAGCCGAGCAAAGGGCTGGAAGCGCCTGGCGTAGCTGAGGGCCTCCAGCTGCCTGTCGGGGCCCCCAGCCAGGAGGTGGATAAAGTGCAGTCGGTGCAGCTTGAACTCCAGGGAGCTGTTGAGCTCGAGCAGACGCTGCCTGTGGGAGGCGGCCCATCTGCCAAGAAAGGGACCGGCTGAGTGTGGAGCGCGTGGGACAACAGAAGAGGGCGCCGGGGCAGGACAGAGCAGTGGTCTCCAAAAGCCTATTTGGGGCCATGAGGCCGAGCTGGGGGCACGTCAAGTACACTGGGTGAGGCGAAGACAAGCTCTGTCCCTTGCTGGTCCATCCCAGGGCCCACTTACTCCAATGCCGGCCCCAGGTCATGTTTGTGCAGAGCTTCTAGGATTCGATTCAGCTCCAGGAAAGGCTGCTTGAAATCCAAGTCCACGTTCAGTGTGGATTCCTGCGGGAGAACGCGGTCCCATCACTGGAGGACAGTGTTTCCCAAATGCTCTTCTCTAACAAAACCTCACCTGCCACAGACAGGCTGGCGAGAGCCGAGGTCTGCGCGAGGGGCGTGGCCGCCGCCGCCCTGTGGCCACTCTCATTCCCACCTCAGTTCAGGGAGGCTGAGCGCCACCCGCGGGTCTCCCGCCGGGCAGACCATGCCCTCACCTGGGCCAGTGGCCACAGGCCCCAGTCCCTGTGCTGAGTAGCACGATGAGAAATTATTCCTTTTCAGCCCTCTTAATTACTTTAAGAGAAAGGGCCCTTTACTTTCGCTGCCAGTGTGCTTTAACACCTAACAGTGCTACTCTGTCATTATACTGACCTCTCTTTTTAAGAAAGGGCTATCGGGCCTCAACTCAGAACCCCGACTGGCACCCAACCCTCGCTAGAGATTAATGACTGCTTTTCACCATATTTTTTAGAGCTACCTTCTATTTATGGCAGGAGGCCTGATTTCCTTTCTAAAATAAATTTACTTCGAGAATAACAAGAGTGTAACATAGAGAAGGCTACAGTGCAGAAGCGGAGCCGGCGGCGCCAGCGCCCCCCCCCGGCCCCCCGCCCGCCCGGCACAGCCATTACCTGGCACAGCTCCTCGGCCACGCCGAGTAGGCCCTGCTGGTACAGGTGCTCCACCATGGCCAGCTGCAAGGCCTGCTGCTGCTGCTCCCGGGAGCCCCACACCGCATCCGAGACCACGCCGCAGATCTCAGCGTCGAAGTTCTGGCAAGGACGAGAGACAGGGCCCGTGACTCGGCATGCGCACCGCCGCGCCTGCTGTCCCGCTGAGCCCGGGGACACACCGACGCCGCCCCCGGGCCACGCTCTCGCCCTCACCCTGTCGATGGCTTTGCCCACTCGGGAGACACTGCTGTGAATGTCCTTGTGGTCCGAAGCCAGTTTCTGCACAGCGTCTCTGATCTTCTGGCAGCACTGGGACATCACCAAGGAGAGGGTGGCTGAGAGAGAGGTCCCCTGGAGGGCTGCAGAGAAACACTGGCAGTGAGCCACGACCCAGCAGCAGAACCTGTCCCTGTCTCAGGTCCTGCCAGCTTCTAACCGCAGGACTGGGGACTGGCCAGGTCACCTGTGGGCAGATACTTTGTTTTGGCTCACTTCATCCTCGCCACCATGCTGTGCAGTGGCCGTGACTTGCCAGGTGACACTGCAGTGACAGAGCTCAAGTCTATGCTCCTCACCCCCACATACAATGGCTCCTTATTATCCTGAGTGAGATGCCATGCGAGCATCCGTGTGTGAGAGGCTGTGAACCGCAAAACGTCGTTTCCCCGTTCATGCCTCTCATCAACTCAGAGGACGCCAGGTGGGCCAGGGCTGCCAGGGAAGCGCAGGGCTTCTGGCTCAGGACTCCCGCTCCGTGCACCTTCCACCCCATGGCCGGGCTGGAGCCAGACCAACTGCCAAGGGCGGGTGGGGCCTGGAGGAGCGGAGGGCACACAGCACACCGGTCCTTCTTCCAGCCCCGCGTCTGCGCCACTTCTCCAGATGGATCACCTTAGTTCAGGGAAGGGAATGTGACCCAGGAGGGCCAGGGAGAGTCTCAACTCCAAGACCAGAAGCCCTGGTAGAGAGGCGCATTGTGCCAGGCTGCTGAACAAACAATGTGCGCAGGAGCTGCTGGAGCGCGGCGGGCACCTCGCACCTGGGGGAGCAGGCTCTGCGAGTGAAGCCACTGTGGACTCGGATGGCACGGGTACCTGGGCCCAGCCGGGCCTGCACCCTTCAGTTACCTGAGCCCCTAAATCCAGCCCCCCTCTGTTTCTGTGTGTGTTTGTTTATGCTAGTCTGAGCTGGGTCTCTGTCCTTTTGAGTGAGTCCTGAAAAACACAAAAAGGAGGTGGCAGCTGGGCCACCCACCTACCCCAGGGAGTCAAGGCAGAAGCTCACTCCACTCCCAGCATCAGCGCTGCCCCCAAAGCCCAGCCTGCCCGCCCTTTCCCACACTCCGCTCCCTGGGTCGCAGAGAGGGCCGCACTGCACGCTCCCTAGCCACGCCCTGTTTAGGACAAAGCAACGCCCTTAGGAAACCAAAGCCTTTCAACCTGGAATCTCCCAGCTGCAACCTCCACGGACCCAGACCCCTGCGACAGCCATTAGCCCCACAAATCCCCACCAGAGAGGAGGTGCCCTCCCTGTAAACACCTTGCAGCCACAGCCCCAGCCCTGTGTTAACCAAGAGCACAGGTCGTGGGAATGAGTTTCGGACGAGCAAGAGAAGAGTGTTTCCGACACACGGTTAGCAGGTGCTGTCGAAAGCATGGCACAACTGTACAGGAGCAGGAGGATGGGGCAGAATTCTACGGGCTGATACGGAACACTCCCAGACAGGCTGTGGCGGGAAAGAGCAAGGTGCAAGGAAGTATGTGCTTTACAGTCCCTGTGTGTGAAAAAAAGGACGGGGAACAGACACTTCCACGTGATGCCTACGAGTCAACAGAACGGGGTGACTTTTGGGGGGAGCACACAGAAACTGGGAATCAGGGGTGAAAGGGAGACTCACTTTTCACTGTCATCTTTTTTGACCTCGAAGTCTTTTCTCATGTGCATGCATTCTTTAAGAAATAAAAATAAAAAGGAAACAGACTCCACTTTGTAGATTTGTTTACTCTCAGTGTGTAGCACTTCTGAAAATACCGTCTAAGCGCTGTCGCCACGGAGCAGAGGAGAGCCGTAGCGGCAGTCGGGGGGAGGCGGTGATGGCTGGGGCAAGTCCGGGGAGGACCCGGGGACGCGGGGTGGGAACCGGAGACACCACTGTAAGTACGCTGTCTGCAGTGTACAAAGACAGAGGGATGAATGGATAAACAGACAGGAGGGAGGGAAGGAAGGAAGGTCCGTTTGCTGGAAAAAAGCCCTAAAAACAATGGCACCCCAGTAATGACCTAGATCGTGGTTTCCAAATACCATTTCCCATCAAAAGAACCATGGTTCCTTGCAAAAATTACTGATTCCAGGGAATATCTTATTGTGCCAGAAAATAAAGGATTTGTTGGAAAAAAAAAATGACAGACCACATCAAAACGGATCCAGGAGAAGAAAGAATGGTGCTGAGACAACTGAGCACTCACGAACCAAGGAACGAAGCTGGACCTTACATCATTCACAAAAGTTTAACTCAAAACAGATCAAAGACCAAGTGTAAGAGCCCAAAATACAAAACTCTTGGACAAAACAGAGGTGTGCATCTTCATGGCTGTGCATTAGGCAATGGTTTCTTAGCTATCGGAACAAAGTACAAGCAACCAAAGAAAAAACAAAGTGGACTTCATCAATATTAAAAACTTCTGTGCTTTAAACAACACTATCAAGAAAGTTAAAACACAACCCACATAATAGCCTATATTAGTAAATCTATGTCTAATAAGAGAGTAGTATCAAGAATACATAAAGAACTCTTACAACTCAACAATAAGAAGACAAATAACCCAATTAAAATACGGGCAAAAGATTTAAATAGACATTTCTCCAAAGATGATATATGAACAGCCCTCAAGCACACGGAAAGACGCTCTACTGTCATCAGTCATTAAAAAAAATGCGAGGGTGGCTACAATCAAAGACGAGAGTAGGGAAGGTGCGGAGGAGCTGGAACCCCCAAACATTGCTGGAAGGTAGGAATGTTGCAAGTTGCAGCTACATTTGTAAAAATAGTTTGCCACTTCCTCAAAAAGTTAAACTTATTCTACAATTTCATTATATGAATTTGGTAATACAGAAGAGTCCACAGAAAGTAGATGAGTGGTTGCCCAAGGGCCACGGGAGAGAGAGGCGTGGGGGAGCGACTGTCTCCTGGAGTGATAAAAATGTTCTCAAATTACATGGTGATAATGACTGTACAGCTCTGTAAATACACTACAGATCACTGAATTGTATATTTTAAAAGGGTGTGTTTTAATGTGAATCATAGTTCAATGAAAAAACAATAAAGGACATAGGAACTAGGGGCTACCTCTTGTCAAATCTAACAGAATTCGAGCATCAAAATATGGTAACAATAGTAATGGATTATAACCCATTGAATAAAATTAAAAGTTCTGATACTAAATAAATATATGAATAAGGGAGAAGGGAAAACTTCTTCCTTATAGTTGAACGCCAAGTAATAAATACATAAGGAGCGGCAGAGCAGGAAAAGTCATTGTCACCAAGTAGCCTCGGGGTGTCCGAGGCGCACAGGGAGGCGGGCGTGGGGCTCTGCGGGGGGATACCCACCTGCACTGGCCAGCTCGGCCCGCAGCCGGCCCACGCAGTGCAGCAGCTCCTCCAGGCTCTGCTCGAAGTGCTGCCCGTAGGCCTGGAACTTCTGGAGGACCCTGTCCACTTCTCTCTCCACGCTTGCGCACTGCTCCATGGCGGCCCCTGCCTGCGGGTGGGAGGAGGGTCCGGCGTCAGGCCCCACTTGGGGCGCACAGCAGGGGAGCCCCCCATATCCCCCCCAGCACCCCCATATCGTATATCAATGCTCAGAAATGCCCGGCTCAACACGTCTGCCCACAGCTCCACCACCCCTAGCCCGGGTGCGCAGTGGAAGGCACAGGCAGATGCGAGGGCAGGGACATTTCGAATCACGGTGAGAGAACTGTTTTCAACTCCTTTCACTCGACAACCCCTGCTCATTTCTCCCTCTTTATTTAAAATCCTCACCCAAGGTTATATTTACTGATTTTAGAGGGAGAGGAAGGGGGAGAGAGAGAGAGACAGAGAAACATCAATGTGAGAGAGAAACATTGATCGGTTGCCTCCCGTATGGGTCCCGGCCAGGAATCAAACCCACAGCCCGGGCACGTGCCCTGACCAGGAATGGAACCCACAGACTTTCGGTGCACGGGTGACACCCCCACCGAGCCAGCGCTGCTTGCTTTTTTAATGAGAAGAGGCAGCAGGTCACAGAGCCCTCGGCAGGCGGTACTAAGCAGAAAGCCTTAAGTAGACTGTGCCTAGTGTCACATTTCACGTACTTTCACGGACTCATTATGGCTGCCTTCTCTTCAATGGGTGGGCTTGGTTTTTTATGTACTACAGCGATGGAAGCCATGAAGACAGTCTTTGAAAGGCTGGTATTTGGAAACGCAGCCCAAGGAACAACTGCCACCGCAGCGCCCGAAGGTCGTGCCCTCCGCCCCAGCGTCGGCCCCCCACTGCTCGCCCCCAGGCGGCAGCCAGGACCCTGCTCCCTCACAGCTCCTGGGCCTGTTCAGGCTGGTCCCGCTCCCTGGGAGCCCTCCATCACCCGTCACCTCCCCGGCTGCGTGAGAAGCGGGCTTCTCCTGCCTGAGACAGTTCCGGGGCGGCCCCTCTACCAGCTGTCCCCCCCTTGCTCCCACCTGGCCCCTCCTACTTCAGTGGGGGTTTTTTAAGTATGATTTTTAAATGGTGGTAAAATACACATAAAATTTCCCCTTTTAACCATTTTTAAGTGTCACTGAGTACATTCACAATGTTGTACAACTGTCACCACCGTCCATTCGCAGAACTCTCATCTCCCCGCACAGAAGCTGTGTCCCATCAAACAGGTGATGTTTGGTGAAACAAAACTGCCACGTCATGTCTGCACTGTTACCAGGCAGGTCTGGGGGCCCGAGAGGCCTTGTGCCCACCCAGCGTCTGGCGCAACTGAACGGTTTTTCTATTCACCGCACAGCAGGAAAGCTTCACCCACACGCTGTGTGGCTCTCACTGGACGAGGGCCCTCCCATTTCAATTCTGCTCGCCCGGTAATGATGTGTGAGGGGCGCCGCCCCCACAAACCAGCACACCTTCCGTAACACAACCTTCCCCCTCATCATGCCACTGAGAGACAGCCGGTTTTCCTCGTCCGCCTTTCCTACCACTGAGGTCCCCTTCCTGAGTCCCTTCCACCCTGAGCCACCGCTCCCCTCTATGTGAAAGCAGCCTTTGTCACTGAACACACAGACAATCCTCAAATTGCTGGTGACAGGGCCCTCTCCCTAGCCTTCCATCCATGGCACCAGAAATGAAAGGACACTCTCAAGCGCCCCAATCTAGCCAGCTGACCACTCTCTCAAAGAGGAGTGCAGAGTAACATCACGAGGACAGTCCTGAGCCCAAGGTGACCCCCAGGATTCTCCGGGTTCGTCCCTCTCTGCCCATTCTCACTAGCACTGTCAGTTCTGGCCTCATCGCCTCAGCAGAGCCGGGGACACATGACAGCAAATGGCACCCAGGGCTTCGCCGCGTGCTTATGCCATCTCTCTATGGTTGATGCTAACACCCTAGAGTTTGTGATCACGGTGTCTAGAAGACACGTCCCCCGCTTCATGCCTCCTCAGCGCATACGGGCAGACCTCTGAGATGCTCTGGGTCCTTCCGGACCACCCTAGCAAAGCCAGCGGCGCAATAAAGCCAACACCGCACTATAGCGAGTCACATGACCGTTTCGGTTTCCTAGTGCACGTAAAAGTTATGTTTACACTATAGCGGTCTATTAGGTGTGCAACAGCATTACCTCTTGTTTAAAAAGTACACATCTTAATTAAAAATACTTTATTGCTAAAAAGTGCTAACCATTTCTGAGCCTTCAGTGGGTTGTAATCTTTGCTGGTGGGAGGTTTTACCTCGATGCTGATGAACATGCAACATCTGGAAGCGCGATAAAGTGAAGCTCAGTAAAACAAGTGTGCCTGTGCTCTGTCACTGGGCATGAGCCGTTATGGCAAAATATAACAGGGACTCCTGTCTGAAATAATAGTAAATGATAATTATTATTGCTATTAATAGTTAACCCTTCATAGGGGCCTATTAAGGGCCAGGCACTGTTCTAATGACTTTGCATGCATTAGCTAGTTAATTTTTACAAGAACACCACAGGTAGGTACAATCATTAGACCTACTTCACAGATAAGAAAAAGAGACAAAGATTAAACAAGTCACCCGAGGTCACGCGGCTGGGAGGGGAGGACCTGAGAAGTGAGGCCAGGCGGCCTGACCCCAGAGCCCCCGCTGAGGCACTTGGCGTCACCGCACCCTCTGGACCAGCTCACCGGGCCGCCTCCGCGCCCGCAAAGGGAACGTTTGTGGCTGGACTGAGTGCACAGCAACAATTAATGATGAGGAGGAGCACGAAATTAACCACAGAGCCTGTGAGACCATCAACTAGGAAAGATAGCGGCACGAAAGAATGTTTGCCAAGGATGTCTGGGAACCACACATCCAGAATCACATTTACCAAAAATAAACCCAGTTCAAGAACGACGGGGACCTCACCAAGGTCAAACAGCCTGGCCCTGTCAGACACCAGCCAACACCAGGATTATCAAAGGGAAGCCCGTCAGAATCCTGAAACTGCTTCAAAAAGCTGAGGAAGGAGATGGTGCAAGGATTTTCATCCCAGCGCCGTGTGCAGTGGCTGGGAGTCGTCCACAGTCTAGGGGCCTCCCCACTGGGGGAACTGGGAAGTCTGGGAAGTAAAATGTGGGGGGGCGCATCTATGAAACCCTGGATAGCATTGAGAAACCATACCCCAGAGATATCCACAGCAACATCAGTAAGTACCCAAATGTGGTACTGAGGGGAAAAACTGAAACAAAATGAAGTCTAGGGAGAATACCATTTATGTAAATTTAAAAATATATGCATACAACCAAGGACACACGCAAATACAGGGATACAGACTGAACACTTCAGAGTGGTTTCCTACGGTGGGGTGGGAAATGGGGCTAAAAGGGAATACACAAATACAAAGGAGAAGGTGGCCCTGCATGGACCAATGAGACGAACAATGAACTGAGAAAACTTAATTAAACATGTAAAAATAAAATAAATGAGCTGGGAAAACAGAACTGCTTGCAAGCATTCCACCCGAAAAGGCCAGGAGGCTACTCAGCTGGTCCGGGGTGAGCCGTCTGAGTCACGGTGGGTCATCCTCACTAAGCAGAAGGGTAGATGAGTGTGTTTGTATGACAAACTGATACCCCCAAAGCAACACGTCGGATTCTGTCACCCCCTTTGCGCAACACTGCCATGACTTGACATGCCAGCTCTTTGTCATTGTATACTTGCTTTGCACAAGCCGATCCTACGGCCAGGACGCCCTCCGCACTGCTCTCCGTGGAGAGCACAAGACGCAGCCTCACTGCCGGCTCCGCACAGAGCCCTCGCCGAAACCTCCCCGCCGCCTTCCCTGCTTCACCAGCCGCACCACGCACATCTGAGTCCGCGGCACTGCGGCGCACGCGGGCCTGTTCACACCTCGGTCCCGCTGAACTGTGAGAAGCTCAGGCCATGAGTCCAGTTTCTCCCCGCCCCTCCCCATCAGGGCTCAGTCCAGAGCCTGGTCCACCACGGGTGCTCAGTGAACATTTGCTGATTAAATGGTACATCCACTCCCTCGCCCTCGGGGCTACAGGGCCTGAGCTCAATTGGTGGGGAGGGAGCAGGGAGACACTTGAGTGAAATATTAAAATCACTCCAAGGCACGCAGGAGGGTTTTGTCCCTTCTGGGGTAAAGAGGGAAAAGGGAAGTTTGTGCAAATCACAGAAATATCTCCTCTGCCTGACACACAACTGGACAGCCTCCACTGACCCAACTCTTTTTAAAAGATTTTTTTATTTATTATTTATTTTTAGAGAGGGGAAAGGAGAGAGAAAGAGAGGGAGAGAACCACCCCCTGCTGGGAACCTAGCCCGCAACCCAGGCATGTGCCGAAACTGGGAATTGAACCGCCAACCCTTTGGCTCGCAAGCCAGCATTCAATCCATTGAGCCACACCCGCCAGGGTTGGCCCCGCTCTTTTATACTTTTGTACCCTCACCTCTATCCACTCTTCACCCTACGCACTCACCACTCCTCTGTTTAAAATCCAATAGCCTCCTGCTATTGCAGTAGGAGTCTACTCCTCCACCCTCCATTTTATGGCCTAAACGGCTGTTTCTGAGTCCACTCCGAACCACCTCTCCCGCCTCGTCTCCTACCACTCACCCCCCTTCACGCCCCACACTCCCACCACACTAGCCTTCTTGCTCTTGACCTCATTTGCTTTACTTCTGCCTCAGGGCCTTTGCACCGGCTGTTTCCTCTGCCTGGAGCACCCTCCTTCCAGATCTTTGCATGGGTGGCTCCTTATTAGGGTCTCAATACAAACACCTTCTCTTCAGAGGTGCCCTCCTAGACGACAATATGCAATGCTCCTTTTCTTCCTTACGGATCTCGATTTGAAGCTTCAATCTTTCGTCATTAACCAAAACTGGGGAGAAGTAAAGGCCCACCATTTTCCCTGGAACGCAGCCCTACTGGGAGTTTCACCTGCATTAACGCAAGTGACTGTCAAACTCCTATTCACCCTTCAAAAGAGCCTGCTCGAACGCCCTGCCCGGCCTCCTCGTCCGCACCGGCTCACCTCGGATCCAGCCGGCTCACCCTGCGACAGAACGTCGGGGTTGGACGATTCCCCCGGCGGGGGCGCTTCCTCGAGTGTCCTACGAGCCTGAGGGGCTCCAGTTCCCGGCCCGGGGCCGACGGCTCAGGAGCAAACAAGTCCAAGGGCGAACGGACTGGTGCGGAGGCTGAATCGGGGGGCGTCGGAGAGGGCCCGAGACCAAAGAGCCCGGACGAGCTGCCGCCCCCCGCGCCCCTCCGCCGCCCGGACGAGCCTCAACTTCGGCCCGCACCTCCTGGCCGGAAGCCGTAGCTCTCACCTGGTCCTACAGCCCGGCCTTGGCTTCCGGCGCCGCTGTCAACGGAACCGGAAGCCGCGGCGGTTGCTCCGCGGGTCGGGACTCGCCCACTCGCGGCTTCGCGGAGGGGTGCTGTCCCGTGAGGCCGGGTGCCGAGCCCCCCCCTCCCGCGCGCGCAGAGTGGAGTCGCCCGCAGAGCCGGACGGCGGCGGGAAGCCGCACCTCCCGCAGTCCCGGCCCACGCCCTGGCTGCCCCCGCGCCCGCGTCACGGGCTGCACCACGACCCTCCGCGTCTGCGGGATGCGGGGGGGGATCGGACCGACCGGCTCGCTGGCCCGGGAAATTTGGGGGTACGTGGGGCCGGCGGGCCGGCTTTCCCACCAGGAAGAAGCATCTGACCATCCCGCCCCCACAACTTGGCCCCAGGCTCGGTCCCAGCGTCCGGCTCCGCTCTGGGAGGCCAAAACCAAAGTCTGTGCTACCTGAGCTCCCCGCTCTCCGCCCTCGTTCAGAGGAAGGAGTACGGAACGGCGTGGGTCCGACGGTTAGGCTCTCCCGCGATGGCTCCTTGATTCTCTTTTCGATACATGAAATGAAATTTAAAAGAAAAGACACTTTTTTCTGCCGCTAAACCTGTACCTAATCTACACACTGGTTATTCAACGGAAGATTAGATTGCTGGGGTGGGGGTGCGGGGACGGGGACCGGACCCAGCCCCTGCCCTGTTGCCTTCCTTGGCGGGTGGGGGGAGACTGGGTTGCACAACTGACCTGAAGAGGAAGGGTGACCCCAAACCCAGTCATGGACTGAATTCACGCTCCTCCCTGAGCAAGGGATTGCTCTGGAGGGGCGGGGGGCAGAGGAGCTCCCCACCCCTCCATAGGCCTTAGAGACTCAACTAGAAACAGCCCGTGGAAAAAGGCTCAGTTTCGGTTTCCCTGACTTACTGCTCCCTGTGCGGGCCAGTGTCATTGCAGGACATCTTCCCCTTCAACCCCTCCACGCCTCCTCCCCACCCTTCACCCGGCAAACACCCTTGCACAATCTTGTTTTGTTTTCTGTATAGCACTTGCACAACCCAGTTCTTTTTTTAAAATGGCGTTTGACTTCAAATTATTTTGTGTATTTATTGTCTTTCGGCTCCTAACACGCCCCCTTAAGAATAAAAGCTCCACTGGGACCACGACTTCGTACTCTGCACTGCTGTATCCCCAACACCTCGTACTTGGAACTCCTTAGATGCTCAGAAATATTCTGAGACTACAGTGACTCCAAAACCTTACGCTACACGCAGGGAAGGGGGCTGTCAGAGCCCCGCCGGGAGCCCGCGGGCGTTGGAGCATCCTGGCGAGTCGCGCCTGTGAACCTCGAGCCTGGGTGGTCCGGCCCACGCGGAGCTGCGGGGGCGGAGCGTTGAGTGAGTCTAGCCTGCGGCAGCCGGCTGAGGCTCAGGACGCTTCCGAGCCAACAGGACCTCACAGGCTTTTGCGGACTCCCCAGGCTTCCCCACTTCCTCTGGTGAGCCCTGACGCTGGCTGTGAGCAATGTCCAGATTCTTCGAGAACTTCAATGCCGGCTGATACCTCAGGCAGTTTTCACCTTTGTTATTGCTTTCCCCAGTATGTGGCTCTTCTTGTGTCGCTGTTTTGTCTTTTCAGTGTACACCAAGTTTTATTATTACCTGGTTGATTTTGTCAATCTTGCCCTGTTGGGATGGTGTGTTTGATTTGTTTTTGTGGGAAGGAGGGACTGCTTCAGAGCAGAAAAACTTAGCTGAGCTTTCTCCAGTAATTCAATAATAGCCTGTTTCAAAACCTTTTGCTGGTTTCCCAGGATTTGATTTTTAAAATTTAACTCCTTGGTACATGTCCATTTTATTTTGCAGGTGGAGGTACAATGTCTGACATTTTCCCTGCACACGTTTGTCCGGTTATCACGACACCTCTTATTACATAACCCTCCCTCATCCTGTCATGTTGAAGCCCTTCATCGTCATATTAGAATTCTCTACACTATGGAACCTATTCCGGGCTTTTTATTCTTTTCAATGAAGTGGTTTTATTTTTACTTGCTACTTTGTAATATGTTCTAAATATGTGGTGGGATCGCTCACAAAAGGGTAATTGAGAAAGCAGGTCGCTGGTTGCCCAGGGGTTCGGGCTGACTGCAGAGGGCGCAGGGAAGTTTGGGGGGAGATGGAACGATTCCCTATCTTGATTGTAGGGTTGGCCATACAACTCTGCATTTGTCAAAGCTCTAAAAACTGAACCCTGAAAAGGGTGAATTTTCCTGTAAGTAAATTATACCTTAAGATGGGAGGAGGGGAACAGGCACACAAAGCACATAGATATTTTTTATTTTTTTAAAGATTTTATTTATTTTTTGAGAGAGGGAGGGAGGAAGTCCGGGAGAAACATCAATGTGTGGTTGCCTCTAGTGTGTCCCCTAGTGGGGACGTGGATGACAACCCAGGCATGTGCCCTAGACTGGGAATTGAACCAGTGACCCTTTGATTTGCAAGCCAGCACTCAATCCACTGAGCCACACCAGCCAGGGCTAAATCTTTAAAACAAAACAAAACAAAACAAAAAAATGTTTTCCCCCCGTCTGGTGTGGCTCAGTGGCTTGAGTGCCAGCCTATGAACCAGAGGGTTGCTAGTTTGATTCCCAGTCAGGGCACAGGCCTGGGTTGCAGGCTGGACTCCTGGCAGGGGTGGTCTGTTAGAAGCAACCACATTGATGTTTCCCTCCCTCACTTTCTCCCTCCACTTCCTTCTCTCTACGAATAAATAAAATCTTTTTTTAAATAAATAAAGATTTCTTGACAGAGATGACAAACACTTGGAGTGTTCTGAAATTACAGGCTTCCTTCCCTCGGAGTGAGGCCTCCCCTGAGAGCCTCTGGGCAGGAGCAGCTGCTTGCCCTCTGCAGACTCTGGGAGCATCAGGGCTCAGCCCATGGGGCTCAAGTTGCCCACTCAGGCCTCTCTTCCTTCCACCCTC
Source organism: Pteronotus mesoamericanus (assembly GCF_021234165.1). Taxonomy (NCBI): domain Eukaryota; kingdom Metazoa; phylum Chordata; class Mammalia; order Chiroptera; family Mormoopidae; genus Pteronotus; species Pteronotus mesoamericanus. The sequence continues at coordinate 32,821,859 of NW_026555084.1, read as the reverse complement.
CAGGTGGCTCCCAACAAGTCTCTTGCTGCTTCTCCCGGTTCCTGCCCGTCCTTGCAAGGCTTTGGTTCTGGCCAGGAGTGGCTACACCATTTGCAGGCCTCAGAGCAAAATGAAAATGGGAGGCCTCTTGTTCAAACATCATTAAGATTGGACCAGATGTACAGTTTTTCTGAGCTCGGGGCCCTATGTGACCATACAGGTCTCACATACAAAGCTAATCCCTGCCCTGGCTGAGTAGCTCAGTTGGTTAGAGCATCATCCTGACACACTAAGGTTGCACGTTTGATCCCTGGTCAGGACATATACAAGAATCAACCAATGAGGGCATAAATAAGTGGAACAATAAATCGATGCTTCTCTCTACAATCAATCAATAAAAATTGTAAAAAATAAACATAAAGCTAGTCCTGGTTCCAGCCCTTCCCCCAGGCTGCTGGAGGGACTCAGCCACTCTTAGGAAGTGAACTCCTCCTATGTCAGATGGGACCCCCCCCGCCCAGACCTGTCCCTCACTTCACTGTGTCCAAGTCCAGGCGCCTCGTTCCATGCTGCTCCTGAGGAAATCACCCCAATTCAGAGCAGCTTACCCCATTAAAGAAAGAAAATTATGACACTTGTTAAAGACTTTATTAGAGGGAGGGCTACCGCACTGGGGTTTTGTAGCAGGGGACAGGAGAGTAGGCTCCATTCTAAATACGACAAGGGAAAGTGGAATTTATAACCAAGAAGAGCAGAGAGGTTGGTGGGTGGAAAACAAGTATGAGAAAACCTCAGGGGTAAGGGGGACTCTGACCAAACGGACCACAGGATTCTTGTGGGAGACAGGCAAGTGGCCAGCCCTCGCCTGGGCAGCGGTGGACGAGGACCCAGATTAAATGTGGAAGGTGATTCGAAACGCAGGATGGGCAATTCGGGCTAAACTTAGCAGCAGAATTCTTACTGAAACTGGACTGTACAAGGAAGGACAGCTTCCCAGTTTGGGCCTAGCCCAAGAGCTCCGAAGGGCCTGGCCGAAGTTTCGTCAGTCTTTGTCACCCCCACCCTGTCGGCTGGAGCGATAAATGAGCCGCTGGCTAAGTCCTCTGAACGCCCATGGCGCTCCCACCTCTCATGGGGCCTATTTCACTTTTGGTGCAAGAAACAGCACATCCTTTTTCTTTTCTGAATCCAGTGTAATAGAGGGCTAAGCCCTGACCTACTGGGGTGCACTGCCTGCGTGCTCCTGGAGAAGGGACCGCTGGCACACAGCCCCTGGGGAACTGCCCCCGCCCCCAGGCCACTCCCTCGGCCAGTCCTCACTCGCTGACTTGACCACCGAGTGCACTCTCTGGATCCTCCTCTGGCCTGGTCACCACATGGACATGTGTGTCGCCTCCTTCGCCCGCCCCGCACGGGGAGGGGCCGAGAGGGCAGAGACCATGGCCGCTTGGGCTCCCTCGCCTGGGGACCAGGCCGGGCCGAGGCGGGCAGCAGTACATCACAGTGCAGCCAATGGCACCTGGGCCTGGGGCCCGACAGATGTGGTTGGCACCAGGTGCTCAGGGATGGACACTCATAGCAGGAAGCTTCCCCGCCGTCCCTGCCCTATCGCCAGCTCAAACCCATGCCAGTCAGGGGAGAGGCCTGGTCTCTCTTGACTCCAAAGCCCCCAAGTGCCTTCTGGGGCTGGAGCCAGAGGGCTCTGGGGATAAAAACAAGACATGGCTGTGCCTGACGAAGGCCTGCAGCCCAGTGGAGACAGAGGTGAAGGGACAATTCCAGCTGCACAGAGCGAGCTGGTTGAGGCACCTGGGGCTGTGGGCGCAGGGAGGGGCCCACCCCAAGTCCAGGGGGAAGGCCCAGAGGGGCACCACTGTAAGTGACTCGGGGGCTAGACTCACTCAAGGCTGACGACTGAGGGGCCCAGCAGGTGGCTGGCAGGTGTGCCACTGTCTGAGCTGAGCACAGGAGGAACCAGGGACAGGGCGCCCGGTATGGGGGCTCGCCACAGCTCTGGAGAACTGGACGCCTGGGCGTCCTGGTGGCAGGGCCTGCCGGCGGCTGGAGGGAGGAGCTGCCCGGGAGCGGCAGCCGCTACAGCGGCACCTGTAATCAGCTGGCCCCAGAGCCACCAAGCCGGCTTGGGGACCGGAACTGGTTCGCCTGGCAGGGATGAGCTAATAGAGATCAGGTTCCCTCTGAGACACCCCAGCTTGGCTCCCTTGAGCCCTCCCCCTACATCTGGGCCTTGTCTTGGTTTCTGGCACCGCTGCCAAGTTTTGGTACCGCCCACCCACTCCCTGCTGGCAGTACTGGCCAGCCCAGCTCTGTAATTGCTGGGTGAGGAGCTGTTCTGCAGAGGTGGTGCGTGAAAAAGTGGACCCCGACGTTGCGGGGCACGTGGGCACCCAGCCCGACCAGCTCCAGGCCAGCCCTCAGCCGTGGGGGCAAGGGGGGTCCCTGGCCCAGAAACCTCAGTTTGGACAGGTATGAAATGGATGCTAAGGCCTGTGGAGAGCAGAACTGCCTGACCCAGGTGTCCCCTTTCCCTCCCTGGGCTGAGGGGCAGGCCTAGGTGAGTCTTGGCTAGGCCCAAGGGTCTGTCTGGGCCACAGGCTCCACCCAAGCCTGGCCAGTAAAGGGGCTGGAGCTCAGGAGAAGTAGTGGGGCAGAAGGAGCGGCAGGAAGCAGCCCCAAACACACCCCCCGAGACACACCCCCCGCCCACAGCCCATCTCTGCACACACCTACCACGCAGGGCCACGGACACACCAACCCCTTGGCAGTCAACCCCACACCCCTCCGCCCTGAAAAGGTGGGGCACACTGGCTCCCGCTCCACAGCCCAACCCACACCCCTGCGCAGGCCCCACCTGCTGGAGCCCGAGAGGCTGCCGGGCTTGGCCAGGAGCGCGCAGGGCCACAGGGAAGCTGGGGGCCTCTGCCCAGAACCCCTGAGGTTGCACCTGCCACACCAGGGCAGCCACTGGGTGGGGCGCGGGGGGAAATCTGCCTGCGTGCAGCCTTCCTCGGGGCAGAAGATTCACTCGAGCCCCCGTGCCCGGCCTGCCTGGCAGCTGAACAGCACTTGGCAGAGGGAGGCCTCACTGCGTGGCAGCAGCCAGTGATTCACCTGTAAGAACGCTGAGCTTCACTACAAGGCGGGTGGGGAGGCGCCCGCCTGGGTCTGTGCTCCAGGCCCCTTTCCAGGGAGGGAGGAGGGCCCAGAGGGGAAGCCAGATGTCCGAGAGGCAGGGGCCGCTTCCCAGAATACAAAACAGCTCTTCCGTCACCTCTGCTTAAAAACGCCATGGTCCTTCAAGCCCATGGGGGCACATCTGCGTTCCTTGCAGTGGCAAAGGCCCTTTACCGAGTGACCCGCAAGCTTTCTCTGCCAGTCTCCTGCACCTTCCCAGCGCCCCCACACCGCTATGGTGGGAAGGGGGCACCACAGCCAGACAGGAAGATGGGAGGTGGGCCCCAGGAGGGGCGGGTCCCTGCAGGAGCCTTAGGGAGCTCCGGTGGAGGCTGTCTGAGGCTGCCTACACCTGGCAGGGGCCTCGGCTCTGTGGCTCAGACTTCCCACCAACAGAACGTTTCATGTTCTAGCAATGCTTTCGGTGACTTGCCCTTTTGTTTTTCTGGATTCCCTGGCATTGTTCCTTCTGAAAAATCCCACTGATGATAAAGAAAGGAATTCAGCCCACATGGCAGCAGAAGGAACCATGTGGCGCTGGGGCAAAGAGGAAGGCTCCTCCACCTGCCCACACACGTGCCCAGCGGCTGTGCACCCAGGCATGGGGCGCACCCTCCCGCTGACCGGGACCACGGGAGGAGCTACGCCCAGGTCCACAGCCCCCAACCCTGACCGTCCCGGACTGGCTCAACTCAGGCAGGAGACAGACCCAACGTATCACCCAGGGCCTCCTCACAGAAAATGTGCTTTTAGCCCTGGATGGGCAGCTCAGTCGGTTAGAGCATCGTCCTAGTATGCCAATGTTGTAGGTTCGATCTCCAGTCAGGGCACATACAAGAAGCAACCGATGAATGCATAAATAAGTGGAACAACAAATCAATTGGTTTTTCCTCTCTCTCTCTCAAATCAATTAAAAAAAAAATACTGTGATTTTTATTCCGGGGGAGGCCAACATTCCTGTCCCAGCCTCCCTCCCACATGCCTACCCGTCTGCATCTCGGGCACCTCATCTCCCAGTCTCCCTTTCCTGGGCCGCACCTACTCCAGGAGCAGGGCTAGGCCCGGCTGGGGTACTTCTCAGCCAGGAGGGCCTGGCCCTGGCTCCTGCTGCCCGCACCCTATCCAGCCCACAGCCCCTCTGGATCCCTCTTCGCATGGGCTTCCCCACCCCTGGCTGGCGTCAGCGGATTCTGCCCCCAGACCAGTGTCAGGAAGGAGCCGCCGTCTCAGGGCGGGCGCGCCCAAGCCATCTCTGACAGTGCTCCTGCTGCCAGCTCACGCCGCCGGCCTCAGATCTTGGAGGACTCAAGCCGAGGACTCCAGGGCGCGGGGGGCTCCCGCAGTGCCTGCAGCTCCTGCTCCAGCGCCTGGTTGCGGCGGTACATGTCCATGTAGCCCCCCTGGATCTCCCGCTGGTAGCGCAGCACCCGCTCCTTCTCCTCCTGCCATGTCCGCCGCTCCTGCTCGAAGCGCAGCGCCTGCTCTTGGCCCCGGAGCCGCTCCTGCAGCAGCTCGGCCCGCAGCTTCTCGGCACCATCCCCGGCCTCACTGCCTCCCGCCTCCCCCAGCAGTCCCCTGCTCTTGCTGTCATCAGTCTCACAACTACCTGGGGCTTCCTCCCGCGGGGCCTGCTCCTGCAGGCTCCGCACGGCCTCGCGCAGCCGGGCCAGCTCTGCGTCCTGGGCCTGGGCTTGTGCCCGGCTGCCCCGAAGTTGTGTCTTCAGGTTGAAGATCTCAGCCAGCTTCTGGGCCAGCTCGGCCTGGGCCTCCCGCAGCTGCTGCTTCAGCAGGCTAATCTCTGCCGTCTTCTGGCACACCTGCAAAGATGGCAGGATGGGCAAGGGCCGAGGAAAGCCGCGCAACGGGGGCCAGTGGGAGGCGGGCAGAGGAGAGGACTGCAGAAATGGGACGGGAGAGTTCCTGAGAACCTGGTCTCAGCCCTGGCTGGCATGGCTCAGGAGACTGACTGCCAGCCTGCGAACCGAAGGGTCGCTGGTTTGATTCCCAGTCAGGGCACACGCCTGGGTTGTGGGACAGGTCCCCAGTTGGGGGCCTGCAAGGGGCAACCAATCGATGTATCTCTCGCACTATCTATGTTTCTCTCCCTTTCTCCCTCCCTTCCCCTCTCTCTACAAATAAATTAAAAAAAATAAAAAGTCTTTAAAAACAAGAACCTGGTCTCTCACCGTCCATCGCGCTTCCTCATCTGAGTGAGGGTTGGGGTCAGCTTCTGGGGGCCGAGGCTCAGGGGCCAGGCCCTGCTGTGCCCGAAGCTCCTTGCGCAGGCGGCGCTGCTCCTGCTGGGCCACGAACAGCTGCAGCTGGAGGTTTCGCTCGCTGCGCTCAGCCTTCTGGGTCACCTCATGCAGACGCTCGAGGTACAGGCGCTTCAGCTCAGACAGCCACAGCCGCTGGCGCTCCTCTAGCACCTGCCAAGGGGAACGAGGTGCCTGGTAGCCACAGCCGACATCCTGTGCCGGAATGCCATAGCATCCAGGGCCCAACACCCCAGCCACACGTGTGCCCTGCCCTGGGATGCCCTGCAGAGGTGAAGCGTCCCCAGCATGTGGCCCTCCCAGGGAGTTTTTCCCTCCGCCTTACACAACTCCAGCAAGAGCCAGCAGCGATCTGACACCCCGCCAGCGGGGGTGGGGGGAGGACCCGACTCATCTCCTTTCTCTCTCGTGCCAAGAATCATGTGGGTGAGGACACTCCCTGGCTGGGGACACTCCGCCTGGGACTCCAATGCCAAGGGACAGAACAGGGCCCCAGGGCAGAGGCCGCCCTTACCTGCGTGAAGGGGTTGGCACCGTCCTCGTCACCAAGGCCTCTCTTGAGATCCTCACAGGGGTCAGGCAGCATGGCCACCACCTCCTCAGCAGTGGAGCAGGAGAACTCGTAGGGGGGCGGGGGCTCGGGCAGGCAGCTCAGCACAGCCATCGGCCCAGCCTTCTTGGGGCTCCGTGAGGCCCGGTCCAGGGAGCCCCCGAGGTGGTTAATGTGGCCCAGGGAGGAGCTGAAGGGGCTGGGGCCCGTGCCAGGACTGCGGCCAAAGCTGCCCCCGCTGGAGGAGTCCGAGAGGCTGGGCTCGGGCTCGGGACCACCCTCGTCCAGGCTGAGGGCGTGCAGCAGCTGGGCACGGGCCTGGCTGACCCGCGGCCCCGGGCTCAGGGGCGGGTGGCAGGCCAGCGTGTGCAGGCTGCCGTTGCTGCGCCACAGCTTCTGGCCCTTGTGGGCCGCCAGGCTCTGCATGGACAGGAAGCCTTTCCCGGTGCCCGCCACGGGCTTGAAGACCGACGGGCGAATGCGGCACTGCCAGGGAGAGAGGGCAGGTGTGAGACCCTGGGCTGACGGAGAGGCTCCCGCGGTCCCTGGGGACCCTGCCAGGCACGGGGCGCATGCCGGCGGGCAGCAGCGACCAAGCCGCAGGCCAGTCCATAGCAGGAGGTGCAGGTTCCAGCCCTGTCCCAGCACCAGGGTCCCTGAGGAGGCCCCAAGCCCCCTCCCACCCCTGGGAGGGCTGCAGGCAAGGCATACCTTGTCGAAACGTCCCCGCTCGGGCAGCGAGGTCTTGCTGAAGTCACCGGCCCGAGGGTGTTCCTGGTAGTAGAGGGTGGCATAGTCGGCAGGCTCGTTCCGAGCGGCCCGCTTGGTGGTCTTGCTGTCCTTCTTGGGGAGGTGCAGGTAGCTGAGGAGCTCACGCTGGCCCAAGCCCTTCCGGAGGAGCCCGTCAGGCTGGCGGGAGCCCCGGTGTCCCGCGAGGGCCGCCCGTAGCTCTTCAGGGGAGAAGTCCTGCCGTTCCAACAGGCTGCCCACGCTGCCCATGGCAATGCCAACAGGGCCTGGGGCTGTGGCCATGAATTTTCAGCGGAGCACAGGCAGCTGCTTCTGGGGATCGGGAGGCTCCATCAGGGACAGGTGGGTGCTTGTTGCCCACCTGCCCCTCATGCCCTAAAACCAGGTGCTGGTCCTCTGTCCGCACCCCATATGGCCCAGGCCCAGAAGAGGGAAATGGGGGTCTGGAGAGAGTCCAGGACAGAACTCCTAGGCTGGCAAGAAAAAGGGGTTCAGGTCCCAAAGCCACGGGCCCAGTACCCCCGCGCCGGCTAGAGGCTGATGTGTGATGGGAAGGGGAGGTGTGGATGCGGGGAGGCCCTGAGACGGCAGCAGAGGGCCCTTCCTGGGACTGGGACAGCTGAGGACGTGGGCTCTGTCTGACTCTGACCTTGCTCACTCTCCTGCGAGGCTCCCCACCCAATTCGGAAGGTGGGCAGAGGGTGCCGGGAACCAGGGCCAGCAGCCCCAGACACTCCATTCCTCCTCCTCCTCCTCCTCCCGGGAGGGGAAAGCCCAGCTCGGCCCTCTTCCTGCAGAGAGCTAGTTCCCCAAGGGAAGCACCTGGCCGGGCGGGGCTGCACAGGCGGCAGGGATACAAACAGGAAGGGCCTGAGGGGAGGAAGGATGGAGGAACAATGGCCGAGGTTTCCGGACCAGGTGCTCACCTCGGCTTTGGTGAGAGGCGGGGGAAGGGGCAGCCCGCGCCCCGGCCAGCCTGTACAGACACTGCCCCTCCAGAGCTCACCACCAGGTGTGCGGGGGGCGGGTAGGGGGGGTCCCTCATCCTGACCCCGCAGGTGGCCCATCTGTGTGTGGGGCCTGGCTTCTGCCTTCAGACAACCGCCGGAATCACTCAGGGGTGCCCAGAGGATGGGCTGAGAGAACAGGACACAGTGCCCAGTGGGCAAACTCAACGCAGCCTGCCCACAGCAGAGTGTGTCTGGTCAGTCACACGAACACTACACTTCCTGGCGGGCGGCCGAGCGACCGGGCTGCCACGGGTGCGGGGGCCGCGCGGTGGAGGGCGGCGCAGTCCTCAGTGCCTCGCTGCGTGGCTGGGCGAGCCAAGGCCGCCTTCCCCGCCGCCCCCCAGCTGCTCCCATTCCGGGACAGACACCCAGCAGGCGTGCTGCGGCTGCAAGTCCTCCACAACAGCGGTCCCCAACCTTTTTGGCACCAGGGACCGGTTTCGTGGAAGACAATTTTTCCACAGACTAGGGATGGGGAGGAAGGGTTTGCGATGTTTCAAGCGCATTACATTCAAGCGCACCTCCTGCTGCGCGGCGCGGCCGGCCTGGTTCCTAAGTACTGGTCTGCGCCCCGAGGTCGGGGACCCCTGGACCACAACCTCCCCGATATGCTTCCGGGACTGTCCCAAACAATGGTCGTTAGGAGGTTCCATCTTCCTCAACCATTTCCAGGTTTTGTGTTTGTGGAAGACAAAGATCTTTAGGAGTAAAAGGGAGGGAGGGTGCGGCCCTGCCTCCTCACCGTGGCCCTCAACCTCTCACTGGGCAAAATTCCCAGCCCCCAGCTCACTCGGCACCTCTGGGGAGCATCACAGGCCACACAGGGTCGGGGGCTCCCCCAAGGAAGGAATCACCAGCGCTGGGCACCCTCAGCGACACAGCCCTGCCCAGGGGTCTCCCTGAGTTCTGTGCCCCAGTTGCTCATCTGGTTTTTCAGGCGAGGGCGCCTGCGATCCAGCACCGTGGCTGCCAGATGACCAGGGATGTCACCCGCGGCTCCAGAGTTGGAACTGAAGCACTTGGTTCGCGGTCTGGCACCCCTCCCCACGGCGAGCCCACGCGGCCACGGTCGCCACTGTGTCTGAGAACGCACCGAACTCCGTCGCCGCGGTGGGACAGCAGAAAACTGGTCTCTGGTCCTGGCCTCGCACCGTCTCTCCATGCCTCAGTTTCCCCACCTCTGAACTGGGGAAAGACTCTGCCTGCCCTGCTTTCCTTGTGGCATTGCTGCAACAGTCACAGAGACAACAGAGGTGCAGCTCTTGTGAACTGCAAGCTCGGTGCCAGCCCGGTGGTGGTGACGATGGAGGACCACATACGCCCACTCAGGCCGAACACACACCGGCTCCCCTTGCTCTGGGCAGATCCCCACCTCCTGTCTCAGGGCGCAGTAACTGTCGCCCCCTGGGCCCCATGAAGGGTCTTAGGTCTAGGGGAGACGCAGCCATGGCCGTAAGAGCAGGCATGGCGCACGCTGCAGTCGGTCAGTGCCCCCGGCAGCACGGAGGCTCCTGTTTAGAGGACACAGTGCGGACGGTCACATCCAACAGCAGGCAGTCGTGCTCAAGGTCACCCGCGCAGCACTGAGTACCCTCTGGGACACATACATAATGCAGGAGCGCTCCAGCGGGGAGAGCCAGGGTCCGCCCCAGCACCAGATGCAGAGGGGCGTGCGCGCGCAGGGGGAGGTGGTGAGGGGGGCGCAGGACCAGCTTTTCTCCCTAAGTGACCTGAGCGATTAGAAACAGCTCTGGGGCGGGAGGAAGGGGGCACAGACAGCGCCGTTCCTTTCTTTCTGTAAGGCCCCCCACCCCTCCTAGGTAACGTCTCTGGCTGTATTATCGGCATTCACGAGGCTTCACCCTGCTCAGGTCTTGGTCTGGGGACGGTGCCTTTCCCTAGAGGGGTCGTTCCTCCACCTCCCCCGCCTCCCCCCGCAACACACATTCCTTCTTGTTGCTTGGAAGCCCAGGGACTGGCCTGATCAGACCAGGACAGCTGTGCAGGCTGGACTGGAGAGGGTTTGGTGGGGAGGGGGAGGGGCGGCCAGTACCTTATAGCCCCAGGGGGAGGGTTCAGAGCATAAAGCCGGTGCCTCCAAGAGCCTGGGCTTCCTTGCTCTGGGGCCCACAGCTGCAAAGCCCCGCCGCCCTCAGGCTAGGCTGCGGCTGGGCCTTCCGCTGGCCCAACAGGGCCTTCGCTCCTGCCCCTGGCCCCTGGCCCCAAGATTAGCCAGCAGACGGAAAGCCCTGAACACAGGCAGGGGTCTCTTTTGGAGCCAGGAGAACGGGGCTGCAGGACAGCCTGGCCATGGAGCAGAGAAAGACAGGGTATCAGGGAGGAACCATGGCACCCACCGGTGGGTGCCTTGTTAGGTCAGCCTGACGCTGGGCCTACCACAGCCTCGCAACGCTCACGGGAGCAGGGCAGTGCACCCCCACTTCCTCAGAGAAAACTGAGGCCCAGGAGGTGAAATAATGTGCCCAAGGCCACGTTCCGATGCTCAGGAGACAGTGCACAGGCTCCCCAGGTGCCGATGTCCACCCTGACCCCGCAAGGCACCTCCTTCGGGGTGGGACATCCCAGAGCACGTGGCATGAAGCTCCCCCCTCAACTGGGCTGCCTCAGCCCCTCTTGAGCCCTGACCCCGGGGGAGGGTCCCACCACCTGCTCGGGGATCAGCTTTGCTGAGGGGCGTGTCTGCAGCTGCCCCTGAAGAATGGGACTGGAATGTCCCAGTTCCTAAAGAGGGGGCAGTGGATGAGGGGGGCGCAGGAAGAGGGCACACCCTAGACCCACTGCAGCACTCGAAGGGCCCCAGCGCAGCGCCCACCCCCCGCAGGAGGGACGCTTTGTCTCACTAGCTGGCGGCACTTTAGTTCCCCTCAGTCCTTCCCCTCCATCGCCTCCTCCCGGCTCCCCCACAGCCTCGCGGGGACAGGCAGAGTGGCAATGAGCATCATTCCATTTTACAGACAGGGAAACTGAGTTCCAGAAAAAGGAAGCAAGTTGCCCAAAAGCACACAGTGGCAAGCAATTCCAGCTTCCCGGGCAAGGTCACCAGTTCGGCACTCAGCTAGCACAGCCGGAGGCGCCGCTGCCCTCCACGAACACGCTGCCCAGCCCCCACACCGCCTCTCCCGAGGGCGTGTGCAACCACGCTGGTTTGGATCCCAGTTCCCATAGCCTGGGTCCCTCCTGCCTGCCCCGGGGTCAGGAATAGTGGCAGCTCTCTGCATGGGGACGCTCAGCCCTGGACGCTGCAGGCTCTAGAGGCGGTAGTGGGAGCAGGCTGGCCGAATTCATTCACAGCCTGGCACAAACACACCCACACACGGCCAGCCAGCTCAGGAGCCCTGCCCAGGAGTGCCCTGGGAGGCGGCTGATCACCCAGCCCAGGACGGCCTCCTGCCTCTTCCTTCTTCCCAGGCGGGGCAGAGAGAGGGCACGGTGGCCAGGCGGAGTGACAGCCAGGCTGAGTCCTTGGTGCAAACAAGGACGCCCCAATCTCTTCTTGGGGGAGAGGGGTGCCAGGTGGAACACGATGGGTCCCACTTCTCTTTCTGGACACAGATAGAAACCTGACTTCGGCCTGGCCCCAGGTCAGCCCTCACTTTGATTGAAGGTTGTGGCCAGATAGGCATGGTGCTCTGGCCGCCAAAACCAGGGAGCATCCCTTAGCCACACATGGGGGTGGGGGGCCCTGGCGGCAAGCCGGCAGCTGCCGCCTATGCAGGGCAGAGGGTTGAAGGACGAAAGGAGGTATTCCGGAGGGGGCGGGAGACAGGGTCTCATGGGGAAAGAGGAGGGACAAACGAGGCAGGCATCCCTACGGAATTTGCCCCGGGAAGGCTGTGGCGAAGGCTAGGGCTCCCCAAAACTGCGAGAGGTCCTCGAACTACCTGGTGGACGGGAGAGGGAATCTCCTCCTGGAGTCTCCTTGGGGCCTGCCCAGGGCGATGGGGCTGGGGGACGGAGGCCGAGGTCCGGCTCCCGCGCCTACGGCGCCTGCCCCACCCTAGCCGCGGAGCAAGGTCCCGCGCGCAGCTTCCTGGAAAGCGCATTTGCAGGGATTGCGGAGAACAGCAGAACCTGCTGCCGGCCCCTCCAGCGGGGCGTATGAGTCGGTCCCTGATCCTGCAACTCGGTGGCTCGGTGGCCTGAGCAGGGGACACCTGAGCGCACACCGCACCCTGGCACCTCCACCCACTTCTCTGACGGAATCCTCCGCTGGCGAGGGGCTGCGGCTTGGCCAAGGTCGCTGGGAAAGAGAGCCCCCCCCACGAGTCCACCCCGGCCCCTGGCGGGTCCACTTACCATGCTGGCGCCACTCCGCACCCCTTGCGCTCTGCAGTTCACTCGCGCGGATTTGAACACTCCTTCCAGGGCGCCGGTCCAGCCGAGACTGTGAGCCGGACCAGAGCGGCCGGGTGGCAGACGTCGGGAAAACGCGGGCGGGCGGGCGGGCGGGCGGGCGCCGGAGCCGGATTGGCGAGGTAGGGACGCGCTCGATGGCGCTCGCTCGCTCGCCTGCCCCAGAGGCGGAGGGAAAACCCGGCCTGACTCACCGGCGCGCCGCCAGCCCTGAGCGCGGCCCGGGCCTCCGGATGTCGGGGGAGGGGACAGAGGAGGGAACCCCTGCCCACCGCCAACCAACCTGAGCCCCGCCCGGGCTCGCGGCTCCAGCCCCGCCCCAGCCCAACAACCCCCCCTGCACCGCACTGCTCAGAGCGTGTCCGCTCGCCCCTGGGCCGGTACTCAGTCCTAAGCGCGGCCGACGCCCCCAGGTCACGCTCGGCCCGCCCCACTCCTGCTCCTGGATTGCCCCGCCCCGCTCCGTTTCCAGAACTCGATAGCTTCGAAAGAGGTGCGTTCAGTCCATCCCCTCCCCTGAGCTTCTTGTCCTCTTAAGTAAATAGTATTATCCCCTTTTGAGGCTGAGCAAGACAGTACTCCTGAGAGGTGGAGAGATTTACCCAAGGTCTCTGGCTCTTTAGCGACTGAATTGGGATGCTAAATTGTTCCTGGGTGTTTGTTTTTTGTTTTTTGTTTTTGTTTTTGTTTTTGTTTTTGTTTTGTCACCAAAGCTTTCTCGGAGCAGCAAATTCCGATAACTTCAGGGGCCAGACAAATAATTTGAGTCAAACACTTGGATGTAAGACAATAGCAAAGTTGGAGACAGGGACAAAGATGGACGCCTAAAGACATTCAGATTGAAAAAAATGAAAACGACAGTGCCTTCCTCAAACATTAAATACAGTTACTTTTGGACCCAACAATAACACTCCAGGTATATATCCCAAAAATTGAAAACAGGGACTCCAACAAGTACCTGTACTTTGCTGTTTGTAGCAGGACTACTCACAGGAGCAAAAAAGCGGACATAGCCCAAGTTGTCCATCACTTGATGAATGGATAAACACATGGCGGTATAGCCATACAGTGGAATATTATTCAACCATTAGAAGGGATGAAGTGCCGATGATACATGCTATACAAATGGATGAACCTCCAAAAAATCATGCTAACTGAAGAAACCAGACACCAAAGACCACATGTATGATTCCCCTTACATGAAGCAGGTAAATCCACACAGACAGAAAGCAGTTTAGTGCCAGAGGCTCGGGGAGAGAGAAATGAGGAGTGACTGCTTACAGGGTGTGGGGCTCTTTCTCGGATGAGGAAAATGTTTTGGAACCAGATAGAGATGGTGGCTGCACAGCGTTGTGAACATACCAAAGTCACTGCATTGTACAATTTTAAATGGTAAATTTTATGTTATATGAATTTTATCGATTAAAAAATAAAGATCACGCACTCACCCATGGATCAGATTTGGGCTACAGGTCACCAGTTTGTAATGCCTCGTCTTCTATGCTGTTCTTACCAATTTCCTATGAACTGAAGAACCATCCAAAGCTGTAGAGAATTTTTATGAGTTTCTTTGAGCCAAACCGATGACATATGCCAAGAAGCAAGATCTCAGATGCCTCTGAGAATAGCAATGTACAGTTTTATGCCTTTGAGGGTAAGCAGGGGGAAAAGGAAGATTAGGTGAAGGTGGGAGAAAGCAAGGCAGGAGGGAGACTGGGTGACACAGTCCGTATTAGAGGGAGGTGTCTGAAAGGGAACACTGCAAAGGTGTGGTGACCTGGATGCACAGAAACGACGGACGCGGCTGGCTTACGGCGAAGATAAAGCTTTTACTGAAGAAGCTACAAGCCCGGGGCGGGACTACCCACCGTGACCTGCCCAGTTAGGAATTTATGATCAGATCAGCCAGGGAGGTGACTTTTCGGAGGCATTTCTGAAATGCCTCACTTCAGGCCCTTCCTCCTGAAACTGACTGCCCCAAGAGAGCACAGGATCTTGTTGGCTGTCTGGTAATCTGACCCCTGCCTTGCTTTCTCCCACACTCACAAAATCTCTACCTTCCCTCCTTGATCTCAAATGCATATAAGAAACTGTAAACCGCTCTTCTAGGGTGCATTTGAGATCTTGCTCCTTGGCATATATTGTCAATTCGGCTCAAATAAACTTTTATAAAAATTCTCTACAGGTTTTGATGTTTCTTAAGCCAACAGTTGAAACAGCAGTTAGGTCAGCTATTTATTTGTTCCTGGGACTAACAGGGGGCCACGTGCTAAACCTGACAAGCTCCAGAGAGACAGGCATGGCGGGCCTTAAAAACTCAGAGACCTAAAAAGGAATCGCATAGGATGATGGTCTGAAACTAAAATTTCCTAACTAAAAGCGAGTCCCGGCCGGTAGTCATATCTCAAGCCTGTAGCTTCCTTGACAAAGATCAGTCTTTACCTAAAGGGAGCCTGTCTATATAGTCTTTGTGTATCTAAGAAAATAGACCTTTGGGATAGCAGAGTAACCCCCTTACTCCAGACCCCTCAGGACACAACCTCCCACCAGAGCACAAGAGCACGGAACCGTCACTGTTACCTTGTTCCCCGCAGGCCACCTCCGCGCGCTGTGAATGCTAACTGCCCTGCACCCCCAGCGCAGAGGAGGCACGTGTCTGTCCGTCTTACTCGCCATCCAGTCCCAGAGGTCTCCCCTCTTTGCTCTCCCACCTCTCTAACCTGCCACCACTGGATTTCATGGAACCTCCTATGTCTCCTCTTTTGATTTTAGTGTATAAAATAAACTGTAAAACTGCCATTCTCAGGAGCATTTTCCCAATTCATTGAGATTTTGCTCCCTGGCAGTTGTCAGTTTGGTTCCACTAAACTCTTCTAAGACTTTCCTTAGACTAGATGTTCTTTTGTCTACAGAATCACGGGCCTTTAACACGAGGGATGCCATTTGGGGCCTGTGCCTTTTTTCTTTTTTTAAAAGATGTTATTTGTGCTTAGAGAGGGGGGAAGGGAGGTAGAAAGAGAGGGAGAGAAACATCAACGTGTGGTTGCCTTTTGCAGGCCCCCCAACTGGGGACCTGGCCCGCAAACCAGGCATGTGCCCTGACCGGGAATCGAACCGGCATCGGCTTGGAGGCTGGAGCTTAATCCACTGAGCCGCACCTGCCAGGGCCTGTACTTTTTTTCATTTAACAAGATAAAGGTTCAGAACAAGGACACACTTGACCTTTTGGGGGACCTGAGGAAAGGCCTCACTCGGGAAGGGGCTTTGGTCAACGTAAGAACACCCAGACTTCTAGAGGATTTTTATGAGTTTGCGTCAGATCTGATCACATGCTGGGAAGCAAGATCTCAAATGCCCTGGAGAACGAGTTTTGCAGTTTCTTTTATACATTTGGAATTAAGGAAGAAAGGTAAGGAAGATTACATGGAATGTAATCTTGCATTCCATGCAAGAAATGGGGGAAATGGGAGCAGAGTAGCTCCCATGGTTACAGCGTCATCTGGATACACGAAGGCTGTGGGTTCAATCCCCGGTCAGGGCACATACAAGAATCAACAATGAATGTATCAATAAGTGGAACAAAAAAAATCGATGTTTCTCTCTCTCTCTCAAGTCAACACATTAAAAGAAAAAGAAAGAAAGTGGGACAAAGCAAGGCAGGCATGGGATTGGATTGGAGGAGAGTTTGGATGAAGCAGTAACAGGCCTGGGACGTGACTTCCCACCACGACCTGCCCCGTTGGGAATTTATGGTCAGTCACCCAGGTGCTTACTTTCAGTCACTGGACTTGTCAGGTGTGTTATGGAACCCCGTTTTCATCCTGACTTTTGAGATGGTGCATGGAGAGTAGAAAGCTCTCCCATGGAGGCAGGCGTCATAGAGCCGGTCCCTTGGCAGGAGGCCGCCCGGCCAGGCAAAGGCAGACTCTTCCCAGCGAGGCCGGGGCCCTGGGCGTGGGCAGCTCAGTGAGAAAGGTGGGCACAGGCGGCGCGGTGGAGCAGACCCAGAAAGGCCTCTCGCAATAGGTGTCAGGAGCCCCTGAGCTGTTGAGGGGGGCTGTGCAGGGGCGGGCACGCGGGCCCTGGGAGGTGGCCCAGGCAGGGCTGCCGGCAGGAGGCAGCCGGGGAACAGAACCGGCCATGGCGGGCAGCAGCTGGGGAGAGGGAGAGGTGGGGTTCCTCATGAGACGATTTGAAAGAAGGACTGACTTGTTTGGGCAAGAAATGACATAAAGAGGACATGGAGGGGGTCAAAGATAAATTCTGTAAAATCTCAGGCGCAGCGCCCCCCCTTTGCTGCTGCCAAAAGCTCTGTGACTGTCCCAAGGTCTTCCAGCCTCCAGGCCCGCGTGCCCCCGCTGCGCCAGGCTGCCAGAGGGAGCTGCGGGGGAGCTGCGGGGGAGGCAGCTCAGAGTCCTGGAACTTCTCCACAGGAGAGGAACAAAATCAGAAGACACTCTGGAGCCAGAAATGTCAGACAGAAGAGGGGAGGGCGGGAGGGTCCCGTCTGGATGGGACACCTGGAAAGTGGCCGCACCTCTGAGTAGGGCGGCTGCAGGCGGGAGGCTGGCAAACCCTGGCATCCAGGCAGCGAGCTTGTCTCCCGCCTGCACCAGGACCTTCTCCAAAGCGGGCAGTGCAGCGGGTGGCCCGGGTGCACAACAGCCTGGCCCCACCCCTCTGGCAGAGCTGTCATTCAAGAAAACAAAGTTCAGGTTCCCAGCACCCTCCAGCCTGGACGGGGGCCACCTGCCCCCAACCTCCTGCACAGGCGCCACACTCCCAGCTGCTAAAAGGGCTCCTCTGCCCTCCCTGGAAATTGGGGCACTGGCCTGGCAGATGCTCCCTCCTGCCAGGATTCTCTGAGCCCTTTGAGGTTGCCCTTAGGGAGTATTAAGCCAAGGGGACCCGCTGCCCCACGGGAGAGGCAGTTTGGCCCCATCAGCGCCCCCCTCCCCGTCCCCCACGCACCTGGCTCCCTCATGCCTCCCTACGCACATTCGCACATTTGCGAGCACAAACCTTAGGGCGGAAACTGTAGAATGTTACATTGAACCCTTGGGTGCCCTCACCTCATCCTCCTCTGCTAGAAAAATTGAGATCCAGAGAGCGGACAGGACCTGATCCCCCAAAACCCATCTCAGAGCTAGTTCCTGGCAGGGCTGGGCCTGGCTGGTCTTTTGTCGCCTAGTCCGGTGCTTGCTCTGCTGACCTGCACTTCTCTCTGCGCAGGCTGCCTCTTGTTCTCACCGCTGTCCCCTAGCCCTTTGCCTCCCACCTGCCTCGCTGAGGCCCTGGAGAGAAGCAGGTGGGCTGGGCAGAGGTGGCCGTCAGAAGCCAGCAGAAGCCAGGCACCTGTCCCCCTCTGCACACTTGCCAGGCGGCATGGGAGAGGCTGGACACCACTGTCTGGGCCACCTGCCCCCAGACTGGGCAATCTCTTGGGTCTGGCTCAGAAGCCACGCTGCCCAGGTGCCTGGGGACGAGGCGCTTGGGGCCCAGGCCAGGGGAAGGGAAGCCAAGCTCCCTGGGTGCTCTCACTTCCTGAGTTCCCTGACCTTGGGCAATTTAACTTTTCTCTCTGCACCTCGGTTTCCTCTCAAAAAGGGGATCATAATTTGGCTGGGAGGGTGAAGTGAAGTGACATCTATAAAGCATCAGGCACAGTGCCTGGCCAATGGCTGGCGTCTGTAAATGTTGGTTTATTGCTCTCTCCTCCCTTCTGGTGGGGCAAGTTTGTCAGGAGGACAAAGTGCTCACCAGGGAGCCTGTCTCAAAGTGGCCGAGAAGGCTGTGTGCCACCCGCCCAGCGCGCATTCCTCGCCTGGGCCCTGTCCCCCGGGCTGGGCGGCTGGGGGTGCGGAGGGTGCGCCGTTCTGCCTGGAAGTGGCCAGGACTGTGCGATCCTGGCGCCACGCGGACACTAGCAACCGCTCCCTGCGCACCGCTGCCACCTCCAGCCTCATCACCTTTCTCCTTGAGGATCGCTGTGTTTCTGGGCTTCCTACCACCCAGCCACCGCCCACGCTGCCCCAGGGGGCACTTTCCAGCCCACGCACTCGGTCCCCACTCTTCTGTGCTTCAGAGGCGCCGTCCCAGCATCAGCACCAGCCCCACGGGCTCGGCCTGTTCAGCCTGGCCCCGCGGCGGGCCGGCGGCCTCCGTGTCCTCATCCGTATGTGCTGGTTGCCGGGAGAACCCAGACTACTGCCGGCCTCCTGTAGAGCTTCAGCAGCACCTATGTGTCACAGGTCCCCAGCATTTCTAGGTCACTTGTCTGTCCTCCTAGAAGACAGGGCATTCTGAGCACACGAGATTGGACCCCAGTCCACGTTCAGAGCTGACAGGGCCTCCTCGGGGACTCGGCAGTTCACCATGCTCAGCTCCACGCCGCCACCTGCCAAAACCCCCCTCACGGCTGCTCTCTAACCAGGGGGATGAGGGTGGCAGGGTGGCCCTGGCCCTAGTCCCGGATGTGTAACTTCCTGGTGACTTCTCTGAGCCTCAGTTTCTTCACTTATAAACAGGCAGAATCGCTGTGAGGGAAAATGGCATAAGCCCAGGGAAGGAAGGCTTTGACAGCTGTGTCCCCACCCACCCTTCTCTGCTTGCCCTCCGTTGCCCTCCATTGTCCTCTCTGGAGCTGGCTGGCCAGGCCCCAGCCCAAGGGAGGAGGGAGGCGGGCTGGCGTCTGGAGAGCCGCGTCTGAGGGTGTCAGACCTTGCGAAGAGCAGGCCACCAGGTGATTCCTGGTGCCCTCCCGGACCCCTGCCAGCATCTCCCAGGTCGCCCCCCGCCTGAGAGCTGTGTCCCGTGGCATGTTGTGGCTGTTGGGCTGAGACGGTAGGACCCTGCTTGCCCGCGCTCCCATCCTCCCAAGGAGATGTGCCCCGCACCCTAAGGAGAGAGAGGACTCCTGGCACCAGGAGTGCACGCCCTGAGTCACGCTGCTGGGGAGGAGCCTTGTTTCTCCCCCGCTGGCCCCCTGCCTGCCTTCCTGGGTGACCGGGGCAGCCCGAGGCCTCAGGTGGGGTGGAAGCCGAGAGCTGCCAGGACTTGTTCAGGTGCCTGCCCTGGGGCAGGGAGCTCAGACCTGCAGGAGCCAGCCCAGACTCCAGCGTGACAACAGTCCGGAAGTGCAGGCAGCCGGACTGGCCCGCTGGCTGGTCACCAGAAACCTGACCGGCCCCACAACCAAGCCCAGGGCCAGCTGCCGCCCTGGGTGGTAACAGGGAACTTGCTCTAGAACTTGGGAGACCTGGGCTCCAATGCCTGGTGCAGTGAAGGCATGGAGTAGGGAGTGGGGACAGCAGCCAGAGGGAAGAGCTGTGCGGATCTGTCACACAACAGTGTGACTGTGCCTAACGCCACTGCACTGCACACTGCGAAGCGGCTAAGATGGTAAATTGTATGTTCTGCATATTCTACCACAATTAAATTTTGAAATTTATTTTATTTTATTTTTAAGATTTTATTCATTTCTTTTCGGAGAGAGGGGAAGGAAGGGAGAAAGAAAGGGAGAGGAACATCTATCGGTTGACTCTGGCACCCCCAACCTGGCCCAAAACCCAGGCACGCGCCCAGGAATTGAACCCGAGACCTCTCCGTTTGCAGGACAGCGCCCCGCCCTCTGAGCCATACCAGTCAGGGCAAATTTTTTTTTTTTAAACAAAAACTTTACATAGGTTACTTTTAAAGCTTAATTGCAGAAATTTCCAAATATGTACAAAGGTAGAGAGAGAATAAAAAACCTCCCATGTACTCACCACCCAGCTTTATGATTTTATTCATCTCCCTGTAAACGCTCCTTGCACGCCCCAGCCCCTCCCCCGCTGCCAGGTTATTTTAAAAGCAAATTCTAGACATTGTGGTATTTCATTCATCAATATTCAGTGTAGGCAAACGTTTTAAATCGTAACGTGCATTTGGTTTAGGGTGGCGATTTGTGATTTCACCGTACGATTGACAGAAGCAAAGCTGCAGGGCTCAGCCCCTGGGCAGGCCGGTGGCCACCAGGCTCTTTGCTCTGCCTTGGCCAGCGCAGGGCAGCGGCCCGCTGACAGCCCTCTCCCGAGAGAGAAGGAGGATGTCCACTCACCCCGCGTTCTTTCTTCCCCAAGGGGAAGGCCAGGAGAAGGGGTCCTTGGGGTTACCCGTGGGGCTTCTTTGTGCCTGTGTGGAAAGACAACTGAGATACTCAAGTCCCCCACTTCAGCGCCAAAGGAGGGGTGCTTCCCGAGGAGTAGGGGAGCCCCGTCTGACCAGCTAGGGTCTGGTTTTTGGGGGTTTCAGCCACCTAGCACCCATGCACCCCCTCATTTATGTGTCCACCCAGCGGGCTTCTCCCCTCCCCTCCCTTCCATCTGTGCCCAGACAGTCAGCCAAGCCGGGCCTAGCCCTCCCTGGGCCCTAGCGCGTGAAAGGCCACAGGCCTCAGACGTCCGGAAGTCTGCCCCCTCTCCCCTGTGTCTCCTGCCGAGGCAGAGGTTTCCTGGGCCCCTGTTCTTTTCTGATTCCTCCGCTGAGTAGATGTGCCCACACATCCCGCCTGGCTGGCTTCCATCCCCAACCCAAAGCAGGCCCTGTTCACAGAGCCATGTGACTGCTGCCGCCTGTACCCAAACATGCATCCAGCCCCACCCAGGGGAGCCAGACAGGCTGGCACACACCCTCCCCCGCCTGGCGCGGCCACACCCCCACCCCTCCCTCTGCCCAAACCGACCGGGGCAGCAGCTCCCTCCCGGGGCCCGCCTCCTCTGAGATCCGGGGCCCATGGGTCCTCAGGGGTCCTCAGGGGTCCTCAGGGTGCTGCAGGCACATGGGTGCCATGTCCTTGGCAGGCCCAATAGCGGGCTGAACCGAGGGCTGCATGCATGGCATGGACACCGGAGAGTTCAGGCCCCAGACCAGCCTTTTACTCTGCACTCAGCTGCCAGCCCCAGGGGCCTTACCAGGCTGACGGGGACAAGGAGGGTACCAGAGGAGTCAAGGCCACCCCTTGTCCCTGGGATAGTGTTACTTTACTCACAGGAGCTGGAGGGAAGGTGACGCAAGCCTAAGGAGCAGCTTATTACAGGCCGGTCCCCTGGAGCACAGGAGTTTACTGAGGCGACATCTGTGAAGGAGAAGCAGGGGCAGGGTGGGCAGAGGGGGCCACTGGGGGAGGCAGACTCTGGGGGCTCCGCACGGGGCTCCGCATCTTTTTCGAGGACCCCCCACCCGTGGGCAGAAAAGGCGCTTATCCCACCGCCACGCCCAGTTGGTGGGCCCCGAAGAGCAGGACCGCCACCTGAAAGCAAAAGTGGACCCAAAAGCAGACAGCCGGCTGCTGTCAGCCAGGCACACTCTTTGAAGCCGGGCAGCGAGTCCTTTCTTGCAGGAGTGTGTCACCTTGTCCCACCCAGGCCAGACTGTGTGTCCTGAGCTGCTGCAGGCATGAGACCTTAAAATTTTTTTTCAAATCCTCGCCCAAGGATGTTTGTTGATTTTTAGAGAGGAAGAGGAGGATGGGAGGGAGAGAGAGAGAGAGAGTCATCGATGTGAGAGAGAGAGAGTCATCGATGTGAGAGAGAAGCATTGATTAGCTGCCCCTCCTACGTGCCTCGACTAGGTATGTGCCTAACCGGGGATCGAACGTGCAACCCTTTTGGCGTATAGCGCAATGTTCCAGCCAACGGAGCCACCCGTCCAGGCGTGCGGGCGTAAAACCTTTAGGATAGAAGTAAGTTGATCATAGGGACATGGTCCCCCAGGCTGTCAACCCCCAGGAGTGGCTGAATGTGTGTAGGCACAAGCAGATGAACTGGGTCTTAGTGTGATTCTGGAATTTGGCGTCTGGGACTTGCACTCACATTGAGTCCTGGCCTTTGGTAGCTGTGACTTTTAACCTGCCCTAGACCTTTATTTCCTTATCTCTGAAACGAAGGTGATGGTACCTGTTGTGAGACTTCAATGTGGTGACTTCCCCAGAAGCCCAGTGGAGAGTAAAATCATGCGTCTACATGATGTTCCTTATTGGAACATAAAAATGTCATCCCGTGCAAGAGAAGAGGCAGGCTGAGAATGAGCCAGAATATTAACAGTCAACGTCTCTGGGTGATTTTTTTTTTTTAAGTTTTATTTTGAAATAGTTTCAGTCTTAGAGAAAACTTAGGAAAATAGTAGGGTTCGTTTATACCCTTGACCAGACTTCCTCACAGTGAACATCATACAGAACACAGTACAGCGACGGCAGCCAAGATGTTAACAGCGATACTGCAAATTGTAGACGTCATCTGGGTCCGGCCAGTGTTTCCACTAGCGCGCCCTTTCTCGTTCAGGACCCAGCCCAGCGTACCGTGTGGCATTCAGTTGTCATGTCTCCTTTGTCTCCCCCAGTCTGTGCCAGGTCTTCAGTCTTTCGTCGTCTTTTGTGACCTCACTCTGTGAAGAGAACTGGCCAGGTATGCACCCTTCTGACTGTGCGGGTCGGCGCCCGGGCAGCGTGGGGAAGGATGGCAGAGACAGGTGTCTTCTGAGCCGCCTGAGGGGCTGCAGGGTGCCCGTCACCTTGTCACGGGTGACTGTGCACAGGCCTCGGAACACTAATTCTACTCGCTCCTGCTTTGATTTCCAAACTACAGTTGCCTGTGAAGCTCCATGGCTATTATTATTTTTCTTTTATGGTTGTCAGTCTTCAGCTAGATTGACCCGCGTATGTACCGCAGTTTTGTCCTCATTCCTTCCTGCATCCATGATTCTTCTCCGATCATTTTTCTCTCAGTTTTTGTCTGAAAATGTCTTTAGTTAGCATTTCTTCTTATAGGATAGTTTTTCTGAGGATAGAATTCAAAGTTGGCAGTCATTTTTCTTCAGTCCATGGAAGATGTTGTTTGACTACCTGCTGGCTTCCATTTTTGCTGTTGAGGAGTGAGATAGAATCTAATTCTTCCGCAGCAGCAAACATCCCCTAGCTCTCTGTAGCTTGCGACAGCAAAGATTTATTTCTAGCTCGTTTTCCATGTCCTGCACGAGTTGGCGACCGCTCCCACCTGGGACATGCTAGGCTCCTGGCAGAGCAAAAGGAGCCATGGCAAATTAATGTGATGGTTCTAACAGCTTTTGCTGGGAAGTGGTGGCAGACTGTGGCGTATCCTCGCCTGTCCTTATGCTTGCATAACACCGGTCAGAGCCCGAGGTCGGCAGGGTGAGAGAGTACTGGCCTTGCACAGGGATTTGTGGCAAATAACTGGGGACAGTAGTGCAATCTACCACACCGGGGCTCCTTTGAAGAGTTCTGTATCACTTGGGGTGTACTCAGGAAAACACAAGCCATACTACTGTTTTCAAACAAAGGAGATGTAATACACCAGGCGGATTGTGTATGTAGATTTCAGAAGCCTGGAAGAACGAGCAGAAATGCTGCCCAGATATTAGTAAGTACCGGAAGCCGCTGTCACTTATGGGTTTGGGAGGATAAAAGGGAAGAGGGAAAGTTAACAGGACCTCGGGTTCCAGAGGAGGACTCCCACTGGGACTTGGACCATTAGAGGGGTCCTGCTGGCTTGGGCTATTGCCTGTGAGGGGTTCCGTGTGGCTGGTGCAAGGCATGTTGAAAGGAGCTGGAAATTGCTGAATTGAAGCCAACACAGAGTAGAAACAGGAGGGATCCCATTCTCCCTCCTCCTGATCTCCTCTTAGTGCTTCCCATTGGCAGAACGGAACAGATTAGCTGGGAAGGGGGCCTGGGAAACATGTTTGCAGATGCTAACCCTAGTGTTGCAGAGCAGGTTATAATAGAAAGATAGGCTTCAACCTGAAAGAGGTAAATAACTGACACCTACTGTTTTCCTCTAGATGCTTTCACTATTTTTCTCTTTGATTTTCTACATTTTTCACCATGATGGATCAGGGTGTCTATCTTTCTTTCTCTCCCTCCCTCCCTCCCTCCCTTCCTCCCTCCGTTCCTCCCTTCTTTCCTTCCTTTTCTTTCTCTTTCTTTCAAAATGAAACTGGTTTTTATTTATTTATTTTTAAAGATTTTATTTATTTTTAGAGAGAGCGGAAGGGAGGGAGAAAGGGAGAGAAACATCAATGTGAGAGAGAAACATTGATTGGTTGCTTCTTGCACACGCCCCAACTGGGGACTGAACCTGCGACCCAGACATATGGCCTGACCTGGATTCGAACTGGGGACCTTCCACTTTGCAGGATGATGTCCAACCACCTGAGCCACACAGTGAGGGCTGTTTATTTATTTTTTAATCCTTACCCGAGGACATGCTCAGAGAGGGAAAAGGAAGGACGGGCAGAAGGAGAGAAACATCAATGTGAGAGAGAAACATCGATCGGCTGCCTCTTGATACACCCTGACCAGGGACTGAGCCCACAGCCTAGGAGTGTGTCCCGACTGGAAATCGAACATGCAGCCTTTCGGTCCACTAGACAACTGAGCCACACCGGCCAGGGCATGGTGTGGATTCTCTTTATTCACTTGAGTTCTCAATATAGATAAATATCTTCCATCTAGTCTAGAAACGTCTCAACTATCATCTTTTCCAATATTGCCTCTGTTCTGATCTCTTTTTGTCCCCTTCTCCTGGGACTGCAATTAAACACATGTAAGATATTTTCATTGTAAGTTCCGTGCCTGTAATCTTTTCTTCCCCATTTCCATCCTTTTGTATCTCTATGCTTTGTTAGATTGTTTCTTCTGACCAGCCTTCCATTGCTCTAATTCATTCCTCAGCCATGTCAAATCTGCTGCTAAGCCCATCAACTGAGTTTTAAATTTTGGTTTTTAGTTTTATTCCTTTTTTGCTTATACTATGTAGTTTAATAGCTTTATAGTTTCCAGTTCCCTGGGGAAGTTTCCAGTTTTGACATTTAATTTATTTTTTTATTTTTATTTTATTTTTTTGCATCCTGAAGTTCCTCTATTTCTGTTGACTATTATTTCTGATGGTTTTACCTCAAGGAATCTTGCTTCCTCATGTATCTGGTTATTTAGTTTTGTTTTGTTTTGATTTTTTTCTTTGTATCTTTCTCTGGTTTTTTGTATGGTAAATATTGTATGTGTGAAATTATTTGCAGAGATAATTTGAATATGGTGGTTTTGTCATTCACCAGAGAATTTTCTGTTCCTTTGCCAGGTGCCTGGAGGGCTTAGTACACTGAGATCATGTTAGTTCATACTTAGGGCATGTTTTCTGGAGCACCTGGATGACTCAGAGCTGGACTGCCATTCAGGGACAGGCCACACGCGCTCAGCTCACCTTTACTTCTGGGGTACACTCCTTTGGGGGCTGAGCCCAGGGCAGGGGTGGTTCATCAGTCCCCCACCCTTGGCAGGCCCCAGGCTGGTTTTTGTCTCCAGCCGTGCACGGCCCCTGGAACCGAGCTTGGCCTCTCAGCTGCCTCAAGTCTCAGGGTCGCCCCTCGGGAATCCCGTCCTCTCTGCTGGACCTTGGCAGAGCAGTGCCTCATGATCTTGTTAACTTTGATGTTTTGAAGAATGTGTGTGTGTATGAGAGAGAGAAAGAGAGACAGAACCTGATAAACATTTGACCGACTCCTTCAGCTGTCTTCAGCAGGTCGTACCCAAGGCATCCAGGCTGCCTCTTACTGGAGCAGAGGTCTGGGTTTGCTTAACCTCAGTGTGGGGGAGGGATCGGATGATGCAAGAGTGATTTCTGGGAGACCAGTTAGGTTAATCCTTGTGGGAGATGCTGTGAGCCTGGATGAGGGCATTGGAGGAAGAGCTAGAGAGAGGACAGCTTTGGCAGATACTCTGGCTGTTGAACTGCCGGGCTTGGTTGCGGATTACGTGCCAGAATGGGAGAGGTGAGGGGAGGGTGCCTCGAGGTTTGTGCGTGAGTAAGCGAATGGGCCCCAGCCTCAGAGGCAAATGTCTGAGAGGAAGGGCAATTTGGTGAGAGGTCAGCAGTTTAGCTTTGGGAATATGTATTTGATGAGGCTTTGGGATGTCCAGGTAAGACTGTTCCATGGGGCAGTTGGATTTGAATCGAGACTTCAGGCCGAGATATATAAAAGCGAGTCTTCAACAGGTAGGGGGCATTTTAATCCTGTCATTTTCATGAAGGGAAATGTTTTAATTCAAATCTTTGCCAACACTGGCGATTTTTTTCCCCTTATGTCAATACAGCATTTGGGGAATCAATTGCATCAAATTAATTCATTTATAAAAATTTAAATTCAGTGCAGCTGAATCGTTTTTTATGCTTTTTGCATTTAATTTTGCCAAAATTATTTTTGTAAATATTAGTTTTTCAGTTTAATTTTAAGTTTTTTGATCAATACAAAAGTTCAATGTAAAAATGTATACTTGATTTTTTAAATTTTTTATTTCTATTTTTTAAAAAAGATTTTATTTATTCATTTTTAGAGACAGGGGAAAGGAGAAGGAGGGGGAGAGAAACATCGATGTGTGAGACACACCAATAGGTTACCTCTCACGCGCCCCCAACCAGGGACCCAGCCACAACCCAGGCATGTGCCCTGACTGAGAATTGAACCGGCAACCCTTTGGTTCACAGGCCAGCGCTCAATCCACTCAGCCACACCAGCCACGGCTCGATTTTTTTATATTGTAGTAAAGTAGGTCCTGTGGAGAGGGGACATGATGATGTTATTTCCTCATATTACCCCTGTTTCCATATTGCTCTGCCACCCACTAGTCACCATCTCCACACATTCATCTGTCACCAGATTCATAGAGGGCTCAAACGCCAGCGATATTCCTTGGATATGTTTGCCACCATTTAATGTCAATGATAACTTCTTGTCCATAATTTTTTTTTCTTTTAACTCAGGAGGGTGAGCTTTGCTCATGGTGTCTACTCAGTGAGCTCAAAGATAACTCCAAATGGAATTCATAGCCTCTCTTTCAATCTAACTTTTAAACAAAATCAATTTCTTCATCCATCAGTTTGCACATGCCTGGACCAGGGATTGAACCCACAACCCTGGCGCAGTGCGACAACCTTCTGACAAACTGAGCTATGCAACCACGGCTGCATTTCCTTTTCACGACTATTATTCTTACTGAGTCCAATTTCCTGGACCAGATTTTGCAAATCTCAGTTATGTTAAAAAGATTTGATTTTTCTGACATTTGAAAAGTCAATCAATTTTACTGTGTGCAGGTTCAGCGGTTGTCAGTTTTATTTTGTGTTGTTAGGTGGAAGAGTTTGTCTATGTTTCTTAGGGAACCTGAGAGAAATTTTTGAGCAATGAATAACACAGAAATGGAGAAAGAATATAATAGTTAAGGAATATACCAAGAAATGGGGAGAGAGGGAAGGAAGATGGGAGAAACGGAGGGAGACAGAGAAAGGGAGGGTGGGCAGGAGAAGATGTACTGTACAGCAGGTCTGAGTACCCTTGGGGTTTAACCGGGCAAGTTAAAAAATGCCCTGCTCTAGCCTTGGCTGGTGTGGCTCAGTGGATTGAGCACCATCCTGGGTTGCCAGTTCGATTCCCAGTCAGGGCACAGGCCTGGGTTGCAGGCCAGCTCCCCATTGGCAACCACACATTGATGTTTCTCTTCCTCTCTCTCTCTCTCCCTTCTTTCCCCTCTCTAAAAAATAAATAAATAAAATCCTGAGCCCGGCTTTAGTCCTCAGGAGATGCTCACTGAAGCCCAGGAGGACAAGATCCTCTGGAGATAGAGCAGGGCTCAGGATCAGGCTGGAGGGACTGCAAGATGTGGAGGCAGGTCAAGGGGGATGAGGAGCAGGCACGACCGCAGAGAGGGAGGAGGAAACCTGGGGCAGACCGCTGCCTGCGCCCCCCTGCCCTTAGAGTCCAGCGGAGGGCAGGAGCGCGTGCCCAGAGGCCCGGCCGCCCTGCTGGGCGCCGCGGTGTGTGCCACATGAAGCGCGCGGTCCAGAGGTGCTGCAGGGGGGCAGAGCTTGGGGCAGAAGAGCAGCGGATCAGGACTCTGCGCCGCAGGGAGTATTTGGCTGAGCTGCAGAGAGAGGGCCCTGGGTCTCCTCATTGTTTCTGAGCCCGGCCTGAGAGTCACCCTGTAGAGAGTGGCCTGGGGCAAGGGGGCGGCGGTGCGGGCATCTGGGAGTCACCAGGTCTTTGGTCCAGCATGGCAGCTCCGGTCAGCGTTCACAGTACCAAACCGCTCTCACCAGCCCCGCAGCCAGGCCCTGCTGCCTTGGCACCTGTCCCACCCCTATGGCCCCCGCCAGCGCCACTCCCCACGTGTTCGGTTCTTTGTTGAGCACTCTCAGCTTCACTACTATAGGACCCCTCTCTAGGGTGGCCAGATTTAGCAAATAAAAATAACAGTATACCTAGGGAAATTGGAACTTTAGATAAACAAGTTATTTTTAATATCATTTTTATTAGTTAAAAAAACCTGTTGATATGAAATTCCAATTTAACTGGGGCGTTCTGTATTTTGTCTGGCAACTTTACGCGTCCCCCTGCCCTCTCCACCTTTCCACGCCGCCCGTGAGTCGGGTCCTCGGAAACCCAAGCCCCTTCTGGTGGTCCGGCTGCCTCCCCTCGGACCCCAGGCCACTTCCACATAAGTCACCAGCTGAGCTTGCCACCCAAAGCTAGGAGGCTGCAAACCGAAGACCTGTCAACATGGAGGTTTCAATCAGGAAATTTCACTATGACGACTGGATTTCTGGCTTCTCTTTTTAAAAATGTGGAGCTGTGGCAAACCCGAGTCCAGTAATCCACCTCGGCTTCAGGACCCGGAGCTCAGAATACCTCTTCTTCATGGAAAGACCTAGTCTCCACTTTTACTGTGTCCTCCTAGTCAAGGTCCAACTCCATAACCTGCCTTGTCCTGTCTGGTCTTTGGACGACCCCTGACCTGCTGAGGTTGGGCCACCCAGCATGGCATTCAAGGCCTTCCCCACCTTCCTTCACTAGTCAGTTCCTGTGCTCACCCCCTCTGGCTGCTGGATAGCTCCTTGGCATGTCCTGCGCCTCTGGCCACGGGGTCCCTGTACCCCCTGGCCCCTCTGCCCGGTGGGTGATTCTCCTTCCTGTGATCACATCCTGCCCGTCCACCCTGGCCCAGGCCGCACGCACACCCTCCACGAAACCCTGTCTGCAGCCTCTCCATTGGAAGGCGCTCTCTGCTCTCTTCGCGGCCATTCACGAAACCATCGCTGTGTCTGTTACCAGCGCGTCCTCAGCCGCAGGCTCCTCGAGGACTTTGGGGAGCTCCAGGTGAGCGCGGCGGAGCACCCGGGCGGAGAGGCCGCTGACCCGGGCTGCGGCCGGGCTGCACACGGGCTGCCTGCGGAGAAAGCGGTCCGGAGCCGCCTCTAACTCCAAAAACGCGTCGCTACTGCTTCGGAAACGCCCGAGCGGAGGCACCCGGCCCGAGGGCGGGACCCACCGGGAGCCCGGAAGCCGCTGGTCACGGGGAAAGGGGCGGAGCTGAAAGGGCCTGGAGCCGGATCCACAGGGCGAAGGCCAAGCTCTAGACTTTTTTTTTTTTTTTTCCTCAAACTTAAGACTTTTGACCCTGTCATAAGTAATTGGAAACCAGTGAGTTAGGGTGTTTTTTGTTTTTTAAGTATAAAAAGAATTACTGATTAGAGAGAGAAACGTTGATTTGTTGTTCCACTGATGTATGCGTTCGTTGGTTGATTCTTGTGTTCATACATTCCCTGACCTGGGATCAAACCATTGATTCTTGCATGTGCCCTGACCTGGGACCAAACCCTCAACCTTCGTGTATCAGAACAATGTTCTAACCAGCTGAGCTACCTGGCCAGCTCAGGGGAATTTTTGAAGCAAAAAAATTTACCTGATGAGTTACTAGAATGTAACACCCGTGAGAGGCAGGGGTTCCAGTGTGCTTTGTTTTCACAGCTCCTGGTAATTACTCAATAAATAATTGTGTAATGCAGAAATGAGTGAACGAATAAGTGTGTTGTGGGAAAGTCATCCAGGCCACAGAGAGAAGGTTGAGTGGAATGGGCAGAATCTGGGAAGGGAAGTCAGGAGGTTGGGACTACCAGGTCTCAGGTGAGGGTCTGCTCTGAGGAAGAGCAGGTGGGAAATGAGCGGAGAGGCCGTGGCAGGGTGTTTAGGTGACTTGACCACCTTTGCTTTGAGAGCTGAGCCTTCAGTAACTCTAGGGTCTGGTCCAAAGTACCTGCTCAAGAACTACTTGTTGAACATTTTTTTAAAAAGATTTTATTTATTTATTTTTAGAGAGAGGGGAAAGGAGTGAGAAAGAAAGGGAGAGAAACATCAATGTGTAGTTACCTCTCATACGCCCCATACTGGCGACCTGGCCTGCAACCCAGGCATGGGCTCTGACTGAGAATCGAACTGGCAACCCTTTGGTTCCCAGGCCAGCACTCAATCCACTGAGCCACACCAGCCAAGTATTTGTTGAACATTTAACAAAATAACATTCTAGGTCTGCTAAAAGACAGGACCTTGTGCCCTGTACTCTTGCAGTAGGTAGCTGGTCAGGAAATTCCTTCTCCTGACACTTGTTCTCACAGCAGTTTTCTTTGCAGACATTGCCTTATTTTATCATTTTCATAACCCTGAGAAGTGGGAATGATTAGCTCCGTTTACAGATGGAGACTCAAGGCTCGGTGAGGCGGGATAGTAGGAAGCTAGAAGAAGTCCTTGTCAAATGGAATGGGGAAACTGAGGCAGATAGCTGAATAAACTGGTTGAGCAATTTACAGCCAGTTAATAAATTGCAAGGTCTTATCTTGCCTAACCAAGGACACCTAGGAACCAATGATTTACACATTCCAGGCTGTGCCTGTGCCAGGGTGGACCCACCTTAGTCCTGGTCCCTCTTTGGTGACATTCTTTGAGGGTGAAACTGACCAGAGAATGACCCTGACCCCTCTATGTACTCATTTTGATGAATCAGCACATTGAGGGGCACACTGAAAAACTGTTGAATATTCTATTGAACTCCTCCACCGAGACCTCCCCTACGATTCTGCTTTTAGAAAACATACAAGAACTCTCAAGACAAAAGACCCAAATCATGCTCTCCTCGGAATACGCCTGCACCCTCCTTTCCTCAAGTGTGTACTTTTGCTTTTTCTCCTAAACTCTAACGGTCCCCATGAGACTTGCAACCAGGGGAGCAGTGGGCAGCGGCAGCTCATCCCCTGAACCTGTCTCCAGGGCCCTCCTTTCTCCGACTTGTCAGTGAGGTAACAGAAGCCCCCCTTGGCCCACTTCTGTCGCTGTGACTTTTACTTCTCAGTGGGCCCAGGCAGCCTCATGTGTCTCCCTTCCTTCCCATAATGTTTCTAGAGGTCGAATGCAGCACCGCCTGGGCGCTCTCCTGTTGTTTCTTTTACCCTAAGCCCTTCCTTTTGTCTCACCGTCCCCAGCTTTAATAAACATACTCTCAAAATCACCTGGACTTGCGTTGTGAAATCTTTCCTGCATGAGGCCAAGCACCCGCACACGCGGGCCGGCCTGCTGCAGACCCGCTCCGGGCTTTGTCCTTTCTGGTGACAACTGGAGATTGTGTGGCTTCACCAGGGTAAAACAGGGCAGATGGAATGCCAACCCAGGTATGCTGGTCCCCACGTCCAGAGTTCTCTGTCGTTTAGCTGGAAAGATACAAATAACCACTGTGAAAGGGCCCCCGGTGGCGCGTGGATGCAGTGCTAATCAGGGTGTTCACAGTCGGAGCCCGTGGTCACTGAGCCTTTCGTGCGTGTTCACTCCTGCTCCAAACCCTTCACGCGAGTCACCTCATTTATGCCTCAAGCACTCTTTGAGGTCGGTCTGTCTTCTTCCCATATTACAAATGAGGTCTTAGCAAAGTACAAGATAAGGGGCCGAAACCGCCATGGGCAGACACAGTCAGGGAAGGGCCCTGGAGGAGAGTGAAATGTGCGGGGAGGAGGACGTGCTCCCAGAAGAACGCCTGGTGCCTGGCGCGCACGAAGGCGTGAAGGAGTGGGTAGAAGGGAGAGACCTCAGTCCTATCAGAAGAAGAGAGAGAGGAAAAGAAAGAGCGGAGAGGCTGAGGGGCATGTTTTCCAGAAGGAGCCAGGCGTGGCTGAATGAGGTCTCGCCAGAGTCGGTCCCCGGGCAGGGGCTTGGCGAAGGCACGCACTCGGCAGCGGAGAGGAGAGGGCAGGAGAGGCAGGGAGGGCTGGCGGGGCAGGACACTGTGGGCCTGCGGGGAGATGGCGAGGACTTGAGATAGTGGATGTCGAGAGCGAGGGAATAGTTTTCCCAAGGCAGGATGGATGGACAGGTCAGCCACTACTGAGTGTCACATCCAGTTTTAGGTGGTTCATTTTCAGATGCCTGTAGACCAGAGGTGGCATACTGGTGCCCATAGGTTTTAGTTTGCCTGCACAGTGTTGACTCACAGAGGCTTTTTTAAATTTTAATATTCACCTGAGGATATGTTTACTGATGTTAGGGAGAGAGAAAGAAAGAGAGAGGACCACTGATGTGAGAGAGAAACATTGATCTGTTGCCTCAACGAAGCGAATGCACAACATTGGTGTATCAGGGCGATGCTCCAACTGAGCCACCTGGCCAGGGCTATAATGTCTTGTTTTTTAAAAACTGATTACTGACTTAAAAGAAAAACAAACAGAACATTTTAGCCTTGGCCATTTATTTCAGTTGGTTAGAGCATTGTCTTGCTATGCCAAGGTTGCATGTCCAATCCTTGGTCAGGACACGTATAAGAATCAATCAATGAGGTCCTGGCTCTGTAACTCAATTGGTTAGAGCATTGTCCTGATACACCAAGGTTGCAGGTTCAATACCTGGTCAGGACACATATAAGAAATACCCGATAAATGCAGAAATAAATGGAACAATGAATTGATGTTTCTCTCTCTCCCTCTCTCTAAAAAGAAAAAAAAAGAAAAAGAAAAAAGAATCAACCAATGAATGCATAAGTAACTGGACAATGAATCAATGTTGCCCTCTCTCAAATCAATATAAGAATTTTTTTTTCCAAAATCAGGACATTTCAAACACAAATTTCAATTTCTTGTTTCTCCTGGAAGAAGAAGGATCTGGCAATGCTGGGCCTCACTTTCGTGTGGCAACAACTGGCTGAAATTAAAGTGGTTGTTTCCAATAGATGGGCATGTATTCTTTGTCACACTTCCCACCACTCCCACTTGGCTCCACCCATGTCACCGATGTCATTTGCTTGG
The DNA here is from genome assembly GCF_021234165.1 of Pteronotus mesoamericanus. Taxonomy (NCBI): domain Eukaryota; kingdom Metazoa; phylum Chordata; class Mammalia; order Chiroptera; family Mormoopidae; genus Pteronotus; species Pteronotus mesoamericanus. The sequence continues at coordinate 32,788,564 of NW_026555084.1, read as the reverse complement.
CCCCCAAAGACACTGCAATTGCAACACCTGATTTAGACAAATTGGAGCATGCGAAGAGGAGACCAAAAATCCTGGAATTTCTTTATAAAGAATTGTGTATTCTTACATGTTTAAACTTCAGTCACTTTCAAAGTACTCTCCATTTGATGTAATATCCCTATCGAGATGTTTTTTCCACTACTCAAAACAGTTTTTAAACTCATCAATTTTGATGCGTTTTAGTGCTTCTGCCGTTTTCTGCTTCACCTCTTCCACATCAGCAAAATGTTTTGAAACCAGAACATTTGGTGTTGCTTGTCACCACCAGAACCGATAAGCAGAGACAGGGATTGAATATTTATGGGCGCTTTATTCAGATGGCCACTGATCTGAGAAGATGGCAGGTTATGACCCCTAACAGGCCGTCTTAAATTCCATTTTAAACTGACCCTTTTTATAAGAAGAAAAGTGTAGGTAAGGGTTTGGAATTCAGGGGGAAAGTTAATCAGGTCAAAGCTGCTGCATTCTTTCATCTGGGTCCTGGGCAGTGGTCCTTCTGTCCTGGGCAAGACGAGGAAGTCTCCCCCTGGAGAACAATGGCTCAGATACCATCTCGATCGTTCGCGGTCCTCCTGAGGCGCAACGGTGCAGCTGCTTGTGATCTCCTGGAGTCGGGGTGGGTCACACCTTCAGTGCCCTGGACAATGGCTTTTTACATGCATTGATTACGAAGAAGCTTATTAGCTATCGCCTACACTAAAATTTCCCAGCTCCTGAGTTCCCGATCAGTTTCCCTTTGAGGATTTTTTTCATCTGGGGAAAGAAACAAAAAAAACCCCAAAAAGTTCCTGGGGCAAGATCGGGTGAATAAGGAGGGTGGGGCACAGGGGTCATGCCAGCTTTGGTCAAAAACTGCTGAACACTCAGCACTGTGTGGGCAGGTGCACTCATAAATCACCCATCATGAAATGGGCAAATGTGTTGAAAGAGTCTTCAAAAAAAATTCACTGAAGCTGAATGCAGCTTCTTGAAACGCCAGCTGGTTACCCTGATACAGATGGGTTCCTAGAACCCCCTCCTAGTTGCGGGGAAGCCTGCACTACAGGGGCCCGCGATGACAATTCTGGGTTTTTCGGTCCCCCTCATATTAGGAGGAGAGGCAAGACTGATGACTTACTTGAAAGCATGTCGTGTGAAGACCTGCTGGAGCAAAGGGGGATATTTATCTTCTGGGGCATGATTATAGTCTTCACGTTTAAAGGGCTAAGCCGGCCCGGCGGGTAGTGGGTCTGTTCCGTGAATCCCCAGGAACGAAAACTAGGACCAGTGAAAATGCGAGGGTGGGGATGGGCAGGGAGACAACAGGGAGGCCCGATTCAGCCCCACCGAGGCCGACTTTGGAGCATCATAACTGTTTCAAGAAGCAGCAGGTAACCTCCGGAAGAGGCGAGCCCCTGGCACAGAACGAGGAGGGGGCCGTGGTTAGGCTGAGCCTGGGCACGGCCTCACCACAGGCATTTATTTAGAGGAAGCGCGAGCGCTGCGTGGGCAGCTGCACTGCGCGCCCTTTGCAGTTCCTGCCAGCCTCCAGGGCCGGATTCCGCGCCCGGACTGGGTGCCAGGGTGAAGCCGGCAGAAGAGCTCAAACCGGCCCCTGCGCTGCCAGCCGGGCAGCCGAAGGACCGCTCACGCCGCTGCTACCGGGAGCGGGAATGTGGGAGGACACAGGGCAGGAGGGGCAGGATAGTACAGTATTTTGTGCTGCAGCGAAAAAAGCAAGGGCTTTGGGTCAGAAAGTTTTGTTTTGTTGTTGTTGTTTTGCTTGGGGTTTTTTACCCTTCTGTGTCTGTGTCTCAGTGAGGTGCGGGGGAGTTAGGTGACCCCGCCTGAGAAGTGCTGTCCAGAACTTGGTCGGTAGAAGCCCCTGCGGAAAGGCGAGCGCCCCGGCCCCGCGCCCCGGCCGAGAGGTTCACCGGTTCTTTGACGGCACCGGCGGAAGGCCTGGGTTCCGGTCGGGCTTGCGGGGCCAGAAGCCCGACAGCCGGTTTCCTCTGTCAGAGGGACGGGCTCGTTGGATGAACGCTAGGGGCCCCGCGCGCGCCGGACGCCTGGTGCCCTGACGGGAGCCTGGACGCCTGAGCTGTCTGAGCGGGACGGCGGAGCCAGAGCAGTGGGGGTGGGCGCTGCTGGAGGCTGCGGCTCCGAGGGTCGTCCGAGATGGGGAAGGGAGCTGTGGTGCTGGGATTTATCGTAAGAAACATATACTTGATCTTCCTTCTTGTTCCTGGCACAGAGCTCCAAGTACCCTTGGCATTTCCTAGGTGGTAAGAGCAATCAGTGTGTCTTTTTGTTGTGTTAATGAAGTGAGTTTAGATCCTGTCCTCCCCCACCCCCCCAAGATGGGCACTGGTTGCCAGGAGAACCAACCCTGTGATTAGAGGGTTGCAACTTTCAGCCCCACCCTGACCTCCCTCTGGGGAGGAAGGACTGAAGGTTTGATTGTAACAGTGAAACACGGGGCCTCTCGGACCCCATCTTGCTCAAGCCCGCTGTGCCCTTCCGAAGACGTGCTAATCCTCAGAGGAATTCTGCTTGGGCCTTCAGATTTTTTTTTGCTCGGGTCCCCCCCCCCCCCCCCCCCCGCCCTCTTTAAGAACAGTCCCTTTGCCAGAAGGTGTGTCTCTTGAGGAGTTGGGGAACTATGTACAAAGATAATTATTTATCAAAGAGTTGAGGGAGCCTCGAGACTGGACTTCGATCAGCAGGGGTCAACAGGCTGCAGACAAGGAACAAAGAGATTTAGAGATATTGTTGCCCATGGAAGTGGGGCTCTTTCTTGGGACCGAGAGACAAGCATTTCACGGACCCACGCACAGGAGACTGTTGTGTGGCAAGATTTATCCTGCATCCCGCCATGAAAATAGCCCAGTTTTGTCTCTATCCAGGGCCTTACAAAGGCCAGCGCCCAGAGTTCCTGTTTCACAATAAAGCTTAGTCCTGTGGAGCCCAGGCAGCTGCTAAGTGGTCTCAGTCCCTCTACAGGTGGCGCAGTGCTGTTTCCAGCTGCACCGCTCTCCTCAGGCTCCTGCGTAGGGTCTGTGTTTGGAGTCTGTGTGGCTGCGAGACCCACACGGTCACTATGGAGAAAATGAACAGGACCAGTGCTTGTTCCTGAGCCAGAGAGAGTGAGAGCGAAAGAGAGATCTATTCTTTGTTAAACTGGGTTATATTATTTTGGGCTGGACCAGATGCTTTTTCAAGATCACCAATCAATTCCCAAGCTTTTGTGGGCTTCTGATGGGTCCACCCTCTAGGCAACTGATTTCTTTCGCAGGTTAGACTGACAGGCCTCTATGGTTAAGCACTGCCCCCTATGCGGTTTTGACTTCCACTGTGCATGTGCTCACCTCCCCCTTCTCCCCCAGCCGTCCACAAGCCAGTACCACAGTCCCTACTGGAGGGCGGGCTGACCCCTACATGGGGGAAGGAAGGGGTGTTGTCCCCTTGGAGGGATGATGCTGCCAGCCCCAGGGGAGTATGTGAAGGTGTCACCTCCTGGCGAAACAAGCTTATGCTTCCCAGTTGATCATGCTTAATAATGCCTGATTCCCTTTGCTTCCTTCCTTGATTAATGACTAGCTAACTGCCCATGGTAACAACTTCACACTCTTCCTTGGATCCCTGCTGGAGCCCAGATGTCTGTGGTGGTCAATGACCCCTCGCCCCTCCCAGTTTCCCTTCCTTCTGTTGTCAGTGAAAGGGGGTTCTGGCGGTGTCACAAGGTGTCAAGGAAACATTCCAGGAGACACACATCTGGGAGACTGTTGCATGGTAAGATTTGTGCAAAATCAAAGGAGTGCCCCTGTTTCCCAGGGTCCCATCTCTGTCCGACCCTAGAGAAAGTCCAATTTTGTCTTCATCAGGGCCAGAAATAGGGTCAATGTTCGGAGACTGTGCCATATTAAAGCTTAGTTCTTTGTAACCACATGATCTGCTGTGGGCCCCAGGCAGCTGCTAAAGCCACATGACCACTACGAAATGTGCAAGTGCAGAGGGTGAGGACATGTTACTGTGCGGAGGGGAGAGAGAGTTCTTTCTCAGTTGGGGTTACATTATCTCAGGCTTGGGAAGGACCACAAGCCTCTTCAAACTAACAAATCAACTTCGCAAGCTTTCACGGGCTTCTGATGTATCCATCCCCTAACGAATTTATTCCCTACATCTTTCAGGATTGTGTCTCTTATCCAATCTGATCCTTTTCACAGGCTAGACTGACAGGCCTCTATGGTCGCCATTTTGGATCCTTTGTGCATGTGCTTGCCTCTCGATTTAGTGTTCTATCCTCCCCCCAGTGATCTGTGGGAAGGGACCGGTGGGGTCCTGGGTAGAATCTCTCCACCCTTTCCTTTGGAGCCCATTCCAACAGGTACTATAGTTGCTTGCTATACTTTCCCTTGGGATTTTTCTGGAAGCATAATGCCTTCTTTGGTTACAGTTTGCACAGCACTCCTTTAAACTAATACTTGGTCAAAGAAGGGACAAAACTTTATTTTTTAATTTTCCTAATCCTCACCCAAGGATATGTTTATTAATTTTAGAGAGAGAGGAAGTGGGGGGAGAGAGAGAGAGAAAGAGAGAAACATCAATTGGTTGCCTCCCATATACACCCTGACTGGGGATCAAACCCACAACCTTTTGGTGTATGGGATAGTGCTCCAATCAACTGAACCACCAGCCAGGGCGGGGAAGGGACTTTTTAAAGGCCTGCCCTGCCATGACTCAGGCCGGCCTCTGCAGTTTGTAGTCAGCTCTTGCACCATGGCCACGAGGAGAGACCTCCTAGGCTGGTATCTTCCTTGAGAAAGGTTAATCTTTACCTTAACTGAGCCTATTTTTTTGCATCTACATACCTTTTAAATATCGGAGTGTTACAGAGCAGACCAGGGCCTGTCCACATGGCACCTTAGTGAAAGACCCAGCAATTAACGTTGGTAGAAACAGGTCTTTATTTACAACATTCCAACCTTGGGGGAGCCTAGAGCACCTCAGCTCAGAGCCCTCCTTTCCTACGAGACCCAGAACTTCCCATGCTCCCCAAAAAGCTGTAAGACAGAAACCCCCAAAACAGAAGTTCCTCATTTCCTTCTCTTACGCCAGCTGCACAAACATTTCTCCAGACCCTCTGTAAGGTACCAAAGTTGCCATCTTCACGCAGCAGCTCTCTCCTTCAGGATCTGGGGTACTGGCTCATCAGCCTTCGTGTAATAGTCCAAAAAAGCATGTGCTCTCCTACTCTGGATCGTGGTGAAACTCAGGAAAGGCACAGGTCTTGAACGTGCAGGTAAAATCCAGGTGCAGGAGGACAGGATCTTGCAAGGAAGCCCTGTGCAGCTCCAGAGTCAGCCAGAGCAGGCACGATCTCAGCAGCAGCATCTCCTTTCTTATTAGTCCAGGCCACATGGCCTCCTTCCTCACTATAAACACGGCTGCTTGCATCCTTCTCCCTTCCCACTGCTCTCTTTCAAACCGCATGATCAAAAACCCCTCGCTACGGACAACATGCTTCCTCCCTCACTACTACTCCCCACATGCACAAGAGTGCGAATGACTGCCACACTTGGGTTTAAATCCTCAACCTGCGCCTCCTCCATAACCCCATTTCTGACTCTTCCCATAACGGGTTACATCTGCCAGTTCTCTGTACAGTTCACATTGTTCAGCTGCCATCCCCAGGCCAGGCAGGCATCCGCAGGTGACGCAGAGCAAACTGCCTCCAAGCTCTTGCACAGGTGCTGCAAGCCCTCGGGGCTAAAGTCACGCCCATCTCCCCAGCAGCCAGCTTTTTAACATAACTGTTAAGCTAGCCAAGTTGCCATAGATAAGCAAAATCTCTCAGTCCTGTGCTTTGTCTATTTCTCCATCCCCCAGGCCATGGCTGTGGAGGTTTTGGGGACTTTTTTCTGACCCGGCTCTATAACCTGCTGTAAGGGTAATACCCTTTCTCCAGACCCCTCAGGGCACAATCTCCCACCAGAGCAAAGGACCACAGAACGCTCATTGTTAACTTGTTCCCCGCATACCTCCTCTGTGAACGTTAACTGTCCCATGCCCACCCACGTAGAAGAGGCACGTGTCTGTCCGTTTTACTCTCCATCCAATCCCAGAGGTTTCCTCGCTTTACTTTTTCCCGCCTCCCTAACCTACACCAATGGAGTTGATGTAACCCCCTTACATCTTCCCCTTTGATTCTGATGTATGAAATAAGTGGTAAAGCTGCCATTTTCCAGAGCATTTTCTCAATCTGTTGAGACTTTGCTTTCTGGTAATGGTCATCAGCTTGGCTCACATAAACTAGTCGGGGCACAGAGGTCAGGTCGTTCGCCCGGCTGGGAGGAGGCCTTTTGCCGCAGGTACGTGTCCCGCAATCGGTCCTGCTCTCCCCGTCCGGGGCTGAAGTTACCGCGGGCGCTGGACGGAGCGCGGCCCTGCGGGGACGAGCATGGCGCCCGCGGGCACCCCCGGCTTCCCGGGGCGCGGAGGCGGGGCGTGTTTCCTGGTCCTTCTCCCTGTAGCCCCTTTGCAAGGTTTCCTTCTCCCCAGCGTTGTATGGTAAAATTTTCATCCAGTAAAGTTTTTCAAAAGCAAAGGACTTGTCCGGAAGATTCTCACGGAGGAGGACGTTTCCCCTCCTGAGCCGAAAGCCTGCCCGCGGGAACCGGGCCCCGCACGGCGGCCGCAGACAGCGGCGCTGCAGAGGAGGCCGGCGAGGCGGCGCCCGCAGGCCCCGACGCGGGCGGCGTCGGCGGCGAGGGTGGGAGGGCGTCCCTCTCCGAGTCCCCGGCGGCGCGCCGGACCTTCCGGAGGCGGGAAGGGCCAGGCGGGGCCCCGTGCCCCGTCTCCCGGGGCCGAGGAGGACCGGCGGGGCCCGCGCTCGGCGGGCTGCAGCCCTCGAGACGGGCTCGGCCCCCGGAGGCCCCGTGAGCCGCAGACAGTGCAGGGCTCCCGCCGTCTGACGCCAGCAGGCCAGCCACATCCGTCCTGCAGGCGGCCGGCGGAGCCGACGCCGCGTCCCGCGAGGGCGGGCTCTTCCTGCGCCGCCTGCCCATCCCGCTCCCCGTTCCCCTTGCGAAATTTCACACGTGGGTAAGAGTGGAAGAGGGAGAATGTGAGCCCCCGCACCTACCAGCCAGCTGCAGTGGGCATCTCGGTGTTTGATCTCTATCCACTCCCACCACTGGATTAATTTAGAGCAAATCCTGGACATTGGAAGATTTTATCCAGAGCCCTGGCCGGGTGCTCCGTTGGCTAGAGCGTCGTCCTAATACGCCAAGGCTGATCCCCATCCAGGGCACATAGAAGAAGCAAGCAATGAATGCACAAACGTGGATCAGCAAATAGATGTTTCTCTCTCTTTCTCTTCTTTTCTCTCTCTAGTCAATACATTTTCTAAGAAGATTTTATTCGTAAATATTTTAGGCTATATCAATCAAAATAAGAGGCAGCATGTCTGTATTTGAGATCAAAGAATAGCTACTCGGGAAGGAGAGAAATGTTTTGAAGCCCAAATACGATACCACGGTCACACCTTGCCATCTTCTAATACTCAGCCCTTACTCACACGTTCCTCGTTTTCTCAGGAATGTGTTCTAGTTGGCTGGTTTGAATGAGGATCCACCCAAACTCCACACATTACACTTGGGGAATGTGTCTTTGATCTCTCTTAATCTACAGGGAATTTCCTGGGACTTTGTAAGCCTGGACTTTGCAAGCTTTTTAGGTCTTACAGAAAGAGGGTACGGCTTCCCGCCCCACAGGGTAATATTAGAGTCCCACCAGGTGCTGGAACGGTTCTAATGTAATTTGAAAAAGAAGGCAGATTTCCATTCCTTGCATCCCACACCTTGATGTATCTCATTGAATTCTCACAACCACCCCATAAGGTAACAGTTATGACTTAGCTTCTTCACTTTATAGATGAAGAAACTAAGTCTGAGGGAAGCATAAACTGCAGCTGTGCTCGCCTGAGCTCGCTTGGAGTGTGGACAAAAAGCATTGCCATTGCTCGTAACTACCACACGTATCTGTGGCCTTCTTTTGTTCCCATTAAAATTTTTTCTTAATATTTTATTTATTTTTTTTTGTTTTTTTTGTTTCTTAAATTCATTTTTTCTACTTACTAATTTTTTTTTTTAGAGAGAGGGGAGGGAGAGAGAAACAGAGGGAGAGGAACATTGAGGTGTGAGAGAAACATTGATCAGTTTCCAACCGGGGATCGAACCTGCAACCCAGGCATGTGCCCTGACTGGGAATCGAACCAGCAACCTTTTGCTTTGTGGGAGAATGCCCACACCAGTCAAAACCCATTAAAATGTTTTTTTATTAAAAGATTTTATATTTCAACAATAGGACACATATGTATAAATGTGTGTATATAAGGTATGAAAAGTAATAGAATGAGCCCTCATGTGCCCACCATTAGCTTAGGAGACAGAACAATAAGAAAATCTCTAAGGCCACCGTCAGCCTCTCTCCAAAGGCATCCTGTCCCCCCTCACCCCATGATGAACCTGCACTGAACTTTTATTTATCATTCCATTGCTTTCCTTTGTAGTTTACCACTTAGGTACGTATGTATGTTGTTAAAGAATATATAGTTTAGTGTTGCTCATTTTTGTACTTTGTAGAAAGGTGTTCTGGTTTTGTATTCTTCTGTGATTTGCCTTCTTCAACTCAACGTTATGTTTGAAGGATTTGTCTCTGTCGATGCGTGTAGCACATTTGCACTGCTTGTGGCGTCTCATTGGACAGTACCAGTTACTAAGCCATTATCCCCCTGGACACTTGGCTGGTTTCCAGTTGTTTTGTTTTGTTTTGTTTTGTTTTTACAAGCAAAGTTACCTCGTCTTCTTACCACTGTTCCCTGGAGCACGTGTGTGAGAGTTTCTCCAGAGCGGGATTGCTGAGCTTGACGGGAATACCCGTGGCTACCTGGTGCCAGACAGCTGACAAACTGACGCTCCTGCAGGCAGGTCATGAAATTTCTAGTTGCTCCGTCCGCACCCTTACCAACACAGCGTGTTGTTGGCTTTTAATTTGTGCCAATCTGATGGAAATAAACTAGTACCTAATTATGCTTTTGTCGACCTAAAAATAAAAGTCCTTTCAAAGTGAGAGGTAACAGCATTTATTTGAGATCAGGAATAGCCATTCGGGAGGCAATGATTCTGGATGAAGCCCAACTAATGTTCCAATTATGAGACAAGGGCAATGGGTATTTATAAGAAAGGGAAAGGGGACAATTATATCAATAGAAGGAAAGCTTTTCTACAGATGCAGGTAACAGTGATGTTAATCCGAAACGATGTCCAGGAGTCATCCGTTCAGTAAGTCATAACAACTGCTGTCTTTTTAGCTGTGCAAACATTCTTTGGGGCACAATGTCACTTTAGGCTCAGTTCAAAGGTTATTTTGCCCTGTTTTAACATTCCAAGATTTGAGGCATAAGATGTGTGCAAGGCAGCTCCTCTGGAAGAACAGCTCCGGTTCCATTTATTTATTTTTTGACACTTTTGATTTAGATTTTTCTGATTACTATGAAGTTAAGAATATTTTTCAGGTTTACTGGCCTTTGCGTTTCCTTTTCCAGGAAGCAGATTATTTGTCTATTTCTTATTAATACGTAGGGTTTTCGTTTTTTTTTTCTTGGAGTAAGTTATGGCTGTGGCTAATGTAGTTTAGTTGGTTGGAGCATTGGCCTGTAGACCAGCAGCTCACAGGTTTGATCCCCGATCAGGGCACATGCCTGGGTTGTGGGTTTGCTCCCCAGCTGGGGTGCATACAGGAAGCAACTAATCCATGTTTCTCTCTCTCCCCCTTTTTTTCTCTCCAAAAGCAATGAAAAAAAATGTCCTTGGAGGAGGATAAAAAAAAGTATTTGATGCATTCTAACCCTATATCAACTGATGTAGCTCATTTTTCCCCCCTACTTTATAACCTGTCCTTTCACTTTCATTGTAGGGGGTGTGTGTGTATGTGTTTACATTAAAAAAGTGTTTATTGTGGTAAGTTTTGAACATTTGACAACTTAGACAAATGTAATAAACCCCCGTGTGCCCCTCATCCAGCCTCACCCACACCCATCTGTTTTCTTTCTCTCTGTGTTATTTTAAAACAAATCACTCTTTAACAATTTACAGGTCTTACACGGGTCCGACTGAGGCTCACCACATGCTGCATTTGCACGTACACACTGTATTTTGCCGTGTATAATGCACAGTGTTTTGCCCAAATTTTTGAGGGGAAAACAAGGATGCGCATTATACATGGATAGTACTGATTCCATATCTATAGAAACGTCCTTAATTCTTTTATTTATGCTTATGTGTTAAAAGTGTAACTCTAGAAAGCAGTAACAATATCTGCATGCAAAATAATATCCTGGAATATGATAACTGGTTTTATTTCTAAATATAAATAAATACATAAATAATTGAATTAAAAATGAAAACAACAGGGTTTTTTTTTTTCCCTGAGAGCTTGGGCCAGAAATGTGGGTGCACATTATACAGGGCAAAATACGGCACCTAATTCTTTCCCAGAGAAACCCGTGTATTCAGGCAGGTCAAGCCGCTGTCTTAGGAGTGCTATTCTCTAGCTGAGGGAGTCTGGGAGGAGTTACCTTAAATCATTAGGAGATCTTCACAAAGGGTTTTACAGCTTTATTCTAGACTGGATCTTAACTTTGAAGTCATCATTTATTTATTTGTTTGTTTTTATTGAATTTGTTGGGGCGACATTGACGAATGCAGTTATATAGGTTTCAGGAGTGCAGTTCTACAACATCTGTGTATTGTGTCGTGAGTTCACTACCCCATTGATGTCATTTCTTTCTTTGAAATTCTGTAAAGGCTGGCAGTGAGAGATGGTTTTTGAATAGTTCTGGGTTGAAAATATTTCCTAAACTCTGCTTAAAAGTTGTTCCTAAACTGTACCTTCTTTAGCTCATCTCTCTCTTCCTGTTCTTTAGCACGGGCAGCTGAAAGACGGTAACTGGCACTGCCTGGAAATCTTCTTAGATACACCAGTCAGTCAGGTGCATTTCCATCCAATGTTACCAGAGGGGATGGCGTTGCCAAATGGTCCACCACTAGAGGACACATCGCCCCTTTTAGAGCACCTGCTAGCAATTTCCTCACCGCTAGTCCTGTCTCCCTCGAGAATCTTCTCACTGCTCTTCCAGCTTCTACCTGCTGCCTGGTCCCAAATCCAGGGTTTTAGGTTATTACTACAGCAGCACCCCACCTCCAGCACCAATAAACCTTTCTGCCTAGGGGTCAGCCAGGGAAGCAGAACCACTGGGAGCTGAGGGATGTATTTTGGAATTCGACTTTCCAAAGCTGTGAGAGGAGCTCGTGAAGTAAGGGTGGGAAATGAGCAGCTGGAGGGGTCCGAGGAGCCCTGAGCCAGTCAGCTCCCTCCCTGTCGCCGCGCAGCCTTCACGGCTTTACTATGGGAGAACGTGTCCCCGTTCATGGCTGACTGGGTTTGTCACTTTTTTAAAAATAATTTTTTAAATATTTACCTTTACTCTTAAAGATTTTATTTATTTTGAGAGAGAGGGGAAGGAAGGGAGAGAGAGAGGAAGAGAAACATCAATGTGTGGTTGCCAATGGGGACCTGGCCTGCAACCCAGGCCTGTGCCCTGACTGGGAATCAAACTGGCAACCCTTTTGGTTCACAGGCCGGTGCTCAATCCACTGAGCCACACCAGCCAGGGCTGTGTTCCTCACTTTTAAACTTTATATAAGTAGGACAATAAAGTACATTTTTAAAAACCTGGCTTATTTCATTAACCCTGCTTGTGTGCTTCATCAATATTGTGTAAAACTATGGTTGATTCATTTTCATTGTTCTATGGCATTCCATTACACGGATACACCACAATCTATTTATCTTACCTACTGTTGATGAATGTTTGGAGTGCTTTCAATTTCTTACCATTACAAAGGATGCTATTGTGAACATCCTCACACATTTTTCATGCTACATGTGGGCACACAATTGTTAAGCAAGCCAAGAGTGGGAGCTCTTGGCCATAGGGTGTGTGTGCCTCCAACTGTAAAAGGAAATGCCAGCTGCATTCCAAGTGTGTGAGCCGGTTTCCACTGCTATCAGTAGTGTATGAGTATTCTAGTTGTTTCACATGCTCACTAATGCTCCGTATTGCCAGTCTTTCTAATTTTGGCCTTTTTTTGTACGTGTGAAATGGTATCTTAACCTAGTCTTAATCTTCACCTCCCTGATTACTATTCAGGTTTAGCAAAAACTTAGTATGTTGGCCATTTAGATAACCTCTTGAACAAATTTCTTGCCTCTTTTTCTATCAGATTATCTGTCTTACTGATTTACAGGGTTTCTTTCTCTCTTTCTTTCTTTCTTTCTTTCTTTCTTTCTTTCTTTCTTTCTTTCTTTCTTTCTTTCTTTCTTTCTTTCTTTCTTTATAATAAGTCTTTTTCATTTGGTGGTAGTTGATGCTCCCACGGCACCACACAACATATTTTAAAAATACAATATGAAAGAAATTGAACAGCCAAGAGATCAGTTCCATTAGAGGGCCCACAGAAAAACCAACAAAAGTCCACAGAAAAGCCTTCCTACTGCCCCCTTAAGAACATTAATTTCTTTCTGCTTCAGTTGGACTTTAAGAAACACCAAAAGAAAGTGCAAAAGAAAAGTCTTTGAAAGGTAAACATAGCGTTTACATAGCGTTCACATAGCGTTTTTTTCACATACCACAAAATGCTTTCCTTATTCAAATGATAAGCATATAAAATAATTCAAACATCTGTGAGCCTCTTTTTGGTCTCGGCTATTAAGGCCGCAGGCTTCAGTATTTGCTTCATCTTGCTGTTCTCAAACTACTGGCATCAGTAAAAAGTCACTTGAAGTGACTAAGTAGTCTCTTGCTCCACACTGTCTCTGCAAACCATTAATATTTTCCACAAAAAGCACAGGCCCAAGCAAACTGAAGTTATGCAAGTACTTGAAGTGAAAATATAACTAAATTTTCCCAAGACTGGTTTAAAAATCAAATTTTAGCTTTGAAATCTGTGTTCCTCAATTTTCGTGATTGGCTTCCCTTTAAACACAAGGAATGAATTCTAAATCTTAATAAAGATGAATTAAAAATAAAATTCCTCCAGTACAGTGTGTGTAATCACTGTGTTCTTGGTCATTACTGGCACTTACTGTTCAACGTAAAAAACAAAGAGGGGTTCTTTAAAAATCACGCTGCCGGACCACTAGCTCTCTCTCCGTGACCGGCTCTACGCTGGTCGGCGCAGGGTTTCTTTGGAGTCTGGATACAGCCTGTGCCTGGGGATTTGTACGGCAAATGTTAGCTTCCACTCTGTGGCTGGCCTTTTTACTCCAAGTGGTGACCTGGATTTTGACATATAGTATTTTCCATCTAATTCAGTTTTTAATTAGTTTCCAATTTCCATTATTATGTTTTGCTTGGCCCAGGACTGTTTAGAAGCATTTTAAAAATTCCAAGGTTAAAAAAAATCACTTAATCATTTTCAAAACTTTATCTGAGAAGGCTTATACAGAAATCTCAAAGCCAATACTGACAGGTGAATCTGTCAAATCCAATATGCCTCTGTCCAATTAAACAAACATGCTTTATGACAAGGATTTTATTCATTTTATGACATGGTATTCCATGATGAATAATGTGTCAAAACAAGAAGGAAAGCAGAGAAAGCCCTGTATTTAAAACAGACTTGCTTTTTCAATGGCCTTTTTATGAATGGCAAAACCTGACTTTTAGATTAAACAAAAGCACTTTTTTTTTCTGGGTGGTAGAAAAAAAGAGAAGTACATAAAACGATTTTAGACTTTTTAAAAATTATTTATTTATTTTTAGAAAGAGAAGGAAAGGAAAAAGAGGGAAACATCTATGTGTGATTGACTCTCAGGCTCCCCCTACTGGGGACCTGTCCTGCAACCCAGGCAGGACATGTGTCCTCACTGGGAGTCGAACCATCAACACTCTTTCACACACTGACACTCCATCCACTGAGCCACATCAACTAGGGTTGATTTTAGATTTTTAAACCTTAAATTTAGAGTTCCAAAGTATTTCCCAAGTTTGGGTAAAAAGTTAAAAAAAATAAACACCCAACATTTTCTGTCTTATTTTCTGGATTTAAACTGTCAGATACTTTTTTAATAAGGTGAGCTACCACACCATTTAAAAGCCCATGATTGAAAAAAATAAATAAAATGAAATCACCCTTGCTGGTGTGGCTCAGTGGACTGAGCGCCAGCCTGCGAGCCAAAGGGCCACCAGTTCCATCAAAGGGTCACCAGTTCCATTCGCAGTGTAGGGCACATGCCTGGGCACAAGCCTGGGTTGCAGGACTGGGGGCGCGAGAGGCGACCACACACGGATGTTTCTTTCCCTTTCTTTCTCCCTCCCCTCCCCTCTGTCTAAAAATAAAATAAATAAAATCTTTTAAAAAGAAAAAGGAATTCCTTATTTTAAAAAATAATAAAAGCCACGATTGGTCAGAAAGATGATAGATACAGGTACACTCAGGAACAAAGGAGTATTTTGTCAAGCCTTTTGGATCAGAAGGGATGGCAACGGAACAGATTAGTATCTCACCTTGGGGCTTCTGAGGAAAGATCTCAAGGCATAACTGTGTCTTGCTTTCCCGCCGGCGTTAGCCACCCTCACTTAGCCCCTGGATGAAATGCAGGTGGCCCTTCTTGACAGCCACCGCATCCCACGGAAGGTGCAGACCGGTCCTCAGGAGCTGCACCTATCGATTCGAACGGCAGAGGGCAGTGTCGCACAAGCTAGGGAGCAACCAGCTGTGAGCGCTGAAAAGGGGAACTCCTGCCAGGAGTTGCTACGTAACCATTTAAACGTTTAAAAGGGCTGTTGAAGATCAGCCCTTCTATCAGTTGGAACATTCGCAGAATAGCCTAAGACGACCCACACATTGCCCACGTCCCCACATGTCCCAGGCCGCCGATTCCAGGGTCTGTTTGGTGGTGGTGGAAAAGCTACGTGACTCCGAGTCCGAGTTTTTGGCGCTACGACCAGACAAGCTCTGTAACATGCAAAAGATGAATCGCAACTGAGGTAGGAACAAGGAGCTGGGGAAACTATCTTGTGTGTAACTTCAGGCGGGGTTAAAAAGAAAGGGAAGACAACTAACGGCTGCCATGGACTACTTGACTCAGCAGTAAAGGGAGCAAACTAGCGATTCACGCAACTTAGGTGGAGCTCAAGGGCCTTACGCTGAGTGAAGGAAGCCAGTTATCAAAGGGTTACACACTGCGTGGTTCCATTTATGTAACAAATGTAATTTCTGCGAAAGACAAGCTTCGTGAGGTGGATTAGATCAGTGGTTGCCAGGAGGTAAGGGTGGGGGAGGGTATGACTATGAAGGCGCGGTACAGGGAGGTGTGGGGAGGGGGGACTGTTCTGTGTCCTGCTTGGGGTGCTGGTTCCCTCACACTTTTGTGCTGACCACCCTGAGCTGTGCCTTCTCCCAAAAGTCGGTTTTACAGTATGATGATTTGAGAGACAGAGACTCCTAACCATTTTCCCAGAAATGGGATAGTCTCCAAACAAAAACATTTTCCATAGCTCTTTATGAATATAATCAATGAATCCTTCATTTCTTATCTTTCTTATTCCTGATACTAGACTTTATTTATCTTCGATTTTTCACTGCAATTCTTGGCCCTGATTTCACTGCACACTGTTTCACGGGGTTCACCTCATTCATCTAAATTTCCTAGACACCCCACATCAGGGAGGCAGTTCGATGACTGGCCTGGGAAGAAGATGTGGCAAATTTAATACTCGTTTTTAAAAACAGAAGTCATTTTAAGAAATCTAAGCTCCTAAGCCAGATATTTTAATTCTGGAACATGAAACATGAAACAGAAACATGAAAGTTTTGGTAGAGAAGGTGGCATTTTAAAGCTCACTTCTACCAAGTATCATGTCCTTTATCCTTTTAAGGGACTTGAAATTATATAAGGACATCGCTATAAGCTACCTACCTAATTTTAGTGAATGGCCAGAGAGTTAAGGAAGTTTTCAAAGGGAAACGCAAATAGAATGACAAAAAATAAAGCAAGTTCAACATGGTCATGCCAATATTGGTCAAAGGTGAAGAGTGGAAGGCCAAGCTGGCAGGCAAATGGGAGAAGGGAGGAAATCTAGTTGGCCGTTTCTTAACATTTGATAGTATCTCCACCTTATTCATGCTTTTGATTATTTCTTTGATATGTTTAAAAATAGTAAACATACTTATTTTATATTCAGTACCAGACTCTATCAGGATCTCATTTGTCTGTGGATCTGCTTCTATTGTTTTGCTGTTCACATTGTCTTCTTACCTTACACGTTTGTTGTTTACTTGCTGAAATGTCCCCTGAGGAAGCTCAGTGAGGCCCAGGATCAGTGTGTGTCTGAAATTATGGCCAATGTTGCTCTATCCACTCATGTGCATCCATAGTATTCTGAAGCAAACAGCAGACATTACAACATTCTATCCACAAATATTTCAGTATCCCTGAAGGGACTGTTTTCAATACCCCAATACTACTATCACAACTAACACAAGAAAATTTCCTTAATATCAAATACCCAGCAAGTGTTTATATTTCCAATTGTTTTATAAATATCATATTTGTAAAAGTTTGAATCAAGATTGAAATAAGATTTGGATATCACAACTAGGTGATATGTCTCAAGGCACTTGTAATTTCAGGTATCACCTTCATCTTTTTTTATTTTTCCTTTGTAATTTATTTGTTGAAGCAGTAACTCGGTTATCTGTCCTGACTTTGGCTGTTTGTGTCTCTGTGGTGTCATTTAATATATCCCTCTATTCCTTACATTTCCTGCAAATTGGTAATTGGATCTAAAGAGTTGAAAAATTTGGTAGGTGGGTTTTTTGGGGGTTTTTGTGTGGTTTTTTTTGGCAATATATCTTCATAGTGTGTCCTTCCATCAGGAGAGGACATATGTCTAGTTGTCTCTCTTTGTAATGTCAGTAGCCAACCAACAACTGAATTCATTAGGGGTTGCAAAAGAGGTGATATTCTCATTCTATTATTCCTTATAAACATACAGTCCCCTGTTATTTGCTTATCAGTGTCCCTTTGTTCTGATTCTGAGGAAATACCTTACCTTCTTGTCAGTTTGTGATTTTTAGCTATCTAGTCTGCCATTTTGTCTGGAATGGCATGGGCCTTTCATTCTTTACTACTGAGTCAAGGGCGCACTCCTCAGGAAGACCGCTGTAGCAACAGAATTAGAGATCACTAACATGTTAGCATAACATTGTAAAAAAAGTTGACTCTCCAAAGCTGCTGAAGGCTAAACAATGATGAATAATATTAGAAGTCTGGCACATAGTAGGCATTCAAATACCAATTCTTCCCACCTTATAATGCAATAATTTCTCTCTCAATTCTCTCTCTCTCTCAAATACATACACACACAATTGTAAATTATTTTCAAATTTCACAAATCAAATTCTAATCTAGCCCTGGCTGGAGCTCAGTCGGTTGGAGTGTTGACCCGGCACGCCACGGTTGTGGGTCCCCGTGCAGGTGCACTCTCCCGTGATCCCCACCGCTCCCGCCCCACCCCGGTTCAGGGCGCCCTGTCTGGGTGACTCAGTCGGTTGGAGTGTCATCCTATGGAGTGTCTGGGTGACTCAGTCGGTTGGAGTGTCATCCTATGCAGGCACCAAAAGCCTGCAGGTTTCATTCCAGGTCGGGTCACATGACAAGGCTGTGGGTTTCATCCCTGGTTGGGGAGCCAACAGGAGGCAACCAATGTTTCTTTCTTTCTCACATGGATGATTCTTTCTGTTTCTCTCTCTCTCTCCCTCCCTGTCCCCAAATCAATAAAAGCATATCCTCAGTGAGGATTTAAAAAAAGATTCAACCAATTAATGCATAAATAAATGGAACAGCAAATCGATATCTATTTCTTTCTCTTCTTTACACTCTCTCAATTAATAAAAATTCCAATTTAGCATTTTTATTTATTTACTCACCATCCATCAATACTTAGTTAGCAGTTATGATGTACAGATTTTGCTAGATGCTCTGGGAACTCTGAGGTATGATAGTGCTTCTCAAATCTAACTGTGCTTGGGGAATTGTAGCATGAGAAGTTCAGTAGACACTCTGCCTGCCTATACAACCACAGAACTGGTGAAAACTACCTTTAAAAATCTACCATTTAAAGTCTCTGGAAATTGTTCCAATGGCATATTAACAAATGGAGAAAGATTTGTTCATATGAAACATAGAGTTTCATAAGAAAATCTATGAAAATTTAGAACGGTGAGCATCTGGGGCATTTGAGCCATGACCCACTCCCTCCTCCGCCCTTAGCTCAGTGCGGTGGGAGCGCCACTGCCGACAGGCACGGCCGAGAAGATGGGCTGCCTCTCCCTTCAGCTCCCAATGAAGGCGGACCTTATCCTGCTGGGAACAGCAGGCCGACGGCATTTCTCATGCCCTCCCTAGAGGAAACACAAAAGAAATAACTTAAAAATATAGTCTAAAGATCATTAAAAGAATTCAATGTTACACTAGAAAATATTCATTGAATGCAAAAAAGGCAAAGCAGAAAGATCGGAGGGATGAAAAACGATCAGACATAGAAAGCAAAACAGTGGACCCTGAGAGCTGGTTTGGAGGCTCCAGCAGGGGGCGCAGCTACTCGGTCACCCTTGACCTAAGACCGACCCTCTAGTGAGGAAGGTCGTCCTCTTTGACCGAGCCCGCGGCTTCAAGAGGAACGCACAGGGATGGGTGAGGGAGGAAGGGGACCCCGGCCTAGCCGGCCAGATCAGCCGGATCAACGCTGGTGACATGTTGCAGCCAGATCGCCCTCACATCCAGAAAACAAAAAAGTGAATGGCAGACATAGATCCAACCATATCAACAAAAATCTTAAATGTGAATGGATTAAACAATCCAAAAAAAAGTCAAAGATTGTCAGACTCGGTTAAAAAAAAACACCCCAAGATCCAACTATATGCTGTCTACAGGAGTCTAACTTTAGTTTCAAAAATAAAAGTAAAAAAGCTAAAAGCAAAAGGTTGGAAAAAGACATATTATATAAGCAGCAACCATGAAAGAACTGGAGTGACTATACTATCAGACAAAATAGACTTTAAAAATGGTACAAAAGACAAAGAAGAACATTTTGTAACGATGAAAGTGCCAATCCATCAGGAAGACATAGTTATAAACATATGCAATTAGCAAAAGAACTCCAGAAATATGGTGCGAAAACAGTAAAATTTGAAAGGAGAAATGAACATTTAAACAAGAATGGTGGAAGACTTCAATTCTCAGCTTTCAAGAATAGATGCAGCAACTAGGCAAAAGATCAAGAAGGACACAGAAGACTCAACACTGTAATCCAATTAGATCTAACAGAACCCTTCAACCAACAGTAGCAGAACGCACATCCTCATCAAGCACATGTGGTACTTCCCCTGGAGAAACTGTATGCCAGGCCATAAAACCAGCCTCAGTACCTTTAAAGGGATTTAAACTACACTCTACGGTCATAATGGAAATTAGAACTCAATAACAGAAGGACATCTGGGAAATTCACAAGCATATGAAAATTAAATATCACACTTCTAAATAACCAATGGTTCATTGGAAAAATCACAAAGGAAACTAGAAAACACTGTGAAATGAATAAATACAGCATGCCAAAACTTCGGGGACACAGCAAAAGCAGTGCTTAGAAGAAAATTTATAGCCATATGTTTTGTATTCCTTTGTGACATGGTCAGTCAGGTCCAGTTATACGAGGAGACACAAGAGCCCTGGCCGGGTAGTTCAGTCAGTTAGAGTGTCGTCCCAATGCACCAAGGTTGTAGGTTCATCCCAGTCAGGGCGCATTTAAGAATCAACCAGTGAAGGCATGAATAAACGGACTAACAGACTGATCCTTCTCTCTCCCTCTAAAATCAATAAATTTAAATAAATAAACAAACAAACAAATAAATAAGATGAAGTGAGAAATGGTACAGAGCTCGCTTATAGGGGGAAAAAGAGGAGGCACAGGAGAGGCTCAGGAAAAAACAAAATTTATTATCCTCACAGGTCCTTGAGACAGGAGTCAGGGCAGGACAGGCAGGGGCACGTGGGGAAGATGCCAGGGTAGTCAGGAGGCAGAAGTCAGGGAGGAGGAAGCATTAGGCCAGAGTCTTTACTAGCATTTCCTCAGGAAAGGCCAGGTGGAACAGTTTAGGATTGGCTAATTTAAGTAACTTAGGTGTGTTTTGGGCTATACGGGTGGTTACTGGTTGTCTGGCTCCGGGTCCTGAAATGATTAAAGAGGAAAATTGCTTTCTTGGTTTACAGGTCAGATAGAGCAATATTAGTTGTATTTCTATATGCTAACAATGAAAATCCCAAAATAAAATTAAAACAGTTCCACTTACAATAGAATAAAAATAATAAAATCTTAGGAGTAGATTTAACAAAAGAAGTGTGAGACTTGAAAACTGTAAAACATTGTTGAAGGAAATTAAACAAGCTCAAAATAAATGAAAAGACATCCCATGTTCATGGATCATTAATATTGTTAAGATGTTAATACTCCCAACACTGACTTACAGATTCAGTGCAATCCCTAATAAAATACTATCTGGCTTGTTTACAGAAATTGGCAAGCTGATCTGATATTCATATGGAAATTCAAGAAATCCAGAATAGCCAAAACAGCTTGGAAAAAGAACACAATTGGATGACTCACATTTTCTGATTACAAAACTTGCTACAAAAGCACAATAATCAAGACAAGGTGGCCCTGGCCAGGTAGCTTCCTGGTTCGATCCCTGGTCAGGGCACATACAAGAATCAACCAATCAATGTGGAACAGCAAATTGATGTTTCTTTCTCTCTCTCCCCCTTCCTCTGTCTCTAAAATCAATGAATTAAAAAAAAAAAAAAAGACAATGTGGTATTGGTGTAATGATAGACATATAGATCGATCAAGTAGAATAAAGAATCTGCAGATAAACCCATACATTTATGGTCAATTAATTTTTGACAAGAATGCCAAGACAAATGTAGAAAGAATATGAAATCAATGTGGAAAGAGTATGGAACAAATGTGGAAAGAATAGCCTTTTCAGCAAATGATTCTGGGATGAGTGGATATACACCTGCAAGAGGATGACATTGGACCCCAACCTTACTCCACACGCAAAAATTAAAGCTAAAACTGTAAAACTCTTAGAAGAAAAAAAGAATGACTCTGTGTACTTGGATTAAGCAAATTTATTTTTAAATATGGCACCACAAGCACAAAACAAAATAAAAAATAGATAAATTGGATTTTATCAAAATTTTAAAACTCTGCAATCAAAGTCACAATCAAGAAAGTGAAAAGAGCAAAATATAGCATTTTTAGAAACATCTTTTATTGTTATTTTTTCTTTTTCCCCTCCACCCAGAAACATCTATTATACATGTGCATATAGTTCTGGCAATGTGGTAAAAAAAAAGAAAAGAAAAGAAAGAAAGCAAAAAGACAACCCACAGTATGAAAGAAAATATTTACAAGTCATGTATCTGATAAGGGTATAGTACCCAGAATACATAAAGAACTCTCAAAACTCAATAATAAGATAAATAACCTAACCTTAAAATGAGCAGAGGCTCTGAATAGATGTTTTTCCAAAGAAAATATACATACTGCCAATAAACACATGAAAAGATGTTCAACCTCATTAGTCACTGGGAACGACACATCAAAACCACAATGAGATACTACTTTACACCCACCACGATGGCTACAACCAGAAAGACAGATAGGAACAAGCATGACGATATGTGGAGAACTTAGTGTCCCATACACGGATGGTGGGAACATAAGATGATGCAGCTGCTTTGGAAAGCATTTGGCAGTGCCTCAAAAAGCTAAACCCAGCCCTGGCTGTGTGGATCAGTTGTTTGGAGCATTGTCCTGTACACTAAAAGTCTGAGGGTTCGATTCCCCATCAGGGCACGTATCCAGGTTGTATGTTCGATCTCCGGTCAGGGTGCATAAGGGAGAAAACCAATTGATGTTTCTCTCTCACATCGATGTTTCTTTCTCTTTCATCCTCTCTCTCCCCCGCCCCCATCCTCTCTCTCTCTCTCTCAAAAAAAAAAAACAAAAAACCACATATCCTTTGGTGAGGATTTTTTCTTTAAATTTAAACCCAGAGCTGTCATGTGGCCCAGCAGTTGCACTCCAAGGTATATACCCAAGAGAACTGAACACAGGAGTTCAAACAAATACATGCACACACACGTTCATAGCAGCACTATTTACAATAGCTTTGTGAACACCAATGTCCATCAATGGGTGGATGGATAAACAAAATGTGGTGTATCCATATGGTAGTATATTATTGAGTCATAAAAAGGGATGAAGTACTGACGACAGGCTGGAACATGGATGAACCTGGAAAACGTGATGCTGAGTGAAGCCAGTCACAAAAGACCATATATTATAGCTATGATTCCACTTATATGAAATATTCAAAAGAGGTAAATCTAGAGAGACAGAAAATAAATCATTGGTTGCCCACAAAGATTGGGGAGGAAGGGAAAATGGGAAATGACTGCTAATGGACACAGGGATTTGGTGATGGTTGTACCACCCTGTGTGTATGTGTGTAAAACCACTGACTTGTGCACTTTCAATGGGTGAATTGTGTGGTGTATGAGGTATATCCCAATAAAGCTGTTAAAACTGTACACACAAATCACCTGGAGATGTTCAAGTGCAGGTTGTGTTTTATGCGTCTGTGGTAAAGCGATTGCCACAGTTTTTCCTCCCGCAGCTCACACTGTTAGCAGGCAAAGTGAAACATAAGTACAGTAGAATAAAGAGTCACAAACAAAATGGATGCGAAGAGACCCTCTCCAAGACACATCGTAATGAGAATGCCAAAGGTTAATGATAAAGAGAGAACCTTAAAAGCAGCAAAAGGAGACAGTTACCTCAAAAGGAGTTCCCATAAGGCTGTCAGCTGATTTCTCAAAAGAAACTTTTGCAGGCGTGAAACTTCTCAGACTTTGCAGAGAAGGGACTGGCAAGAAGTATTCAAAGTGATGAAAAGCAAGGACCTACAACCTAGATTCCTCTATCCAGCAAAGCTACCACTTAGAATGGAAGGGCAGATAAAGTGCTTCCCAGACAAGGTAAAGCTAAAGGAGTTCATCGTCACCAAGCCATTATTATGTGAAATATTAAAGGGACTTATTTAAGAAAAGAAGCTCAAAACGATGAACATTAAAATGGCAATAAATTCACAACTATCAACAACTGAATCCAAATAACAAACTAAGTAAACAAGCCGAACAGGAACAGAATCATAGATATGGAGATCCTTTGGAGGGTAATCAGTTAGGAGGGGGAAGGGGGAGAGTGGAGTAAAAGGTACAGGGATTAAGAAGTACAAATCGGTAGGAACAAAATAGACAGGGGGATGTTAGGAAAAGTATAGGAAATGGAGACGCCAAAAAACTTGTATGCTTGACCCATAGACGTGAACTCAGGGAGGTTGGGGGTGGCTGGAGCGGATGGAGGTTCTGGGCAGAGAGGGGTGGGGGAATTGGTACAACTGTAATAGCATAATCAATAAAATATATTTTTAAAAGAAAAAGTACAGACCAGTAGTTACAAAATATTCGTGGAGATGTAAAGTAGAGCTTAAGGAATACAGTCAATAACGTTGTGACAACTATGGATGCTGCCCGGGGGTGCGGGGAACACCAGGGGAGCGCGGGGTGGAGCGCATGGCTGTCTGACCGCCGTGCCCTGCACCTGGAACTAACACAACATAATAGTGAGTGTAAAATGTAATAAAGATAAAAATATTTATTCTAAATAAAAGAATCGGAACCTGCACTGCTGGGCTTTCCTTTTTCATATACAAAGCCCTTTTGAAGTCCTAAAACTCGTTTCCATTCTGTAGGAGGAAACACTAAGGCGCTGGCCTGAGACACCTCCAGCTTGGAATCCTGGCTCCATCACCGTGTGAACCTGACGCGTTACTTAACGTTTCTGAGCCTGTTTCCTCAGTGAGACAAGACAGATGATACCAACTACTGGAACTGGAATAGTGAGTCACAGCACAGACAACATCTTGGTTATTTAGAAACAGTAGCTATTGTGATAGTGGCTCATGCGTTGAACAGCATGGGAGAGACTTGCAAGAGCCGAGCGCTGGGCAAGGCACAGAGAATACAGCCAACGTCAGGGAACCCTCGTCTTCGCGGAGACTAGTCTTCTCCGTTGTCGGTATCAGGCCGAGTGGAGCTGGTGGGAACGGACTGGAGCTCATTTCAAGAGCGTGGTTACCCCCTTGGCTTCCTCACATTTCCTGACAGAGCGCTCCAATGGATCGTACAACCCCCGCCTCTCTCACCTGGTAACGTCCAAGCTGAGTGCAGGTGCGGCCAGCCTCCTGACTGGGGACGTCCTAAGGGCGGGAGAGGACCACACAGCTGTCCGTGGGACAGCAGGTCACTGTCTTGGTGAGGAGAGGTGGTTCTTGCTGCTGCTGTTGTAGTTGCTATTTTCTAACCATCTTGCCCCTTTCTGATTAAGGTAATAATGTTATACCATGCTGACATCCTGCTTTGGAAAAGGTGAAGAGACATTTTCAACACCTGTGCCATTATTTTAAGTCATTATCTCCCTACACCTGTTGGCTTAGTAGAGCCATAGAGCCAAAGCTGTTTCCTCTCACTGAAAATCAGAGCACAGCTCACCTGGTCATGTTCTTGTTCTACCACAGTAGAAAGGTAAGTGTGCAAACAGCTGGCAAGCATGTGTCTCTCACAAGTAAGAGAATCAGGAATATAAGTGCACAGTTTCCAGAAGGAAGCTTCACTCATCACATTATAACCTATTAAAATGCCATGAAATTTTATGTAGTGAAGATGTATCTTAAATTACTGAGTTTAATATTTAATTATTAAATATTACATGTATATAAAGTTTGAGTAAATTAAATTTTTAGTGCCCAAGGAAAGGTTTGATAGTCATTCTGTTTCTTTCAGTAACAAAACCATATTACTTTTTATTTCTTTTATGTAAATTCAGAGTAATATATGTATTAACATTTCTAAGATTCAGAATTATATTTCTAAAAATATACAATAAGAAACAACTTGCATATTAAATGAGTTTTTCCCTGAATGGTGTTATCCTGTGTTTTTTATTTTGTAAATATCTTTATGCCTTAAAGTATTTTCCAGGGTCACATTCCAACAATAAGTATGCATAATCTTTATTATGATAAAAAGATTGTAAAAATAAAATATATACATGACATAATTATTTTTATAAATTAGTCTAATTTAAATTAATTTTATATGCATTTTTTTTTTTAACTTTCGACCCTCAAGTAGGTTCAGCAACAGGCTAGGAATCATTGGATCTAGTTTCCTAAACTTCAGTCCTTTGTACAACTTCATGTTTTTTTGCCAAAATCTGTGTAAGGCCTTTATCATATATATTTTATTTTTCATTTTATTTTCTTTTAGTTGTGCAAGCAAGCAGTATTTTTGTCGCCTATTCAGATGATTGTGGATATCCTTCGTTATGACAGTTGAAAGAGGTCATTTCTTTTTTTAAAAGGATATGTTATTGGTTATACTGTTACAGTTGTCCCAATTTTTTCCCCTCTGCGCTTCTCTGCCCAGCACCCCCTCCCCTCCAGCAACCCTTCCACTTAGTTCATGTCCATGTGTCGTACATATAAGTTCTTTGGCTTCTTCATTTCCTATACTGTTCCTAATCTCCCCCTGTCTATTTTGTACCCATCAGTTATGCTTCTTACTCCCTGTACATTTTCCTCTCATTCTCTCCCTGCCCCTTTTACTGCTTATAACCCTCCTTGTGATCTCCATTTCTATGATTCTGTTCCTGTTCTAGTTGTTAGCTTAGTTTGTTTTAGGTTCAGCTGTTGATGGTTATGAGTTTGTTGTCATTTTACTGTTTATAGTTTTGAATTCTTCTTTTCCTTAAATAAGTCCCTTTCATGTTTGATATACTAAGGGCTTGGTGATGATGAACTCCTTTAGCTTTAATTCATCTGGGAAGCACTTTATCTGCCCTTCCATTCTGAATGATAGCTTTGCTGGATAGAGAAATCTTGGATGTAGGTCTTTGCCTTTCATGACTTTCTTTCCAGCCCCTTCTTGCCTGCAAGCTTTCTTTTGAGAAATCAGCTGATAGTCTTATGGGAACTCCTTTGTAGTAGCTGTCTCCTTTCCTCTTGCTGCTTTTAAGATTCTCTCTTTATCTTTAACGTTTGACATTTTAATTATGACGTGTCTTGGTGTGGCCCTCTTTGGGTCCAACTTGTTTGGGAGTCTCTATGCTTCCTGGACTTGTATGTCTATTTCCTTCACCAAATTAGAGAAGTTTTCTTTCATTGTTTTTTCAAATAAGTTTTCAATTTCTTGCTCTTCCTCTTCTCCTTCTGGCACCCCTATGATTCAGATGTTGGTATGTTTAGAGATGTCCCAGGATCTTCTTATTCTCTCTTCACTTTTTTGAAATCTTGTTTCTTCATTCTGTACTAGATGAATGTTTATTTCTTCCTTATGTTCCAAATTGTTGATTTCAGCTGCAGCTTCCTTCCCTTCACTGTTGGTTCCCAGTGTATTTTCCTTTATTTCTCTTAGTGTAACCTTCATTTCTTCCTTAATGCATTTGTCATACTCAATGAGATCTCTAAGCATCCTGATCACAGTGTTTTGAACACTGCATCTGATAGGTTGGCGATCTCCATTGCTTAGTTCTTTTTCTGGAGTTTGGATCTGTACTTTCATTTGGGCCACATTTGTCTCCTCAATTTGGCCGCCTCCTGGTGTTTGCTTCTGTGTATTGGGTAGAGATGCTTTGACTTCATCTTGGTGCATCTGTTAGGTTTTAAGGGGTGGAGCTTTGGGTATCCACTAGGGCGGGGCAACCCGCTTCGCTGCTTTGTGGCACTGTATGTGTGGGAGGGGTCTGAGAAGGACCAAAGCCACTTTCTCAGCTCTTGCCCTTTTCCCAGTATATTCCCCACTTCCTGTATGTGACTGGTGCCTGTCTAGCTGCTGTTCTGGTGCTGAGTCCCAGAGTGGGTAGGTGTGCATGCATTCTAGGGCAGTGCAGGCCCTTTAAATGGACTCTCCTGAGAGATCGGCAGTTTCTTCCACTGCCCCGCCTCCACTGGTTTTTATAGCCTGAGTTAAGAGGCTTTATTTTTCTGGCGCTGGAAACCTGGGCTGCACGATGTGGCCTGGGGCTGGGGGGCCTCACTCTCCAGGTGCCGCTCCCAGTTTTCATTGGCCCCAGGTATGTGTGGGACTGCCCCTTCTGCTCCCACTGCAACACTGTGTCCTCTGCACTGGCACCCCATCTCTACCTGGATGAATATTTACTCTTTAAATCCTTGGTTGTCAGAATTTGTAAAGTTCAATTTTATGGCAGTTCTGGTTGTATTTACTTTTAAGATTAGTTGTGAACCTTCTTATGACTGAACCTTTTTATGATGTGTGAGGAAGCAAAGCGTATACACCTATGCCTCCATCTTGGCCAGAAGTATATCATGTATATTTTAAATGTTATTTTTTTCTTCAACACATTAAGGGAAAATGAAAATTTATATCCCAATTCTACCTAAAAAATGGTCAAAATTATAAGAGGAGAGAAAAATATACAACAAATATAATTAACATAATATATTACTTCCAGCCAAACACCATTGCTTATTCAAAGGTTCTGATCATGAGGTTTCTTTACTTTTTGGTCTAAAAGGAAGACTAGCAGGAGTCTGAGGGGGTCAAGGATGACCTAGAACCAAACTGAGAGTTTCTCTATGAAATAATTTAAAAGGCTGAGGTAGAATTGGGACGGGAATTCCACGAAGACAGTATGAATCTATATCAATCTTGACGCCCTGGCTACTCACAAACGTTTCCTGTGCTTTGATGGTCTCCCAGGCTTTGAGGACTGCTGGGCTCAGCCAGCTCCGGCAAACGAGTGAGGACGAGGGCATCTCAAAGACTCCAGAGCCGTGGAGCCCACCACTCTGCTCACGATGCTTCCCAGGGAGCACCGAGGGGACCGTACGTCCCAGTCCATCCCAGCCCAACTTCACACTCTTGTCCCAGCACGATCATTATCATGCTCCCTTTGACACGCCCATGTGTCCTGACTCGGGACAATCCAGTGTAGAGTCACCAGGGTGAGGGTGGCCTGTCCATCATTTTCTGAGCAGCTACTCTGCACCTGGCTCCGGGGTAATGACTGGAATGCCAAGGTGAGTGAGACGGTTCCCAGCCCCCAAGAACTCGGGAACGGAGGACCAGGGCAAGGAGGACAAGGGAGCAACCTAACACCAAGCGATGTGCTGTTTGGGTCACGGGGCAGGAGGACAGGAGAACCAAAGGAACGCGAACACAGCGGCTTCCCTGGTGCGCGGGGCACGCAGACCGGCTACTCAGCAATGTAAGAACAACACGTCAGCTCCGCAGAGGCAGGTAGGTCTTTCCCATTTAAAACAGTGTATGACTTGCATTTCTGCCTGTTCGGGGGACTGCGGTGCAAAGGATCAAAGTGAAAAGACACAAACAGTTTCTGGCTTTTATTTCCTCAGCGGTTATAAGAAAACCTGCCCTGCCTGGTGAACCTCATAATGTGTAGCGCTAGAGAAAAATTGCAGAGGAAGAAGATTCTCCCCCATTGACTACTTTTAAAACTTAAATCGGATCCTATGACTTGGTTGCTTAAAACCCTCCCCGAGTGGATCAACATTCTCAGAGTAAAAGCCACGCCCCGTCCCGCGGCCAGGAGCTCCGCAGCCCCGTCTCCTGCCGCCCTCACTCTAGCTCCCTGAGCTCGGGCCCAGACCGCCGGCAGCTCGGCTGCCCCTCTGCCTGGAGCGCTCTTTCTCTAGAGTTTTCCACGTCTGACCTGTACAAAGGGAGAGCCCGCCTGAGCCTGACAGAAGCCCAGAGGGAAGCAAGCCAAGCTGAGAGGTCAGGACAGGGGGTTCCTGCTGCTGTCACAGAGTGGCCAGGCTATGGGGCTGCTTGACAAGAGAGACTCTGCCTGCTCCACCCCTGCTGTGCCCTGGTGTCTGGAACAGGCCAGGCATGCTGGGTGCCGGCCTCTGCCCCACAAAACCAGACCTGTGACCGCCGGGGGTTCCCCCGATAAAGCCCAAGTGCCACACCACAACACGACTCTCCAACTGCAGGACGCCCAGCCCTGATTCTGTGTAGAGAGGATAAAAAGCAGAGTATCCAGTACCTCTTTCTGGAGCGTCAAGTTTATTATTTCCACATTTGGAAAAGCCAAGTAGTTTAACAGCTACTTGGGAGCATAGGAGAGTAGGGGAGGGAAGAAGGGTCCCAGGAGAAAGAGTCCAGCCTCTGAGGTTTCCTTAGGTGGGGGCTGAGGGGGGTGGACTCACAGCAAGGGCGGCCTCTCTTCCTGACCCCCAGGGGGCTCCAGGCCATCCTCCGAGCTCAGCAGATTTTGGGTAAGATGCTTCTGAAGGCCACACTCTCCCAATGCGGGATCACCACGGCGCTTCGCGCTTGCCAATTGTCCACTGGGCTGAGCCCTCTCAGCTGCACACACAGCGTGTGGTTCTGGCACTGGTCTCAGCACACCTGTTGGAGAGCCGACTCTGGCTCATCGCCCGCACCAGTGACCCACCGGCCTCCCCGATGCCGGCAGGGTCAGCATTTAAATTGCAGGAAGTGCAGCCCCACTGGTGTGACTCAGTGGGTTGGGTGTGTTGGGAACCGTCCCGCCTGGTTTCAGGGACTGTAGCTTTGCCGACAGGCGAGAGGGCCCCAAGGCTGAAGCTGAGCAGGGAGGCCTTGGGGAAATAGGCCACTGAGGAGACACAACCTGTCCTCTGGCAGGGGCTGTGTCCCTGCCTCCCTCACATCACCCTGCTTGGCCCCGGAGGATGGCTGGTTAGTCAATGGCGGGTAAGACCTTGCGATGGCAGGGGCAACCTAAGACAGGCACAGTCTTACAGGGGCCATCAGGGAAGGACTTGGGGGACACGGAGAAGGGGCAAAAGACCCTCACTCCTTGGCTTTGTCATGGCCGGAGTCCTCATTCTACCTGAAAGAAGTCTCCTTACCTCTTGGCTGCTCTGCCCCCTGCACCCACCTGACCCAGTCAGTGAAACAATACTGAAGGCGGGTACAGCCCTAAACTGGATCGGGCAGTTCCCAGGGACAATTAGGCCTGGAAAAGGAATGCATTAAATCCTATGAAACTCACTTTGCTCAGAATGCCCTCCAGTGAATGAGTACTGGTGTGTGGGGTTGAGCCCAGACTGTGGTCCCTTTCCCAGGTTTCAGGGCTGAATGGACGCCACCCCGACCTGAGGCAGATCTCTTGTGCTCCTCAGTTGTTCTCTCTGATCTCTATTTGTTTTCTGTAAACATAGCCTTTTGACATTGACTGATGAGCTCTGCATCCATGCTGTAAATCCCTGCGCATATGGTTCTCAGCAAAAGCCACTTCAAGAGAAGGGCTCCGGGCTTGCTCCACTAGAGGGAATCACCACCCCTTTCCCTGGCAGACCGAGACAAGTGTCTGGGATGACTTATTTTATTTCCACATCCGTGAGGACCCGGAGCATACTCTGCAGGACAAAAGTCCACCCTCCTTCTCGCGGAGTCATCCCTGGAAGCCATAGCGTGCCTGGTTCGATTGGTGGCCAGATCACATGCCTGACCAGGCTGCTGGTCTGGCTCCAAGATCCTCAAGTTTTTTAAATGCGTGCGCCTCGGCCGTCCAGGATGTTTAAAGGTGTTACTCTCGCCCCTCTCCGATGGCGCTTCTCCCTGGACGGCCTGCAGCACAGGCACTTCAAAAAACACTTGAAGACCCTCCTGGCCATGCCCTGTCGGACTTGGCTGGGGCCAGACGGAGAGCCTGGGGCTCGCCCGTCCAGCTCTTCGGCTGGGAGGCCGGAGCTGCTGCTGCTGGCGAGGGCGCCCCCAGGGACGCACTGGAGGCGTAAGCTGGGGGTGGCGGTCCTGGTGTCTGGGTCCGGTTCCGAACGTCTGGATTTCAGGCTGGGCGTGGGCGCGAGCGTGTCTTCCTCCACAGTGCAGGTGCAAGCGGAGGAGCTGGACTGTGCGCTGGGCGGAGGGGCGGGCACGGTCTCTTCCTCAGTGGAGCTGGAAGCGGAGGGGCTGGAAGCGGAGGGGCTGGAAGCTGACGAGCTGGGCTGCGGCCTGGGCGGAGGGGCGCGCACGGTCTCTTCCCGGGTGGAGGCGGGGGCGGAGGAGCTGGGCTGCGACCTGGGCGGAGGGGCGCGCACCCTGTCTTCCCGGGTGGAGGCGGGGGCGGAGGAGCTGGGCTGCGGCCTGGGCGGAGGGGCCCCCACGGTGTCTTCCAGGCTGCCCGGGGATCCGAGGGAACCGGATTCCAGGCTGGGCGGGGCGGCACACAGCCTCACCTCGAAGGTGGCGCGGGGGCCTTTCTTCCTGGCTCCCAGCCCGCCCGGGGAAGGGCCGGCGCCGTCTTCGAGGCTGGGTGCCGCCGCCGTGGCTGAGGGCCCCGCAGCCTCGAGGTCTGGGCCCGAGGAGGCGCCGCTGCTGTCGGGGGCAGGGGAGGGGCCGGGCCTCACCCTCACGGTGCGGCCCGGCATCCTGGCGGTCTGGGCCCTCAGGATGAGGTAGGTAGCCATGACACGATCGTATTTCTTCTGGGCTACGGAGTCCTCCAGTTCGCGCCTCGTGAACCCCAGGTCCCTCATGATTTTGGCGAGGTGGGGGTCGATTTCAGCCCAGGGCGGCTCACGGTAGGGGCTCATGGGCCCCCCCTGCCCCTTGTTCACCCGGGGTCCCTCATTACGTCCTCGAGGGTGGGCCTGAGGTGGGGGTCGACGGTCAGGAGCTTTCTCAGGAGGGCCCGGACTTCCTCCGAGGTGAACTCCGGGAGCTGCAGCGGCTTCGTCCCCACCTCCTTGACCGCCTTGACCATATCTGCAGCGGTGTCCCCCTGGAAGGGCGCCTTCCCCGTCACCATCTCATGGAGGATGACCCCCAGGCTCCAGACGTCCGCCTTGGGGCCGTCGTAGATCTGGCGCCGCAGCACCTCCGGGGGCCATGTACGACAAGGTGCCGCAGAAGGTGGAGAGCCGGTAGTCCCGGAAGTTGCGGCTGAAGCCGAAGTCCGCCACCTTGATGTTGAGGTGGCGGTCGAGGAGCATGTTCTGCGGCTTCAGGTCGCGGTGGGCGATGCCCTTGCCGTGGCAGTAGTGGAGGGCCGAGACCATCTGCCGGAACATGGCCCGGGCTTCGTCCTCGCTGAGGCGGCCGCAGTCCTCCAGGTGCCGGAACAGGTCCCCTCCGCTGACAAACTCCATGAAGAGAGTCACTTTGTCCCGGGTGGTCAGTACCTGGAAGAGCTGCGTGATGTTCGGGTGATGCAGGCTCTTCAGGGACTGGACCTCTTCAAATTGGGTGTCCGTGCCCCACCGGCTGATCGTTTTGACGGCCACGTCGGTCCCTGTGAGCCAGTG
The DNA here is from genome assembly GCF_021234165.1 of Pteronotus mesoamericanus. Classification (NCBI taxonomy): domain Eukaryota; kingdom Metazoa; phylum Chordata; class Mammalia; order Chiroptera; family Mormoopidae; genus Pteronotus; species Pteronotus mesoamericanus. The sequence goes on along the minus strand of NW_026555084.1, from coordinate 32,755,946 downwards.
CCGGGCCAGCTTCACCTCGGCGAAGGCTCCCTTGCCGATTGTCTTCAGGGGTAGATAGTCGCCGAGGTAGTGCTTCTTGTTGCCCAAGGTGGGTAAAAAGTCACGAGACATGGCGGCCTCCAAATAAAATAAAATAAAATAAAATAAAATAAAATAAAATAAAATAATTTAAGAAATGAAAAATAAAATCAAAATTAAAATAACAAAATACAACCCAAGATAGAAAATACAAATATAAAACTTTGTAAATAAAAATACTCAAAAGAATGTATAAACAAATTATAAAATAAATATATATTTAAAAAAATAGAGAAATAAATTTGAAACAAATATAAATATAGATATAAGATAAATATATATTTTAAAATAAAAATATGTAAAAAAGTAAAATAGAATGAAAAAATACAACACAAATATATAAAAAAATATATGGAATAGATATAAGTATAAATATAAAACTTATATCAATTTAAAAATAAAAATGTAGAAAAGTAAACTTCAATGAAAAAATAAACCCAAAATATGTAAAAAAATAAATGTGAATATAAATATATATAAAGCTTATATATATTTAAAAATAAAAATGGAAGAAAAATAAAATGAACAAAGAAAACCCCAAATGGGGAAAAGAAACCAAAAAGAAAAAAGAAAAAGAACAAGAGATCAGAAAGAAAATAAAAGCAGCAAAATAAACTGCAAATGGAAAAAAAGAAACCAAAAGAAACAAATGAAAAGAACAGAAAGGAGAAGGCAAGCCAAGCTGTCCAACTGCGCAGGTCACCACACCAGCTCCCTGGGCTCTCACGGACAGAGACCTCTGCCGCCCAGCCAGGAGCTGTTAAGGGGCTGTTGGTGACCCATCACAAATGGCACCTTATGTGGTCAGAGCAGCAAGTGGGCCCACCCCGGCTGGGGATAAACTACAGTGGTCTTCTCACTTTTTGGTCTCGCGACAGTTTTCCTCTGGAGAAAAATCAAAAGGGTCCCGCAAAAGCCTTTTTTGTAATGTGGGAAATTAAAGACGATACATACTTTATTAGAAATGATAATCTGTAAGGTGCAAAAAAAAAAAAAGATAGAAATGAAAAACCTGGCTTGTTCTCACATTCCAGGTCTCAGTTCCAATACCACCTGCTTGGAGAGGGTTTCCCTGACCCCCCGCCCCTGCCTGTCTCGCCCAGCCCATCACGTTTGTCATCTGCACAGCACTGACCGCAGGGCACCTGATTCTTGGTCACCGTCCGCCCTTCCTGTGAAGGGAGGGTCATGACTGCAGGGGTCCCTGTGTCTAGCACAGCAAGTGGCAACGAAGCAAATGTTTAATAAACATTTGGCCACTGGATTAATAGAAGAGTTTAGGGGAACAAAGGAAAATGTGGCCAACAAAGGCAAAACATGGTCAAAGGGAGTCATAAAGTATCTTCAAAACTTCCTGTTCCGCCCTCACTCAGCTTTTGGGGCCGACAAGACAGGAAGGAGGGGGCCAAAACTGGGTTTCCAGGTGTGTGGGCGCTTGGTGAGCCTGAGGAAAAGCCCCCTGGTAGGGGCCTTGCTGTGAAGATTAAAGAAAATGATTCGTCCCTCCAGCGGCACTTGCCAAAGGGGACGACAAGTTTGGATCCGCAGGGAGGCTGCAAGGTGCTTTGACACTGTGAACATCCGTCCGCAGGCTCCGGCTCCGCAAGGACCTCTCAGGGGACCTTGAGTGGCCGTTTAGGTAAGTGTCTGAGCTACTGCAGTGAACCGTCTCTGGGGGGAGAAGTGATGACGAGGCTGGTGAATTCACCTGTGTAGAGACCCTTGGAAACCTCACGGTCCAAGGGCTTCTGCAGAGGTACCAGGTGCGAGGTGACGTGTTGGGTCCAATTCTCCCCTTCTGTGGCCGCACGGAGGAAGCAGGCCGGCTTGAGGACGCCCAGGGGGGGACTCTGGCGCGATACGTGCAGACAAATCCTTGAAGAAAGCGCCCTACCTCAGAACGTCGAGTGTTTTAATCACGCGTGTAAGTTGTTATTCTAGCAATTACTTTCCTTGACTCTTTCTCTCCTCCAGTCTCAACTTTGCGTGAAGGGTGCCTTTAGAGGGATCTGCCTGTGAGGTTGTCCCTCCACAACACTTGAGTGTGTTTTTACCTCCCATCTGTGGTACTCAGTTCCTGAGCATGACTGTCTCTGCTGCTGAGCTGATTGGGACCAGGTGAGGTCATTTCATTGCTTCTAGACAGATATTTATAAGTTACAGCTGGAGATTAGAATCAATTAAGGAAGGAGAAAAGAGAGAGGATATTAACCGGAACTGCCAGTCTGTGAGTTAATTATATCCATTTGTAAAAATGGTATTGATAGTTACTTCAGAAATAATATCAACAGAATAGAACATTTTCTGAGGATAATGATCTCTCTCAGCAAAGTAAGTACAGACTCAAAGATTAGACTTTTAACATAAAAGTGTCAAGGCAAAAGCCAAGTTTAAACAAAAAAAAGAAACAGGCAGTCATCTTTTTCAAAATGCTACATCAATTATATATTTGTGATTGTGTCTCCATGAGCATATAGCTTCTTTATGTTTTTCTTGACCTCGTAATTTGCTTCCTTGAGGAGGGAGGTGGGCAGTAAATAATTCTACTACTTGTTTTCTGAAGGAGGAAGGATCTGTTTCCTTCACTGCGCCTGGCCCTTCCTGAGAGAGGACTGAGCTTTGGACCCTCTCAGTGGATCCAGACAAGTCCCGGGAGCCGCTCCTTCAGGTGCGATGCTCTATCTCTGTCCATCATACCCCTTGGGATTTTCTTTAACCGCTTCAGCTCCGGAACCTCTTCTTCCTCAGGAGACAGCAGGGCCCCTCTCGCGGCTCAGAGGCCATGCTCAGTCGAGTTCTCTCCAGGTCCAGCCCTGCACATTGTCCACGAGCGCACACCAGGTCATTCCTGGTGCCTCCCAGACCACCGCCAAGGTCCTGGTTGGACGGACGCTGCACACGGAGCCCCAGGAGAGGGTGCCAGCATCTAACCTTGGGGCTCTGGGTGCTCCTGGTCTCCTGATACATGAGCTGTGTGAATGCAATGGGCCGACCCACTCGCCGCCCACCAAGTGCCCTCGCTCATAGTTCCCCTTTTTGTGCCAAAGTTTTCTCAGCTTTTGAACTGGGTATCTTAAGAGATGCCTATCACTTCATGCTGGCTGGAAAGATAAAATGCAAAGTCCTAGGGACTGATGTGTCAACTCCTGTCCCTTTCGTTTATCACCTTAACAACATAGTAGTGAGCATGATAACATAGCAGAAGACAGCTGAACTGTTACCAGACAGGGGCCTGGCCCTGAGCGGGTCTGCCGAGGGCCAGCGGTGGCCTGTGGGTTCTTGACTTGGCGTAGGAAGGATTTTCCAACACGAGTCCAGGTGACTATGAGGGCACATTTATTAAAGCTGGGGACAGTGCAACAAGGAAGGGCTTTGCATAGAAGAAGCAACAGGAGAGCCTAGGTTGGGCTGCCTCAGCTCACTGGGAAGTCAGAGAAAAGCGGGTCTTGGGGACAAGTTCAGGGGATCAGCCCAGAACAAACTGTCAACTGCTCATTGCCCTAGAGTTTAGAGGACACGTGCCTGGGGAGAAAGGAGTAGGGGATGGGTCCTGGGCTGGCTGTCCCACAGTGTGACCCAGTCGGTGGTCATACAGGGTAAGCTGCGTGGGAGGGTGAGACCCAGCTGATGCTGGGCCCCGGGGCCTTGTTGGTCACCTGATGTCTGTCCCTATCCTTCCTCTCTCTGATCACAGCCAGTTAGTGTGGAAACCAGATCGGCTGCTGCTTCTGGGACTTGTGCTGAGGGAGCACATCAACGTCAACCAGAAAGGAATTTATGACGAGGCCATAAGCAGCTTCTTTAGCAATGTGGATACCAGAGTTGTTGGTGATGCTGGCAGTATTTCCAAGGGGAAGTTTTGTTCTGTAAAAGCATGAGTAAGATACATACAATTGAAATCTTGTATCACATGTGTTTTTGAAATAACTATACTTCTGTAACAGTCATGACAATAAAGTTTAAATTTCTCAAATGAAAGAAAGAAAAGAAAGGAAAGAAAGAAAAAAGAAAAGAAAAAAGAGAAGAAAAGAAGGAGTGGAGGAGAAGAAGGGAAAGGGAATGGCACAGGCTGCTCCCCAGAGAGGTCCTTTGTCTTGAGTCTTTCCCCTCTCTCTTGCAGGCAGAATCTTAGGGGAGGCCTCATGGGAGGGTTTCAGCAGAATACGCATCAGTTCTCCAGGTGCGCCCTTTCAGGGTCCTGGTCTCCACTGATTGGTCAGTGGTGGACCAGGGGGTCATTAGTCGTTGCAGCTGGCCCTGGCGTTGCTGCTTTTCTGGCCCTGGAGCTGAAACAGTGGAGGCCTAGATGTTATCGCTGGGAAGGGAAAGCCAGGGGAGGTAAGGGTACCCTGGAGGCGGGGTCCTTGTTTTCCCAGTGTTGCCCCCTGCCAGGCACTGGGGGCCTTCTGCCCTGGCGAACATCTGCACCAGGCTGTAAACTGCTTGGCTGCTCTGTTCAGCTCTCTGTCTCAGTTTTCCTTTTCCACTGACCAAAGAAGTTTCCTAGCTTCTCACTATCCTGTCTCATGTGCTCACTATGAATAGGGAACATCTGCTGACAATATCTAAATTCCTGGGAACTCCTGGATTGTTCTAAAAAAGGAAAGTGATGCAAATGAGCTTCAGTGAAGCAGAATTAAAGCTGGCAGGTAGCTTAGCAGCTGCTGGCAAACAGTAAACAAGATGCAAAGGGCAAGTGAACAAAGAAGGTGGAGTCAGATGTGGGAGGGCATTGGCCCTGGGTCTTCATGGCAGGACAGCAAAACATGGGTCTCAGGGCAGAGGAAGCCTGAGCAACAGCAGCCACCTACCTGTGGCTGCAACCTGCCTGCAGAGACTTCGATTACATGAGAACGGAGGGCCTGTGAGGGCAGCGGCCTGTGCTAGGCACTGAGGGCGGGCAGTGACCACGACGCATGGGTGCTGAGCTCAGGGGGCTGGGGCTCTGGTGGGACAAGGGGACGGGGAGAGAAAATAAATAAGATTTGCTAATGGTGATAGCTGTGGGGTGGTAAACCAGGATGATGTGTGTGAGTGTGTGCGCATGTGAGCTCAGGAACAGGCAGTCCGGAGGCCTGTAGGAAGGTGGGAACACGGGGGGTGGTCCTTCCAGACAAGCATCCCCCTACGTCCCTGCCCATGGGAAGGGAACACTCAGTGCTGCACTGTCAGACAACAGACTAGTCACGGTCCCCGTTTCCTTCTTGCTAGTCCGGTGTCACAGCCTGGGGAGTCCACAACTCAACCTCCTCATGCAGACGCAGCAGCAGATGGGCTTCTCAGCTCTGCCGGCCTACAGGGAGGGCAGGAGGTGGTCATATACTGAGCAATCTTTAGGTTGCTCGTTTGTAATTTATCTCAAACAATAATTCCTGACTTCCAGCCAAGATAGAGGCATAGGTAGATATGCTTTGCTTCCTCACACAACCAAAGGAGAACAACAAAAAATATAAAGACAAAAAACAACCAGAACTCCAGAAAATTGAACTGTATGAAGTCTGACAACCAAGGAGCTAAAGAAGAAACATTTATCCAGATCAGTAGAATTGGGGGAGATGGATAGCCAGGGCAGAGAGGACACACTGCAAGGTAGTGGACCAGGCAGACTAGGCGGTGGCTGGCGAACCAGGCAGTCTCACATTCATGTGAGGATAAGGCAGAAAGAACAACTGGGGAGCGAGACAGACCATGCAACCCAGGGTTCCAGTGCAGGAAACTAAAGCCTCAAAGCCTCTGGCTGTAAAAAATCTGTGGGGGTTGTGGCGGCGGATAAAACTCCCAGCCTCACAAGAGTCCGTTGGAGAGATCCTTGGGGGTCCTAGAACATACACAAACCCACCCACCTGGGGATCAGCAGCAAAAGGGCCCAATATGCTTGTGGGTAGTGAGGGAAGCAACTGAAAGCTGGCTGGGAGCCAAGCAAGCGACATTGTTCCCTCTCTGACCCCTCCCCCACATACAGCACCACAATGCAGCAAAGTGGGTTGCCCTGCCCTGGTGAATGCCTAAGGCTCCGCCCCTTACAACATAACAGATGTGCTAAGACAAAAACACACACACACACACACACACATACACACACACATATATATATATATCCCAAATGAAAGAACAGATCAAAACTCCAAAACTAGAACTAAGCGATGAACAGATAGCCAACCTATTACATGCAGAGTTCAAAACACTGGTAATCAGGATGCTCAAAGAAATGGCTGAATATGGACACAGAATGGAGGAAAAAGTGAAGGCTGTGCCAAGTGAAATAAAAATATACAGGGAACCAAGAGTGAAGGGAAGGAAACTGGGACTCAGATCAACAATTTGGAACAGAAGGAAGAAATAAACATTCTACCAGAAAAGAATGAAGAAACAAGAATTTGAAAAAGTGAGGAGAGGATTAGGAACCTCTGGGACAACTTTAAATGCTCCAACCTCTGAATCATGGGGGTGCCGGAAGGAGAAGAGGAAGAGCAAGAAATTGAAAGCTTATTTGAAAAAGTAATAAAGGAAAACTCCCCCAATGTGGCAAAGGAAATAGACTGGCAGGAGATCAGGAAGCTCAGAGTCCCAAACAAACTGGATCCAAGGAGGAACACACCAGGATACATCATAATTAAATGACCCAAGATTAAAGATAAGGAGAGAATCTTAAAAGCAGCAAGAGAAAAGGAGACAGTTACCTACAAATGACTTCCCATAAGACTATCACCTGATTTCTCAAAAGAAAGCTTTTAGGCAGAAAGGCACTGGAAAGAAGTATTCAATGTCATGAAAGGCAAGGACCTACATCCAAGATTACTCTCTCCAGCAAAGCTATAATTTAGAATGGAAAGGCAGATAAAGTGCTTCCCAGATGAGATAAAGTTCATCATCACCAAGCCCTTATTATATGAAATGTTAAAGGGACTTAACTAAGAAATAGAAGATCAAAACTATGAACAGTAAAATGACAGCAAACTCACAACTATGAATAACTGAACTTAAAAAACATAAACTAAGGAAACAACTAGAACAAGAACAGAATCACAGAAATGGAGATCACATGGAGGGTTATCAGCAGCGGGGAGGTCAGGGGAGAACTGGAGAAAAAGGGACAGGGAATAAGAAGGATAATTGCTAGGCACAAAATAGGGGGAGGTTAAGAATAATGTAGGAAATGGAGAAGCCAAAGAACTTACATATTCATGACCCATGGACATGAACTCAAGGGGGGGATGCTTACGGGAGGGGGTTGCAGGGTGGATGGGGATAAAGGGGAGAAAATATGGGACAACTCTAATAGCATAATCAATAAAATATACTTTAAAAATTCCTTTGGGAATACTTGAGGTGTACAGAGAAATTGTAAAGATATTACAGAAAGTTCCTGTACAGCCTTTACCCAGCGTCTCCTATGGTTAACATCTTATGTAACAATGGTGCATTGGTTGAAACTAAGAAATTGGTAGTGGTAAAATACCAGTGACTAAATACTATTGACTGAATGTTTATGACCTCCAAATTCATTATTGAGACCTAACCCTCAAGGTGATATATAAGGTTGTGTAACAGGGTGCAGAGTGTATCCCCCACAATCCTTGATTGGGCATAGGGAAGAGTGGATTATAGGGCATCTGAGACATGCTGCATAACAATGGCAAGTTAATAGCTGTGCCTTCTTGAAGGGAAGAGAGCTGCCACCCAGGGCGAATTGTGTACCTGACTGAGAACATTGAGGGGCTTGTGACTGGGGCGGCTGTGGGAGCTTGTATAGTGTCTGCACGAGAGGCAGGGGTGGATGCCCATCCCTTTGCCATGATTAAAGATGGCAGCCAAAAGAAGGTGAAAGATACTGGAGAACTGGCAACAAGGGAGGACACTAACACACCATAGGAGGGCCAGATATGACGTCATGCAGGAAGCTCTGGGCTGAGCATTTTCAATGAGGTCAGGGTAAAAAAGAGGCCATCTGGTCTGGGGTAAGAGAAGAGGGAGAGCAACGTGGCCTGGAGTGAGAGAGAGGAGGTCTGAAAGCCAGAAGCCTAGGGAGTCACGAGGGCTGGCGGTGCAGCGGGACACCTGCGCGCCACCCAGGTTCGAGTCTGCTTGGAGAAACCAGTGGCAGAGTTGCCGAACCACCGAGGCCTGCCCAGCCTCCCCGGTTTGTGGGAGCTGCTGGGAGCTGAACTGTGACCGCAAACGCTAATCTGCAGACTTCTGCTTTTCTGAAAGATGGTCCCTGGGACTAACATATTCTGAAACCAGCCTGGTTTGGCAAAGGGAGGCAAGACTATGTGTGTTTGGGTGTTTTTTAAAGGGAGCAGGACTTAACAGCAGAAATCTGCCATTATTCTAAATCTGTATAAGCTGTAAATAAACATTTACCCCTTTCCTTTTTCACCAAACTCTTGAATTGGGTGTCACACTTCTTGGCAGCGGGCAACCGACCCCCACAGCTTTTCTGGCACAGCACTGGCGGGGCTCTGTAAGAGCAGGGCCTTCGGGAGGAGACTAGGACATAAGGGTGGAGTCCTCAGGAATGATTAAAAATCCCTTTATCAAGGACTTTTGTCCAGATGAAGAGGACTTAGAGAGCTCCTTCTGCCACAGAGAGCACACAGCAAAGAGATAGCCACCTGTGAACCAGGGAGTGGGCCCTCACCAGGCACAATCTGCCAGAGCCCTGATCTTGAACTTGTCAGCCTCCAGAACTGTGATGGATATTTGTTGGTTAAGCCAGCTGGTTTGTGGTATTTTTGTTATAGCAGCTTGAACAGACTAAGACACTAAATACAAAAAAAAAAAAAAAAAATTGGATGTCATGCTACGTACCTTTGAATGTTGGGTTTTTTTTGTTTTTTTTTTTACTTAAGAAAAAAAATCCTCAGCTGAGAACATTTTTTTTCACTGCTTTTGGAGAGAATCATCAGTGTGAGAGGAGCGTCGGCCAGCTGCTTCCCCTACGTGCCCAGGGGTTGTATGCTGCCAGACCAAGGACCAAACCACAACCTAGGTATGTGCCCTGACTGAGAATCAAACCCACAACCTTTTGGTTACAGGACAATGCTCCAACCAACCGAGCCACACTGGCCAGGGCTGAATATGTTTTTAATCCTCTGACAACTTTGGCCAAATTGAAGCTCAGAGAGGTTGTAACTTGAGTAGGATGGCACAGTCAGTGAGTGCAACATCCGTTTGCCACAATCACTGCTTACACACTCCTTCCACGTGACTGCGGCGGCGTCTGCTCTAGACCAGCTCATCTCTGATGGATTTGCCCGGCTCTCCACCTTGAGGGGTGATTTGCATTATTTCAATTCTTTGATAGGACCAAGAAAAGTAGTTATTTTTCAGTTTGAATTTTTTTTCTTATTAAAAGCATAGGAACAACAACTCCCAAACCCTTTACTTCCTGAGGCTGAAAGTGAAAGTTGCCCCTTAGTGTCAGTTTTTTAAAAACGCTCTCAAGGCCTGCGGGCTGAGACAGCAGAAAGGCCGCGTGCATCCATTTGGCCTTTGCGAAAGTGGGTGGGGAAGTGGACACTGGGAGGGAAGGCGTACCGTCAGGCCTGGCTCCTGCGGACCTTCCCCTTCGCATGCCCTCACTGCCCCATTCCAGCTCCGGCCCTCACAGGCCCCCCTGCTCAGAAACTTCCCCGTGTGAAACACTGAACCCAGAGAATAAGGTGCAGTTGCTCAGGGTGGCGTCTGTCCGCAGATCCTCACGGGTCACCCCACCTTCCCTCCGACGCCCACCCCCGCGCACACGGGCACTGTGCCGGCAGCCCAGGGCCTCTGGGAACTGCTGCCAGGCCCCGAACGCTCCCCGCTCTGCCTTGCTGGTGCTGATCCCTCCGGGAGGCCCACGGACTCGGCAGCAGGACAGCGCCTTCTTGGGGCGACCTTCCTCGCACACCCTGTGCGCGCCTCAGGCAAGGTGCTGGGCTCTGTCCCACTCACGCCCCCAGGCACAGGAGGCACGGGGGAGACACTTTTTCTCTCCCCACGGCCTTGGTTTCACACCGGAAGTGGGACGGACACCTTACCGCGGCTCACCCGCCCCAGGGCCCCCTCCAGCTGAGAAGAGGAGGGATGGTCTGCAGGGGAAGGAACACCTGTGTACGAACCCACTGTACGGTGGGGGTGAAGGTACCTGGCTCTAAGGCCAAGTCCCAAGCACCGCCAGGTATCAGCTCTCTGACCTGGGACAAGCTACCTCCCTCTGTGTTTCTCCGTCTGCAGCTCCAGAACATATTCACAGGTAGGATCTAGCTCTTGGGTGGGGAGGCCTAGTAAAATAATGTGCTGTAAAGCATTTTGTATCTGGTGAATGCTCAGCAAGTGCTGCTTCATCCTGGATTCACCTCCACACCTGGCCAGTGGGATGGCCCGTCAGCACCACTGTGTGGACGAGGCAGCCAAGGCGCTGAGGAAGCAGGGCCGCTGGCTGCTGCTTCCCCTTGCTCGGCCCTCTCCCCCTCTCCTGGAGCAGCCGGCAGAGCCCCGGGCTGGGGAGGGAGGTGCTGCATCAGGCCCGGCCTGTGCCTCGATGATGGCCGTGGCAGCAACAGCCAACAGGCAGCACCCCAGCCCGGCCGGGTCGGCTGCTCCCACTTTCCTTCTGCTCGTTCCACGTCCCCGTGGCAGGTACAGAGGTCTCGTCATGCACCAGAGGAGCACAGAGCTGGGGGCTTTGGGGCCACATCCATTCCCGCCAACTCCAAGAGGCTGGAGTTTTGCCTCCCCATAAGGTAAGTCCACAATGGTGCAGCCAGGGCTGTCTGGAGACTGGCACACAGAGTGTGCGCCCCACTCCCCTGTCCTGGGCCCCAGGGTGAGAAAGCCACACCCTCGCATGTAGTAGTCACGGCTTGTTTGCCCCTCACTGTGGTGAGTGAAGCTGAACCACTGGCTAAGACCAACTTAGGGTCATGTGGACCCTGTCACACATCTGAATCTGTGGAGTCTGACCCTTCACTCTTCTCTTAAATCTCTTGGCTTATGCTTAGGTTGTGCAGTGCGCACCCTCACAACCGCACAAAGCAGTGGAGAATGTCCTTGGGGAGGGGTCTGGAGCAGGGCTAGTGACTCACCCTCCTGAACTAGCTCTAGGGCCTCCTGCCTTCCTCCAGCTCGGCAGGTGTCCCATTCATTGTCAGCGCAGTCTGGGCGGTCCAAGTCTCCTCCGACTTCTGCCCCAAATCTCTGGCAGTCAAATGTCTTAAATAAGTGGTTTGCTTTGCAGGGCCCCTCCCTCACTCGCCCCAGGCCTCCCTCCAGGATCACTCCTGGGCTCCTCAGCTCCTGGGCACCCCTCCATCTCTGCGGTGGCCTCAGGCGATGGAGGCGAATCTCCCCTGTGCTGTGGGAGCACCCCAGGGATCCTCCTCCTCCTCCCGCGACAGAAACGCGGTCCTCGCCCCCTCAAGCCACAGCTGAGTCATTGCCAGCGCGTCTTCCTGCCCCGAGTGGAGTCCTGTGGGCCTGCTCCTGGCGGGACAAAACCCCTCCCAGAGTCAGAGCCCAACGAGGGCCAGACCGCCACCAGCCACCACCCGAGGGCAGCAAAGGCTGGAGCGCTGTGGGAGGGGGCAGGGGCCCTGTGCCTTCGGCTCCTCTCCCGCCTGAGCTTCCCCTGGCCTTCCCCTAACCCCGGCTCCTTGTCATCTGATAACTAGGTGAGGTGCCAGCTTTGGTCCCATTCCCTTCCCCTCTGCCACAGGTGACAAACTGGTGGCCGACAAAGTGTTTTGTTTGGATTGCCATACTTTTTGAGTTTTAATTAGCTGCTATTATTTAATAATTAACTGATTTCACTTAAGAATCCAGAATTCTAGTTTCTCTTGAAAAATCAGAAGATCCAGCAATGCCAGGCCCACATTCCCATGTGTGACACCAGCTAGAGTGGCTCTCGGTGTCCCTTTCTGTGGGGCCTGTACTCTCTTGTCTGCACTTTAACCCTCCCAATGGCCCTGGCCACGTGTTTGGCGGCCTTGCCTCTACACCTCACCTCTGTACGAGGTGGTGCTGAGTGGGGAACCAAGGCCCACAGATCCAGGTGCGCGAAGGCAGACAGAGCAGGGCAGGCAGAGGTGGGGCGCAGGGGGCGGCCGGGCGCCGCAGCGGCCCCCCGCATCAGCTTACTGCGAGCAGCGTCCCCGGCGGCCTGTGTGTCCTGCCCTGGCTGCAGACACGTGGCTTGCTGTCCGCTGCTTCAGGCCACTCCACGTCCTATCAGACTGGGCCCGGGAACTGAGGCTTTGTCCAGGGCCTGAGTAGCAGTGTGGCCTATAGGTACTGGCCTTCTTACTGTCCAGCCAACTCAGCCAAATGTGCACCAGGGGGTAGCAGCCTTGTCACAGTCCAACAGGATGTTGAGAACGGTGCACGGGGCCCCGCCCACAGACAGGGCTGTGCGGGCCTCCACGCGGTACTTCACAGTGCTCAGGCCTCCCTCCCGGTCCACCTTGAACTGCTCCTGGGGAGGAGAGGGGAGAGTGCGTGGCCTCAGGGCTTTGTGACTACCGCTGTCTACTGCGGCCCCGGGACCTTGCCTTCAGAGGCCCCGTGAGCCCCTGCAGAGGGGAGTGATGCCCACGGCCGCGGGGGCCCTGGCCCACAACTGTGCGCCCCCATGGGCAGGAGGGCGGGGGTTTGGGGCTAACACGCTCCTAGGGAAGAGGCTGTTGGAAGGGCGGGACTGCAGGGCAGCCTGGAAGTTCAGCACCTGCAGCTGAGTCCCCCCCGCCAGCCTGCATTGGGGTCAGCTGACCAGTGCCCAGGGGTCCATGGTAGCCACCAAGCAGGGCAGGCTGCCTGGACAATATGCCATTAACTGAGCTGGGCCAAACGGGCGGACAGGACCATTGGGACCCAAGGAGAACTTGGCGAAACGCTTGGGCCCGTTGGTTCCCATGTCGCCACCCATCCATCCCCAATCAGGAGGCCGGGCAGCACCTGTTTTTGAGCAGCAATGCGCTTCTGGTCCCTCTTCCGCCAGGCTGGGTCATGCAGGTGGCGAAATGTCTTGTATCCAGTTGTGATTCCTGAAGGGCGGAATAGCTAAGGAGGCCAAAGGAAGCTGGGTCAGGCCGCCCCTCCGGGCGCCCTGGCCCTCCCTACCAGTCCTCTGGGGCCCCACGGCCGGCCACAGGCCCCAGGCCCTGTGCTCCCACTGCGCAGGAGGCGTGCTGGCTGGGGGCAGGGCTGGGATCAGCCCCAGGGATGCCATCTCCAAGCCCCAGGGACTTAGCTGAGGGCAGAGAAGGGAGCCTCAGGCATCTATGATGGGGGGAGGGGGAGCGGGCCTTGGGGGTGTTACCTGGAGCCCAGCTCCTTGGATGCGCCGGTAGAACTCGTCATCCTCACGGCCCCAGCCCCAGAAGCGGTTGGACATCCCGTTGCACTGACACAGAGACAGGCGGCATCACTGCCCCGTCTGCCCCGGGGGCTCTCTGGTCTCTTCCCACTCCAGTTCAGACACTAGATGCTCACAGTCCCCACAACCTCTGCGGCATCGGGGGTGGGGACAGTCAGCCCATCCCAGGCCCTTTGCCCACTCTAATGGGGCCTTGAACTTGTGGGAGTTGATTTGTTTCCCCAAAACGTTTGGCTGGCAGGAGGGGACCTCTCTGGGTAGCTGGTGATGGGCAGAGTGCCGATTCCCACTTCTCCCGGGGTGGCTCTGCCCTGGTCTCTTCCTCTGTGTGGGAGAGGAACAGCTGGGCTCCATGGCAGACACTGGTTTTTGCCACCAGACTTGGGGCTTCATTTACCTAAAGCTGGCATTAGCCTTGTGTCAGGGCCGGAGACCCGGGTCCAAGCTCCTCAGATCTTCCCACCCGCCCCCGGCCACAGCGATGGAGGCAGGGACGGCCAGACCCACGTCAGGCGGACCAGAGCCGGTGCGGTACAGCCCAGGGACTCCGGTCTGGCTGTCGGGGAAGGCCTTGAGCCTAGACAGACACAGGCTACAACTACAATCACCGCCCTTCACCCTGGGAGTCTGGAAAGAAACCTGGCCTAGCCCTGGCTGGTGTGGCTCAGTGAACTGAGTGCCCGCCTGCAAACCAAAGTGTCACCAGTTCGCTTCCCAGTCAGGGCACACGCCTGGGTTGCAGGCCAGGTCCCCGGTGGGGGGCACGTGAGAGACAACCACACACTGATGTTTCTCTCCCTCACTTTCTCCCTCCCTCCTCCTCTCTCTAAAAATTAAATAAATAAAATCTTTAAAAAAAAATCCAGCCTGAAAAAGGTAGAAACGAGAGAGAGGAAGAGAAGTGGCGCCCTGGCGACAGGTCTAAGAGGCTGGGCGAGCCGCGCAGGAAGCCACACCCTCCTCTCAGCCCCACCCAGACTCTTCCAGGCTGAGCCCCAATGCGCCCGGCTCTTCTGAAGTCAGTTTTCACTGGCGTTCTGTCGCTGCGGCGGAACCCTCCCCAACCGACCTGCTTGTTCCCGCTCCTCTAGCCTGTCCCTGGCTGCTCCTGGGTTCCCTGCTCAACCCCAAAACTGCTGCTCCTCTGGCCAGCGCCCCCCACCCCTGCAGGCGGGCGCTCCCTGGCTCAGCAGGGCAGGCTGGCTGGGCCTCACCAGCCGGTAGTGCTGCTTGGAGAGCAGCAGGATGCCGCCGACATAGGTCTTGTAGTGGTAGAGCGGGTGGAGCTCTGGGGAGGCCACGTGGAAGGGCCCTGCCTCCGGGAAGCCATAGTCCAGCTCCTCGTTGAGAGGGAGCAGGTCCACGTCGTGCATGGCGATGTAGTCCGTGCTGTTGCCGCTCTCCAGGAAGCCCACGTTGATGAGTGCCGCCCGGTTGAACCTGTGCAGGGCAGCCGAGGCTGGGCAGGGTGCAGGCGACGAGCTGGCTCCCCGGACTCTGCAGGAGAGCCTGCCCTCTACTGCACCCGCCCGGGGCCACGTGGCCTCTGGGCCGGCACGGAGATCACTGCAGAGCTACCCAGCCGCCCGTCTGTCCCTCCACTCATCGCCCAAATGTTTACTGAGCACCTACTGTGTGCCAGGAACTGTTCAGTGCACAGGAGATGAAGCAGTGAGAAATCAAAGCCCTGCCCTCAAAAAGCCTGTATTCTAGCAATAGATGAAAATAAACACATAAGCAAACACTTAACAAGCCAGACGGTGGTGAGTGCTGTGGAGAAAAGGAAAGCAGAGAGTCAAAGCACGCTCGGGGCAGGCTTTGGGACGGCGGGCAGGGAGGTCAGGGTCGCGGGGTGCCTGCGGCAGGCGCCCGAGGCCTGAGGGAGTGAGCCCTGCGGGAGGCGAGGAGGGCGCTCTGAGCAGGGGAGTGCCTGCTGAGGCCGGGGCCGGGCAGGGTGCGCGGCGGGGGGCGGGGGGGGGGACCCTAGAGGGCGAGGTCGGAGGACGATGGCCCCTGCCCGGCTTGGGCTTTGGCCCTGGACCAGATGGGGAGCCACTGGAGGGCTTAGAGCAGAGACACGACGTGCTGTGACTTCGGGCGCCACGGGGTCACTCCAGGTGGGTGCTGAGGAGAGACTGCAGGGCCGAGGTGGAAGCAAGGGCATGAGCTGAGAGGCTAATGATAATGTAAGCAACAGAAGATGGTGCCTTAGCTCAGGAGGTGGCAGGGCAGACGGTGCGGAGCGGGCAGGTTCTAGATGGACTCTGCTGAGGGCCTGCGCGTCTTGTGTGAGAGGCAGAAGGGGCAGTGGACGATGGCTCCATGGCTCTTTGGCCTGGGAACTGGAGGCATGGAGTTGCCACTTCCTGGTGGGGGGGTGGGGGAGGAGCAGGTCTGGGGCTGGTGGGAAATCAGGACTCGGCTTCGATCAAGTTAAGCTCTAGGCGCCCGAGACCAGCAAATGGAGAGCTGCGCAGGTGGCCGGATGTGCAGGCCTGGAGTCCTGGGAGAGGGCCAGGCCTTGGGAGTCACAGGGCAGAGGTGGGACTTAATGCCCTGAGCCTGGATGTGCCCCCCGGAGTGACTGTACCGGCGAGGGGACTCTCAGGACCAGTGCGCCTGGGGGATCAGGGAGGTGACGGAGAACCAGTGCATGGGGGGAGGGTGGGGGGAAGACACCCGCGAGAAAGAAGGAGATGCAGCGCGTGCTGCCTGGCGCGGCACAGCGGTCAGGGAAGGAAGAAGAAACCCCCTTACAAGTGCTGCCCAGGAGACGACAGCAGAGGCCGGCGGACAAGGGCCACTGGGGACGGCAGGGAGAGCTGCTGTGATGTCACAATGCAGGTAAACATCTCAGCGGGGCAGGGTCAAGAGACAATGAGGGGTGAAACGGAAGTTTTGTAATAAACGGGAGCATAGAAATGAGGTAATGGCTGTGGGCAACGTGGTGTTTTATATGCCGATGCAAACGCTCCGGGTGGGGTGAAAAACTTGGTCGTGCAGGGGAGGGAAGGGCCCACAGCTGCGGTGATGTTCTGGGACGGCGGGGGAGGGGGGGCAGGAAAGGGGGCCGGTGCCGCGGGAGGGCAGGGACAGGAGCCCACAGTGAAGCACAGACGCCGGCAATGCATGGCCAGGGGTAGGGACTCAGGCAAGTTCTCTTCCAATTGGTTCTGTTTCCTCAAATAGGAAGAAAGCCGCAGGGAGGATGGGCGAGGAGAGGGGCAAGGCACAGGCGAGAGGAATTCGAGGCTTTCGGGCAGGGCTGGGGAGCTTCCTGGGCTGGGATCACGGTCCCAGCCACACCCAGCCTCCCAGGGCAGCTGGGAGTAAGCTGTCAGGCTTCCTCAGGCAGAGGCTGCGCCAGGCAGAAAGGGGCCAGGGGGCTGAGTGTAGCCAGGGGAGTGATTTTAACAAAGGACCAGGGGCACCAAGTGACAGGAAAAAGCAAGGAAAAGGAGGGTGGGCGGTGACATTTGGGAGCATCTTGGACTAAAGGCCCTGATGGGACCTAAGGACTGTTGGCGTCTCCAGAGGGAGCGGGCTAGAGGGAAAGGTGGGGATGGGGAGTGAGCAGCTCCGCCTGACCATGCAGGGGAGCAGGTTTGGTGAGGGCAAGGATTTCAGGCGGAATCCACGCCAGCCTGTGAACAACTTTCACGCCACAGCCGCGACAGCTCCCCCCGCCCCCCCCCCCGCCATCCCCGTCCTCACAACCAACTCACTGGCGGGCCCTGTCTGTGCTTCCCCCACCCTTCCACCAGGCCGGCCGAGGCCCCACCGCCCCAGACACCAGGGACACCCACAGCGCTCCCTCCTCCTCCTCCTCTAGTTTTCCTGTGATCTATTCCACACGCAGCGCCTACATTTTAAAATGGAAATCAGACCCAGGCCGTCCCCAGCCCCACATTCTCCCCAAGGATTTCCATTAGCCCCAGTGAGAGGGGTCCCGCCTCCCACTCTCCTGCCACGGACCCAGGCGGCCTTTCACAGGCCTGCAGCCCACCAGCAGGGGCTGCCACCAGAAAAGGGGACAGGCCCCGAAAGGCCTGGGGAAGGTGAGGCCTCTGGAGAGGGGGCGCTGGGTCAGGTGGTTCCCTACCTGAAATGATCCACCTGGTTGAGCACGTAGATGTGGTGTGGGATCTTCTTCCTGCTCAGGAAGCGATGCATGTGGGGCACGAAGACCAGAAGCTCCTCGAAGCGCTCACGGAAGGGCACCAGCACTGCCAGGCGGTGGGGCCCCCACGACGGGTCTTCTTCCCAGTGCTCAGGTGGGGGCTCTGGGGGGCAGGCCCGGGGAGGGCCCGAGGTCTCCTGCCCTTGTGCCCTGGCTGCCCAGGCCATGTCACCAGAGCAGCTGAGCTGCAGCCAGAGCAGGGAGAGGAAGCCCAGCAAGAGACAGGCGACGAAGAGGTGGAAGATGGAGCATTTCCGGTGGAGGCTGCTGGGGAGCAGCCTGGACCTGCGACAAGAGCAGGGAGGGTCAGAAGGGCAGGGTTGGGCCTGGGCCCTGCGAAAAACCCCTCCTCTGGCTCCCCGAAAAGTGGGGCACACATGGCTGGTCTGCCCCAAGCACCTGGGAATTAGTGCAGAAGCAACGTCAATGTTTTTGCTCATGCTGCCACTGTGCGTCCGGTTCCTGCTGGCTGGTCTGGGCCAGCCCCTGTCCGTCCGTGCCACCTCCCCCGGCCCCTGCCCACCCCGGAAGCCCACCAACCACTCCTGGGCCGCAGAGCTGCCCCGTTCCGATGTTTTCTTAGTTTCTGTGAGTCCTGGTCAGACCATGAGGACAGGGATGAGGCCCGTTGTCTCCTGCACGTGCCCCTCCCCTGGACAGTGGCTCCTGTCCTGAGCTGATGGCAAGAGCCCCAGCTAAGAGATCTCACTCACTGCCTTCCACACCCTGCAGGTTCACCGCCCGCTGAAACGCTGGCTTCATCCTGCTTCTCACACCAGAAAGCTCCCCAAGACCTGGGCCTGGGGTGGCCCAGCCCCCAGTGAAAAACCCCACTGTTTACTCTGGGAAGACCGGGTGTGCCCCCAACCAATGCAAGGCCCAAACTGCCAGGGGTAAGTCACTGAATGTGTCTCGAAGCTTCAGTCCAACAGGCCACCCATGTGGCAAGAGACCGGAGATGGACGAGGGAAGACACGGGGGTAGCGCCCAGAGACTGCCCTTCGGTTGGAAGAAACAAAGAAACAAGTGGGATTCACCTGATTCTCCCGCCCCCCCCCCCCCCGGAAGTTCCTGAGGACAGTGGAGGAGGAGCCGAGGGGTCTAAGAAAAAGGAGGCTTCCTCTGCTCCACTCCCCACGAAATAATCAGCAAAGCAACCCGCTGTATGACCTCTGGGGCCACCACACAGCTGCCAGGCTTAGAGGTTCTGCCTCCTAGAGCCCTGGCCCCACCTCACCCACTGCCTCTCTGTAGCTCAGGTCTCATCAGTGCTTGCCCAGCTCAGGCCCCTTCGATCTCGGGAATGATCCTCTTCTGTCTACACGATAAAGACCAAATTCCCTGGTCCGACCATCAAAGCCCTCTGTGACCTGGCCCCCTTGCCAGCTGCCTCCTACCACCACCCAGCGCCACAGTGCGGGCCCCTCGGAGCCGCCCCGCTTCCTGCCTGCCTCCCTGCTCCAGCCCTCGCACGGCCTGCTGCTTCCGCAGGAAATGCTCTCCCTGTTTCATCTGCCTGAAAGCCCCTCACTGATCCGCCAGGGCCAAACTCCAGCGTCACGGCCCGCGTTGCCCACCTCCCCATGTGCACAAATGAGACACGTGCACCTTTCTCTGGGTCCCCGTGGCATCTGGCACATCACTCTTTGGAGCGCTTAGAGTTTTGTGATCACCTGAGTCCCTGCTTGTCTCTGCCTCAGGTAAATCAGACTGTGGTAACCTGTCTGTGGCCCCGGCACAAGTCACACAGCAGAGGACATGCCACAGGAGTCACAGGAAGGGCTCAAGCAGTCAGGGCATGCTTTAAGGTACATGCTGGAGCCACACCAACACCGGCCCCTCCCCAGCAGCACAACTGCCAGCCTGGGAGCCAGCAGCCCTGAAGCCAGGTTCGGGTGCCACACACAGCAGCGAGGGCTGGATAGGACACCTTCACAGGGTGCTTCCGACTTACCCCCCATTGTCCTGTGGTGGGGGTTTCCGCTGGGGAGGAGCAGAAGCCAATCCTGCCACTGGCCTGGGAAGGCTGGAGCCTCTACAAATTCTCCCTCTGAGCTCTTTTTGGGGGTGGGGTGGAGACCGGGGAGATGAGCATGGGGAACTATCCCACCTTCAGGGGAAGAAGCAGGGACCGTTACCCAGGGGTCTGGTACCAATTGAGTGTTCCACGCACTTTCACATGCTGTTCCCTGGGTCGAGCTCTCCCCTCCTACCGGGGCCGCATCCCCACGGGCTCTCTCATCCTGCACGGCCCCAGACCCAAACTGCTGAACAACTTGACTCAGAGAGGAATCCCCATTTCCTCAGGAATGGGGACAACACTGAGGACAGTTGCTCCTGATGCCACCTGGTGGCAAACTCCAGGTCTGCAGCCCAGCTGCACCCAGGCCCAGGCCACCTGCTGTGAGGGGCGGACCAGCTGAGATTTTGTCACCTTCCTCCACCTGGGCCGAGGCTAGAGCAGGGAGGGCTCAGGCCCCGGCTGCCTGGCTCCAGGGCCAGCACTTTAGTGGCTACACTGGCCTGCATCTGTTGCGTGGATCTTCATACCCCAGGGTCAAAAGCAAGAGTAGGTAACAGTAACTTTTTCTGGGAACACAGTTACGGTCCAAAGGTTCATGGAACAGGATCAGGGACGGAAGTTGTCCTCCATTACCTTTCCTTGCTTCTCTCACACAAATCCTAGTGACACAAGGTTTGAGTACTCAGTTGCTTTGCTTGTAGCAGCTGCAAATGAGAAAGGTAACCAGAGGACACCCCCCCTGTGCCAGGCTCAGTGGCAGCGATTGTACAGCCTCCTTTAACCCTCATACAGCCCTGCACAGTGCTTCTTATGCGGTGGGAAACTGAGGTCAGAATGATTAAGTGGTCTGTTTCTGGTCACATGGCTGTTAAGGAGGCTTCCCTCCCACGGCTGACTCCACAGTTGGGGACTTCTCTCTGTTGCATTCCTCTCTTCTTACTTCAACACCACGTCTGAAAAACCCCCAAAGGTAAAGAGTTGTGCCCACTACATTCCAGAATCTTTTGGCACATGGCAAACTCAGAGACCTAAAGAGAATGAGGTGTCACTCACTGGGCAGAGACCCACTATGTGTTCTAGGTGAGAAGAGCTTTTGGGACGCAGCTCAAAGCTGAAGTGTCCTCCCAAATGCAGACAACCAACAAGCTCCCTCTCCCCAATTCTTCTTGAGTGGGAAACATCATCAGCTAAGATCTGGGCCAAGCCCACGCCTAACACATGGAACAGGCCCCATTCAAGTCCCGCTGCGCAGGGAATGAACTAGTGTTGTGCGGCCAGTGCCTACCACGTGCCAGGCGTGGCCCGCCAGGAGAGCAGACAGAGCTGCTGTCTGGTGTGTTCCTCTGGGCAGCCAGCGAAGGCAGGGGTAGCGGGAGGGAGGCGGTGCGCGAGGGCCTGAGGCTACGTGGATGTGACGGGGGCAGAGACCAGAGAAACGGAATACAGAAGCTCAGACCAGGGACAGACGGAAACACAGAGATCCACCGAGAGGTCAAGCGGAGTCAGAGACCAGTAGGATAGAGTGGGGCCAGGGGAGAAACCCAGAGAAACCCACAGTGAGAGAAAGTGACTTGCAAAGAGAGACAGAAACTCAAAAAAGGAAGTCAACGCAGAAATACAGACCCGCGGGTGACGGAGATCCGCAGAGGGATGTAGACTGGCAGACAAAGACACCCTCACAGAGACAGACACCCAAATACAGAGAGCCAGTGACCCGCAGGGAAAACCACAGACCCCAGAGCGCCACGCAGAGACGAGACACGACGGCCTCGTCCTCTCAGATTCCGCCTCGCGGCCCGGAAAAGGTCGGTACCCGGGGAGATGGGGCCCGGGCTCGCCGCCGCCGCCGCCGCCGCTCACCTGCCGTCCTCCCAGGGTAGCTGCGCCGCTTTCCTCCGGGAGGGGAACATCGTGAGGGGAGGCGGCGGTGCATGGGGCTCGAGCTCCCAGCCGGGCGGGCCCGGCCTCGCCGGCTTACGCGGCGCCTCCACCTCCTGCCCCGCCCCTCCGCGTCCGCCCCGCCCCTCGGTCCGGCGGGTCCTACGTACCGGCTGCGCCGCCAGTTACTCCGAGCAGCCTCGTCAAAGGTTCCGCGTGCCGAGGAACACGTGAGTATTCCGACTACCTGTTAACTGTCCTCCCCTCTTAACGTCCGGAGAAACTATATCCCCGAGGGGGCTTAAGTCACTGGGCTGGGAGCTGGACTTAGACTTCCAAACGAGCGCCCTGGGATAATTTGCATCTTCTTCCTCTTCCCGAGGGACGGCGGGGAGCATCTGGGCATCCCTGCTCTCAACCCAGGTGCATTCTTCCTCTGCAACGAGCTCGGAGGAGACAAAGCCAAGCTCAGGGCTTGGGCTTGGGTTCAATTGATACCCTATGGAGTTAGGAAACAGGCACTAAAGACAGATTGACTGGATTCGAAACCTGCCAATTCAGTTGTGTTTTGGGGCAAGACGTTATGCTTTGCATCTGTTTCCTCACCTGAGTATATACTCGGTTGTTCCTAATCTGCATGGTTGCTGTGAGGATTAAAGGAAAAAGTGCCCTACCTGGCACAGCGATGGGCATAATAGTCAACGCTGTATAAATGGCAGCTATCATTCAGGAAAGGGGGGTACTTTGGCGGAGATTAGGTGAGAACTGAGGAAGGGAATCCTGTAAGGAGACTGAGTTCCCTCATCTGCTCTGTCATGGGAACTGAGCTGCTGGGCCAGCTTCCCACCTAGCAAGAGAGAGTAGCGCTTATTAGACTTGATCTGTGCTCTGCGAGGCAAATTGTCAGTTTCCCAATGAAGAGCTAACGTCCAATGAGTTCTTACTACGTGCAGTCCTTGTTTGTTCTAAGTTCTTTCCTGATGTTACCTCCTTCAGTCCTTGAATGTTGTGATTATGCCAACTTTTTTAAAATTTTGTTTCCTTTTTACTGAATATATTGCGGTGACACTGGTTAACAAAAGTATACAGGTTTCAGGTGCACAATGCCACATCTGTACTCTGTATTGTGTTCATCACCCCAAACTTTAAAGATGGGGGAACTGAGGCACAGAGGCAATTCATCATGTAAGCCCAGGTAGTTTGGTTGCAGTCTATGGTCTCAACCACTCAGCTTCCAAGAGGACTTCACTATGGGTGGAAAATTAATCGTCCTCAGTAACCCCCCTTCTCCTTTAAGCCTGCAGCACACAACCCCACCGGTCCGCGTCCTGCTGACCCCTCCTAGGGCACTGCACCCTATGCTGGAACCTCAGCAAACCCGGCTTAAATTTGCTAATGACAGAGGTGAAGCTGACCCCCTGCAGAGACAAGTGAGGTAAGGCCAATGATGGAAGCAGAGAGGTGGGTCTGTGACCTAAAAAACAGAAGCCTTTCTAAAGGGTCTCCAGCTAATTGTGGTCACACCAAAATCCAAATTAACTAATTTTAAACTGTGACACCAGCCGTCATGTTGATTTTAAGAACCCTTGATATGACAGGATGAAAATGGTACTTTACTTCTGTGGTTTTTCTTTCAAAAACCCAGATCCCCAGTCCAATCATGAAAAAAACAGGAGACAAATCCTGACTGAGGGAAATTCTACGAAACACTCTGCCAGTACTCCTGGAAACTGTCAAGGTAATTAAAAAAGAAAAGAAAAAGGAAAGCCTGAGAAACTTACAGGCAAGAGAAGCCCAAAGAGGCAACTAAATCTAATGTATCACAGAAGGGATCCTGAAACAGAAAAAGGACATTAGGTAACAACTAATGGACTTTAGTTAAAAATAGCATAATGCTAGATTGATTAATTTCTAACAAATGTACCATACTGACACATGACATTAATAGGGGGAACTATCTTTAGACTTTCTCTTGTAATTCTAAAAAAGTTTATTCTAAATGTGGAGGTATAGGTGGTAATACAAGCTCAGATTACATCCTCCCAGATCAAATAGTCCCCCAAATTGTCTCCCTACCGTTTCTTTCTCAAACACTGCTGAGCAACCTTCCTCAAATTTATACTCCGGGAATTCTTCCACACGAAGCTTTGTTGAACATGGTTCTCTCTTACCTGGGGCTCTTCTTAAGTCTAAACCTTCCTTTCAAGGATTCTCACAACCCCTGCCCTCTGCTCCAGCTGACACAACGCCCAGCCATCTCCACACCAGCTGTTGGTCTCCGACCTCCCCAGCCACCCCTGCCTTGCCTCCTTCCATCAGAACCCTTACCCTCCTCCAAGATCCCTGCGAAAATTCCATGCTGGTTAAGCCCATCGATACTCTCATCCCTACCAGCCGGGGACTTCCGTCCTTCCCACACCTGCAGCATTCCTGTTGAAAGCACCCTCTTCTAACAAGGCACTTCTTGCAGCACTAGGACAATCCTACTCTGAGCCCAGCTACTCTGGAAAGGCAGGGAGGGCATTCATGAGGGAGCTGGCACAGAGGAAATGGCATGCATTTGAGCACCAACTCAATGTGCTTGCTGGACAGTCTTGGGCTAAGCCACCTCCCCCTGCCATGGTAAGGTATGAAGAGGATGAAGAGGGTGAAGTTCCCAGGTGAGTATCTTGGAATGTGAAGTGCTTTGCCCTTTGGAAGAACTGACATTCCTGAAGTGTTATGCCCACTGATGGTACAGTAACTTTACACTGGACAAGAAGTCAACTTTTTTTTATTGGGAAACCAATGTAACAAACCTAGGCTTATTGAAAATGAAATCAGTAACTAAGACTCTGCAGGCCCTATCCCCAGCCAGCACCAAGACCTCTGCTTGCCCTGACACCAGTTCCTCAAGCCTCAAAAAGGACAAGCAGATGGAGAACCTGGACTCAACCTCAGGACCCCCTTCCCACATTGTAACCCCCTGCATCCCACCCTCAATCGACAGCCCCCCCCCCCCGCCCCAATCAGCAGGCTGGGTTTAGGCCCAAGGAGGTTCTCAGAGTGGCAGGGAATCACAGCTATACTCCAAGCTGCTCAAAATCCCAAGTTAGCAAAGGAAGACAAAAAGAAAACTGGCTCGCCCACCCACTCCCCCTCCCCCAGCCACCCCAGACAAGGGCTTCATATCCCTGATCAGTAACAATGATTCTGAGGTGCCAGTGGGGCTCCCAGTGGCTTCAGCAGCCCCTAGGAGATTACTGCAAAAGGCCAAGAGCCCAGGGAGGGGGCAGGCATCTGCCCCACCACCTGCTCAGTATTAGCCAGCCAAGCTGCTCCCCTCAGCTTGCGCCTGGGGTGCCTGTGACCGCTCTCCTCTCCAGAACATCCATGGCTGGGAACCAGTCCTCCTGCCAGGGAGAAATCAGTTCCAGGAGGCCCCTTTTCCCCCAGCCTGGGAGGAAGGATGGCTACACCAACTTCTTGGCTTCAAAGAAGCTCTTGAGATGTCGCATCTGCCAAACACCGATGGCTACAAGGATGAGGGTCTGCAGAATGGACCACCACAGCACCCGCTGGTTGGTGCTCTCGCTGGTCTGCCGGAAGCGCTCCTCTCGCCACTGTGGGAGGGGAGAATGGAGGAAGAGCCGGAGTTGGCTGGGCCCCACTTGGGGCCATTAGAAATGCTGGGTCTCCTCCCACCGCAGAAGATGCCCCAGGGCTACCCAGTTTTGCACAGCTTCCAGTCAAGTGCCTGCAAAGAGCCACTCCACACGGGGACTGTCTTCACCCTCACTAGCCAGATGACCCCAGGCAACTGAAGTCTGCTTGTTCATCTGTCAGGTACAGCCCTCACCTGGTCCTACCCTGGTTCCTGGAAGAGAGGTAAAGTAGCTGTGGTATCATCATCAGGCAGAGCTGACCAGGAGTGGACCTGCTCTGTCTGGGCCTCCCAAACTGCTCCTTGAAGACTGTGGGCACAGGTTGCAAACTGGTCGCCCAGGGGCTGGACCTGGTCCATACATGCTGTTTGACTCACGTGGTATTTGCCAAGATTTAAAACCCAAGAAATTACCACATAAAAAACCTGGACCTCTAGCTCCTCTTAAAACCCAGGGCAGGCCCGTGTTTCTGCAGGGCTGTCCTCAGCTGATAACAGGAGCCATTCCTATTGAGGTAGGTCGCTGTCCTACCAATCCTTATGGTCATAGATCCATTCATGGAACCTGCCTGACTGCGGGACACAGGTGAGTTCGAAACCCCCAGTCCTGACAGTGCGTAGAGCCACAGAAATAGCATCCCCGGTGTTGGTATCAATTCCTGCTGTCACATTGTGCAACTGTGTGACTTAGGGCAGTAACAGCCTCTTACGAGACTGTTTCCTCAATTACAGAGTAAGTAACAGCTACCCCCCTCCTCTAGACTTGCAAAATAGCACAAAACAGGTGCATCTTTTGGGTTTCATAAGGACTCTGACATGTAACTTCTGGCGGAGCCAGTGGACAGCTCCCGAGAAGCGCGCTGATCCTGGCCTAACCACTCACCCGCTGGTAGTTCTGCTCTTTCTGGATCTGCTCCACTTGTTCCACCAGCTGTCGCACTCGTAGCTGCAACTCACTCAACTTGTCTTTGGCAGCAATTTCTGCGTAGTCGTTGGCGTGTTCACCCACCTGAATGTCCAGATGCACTCTCTGCAAACAGACAAGGAAGATAAAGACAATCGGGCAGCTCTTTCTGCCAGCACTGACAGCTGGTCCCACCTTCCTTAATTTGTTTATTTAGCCAACACTGATGAGGCCTCCTCAGTGTCCAGCTCTATGGGGCTCCAGGCACACAGGAAATAAGTCTTGGCGCCCTGACCAGTGTGGCTCAGTGGCTGGTCCTTCAAAGCAAAATACTGCCTGTTCGATTCCTGGTCAGGGAACATGCCTGGGTTGCAGGTCCTGTGCCTGGTAGGGGCGTGTACAAAAGCCAACCTATCAATGTGTCTCTCTTGCAACGATGTGTCCTAACCTGTCCCCTCTCTCTAAAATAAGTAAAATCTAAAAATAAAAAATAAAAAGGTAGCATCCTTGGCTGATGCTCTGACCAAGACATATGCAGAGAGCTCTACAACCATGCCCTGGGTGTTCACTGGAAACCCAGTCTTATTGGGAGACACAAAATCCAACATACTCATCTCGCACCCACAGTACCACCACCCCAACTGGGACCAGGAGCTAAAGGCGAAAAGCT
Organism: Pteronotus mesoamericanus; assembly: GCF_021234165.1. Lineage (NCBI taxonomy): Eukaryota > Metazoa > Chordata > Mammalia > Chiroptera > Mormoopidae > Pteronotus > Pteronotus mesoamericanus. The sequence goes on along the minus strand of NW_026555084.1, from coordinate 32,729,213 downwards.
ACCAGTTCTGCATGAGTCCACTTACCAACATGCCACCAGCAAAGAGGGAGAACTTAGTGGAGTTGGAGTGAAGACAGATCTGATGCTCGCCAGGGGTGTGGGATGTGAACGTGAACCTGCCTTCAGAGCCATACTGCCGGGCCAGGATGACCTGGGGAGAAAGGGCTTCGGTGAGTGTTACTGCATGGAGCTCGACAGTGCTTAAGGCCCTAAGTGCCTCAAAAGTTGACAAATGGAGCCCTAGGTGTCCCATAACGCTGAAAGGTCCAAAGCTGCACAGCCAGCAGTTGCAGTGCTTGTCTGAGAACTATTTGGAACAGGGGTGAAGAATCAGACATTAGGTTAGCACGTGACTTCTCTTGGGAAGGGTTTTCCTTTCTTCATAGTTCATGCCCTTTCAATTATTTTAGTGTAATTCTTCTTTTAAGTGAAAGGTGACAGCTAAAGGGTTTTGGGTTTTTTGGTTTTAATCTGTCAAAATTTAAAGCGGCTTCCCTGGCCAAGGGCATGGCCCAGCTGGTTGGAGCATCTTCCTGTAATTGTGGGTTTGATTCCCCGGCACATGGGTTGCGGGCTCCATCCTAGTTGGGGTGTATGGGAGGGAACCGATTGATATTCTTTCTCACACCAACGTCTCTCTCTCCCTTCAATGGAAACATGTCCTCCAGTGAGAATTAAAAAAAAAAAAAAATATTTAAAGCTGCTCAATTCTTTTTAGAAAGTACACTGTTCCATGAAATCCTAAAATGTAGATGCCACAGCTTTTGAGTTGGCAAAATTCTGTTTTCCAGCGCCGCAGTTAATCCTCCCGTCCCACCTATAAGATAGATGAATTTCTATTACACAGACCAGGAACCGGCTCAGGGAGGTAACTGGCTCGGCGGAGTCACGCAGCAGTCAGTAGGAAGTGGAGAGGAGGGGACAGCCAGCACACAGCAGTCTAAATTAGGCCTGGAGTGAATATCCGGGATCTTCCCACACCACCAACTGCTTTTTACCAATTTAGCTGCTGTGGAAACTAGGAAGGGAAGTACCAGCGCCGGCTTGGTCTGGCGCTGAAGTGCAGAGCGGAGGGCTCAGCGGGGCGAAGGGGCCGGCTAACCTTGTCTTCTGGGTCCTTCACCTCCACGAACATGCCCAGCCCGGGGGTGGCCGGCTGGTATTCCTCCCGCTGCTTGTCGTACAGCTGCGTCCGGTAGTTTCCTGGAGGGAAGTCGGGCGAGGCCAGGTCAGAAGAGCTCGAGGTGGCCCCGGGTCCACTGCAGCCAGAGCACGGCGAGGCCAGCTGCTCCCGGCTGCGGAGCGCCGCTGGCTCTCCGCGACCCCGCGCACCGAGACCACGCTCTGGACCCCAACTCTCCCCCGGCCCTCGCACCTATAACCATGGTCTCGTCCGGAATCTCCTCAATAAAGCACTTCTTCTCCGTCTCCCCGATGTGGAAGTAGAGTGCGCCGCCCCGGGCCGCAAACCACAGCAGCAGCAGGACGGCCCGAACCACCTGACCGAGCCCCGCTCCGGGCCAGAGCCCGGAGACCCGCACGCCCCGCTCCGCAGCCATCTTGCCCCACCTTCCCGCGCAGCCGCAGCCGGTCGCGCCACGTAGCCCTGCCGCCGCCGCCGCCGCCCCGGAGCCTATCGGGACAGCGAGTTCTGCCGGTGGGACTGTAAGTACCGAGATGCCTCGCGGCGGTGGCGCGGCAGAGCCTGATTGGGGCGCGGCTTCAACCGGGAACCGAATTGGGGCCTCAAAAAGGAAAACCTTGATCCGTTGACTCTCGTCAGGACCCGGCACTGGTGATTATCAACTTTTTACGGATGGTGAAACTAACGCAGTTTGTTTGAAGTTGCGGAGCAGACACAGGATTCGAACCTAGGATCCCAGATTTTCCTGGCATAGGTAGAATCTGTCTTCGTTCCTGGTTCGCTTCTGGTTTTGAAAATTAGACTTTGAAAAACATGACACAAGCAATGCTCAGATACAGCTTCAGAATTTTTTCAAAATAGAAAAGAAAAATCGTGCTCTCCCTTTACCACTTCTTTGCTCCCGCCAACCCCTGTCAGTCTTAAATCCGGGGTCCCAGGCATCCCGTCGTCATCGCCACTGCATACTCCTCCACGCGGGCTTTGCTGCCGGATCCTGGCCGCGAAGGCTCGTCGCCCGACCGAGCTCGGCGCCCCAGTGGCTGGCAGGTTAAGGGCTATTTGTTGGGGTTCTTGGGACGGAGCCGCCCGGTGTTGGAGGGCTCTGCAGTAAGTGTGAGATCAGCAGAGGTCCGAGTCTTGCCCTTCTTGTCCTTTCTGAATTTCACCCAAATTTCAGTGTATTTTGGAAGGTCTTGGAGTTAGCCACTTATTGCTGTGCTCCTTCAAAGTTTTATAGAAGTTGGAGATTTTGCCCTCTATTTGAAGTTGTTCGTGTTGTTTCATTTCATCCTAGGGAGGGAGCTTTAGTGGGAAGGTGTTCACACTTCCGCAACATTGCAAAGTCTTTATCTCATTTTTCTTAAAAATAGTATTTCATAAAATGACTGTACCTTATTTTTTACGCATTCCTGTGATGAAAGTGGTTAAGATGTTTTTACCCTAATTATTTGATCTTACAAATAATGCTACAATAAAAACTGTTGCTCATTTATTGCCCTGGCCTGGTAGCTCAGTTGGTTACAGCGTCGTCCTGATAGCCAAGGTTGCAGGTTCAATTCCTGGTCAGAGCACACAGAAGACTCAACTAATGAATGCATAAGTAAGTGGAACAACAAAATTGATGATTCTGTCTCTCTCCCTCCCCCCTCCCCTTCTCTCTGTCTCTAAAATCAACAAATAGCCCTGGCTGGCGTGGCTCAGTGGATTGAGTGTCAGCCTGTGAACCAAGGGTTCCCCGGGTGGATTCCTGGTCTGGGCACGTGCACCCCAGGTCCTGAGTAGGGGGCGAAGGAGAGGCAACCACATATTGATGTTTCTGTCCCTGTCTTTCTCCCTCCCTTCCCCTCTCTCCCTCCCTTCCCCTCTCTCCAAAAATAAAGTTTTTAAAAATACGTAAAATCAACAGATAAATACATCTTAAAATTATTGTTCATTTACTAAAAAGCATTACAGCTGGACATTGTATTGTTGATGAGATCACAAAACCGCCCTCCCTAAAACTTGGTACCAATTTACAATCCCACCAGCAATGTGTCGGGGTTCTTACGTTCCCACACCCTGGTCAGATGTTCTCAACCTTCTCTAATCTTTGCAAAATCATTGGATGAAAAATTGTATTTTACTATGTTTTTCATTTTTATTTCCTCAGATAGTGAACATTTTTTTCTGGTCATTTGCTTTCTTCTAGGAACTGCTGGTTGGTTTTTCTTAGTGTTCTTATAGCTATACATTATTATTGCTGATGTAATTACTATTCAGAATTAACAAATTATTATAGAATTAATAAATTATAACATTTTATAATATTAGTTTCAGGTATTTTTGAAAAGATTTTATTTATTTATTTTTAGAGAGGGGAAGGGAGGAAGAGAGGGAAAGAAACATTAATGTGTGGTTGCTTCTCACCCCCTACAGGGGACCTGGCCCACAACCCAGGCATGGGCCCTGACTGGGAATCGAACTGGCGACCCTTTGGTTCTCAGGCCAGCATTCAATACACTGAGCCACACAAGCAAGGGCATTTTTAAATTAAACTCTTTACATTGAGATAGTTATAGATTCACATGCAGTTGTACAAAATAATGCAGCGAGATTCAGTGTACCGTTCCCCAATTTTCCCCAATGGTAACATCTTGCTCCATATCACAACCAGGATTTTGACATTGATCCACTCAAGTAACAGAACACTATCACAAGGATTCCTCATGTTGTCCTATGAAAGCCACACCACTTCTCTACCCCCTCATTCCTCCCGAACCCCAGACGGCTACCGTTGCTGGTAGAAATGGGGTTCCTGCACAGAGTTGCCAGGAAAGCTTTCCAGGGACCCACGTACAGGAGGATAAGTTTTAATGGTTAGGTTTATTGTAGAAGCAAAATCAAAGGACTGCCTGTGGGTTCCCAGTGTCCCATTTCTGTCCCTCCCACCATGAGAGGTCCAGCCTTATCTTCATCAGGCCCAGAACAAAGGCCAAGGTCCAGAAATTCTCTGCCATTGGTTTAGTCCATATTAAAGCTTAGTCCAGTTCCGCCTTTGTGCTGTCTGACTAGCTTAGTCTGTCCCAGCTGCGCTCTGGCTGCCGCGGTGTTGCTGTACCCAGGCTTGTGCTTTGGCTGCCGCTTGTGCTGTACCCAGGCTGGTACCCAGGCCTGCGTTTCGAGTCTGCGTGGCTGCTGGATCCCGTGCAGCTGCTGGGGCCACATGGCTGCTGTGGAGAAGGAATGCACCAGTCCTCAGGCCAGCACATGTCACTGGGTGGAAAAGAGCATGAAAGAGAGAGAGCTCCTTTATTAGGCTGATTATATTATCTTGGGCTTGGGAAGGACCAGGTGTTTTTCAAGATAAAAATCAACTTCCCAAGATTTCTCAGGCTGGCGTTGGGTCCTCCCCATGACCAATCCATTTCCTAGATCTTCCAGGGTTCTGAGTCCCTTAGCCAATCCAATTATTTTCCCACACTAGACAGGCCTTTATGGTTGCCATCTTGGCTCCTATTGCACATGTCTCATTGTAGAAGCACCTCCTCCTGCATTGTCTTGATTTCTACTGGGCATGTGCCCAGCAAAGGAATTTCCCCTCCTCCTTACCCCAGTAATCTAGTACAGGGTAGCAATTCCCCAGGGAGATTGAAAAGCTGGCCCTTTCTCTCTGCATGGTGGGGAGAGGGAGGGTGTTAATCCCCTTGGCGGGGCAATGCTGCAGTCCTCTGGGGAGTGTGTGAAGCTGTAGCTTCCTAGTAGATTAGGCTTCTTAATGTCTGATTGATTCCCTTTGCTCCGTTTATTAATATCTAACTACCTACACTAACACTACTAATTTGTGTTTTCCATTTCTACACTTTTGCCATTTCAAGAATGTTATACAAACGGAATCATACAGTGTGTAACCTTTTGAGACTGGCCTTTTTTCACTGGGCATAATTCTCTGGAGATTGCAGTTTGTAGCTTGTATCAACAGTTAGTTTCTTTTTATAGTAAAAAGTAGCCATTTCACACAATTTTGTAATAACAACTGAAAGAGGAGAGAAAAGAGCTGTTAAAAGAGAATTTTTGTATTTGATTGACGTTAAACTGTTATAAATTCAAAGTATAGTATTATAACTTTAGGATGTTAAATGTAATCCCCATGGTAACCACAAAAAAAATAGCTAAAGAATATACACAAAAGTAAATGAGAAAGGAATTTAAATGTTTCACTACAAAAATTAATTAAATACAAAAAAGACAATACCTACAGGAAATAGGGGACAAAAAAGTTATAAAACAAATAGCAAAAAGACAGAAGTAAGTGCCTCCTTATCAGTAATTAATTTAAATAAAAATGGTTACACTCTCCAATCGAAAAACAAGATTGATAGAGTGGATAAAAAACACGATCCAACTATCTGCTTTCTATAAAAAGACTCTCTTTAAATCCAAAGACACAAACAGATTTGAAAGTAAAAGGATGAAAAAGGACAATCCATGCAAACAGTAACCAGAAGACAGCAGGTGTGGCTAAACTAATATCAGTCAAAATTGACTTTAAATTTTTTTTAATGTTACAAGAGACAAAGTATGTTATATCAATAAAAGGTTCAATACAACAAGAAGACATAACAGTTATAAATTTACATACCAATTGCAGACACGCACAGAACACTCTAACTACAACAGAATACACATTCTGTGCACAAGGACATTTTACACAATAGTCGAAATATTAAGCATATATTGAGACAAATTAAGTCTCATTAGATTTTAAAAGATAGATATAATACCAAGAGTCTTCTCTGACAACAATAAGATGAAGTTAGAAATCAGTACCAGAAGGAAAATTGGAAAATTCAAAAATTTGTGGAAATTAAACAATAGATGATTTTTTTATTTTTTGGCGATTAGAGATATTCACTTATTTTTTTTAACCACTATTTCTTGAACACATATTTTGTGCCAACTCCTATGTGTGGTGTCAGAAATATGTTGGTGATTCAAAAACACATTCTCTGGCTGTATGGTACTTACAGTCTAGTGGAGGAGGTTGTATGACTGTAATTATATATTTTTTTCCTTTTAAACAACATAATCTTAAACAACCAATGGATCAAGAAGAAATCACAAGGGATTTCTAAGAAAATACTTAGATGGGAATTACAATGAAAATGCAACATACCAAAATTATGGGACACAGAAAAGGCAGTGCCAAGGAGTAAATTTAGAGCTATAAATGCTTACATCTATAAACAAGAAAGATCTCAAATCAGTAACTTCACTTTAGCCCTGGCCAGGTAGCTCAGTTGGTTAGAGTGGTGTCTCAATATGCTAAGGCTATAGGTTCAATCCCTTATCAGGACATATGCAAGAATCAATCAATGAATGCATAAATAAGTGAAACAAATCAATGTTTCTCTCTCTCCCCTCTCTCTCTAAAATCAATGAGTTTTTAAAAATTAAAATAATCTCTTTTTTACAACTTAGAGAACTAGAAAAAGGACAAAATAAATCCAAAGCTAGCAGAAGGAGGGAAATAATGCAGATAAGAGCAGAAATAAACAAAATAGAAAAATAATAAATAATATCAAAAAACTAAAAGTTGATTCTTTGAAAAGATCAAGAAAGTTGAGGAACCTTTATCTAGATGGACTAAGAAAAAGAGAGGAGACTCAAATTACTAAAATCAGAAATGGAAGTGAGGACATTAACACCATTCTAGAGAAATAAAAAGGTTTAGAAGACAGTGCTATGAGCAATTTCATACCAACAAATTAGATAACCTAGATGAAATGAATGAATTCCTAGATACACAAAACCTACCATGACTAAACCACAAAGAGAAAATCTGAATAGACATGTAACTATTTAGGGAGATTGAGTCAGTAGTAAAAAATGTCCCAACAGACAAAAGTCCTGTATTTGGTGGCTTACTAGTAAATTCTACCAAACATTTTTGAAAAAATATTTCATCTATTTATTTTTAGAGAGAGGAGAAGGGAGGGAGAGAGGGACAGAAACATCAATGTGTGGTTGCTTCTCATGCGCCCCCTCCTGGGCACCTGGTCCACACAACCCAGGCATTTGCCCTCACTGGAAATCGAACCAGCAACCCTTTGGTTTGCAGGCTGGCACTCAATCCACTGAGCCACACCAGCCTGGGCTATTTTTAAAAGTCATTTGATTGAAAAATTACAGTTCACATACAATGTTACATTAGTTTCAGGTATACATCCCAATGATTAAACATTATATAACTTACTAAATGATCATCTTGATAAATCTTGTACCCATCTGACACCATATATTAGAATATTATTGACTATATTCCCTATGCTGTACTTTACATCCCCATGACTATTCTGCAACAACCAATTTGTACTTCTTAATGCCTCCACCTTTATCACCCATCTCCCCAACCTTCTTCCCATCTGGCAACTGTCAAAATGTTCTCTGTATCTATGAGCCTGTTTCTGTTCTGCTTGTTTGTTTATTTTGCTTTTAGATTCAATTGTTGAAAGATATGTATTTATTGCCATTTTATTCATTTTCTTTTACCTTTTTCCCTTCTTTAAAAAAAAAAAAAGACCCTTTAACATTTCATGTAATACTGGTTTGGTGGTGATGAACTCCTTTAGCTTTTTCTTGCCTGGGAATATCTTTATATGTCCTTTGATTCTAAATGATAGCTTTGCTGGGTAGAGTAATCTTGGTTGTAAGTCCTTGCTTTTCATCACTTTGAATATTTCTTGCTAATCCCTTTGGGCCTGCAAAGTTCTGTTGAGAAATCAGCTGACAGTTTTATGGGAGCTCACTTGTGCTAATTATCTGCTTTTCTCTGGCTTCTTTTAAGATTCTCTCTTTGTCTTTAATTTTTTGCATTCTAATTTTGATGTGCCTTGGCGTGGCCCTCTTTGGGTTCATCTTGTTGGGGACTCTCTGTGCTTCCTAGGCTTGTATGTCTATTTCCTTCATCACATTAGAAAAGGTTTCTGTCATTTTTTCAAATAGATTTTTGACTTCTTGCTCTCTCTCCTCTCCTCCTGGCACCCTCCCATGATGAGAATGTTGGTATGCTCGAAGTTGTCCCATAGGCTCCTTACACTGTCTTCATTTTTATATTCTGTTTTCTTTTTGCTGTTTTGACTGGGTGTGGTTTTTTTGCTTCCTTATATTCCAAATCACTGACTTGATTCTCTGCTTAATCTGCTCTACTGTTGATTCTCTGGAAATTATTTTTCATTTCAGTTAGTGTATCTTTCATTTATGACTGTATCATTTTTTATTCTGTTGAGGTCCTCGCTAAGTTCATTGAGCATTCTTATAACCATTGTTTTGAACTCTGCACCTTGTCCCCATTTTGCATTAGGTTTTTTTCCTGGAGTTTTGTTCTGTTCTTTCATTTGGGCCACATTTTTTTTGTCTCCTCTTTTTAGTAGCCTCCCTGAGTTTGTCTCTAAGTATTAGGCAGAGCTGCTATGTCTCCTGGGCTTGATAGAGTGGCCTAATATAGTAGGTGTCCTGTAGAGTCCAGTGTCACAGCCTCCCTATTCATCTGAGCTAGGCACTCCAGGTGCATCTCCCCATATGGACTGTGACTGTGTACCCCCTGCCTCTTGTAGTTGAAACTTGATTGCTCTTGGCACATCAATGGGAGGGATTTACCCTCAGGCTGACTGGCTCTAAGGACAGGGTGTCCTTAGACCCCCTGTGGAGGGTCTACCCAACCACTGTGGAGAATCAACTGCACAGGGGCCAACCCCACAGAGCAGGACTTACTTCAGCGGGGGTCTGGTGCCTGCTGAGTCCATTCCTTGAGTGTGTTGCTTGTGGAGGTGATTGGGTGGTACTTCAATGTGGTCTGAAGCTGTCCACCTGATGTACTGGCCCTGGGGCATCCCAGAAGGTTCAGGCCAAGATCAGCCCCAATCTGTGTTCTGCCTGGGACCACCTGACATGAGCTACAGTGATCAGCAGGTGGCTGCTACTTGTTCTGGCTTGGAGGTGTCCAGGCAAGGCCAAACTGTGAATCGAGGCCAGCTGCTGCTAGTGGTGGGCCTGGGATCACTTAGTGGGAGGTACAGAGTACATCAAGGCCAGATGCTCCTTGTTTGAGAGATTTTAGGAAAGCCTGAAGCATGAGACAAGACAAGCCACTCATATGGAAAAGCCACTGGAAACAGCTTAGGTGGGCTTGCAAGTTGGATGGAGCAGGTCTCAGGGAATCACCAGGGCAGGCAAACAATGATAGGCAGGTTAATATGGCACCCACCTGCCCGCTTCATTGGGGGAGGGTCAGAAAAGGAACAATGGCCTCTGCCAGCACTTTTGTCTGGCAGAAAGCTGCCCCACCACAGCTCTTGCCTTGATGCCAGAAAATTCAGTTCCTCCCAGTATATCCCTGGTGCCTTTCAAGCTGCTGCCCAAGGGCTGAAGCTCAGAGAGAGTGAATCAGAGTATCAGGCCCTTTAAGAGGAACTTCCTGGTACTCCAGAAGCCCTCTCTGTCTTACTCAACCACAATCATCGCTGATTTTTACAACCAGAAGTTATTAGGATTTCTTTTCCTGGAACCCTGGGCTGCAGGGTCTGGTGTGGAGCTGGGACTCCTCGCTCCTCGGGGGGACCTCTGCAGCTGAGATATGTCTCCCAATTTTTAGCTACTACAAGTGAGAGTGGGACAAGCCTGTTCTCTGCCTCTGCCCCTCCTACCAGTCTCTGTGTGGCTTCTTTAAATCCCTAGTTGTAGGAATTCCATTCAACTAGGTTTCCGGTGGTTCTAAATTATAGTTGTTCTGTAGTTCAGTTGAAATTTTGATGTGTACAATTATTTATTTTTTTATAATGACTAGGATTTTTCAACCTTTTTTAAAATATTTCATTCATTTATTTTTAGAGAGAGGAGAAGGGAGGGATAAAGAGAGAAACATCTATGTGAGAGAGAAACATTGATGTGAGAAAGAAACATCTATTGGTTTGCCTCTCATATGTGCCCTGACCAGGGTCCAAACCTGCAACTCAGGCATGTTCCCTGACCAGGAATCAAACCAGTGACCTTCAGTTTGTGGGATGATACCCAACCAACTGAGTCACACTGGTCAAGGCCAAAACATTTCTGAAAGAAGTTATAGAAAACATAAATAAATGGAAAGACACCACATGTTCATGGACTGGAAGACTTAATATTGTTAAGATGTCAATACTGTCCAAAGCAAGCTACAGACTAAATGCAAACCTTGTCAAAATCCCAATGATATTTTTGCACAAATCAGAAAACCCATTCTAAAATTCATATGAAACGTCAAAGGACACCAAATAGGCAAAATAATCTTGAAAAAGAAGAACATGTTGGAGTCCTCACACTTCTCGATTTCAAAACTTACTACAAAGCCCCAGTAATCAAAACAGTGTGGTACTGGCACAACAACAGACCAGTGGAGCAGAATAGAGAATCCATTTACCTGTCCAACCAAATTGGAACATCCTCTACATCCCGGAGCCGACTGAAGTTACTCAAACTAGCCATTCCGAGGCTTGATACCTTGCCTTGCCCATTCTTTCCCATGAAAGCCGCAATAAAGCCTTCTCCCCACGCTTTCCCCTTACTCCCCCTGCCTCCTGACCGACCCCGGTGTTTCCCCATGTGGTTGTGTATGTCATGGCATAGTGCTCCTCTTGGAAGCTGTGAGTAACAAACTGTGTTCAATGGCAATCATCTCTTGATCTGTTGGCCTCACCACATGTAAATGATAATAAAAACTACATTTTAAAACAAAGGGAGAGGATGGGGGAGGTGGTGTGGGAGAGAAAGTGAGGAAAAAAGTGGGGAAGGAGAGGATGTAAGTAGAGGACATCCTTTCAGTCTTTGCATTTGTCATCTTTCTCTTTCTTCCGTCCACCTTGGTCTCCCCACCATGTTCTCTTCCCTCCTTTTCCTTCAGGTTCTATCTAATCATAGACAATGAAGGATCTTTGAGCCTGAATAATGAGGCCTCCTACCTTTCAGGGCAGGAGAAGTTACAGGTCAGGGAACTTGATGGAAAGGACAGTCATTCACAGAAGAGGGTCCAAGAAAGCTGCCCCCCGTGTGTCGGTTCATCTATACCGCCCCAGGCCTGAGTGGAGGGGATCTGCCCTTGGGGCAGTGGCTGAGCCCAGAGAGGTGTCCTGGTGCCTCAGCCAAGCCTGCACGTTTCTTTACTCTCACAGAGATGTTTGGGAGACAGTGGAGACCTCCGAGGGGACTGCAAACGTTTGCTGTGGGAAAGTGTAAGAGCGTTTTGGCTGGAGTAGAGCTGAGACTTAGGTGTGCTGGCATGTGGCTGCTGGCCACACTGCCCCTGGGAATCCTCTGAGTCCTTCGATCAAAGGCTCCTAACTCTCTGAGACTAAGGCACAGCTCAGCCACCCTCCGCAGTTTGCCCCACCCATGGGCAGACTCACGTGCAGGAAGATGGGAGGACCAAGCCTTCCATTAGGGTACACTCAGGCATAGGCCTGTGGGGTGGACTGTCTAAAGCTGCAAGGAGGGTGGGGCCTCTGAGAAAACTCACCAGGAGTGAAAGGATCCTGTCAGAGGGGCCCCTGTGAGCCTAGAGGGGTGGCAGAGCAGGCCCAGTGGTTGGTTTCAGGTCCAGCAGGATGCTGTTTTTGACTTCCTGGATTCTGCACACACATCTCCTCCCTGTGCCTAGATGTTCTGGGACAGAGAGCACAGAGCTGTGGAAAGGTATATAGGAAATACCTTTCCAGAGATGGTCATAAGGAATCAAAGGCATTTTTACACATCCAACGCCAGACCAGAAGAATTGCACGTGGCAGCTCTGATTTTATGTGCAGAACATTCTATCCACAATACACCCATCCCTCCCCAGCTCCTGATGCCTAATGGGGTTAGGTCAGGACGTCTCAAGAAAAGGCAGGCTATATATGGAGATTCTTGGCTTTTTCTGTAATTATGACTCACTATTACTCTTCTTCCTTCTTTCTCTCCTCCCCCCTCATCCTTGATTTATTCCTTTCTTCTTCCTTCCTCCCCTTTCTCTCTCTTCTTCCATCTTCTCTTCCTTTTTCCTCCGTATCTCCCCCTTCTCCTTCATACTCTTTGTCCTTTCTCTTTCCTTCCTCTCCCTTTCTTTCTCTAACCAAACATTCACTGCCCATTCATGCTGTTCCTAGTTCTTTTCTAGGCTTTGGGGAGCACAGAGATAGATATGTGGCAGACACCTGTGTCTTTATCTCTTCCAGCTATCTGCCCCTGAGGGACTTGTTAGTAAATGAACAATTACACTTCAACGTGCTTAACATTGTGACAGAGAGATTCACAAAGCCCCAGGGAGCACAGGGGCTAAAAGGGTGCTGCTGGACTTAAGCCTTGAAAGGATGTATAGGAATTAAGAAGGTGGAGAAGGGGCAGGAATGGGGTGGGGGGTCAGGGTAACCCCCAGAAAGGGCGCAGCATTGAATGGAGGCCTGCCAGGGTCTGAGGTCTTGGGGGAACTACAGAATCAGCAAGTAGATGTAGCTTCCCAGTGTCTCATTTGAATTTCACAAGTGGCACCCTGTTCAGTGGTCTCGGCAGCCAGGATGGGATGAGATTTCTGCCAAGCGGGGGAGCCCCAGAATGGCGGGCTCACTGCTCTTATAGTTCCAGTCCTGTCATCTGTCACAGAAAGGCTGTCCTTTCATCAACACAATACTTATGCTAATTGGGAAGCCACATCCCCATCCTAACGTCTGGGTGCTGGGTCTTGAAATCTTGCTGTGAAGTCACTGGTGCACTATCTCCTTACATGCATGTCACTGCTGGGCACAAGGATTTTCCACTTGCGTCTCTTTAGGGGGTTTCTGCGGGCAGCCTCACCACCGAGCCTTTGCCACAGAAAAGCACCGCTCCCGGCGCATTCTCTGGGTGGTGCTGTCTGTGGGCACCCGTCACAGGTCTGCAAGGAGCTAAGTACAGAACTTGAGTAAGTGTTGAGGAACTTTTATACAAATTTAACATTGATGTGACACCCAAGCACATGATCATTTCCATTTTTTATTGCACTTTACAAAAGTATCAGTTCATGAGGGCTCAAAAATTTTACTAAAAGCAAGACAAAAACCAGCCCTTTACCGCAGGTGGTGGTACTGGTCTGGAATGCAGTCCCAATTCAGGACCGTGGACAGCACCTCGCCCTGCACCTGGAGCTCTGCCTCCGCCCCCAGCTCTCGCAAGTGCCGCCGGAGCACAGCAAGCTCCCAAATCCCATGGATGCTGATCAGCCCTTATCTCATTTGGCCTAATTTGAGTAAGAAGCGCTTGACTTCTGTTCACATCTGCATGTGTTTAAAGATTATTCCCACTGAAGGAATAAAAATGTTCTCTGGGATTATGAAAACGCACACCACTAAATTGAGGGGACAATTCGTGGTAACTAAAACATTATTAATCTTAAAGCTGCATGGACATTGTCTTTTATCTTGTATTGTCCTTTGTCTTTCCGTGGGTCCTTAGAGGACAGGAGACAGGTCTTATTTATTTTCACCTCCAACATGTAACCTAAGGCCTGGCCCGGAGTTTGTACCCGCCACTTACGAATTAGATGACCTTGGGCAAGTTATTACTCGACCTCTCTTTGCTGCTGTTTCCCCACTTGTTAAGTTGGAAGACTATTAGAGTCTACTTTGTAGAGTTATTAAATGATTAATTCAGTTAATACACTTAAAAGTGCTTAGAACAGTGCCTGGCACAGAAGAATAAAGAGTATTATCATTATTGTTATCATCATCACCTTTATTAAATGCTGCTGATAACCAATGAGCGTCTCTTATCACCAGACACTAGTAGGTGGAGGACTTCATCCCTCCACCTAGGTAGGGCCACAGCCTTATATTGACATGTTGGAGTCTACGCTGCTCCACCTAGGGCACCGTGAGCTCTGGGATTCTTGAGATTTGCTTTTCCTGGGCTCCCATCTCATCACGTTGGCCCCACTCTCCCACCTCTTCCAGTTGTGCACCCACTGTCCTCTTCCCGTTGCACTGCTGACACCTTCTTGCACCCACAACCTCTTCTCCTTGGTCTGCAGAGGGGAGGGTGCAGGGCCCAGCCTGCAAGCAGACCTGGCACATCCTGCCCCTTTGTGATTCAGCACCTCCTCCCTCTGTGGCAGATGGAGGCGGGGTCCAGGCTCTTGGTGGTCGAGAACACGGAACTGGGCTGACCATGCAGATATTGTAAAGCAAAGCAAGCGGGAAATTTATTAAGGAAACTACACATCCCAAGACATGGGAGCAGGCCACCCCTGGCCAGGGAATGGCTCCCTTCTCTTGAAGAGTCACAGGCTTTATAAGATTTTTACTTAAGCTTCCACACATGGGACTTCCCACAATCCTCCTTGATTGCCCAGGGCAGGGGAAGAAACCACAGCAGTTGTGATGAGGCAAAGGTGCAGCCCAGGGGAGCTCTGGTCCGCCACCGTGGGAATGAGGACGCTGGCTGAAGACGGCTGCGGGGTCGCGGGGTCGCAGGGTTTCCTCCCCTGTCTGCTGCCCCAGCTTCACGTTCCCATAATCCTGCCTCACTTGTTCTTGTCTCCAATGCTTAGGGAGATTTTAACCAACCTTCAGGCTTGGGTCAAATCTGCTCCTTCCAGGAAGGCCTCGGCATTTCTTCCTTCCCTTCTGGAACTAGAATTTCAGCCTCTAACACCCACAGGGCTTTTCTGCAGTTCTCACTCCTCTCACGGGGCCACGCCTCCACCCCTCCCCACCCAGCCCACCAGTTCTAAGCTCCTCGAGGTTCATGCCCAGGCCCTAAAGCCTCCCTACGTCCCCGCCCCCCCACCCAGCACCCACCTCAGGCAGCTTCCCGCGCCTCCCGGGGGGTGCCCAGCCCCTTCCCCTCTCCGACGCTCGGTTTCTCCATCAGCAAAACGGAGCAGCAGAGCCTGCAGTTCAAGCAAGGTGGGCGGGAAAGCTCACCCAGTCTTTTTTATTGAATTTGTTGGGGTGACACTGGTTAATAAAATTATATAGTTTCAGGGGACTCTCCTGGGACACCCTTGAGGGTTGGCTGCAACATCAGGGGCTCTGTTCCCTTGGGGTGTAGCTGCGATTGGCCTCTGTAAGTTTGAGACTCGACTCAAGGCCACTAAAAGGCCACTGTATCAAAATCCCAACTCCAAACTATCATTTCTTCTCTCAGACTTGCCTCTTCCCCTTGACTAACCCCGGAATGACCACCCTTTTCAGAGGGACCCATGGGGCTGAGACCTTATCCTGACACTTCAGTAGAGAAACGCCTCTTGAAAGAGCAACGGAAGCCGTGGGAGAGCCGCGCACACGCAGTGGGAGGGGCGCCCCATCCGCTCCCTCGTGGGTCCTCCGTCAGGTGGAGGAAATGCCAGCGAGTCAGGGTCGCTCTGAAACCTGGCCAGTGCGGCTCGGCTCTTGGCATTCTTTCCTCCGCCACAGCTACTTTTCTACAGGCAGAGGGAAGGCCCCACGCGGAGAGCTAAGCCTCACTGCCTCTGTTTCTGGAGCTGGCAGTGCCGACAAGGAGAGCAGGCGACTGTCGTAACAAAATACCGCCAACGTGGTACATCAAAACGACACAGGTGTGTTCTCACAGCTCTGGAGGCCGGAAGCGCAAAATCAAGGTGTGGGCAGGGCCACACAGCTTCCAAAGGCTCTGGGAGAGTCCTCTTTCATTTCCTGGTTTGTGTCCACATCACTCCAACTGCCACCTCCGTTTTCTCCTTTTGTGCCTCTGTCTTCTCTTCCAGGTTTCATGGGGACTCTCGTAATTTGGATTTAGGGACCCACCCAGGTAATCCAGGAAGACTTCATCTCCAAGTCCTAAAATTAACGATATTAGTAAAGACCCTTTTTCCAAATGCAGTCACAGTCACAGGGTCTGGGGGTTAGGACATAAACAGAACTTTTTGTGGGGGGCAGGGGGCACCACTCAACCCACAACAGGGAGCAAAAAGTGTACGCATGTTAGGGTACCAAGTGACCTAACAAAGCGGGTAATCAGAGCTCCCAGAATTCAGGATCAGGTGAGATGTGGATGGATGGATGGATGGATGGATGGGAGGGAAAAGGGACATTAAAGAAGTCTTTATAAAAGAGATGGTATTTGACTAAAATATTGAAGGACAGGGGGTTTGAATATGAAAAATGAGAGAAATAGAGGCTATAGGAATGCAAATGTCAAAGGATTTCAATATAACTCAAAACCCCTTAGTTATATAATATATAACATGGTAAGAGAAAGGCTTTGAAAAAGAGAGAAATCAGAGAAAAGAAGTTGTGTGCGAATGGGATGAAACCGAGAAGGAGGTTAGATCAGACAACGGATGGAAGCAAATATACTTACACTGTAAAAGTCGCACATCTGAAGGCGGACTGTAATCAGAGGCTGCAGGCAGGAGGCCAGCAGTACGTTGTTTGCCCTGCACAATGTTCGAAACTTTTTAAACTGGTTGCCAGCAGTAGCAATGCCACAGTTTCTGCAGTATAAAATTTAGGAAGTATTGGATAGGCAAATTGATTGAAGAAGCCTGAAGCTGTTTTGCAACACTTGCCATAAATGGGAGAAAATGGCAGTTGCGTCTATCGGACGGGAGGAGGGCGACTACAAGGAAGGAATGGGCCTCTCTCTGGAGAACGGTTGTCCGGCACCTGCTCAGGATTGACAGAGCCTTTGCGGAAGTTCAGCTTTCCAGAGGAGGAGTTCCTGCAGACAGAGATAAAAAACCAAACCAACACAAAACAAAAACCTGTTTGAGCACATCAAAGAGGGTAAGATGAACAGGTTGACTTTACCTGCAGGAAATACAATTCAGTGCCAGAAATCATTTTCTTAGCTGATTTCTCCGGCGGGCAGAAGGGAGAGCATGTGAACGAGCACCCAGCCTCCCCTGCAACGCAGGGCTCTGCCAAACAGGCCCGGTCCTCTCTCGCTCCAGGTGGAGCACTGAGTCACGAGCTGCACGCCTGGGGCGTGGGAAGAGGCTGGGAGAAGGCCAGGCAGGGCTCTCGGAGGGCACGAGAGGGGTATAGATTCTACTAACTGTTTCACGAACTGCACAAGCTGCTGGGGACACTTCACCTGTGGAACCCCTGAAATGGGCCACAGGCACTGCCAGTGCTCTGTGTGGTCCCCTCCACACACCCTGCCCTCTGGGGGCTCCCTGTGTGTGCCCCTGATGGTGGTAAGAGACAGCTTTGGCAGAAAGCAAGTGAGCATGTGCGGAAAACTGGCCCAAACCTGCCAGCCAGGGAGAGACCACACACTTGAGCTTTAGCTCCATCCTTGGAAAAGCAAAAGGGAGGCTATAAGCACCTGGCCCGTGCATTGCAAAACGGAGAGAAGTCATACAAGCTTATGAATTCTGCCACAAGATGGGGCAAGAAGCATGCGCAGATATATCCATAGAAGTCTGAGGCAGCTTCAGAACCTAGCTGGGCTGTTAGAAGGTAATTTCCTCCCAGAATCAAAGATGAAAGCCTGGAGGAGGTGACTGCTACTTCAAATGTGAGGACAGCAACACAAGACTGAAGTGTCTGGCATCAGGGCAAGAGCCAGGGCACAGCTTCCTTCCAGACAGAACTACAGACAGCAGCCACTGTCACTTCTCTGAGCCCTTCCGCACACAGAGCTGCAGTGCAGTGGCACCACGTCTGAGTCTCCATCAACCTGGTCCACGTGGTTAGCCCCGCTCTGACGATTACCTAAGGCTCTGCTCCATCCAGCTTATGGGTTCACCCAAGCTGGTAACAGTGGGTTTTCCATATGAAGGGCTGGGCTGGGCGCAGGCTTCAGCCCTTCCTAAATCCACTCAAACAAGCAACAGCTGAGCCCAGCCCTGAACCACTCCATGAGTGGCCCCGGCCTGTCACTAACCACAGCCATCTGTAGATCGCTTTATAGTTTATGCCAAGGGGCCACAGACAGAACACATGTGGTAGCTGAATTTGGCCAGCATCACCTGGGGAACCCCAGAGCCTGTGCACCCAGTGAACAGTTATAGACCACATCCGAGCACCACTCAACCACCTCCAAAGCCACAGAGGAAAGTGATTGCCAACCAGTGGTAACAGCCAGTGTAACCAGCTCTCTGGTCTGGGTAAATCCCTCCCATTGACCTGCTGCCAGAGATCGAGGCTCAACTGCAAGAGGAGGGAGTAGTCAGCCCACATAGAGGATGCACCTCAAGTACCCAGCTTAGGTGATAGGAGACGCTGTGCCACTGGACCCTCCAGGACACCTATTACATTAGGCCACAGTACCAAGACACGGAGTCAAAGCAGCTCTATCTAATACATAGAAACAAACACAGGGAAGCTGCCAAAATGAGGAGACAAAGAAATGTGACCTAAATGAAAGAACAGATCAAAACTCCAGAAAAAGAATTAAACAAAGGGGGGGGAAGCAATCTATTAGATGCAGAGTTCAAAACACTGGTATTAAGGATGCTCAAGGAACTCAGTGTGTACTACAACAGTATAAAAATAATCCAAGTAGAAAGGAAGGAAACACTAATTGAAATAAAGAACAATTTACAGGGAATTAACAGTGGACTGTATGAAGCCAAAAATCAAATCAATGATTTGGAACATAAGGAAGCAAAAAACATTTGATCAGTATAGCAAGAAGGTGAAAGAATCCAAAAAATCAAGGATAGTGTAAGGAGCCTCTGGGACAACTTCAAGTGTTCCAACATTTGCACCATAGGGGTGACAGAACGGAAAGAGAGAGAGCAAGAAATTGGAAACCTATTTGAAAAAATAATAAAAGAAATCTTCCCTAATTTGGTGAAGGAAACATATATAAGTTTAGGAAGAATAGAATAGAGTCCCAAACAAGATGGATACAAAGAGGACCCCACCAAGACACATCATAATTAAAATATCAAAGAATGAAGATAAAAAGAGAATCTTAAAAGCAGCAAAAGAAAAGCAGATAATTACCTACAGAGGAGTTCCCAGACTGTCAGCTGATTTCTTAAAAGAAATGTTGTAGGCTAGAAGGGATTGGCAAGGACCTACAACCTAGATTATTCCATCCAGCAAAGCTATCATTTAGAATGGAAGGGCAGATAAAGTGCTTCCCAGACAAGGTAAAACCAAAGGAGTTCATCATCACCAAACCATTATTATACAAAATGTTAAAGGGAGTTATTTAAGAAAAAGAAGATCAAAACTATGAACATAAAAATGGCAATAAATACATAAATATAAATAATTGAATCTAAAAAACAAACTAAGCAAACAAGAAGGACAGAAACAGAGTGACAGATATGGAGAATATTGGGATAGTAGCCAGTGGGGACAGGGGTCTGGAGGAATAGGGGAAAAGGTGAAGGGATTAAGAAGTACAAATTGGCCCTGGCTGGTGTGGCTCAGTGGATTGAGTGCCAGCCCGTAAAGCAATGGATCACCGGTTTGCTTTTCAGTCAGGGCACATGTGTGGGTTGCAGGCCGGGTCCCCAGGTCGGGGCACGCAAGAGGCAACCACACATTGCTGTTTCTCTCCCTTTCTCCCTCCCTTCCTCTCTCTCTAAAAATAAATAAACCTTTTTTTTAAAAGAAGTACAAGTTGGTAGTTACAGAATAGGCAGTATGATGTTAGAGGAAGTACAGGAAATGGAATAGCCAAAGAGCTCATATGCATGACCCACAGACATGAACAAAGGAAGGGGGATCACCAGAAGAAGTTGGGGGAATTGGGTGGAGGGGGGCAAAGAGGGAAAAATTGGGACAACTGTAATAGCATAATCAATAAAAAAATAATAAAGTGAAATTTCCTCCCTCCCAAAAAAGAAGACTTCAAGGAACATAAAAATCAGGGAAACATGACACCACCAAAGTATTACAATAATCTTGTAACCACTGCCAAGACATGGACAGCTGTGATTTTCCTAATAAAGAAGTCAAATAGATGTTTTAAGGAAACGCAGTGAGCTACAAAAAAAATAGAAGGAAAACAGAAATAAATGAGGAAAAACAACACACAGACAAAAATCATTAAAAAGAATCAAACCAAAATTCTGGAGCTAAAGAATATAACAAATAAAATGAAAAAAAATTCAATAGAGAGCATCAACATCAAAATTGACCAAGCAGAAGAAAGAATATGAATTAGAATACAGGATCTTTCAAATTTTTAGTCAGAGGAGAACACAGGAAAAAAAAAATTGAACAAGTGAAAGAGGGCCGATAGCTTATTTAAGGAAAAAACAGCTGAGAGCTTCCAAGTCTGGGGAGAGATTTGGCTACCCAAATTCACGAAGCTCATCATAAGTCACCAAACAAATTCAACTTCTAATGTGTCCTGGACAAGATCTCTTTAATAAAATTGTTGAAAATCAAATACAGAAACAACCTTATACACAGCAAGGAAAAAAAATAAGCTTACAAAGGAACTCCCAAAAGACTATCAGTGGATACCTCAGTAGAACACTTACAGATTAGCAGAGAGAGGGATGATATATTCAAAGTGATGAAAGAAAAAAAAACTGTCAAACAATAATACTCTATCTGGCAAAGTTGTCCTTCAGAAATGGGGACGTAAACAGTTTCCCATGAGGAGGGAGTATAAGGGGACTAAATGACAATGGAAAAAATACGATAAAGATTAAATTAAAAAATAAAAAACACTTTCCCAAACAAACAAGAACTGAAGGAGTTTATCACCACTAGATCGGCTTTATAAAAAAAAAAAATACTAAAAGCATTTTTTCAAACTGAAATGAAAGGATGCTACTTAACAACATGAAAATGTATGAAAATATACAATACATTGATGAAGGTGAACATATAGTCAAATTCAGAATACTCTAATGCTGTAAAATGGTGGTATATAAACCACTTCACTATACACGTTCAAAGACAAAAGTATTGAGAATAACTATACTACAATAACTTGGTAATGAATAAGCAAGGTAAGAAGAGGTGAAATCAAAAAACAGAAAAGGGGAGAGGAAAATACAGAATTTTTGTATGTTATTGAAGTTGTTAGCATAAAATAGACTGTTATATCTATAAGACATCTTATTAAGGCTAATAGTAACCACAAAGCAAAAGCTTACAGTAGATACACAAAAGATTAACAGAAGGAATTCAAAACATAGAAGTATTCATCGTAGCAGCAGAAACTCATCAATTTATAAAGGATGGCAGCAAGAAAGTAAGAAAGAAACAAAGGAACTGTAGAACATCCAAAAAACAATTAAGATGGCATTAATATGCTCTTACCTATCAACAGTTACTCTAAAGGTAAGTGGATTAAATTATCCAGTGAAAAGATACAGAATGACTGGATGGATTGAAAAATTAGACCCAGCCCTGGTCAGTGTGGCTCATTTGGTTGGAGGGTCATCCCATAACCAAAAGGTTGCAGGTTCCAGTCATGGTCAGAGCACATACCTAAGCTGTGGGTCTGATCCTTGCGTACGATCCCCAGTCCAGGCGCATACGGGAGACAACTAGTCAGTGTTGTCTCCCTATCTCACATCGATGTTTCTCTCTCTCCCTTCCTCTTTCAACTCCTCTTTCCCTAAAAGAAATGAAAAAAAAAAAAGTCCTCAGGTGAGGATAATTTTTTTTTAATTAGACCCAAATATGTGTTGCCTGCAAGAGAATCACTTCAGCTTTATGGGCACACAGAGGCTCAAAGTGAAAGGATGGAAAAAAATGCTGCATGCAAGTGGAAACTAAGAGAAGTAGTAGCTATACTTATATCAGAAAAAAATAGACTTTGGACCAAAAACTATAATAAAAGATAAGATCATTATATAATGATAAAGGGGGTCAATTCATCAAAAACATATAACAATTGTAAATATGCATGCAACCAACACCAAAGCACCTAAGTATATTGAGAAAATTCTAAGACCTGAAAGAAATAGAGAACAATACAATAATAGTAGGCGATTCCAATGCCCCGCTTTCAACAAGGAATAGATCATCCAGACAGAAAATCCATAAAGAAACACTGGGCTTGAACTATAATTTAGATTAAACGAACCTAAAAGACATACACAGGACATTTCATCCAATAGAACAGATTGCATACACTCCTGAACAACCAATGGATCAAAGAAGATTTCAAAAGGGAAATTTAAAAGTATGTCTTGAAATGAACAAAAATGGAAACATAATATACCAATACGCATGAGATTGCAGCAGAAGAAATTTTAAGAGGGAAATTTATAGTGATAAACACCTACATTAAGAAAAACAACCTAACTCAGATAAACAACCTAACTTTCCACCTCAAGGAATTAGAAAAAGACAAACTAAGCCCAAAGTTAACAGATGGAAGGAAATAACAAAGATTGGAGCAGAATAAATGAAACAGAGGCCAGAAAAACAGCATACATGATTTTTTAAAAAACTTAAGAGCTGTTTTTAAATATATATATAAATAAAATTTACAAACCTTTAGCTAGACTAGGAAAAAAGAGAAAACTCAAACAAATGAAATCAGTAATGAAAGAGAAGACATTACAACTGATACCACAGAAATACAGATCATAAGAGACTACTGTAAATGGTTATATACCCCCCAAAATGGATACTAGAGAAGAAATGGACAAATTCCTAGAAACATACAATGGACCAAGACTGAATTATGAAAAACTAGGAAATGTGAACAGAATAGTAATGAGTAAGGAGATTGTATCAGTAATCCAAAAACCTTCCAACAAAGAAAACTCCAGGACCAGGTGGTTTCCTGGGAAAACTGGATAATCACAAGCAAAAGAATGAAATTAGATCTCTATCTCACACACTCACAAAAACTAACTTGAAGTAGATTAGAGACTTAAACATAAGACTAAAAAAGGTAAAACTCCTAGGAGAAAATATAAGGGAAAAGCTCCTTGATACTGGTCTTGCTAATAATTTTTTGGATATACATCAAAAGTACATGCAACAAAAGCAAATGTAAATAAGTGGAACTACATCAAACTAAAAATTTCCTGCACAGCAGAAGAAATGATCAACACAATGCAAAGGCAGCCTCCAGAATGGGATAAAGTATCTGCAAATCATGCGTCTGATAAGGGTTAAACATACAAAGTCTGTGAGGAACTCATACTCAATAGCAAAAAACAAACTGAGTGAGGAAGGCCTGTCGAAAGCTGAGGGAGGCTGAACTCTAGGTCTCTTGTGCCCGATAGACAAGGCGTAAATACAAGGAAAAAGTTCTTGAAGGACGTTAAAAGTGCTACTCCAGTGAACACACAAATGATAAGGAAGTGCAACAGAGGTCCAGTCTGGGGAGACGAAAGGTTCTAGAGGCGGATGGCGGTGGTGGTTGTCCAGCAACACGAATGTACTTAATGACACTGTATTATACACCTAAAGTGGCTAAAATAGTAAACTTTATGTTGTCTATATTTTACCACAATAAAAATGACATTCAGTATCATAATTTTATGTAGTTACATAAACTGTAAATATATAGTTCATTTTTAAACAAGTTACGGAAACAGCGGTAACTTAATTCATAAAATCAATTAGGAAATTTAGAAGGTTTAAATCATGAGAAATTTAACTGTGGTCTTGTACAAACTGAACTATTGTGTTGACATTACTTTTATATGGTAAACTGCTTTTTAAAGACTCTCAATCATGTGAAAAATCCTTTTATCTTGGAATTAAAGCTTATTCCTATTTTGTAACAAAGGCTATTATGTATATATTCTTTTGAGTGACCACACACATTAAAAAACACAAATAACTTTTTTTTTGTCTGTTTTAGACATCTTTTACTGGTTATTTGGGTTTTTGTTTTAATCCTCACCCGAGGATATTTTTTCATTATTTTCTTAAAGATTTTATTTATTTATTTTTAGAGAGAGAGGAAGAGAGGGAGAAAGAGGGGGAGAGAAACACTGATGTGAGAGAGAAACATTGGTTGGTTGCTTCTCTTACAATCCCCAACCAGAGGCCGAACCCACAGCCCAGGCATATGCCCTGCCCTGGGATCAAATCGGTGATCTTTTGGTTTGTGGGACAACATCCAATCAACTGAGCCCACCAGTCAGGGCTCATTGCTATTGAGAGAGAGAGAGAGAGAGGGAGAGAGAGAAATGTCGATGTGAAAGAAAAACATCTATTGGTTGTCTTCTCATATGCACCCTGACCTGGGATTGTACCTGCAACCTAAGCATGCGCTCTGACCAGGAATTGAACTCATGACCTTTTGGTCTATGGGACAACACTCCAACTAACTGAGCCACACCAACACCAGCCAGAGCTACTAGTTATTCGGACTAAATATTCCTAGCATGTGAACATAAGAAGTGAGTGTTCTGGGTATTTGGGGTATTTTTTATAATTCATCTGTAAATTCCCCAGGAGAGAGAATAAGAGAGAGAGAACAGAAAAAATTAGAAGCACTTGCCTTTAGACCAATATGAAACTGTCATTGTGAAAAACTACCTATGTTTCTGCTGCAAAGAGGGAGAAAAAAGTTTAGATCTTAGGAAACAGAAGAAGCCACATCACAGCTGGTTTAGACGGTAACTTGGGCCCTTGACAATCTTGCCAAGCCATTAAACTGGAAAGCCGGCCCTGACTAACGACCCCAGGATGGGAATGAAGCAGTGGGGTGCTTCCCACATGAAATAAAGCGGCCTCTTTTTCAGTAAACATGATCTCTTCATAGGGGGTTCTTTGCTTTTTCTTCTAAGGTGTCTGTTAAGTGAACAATCTTTTCAGGGTTAGAAGCTCCCCAAAATGGCCTCCTCAGTTCTAAATTGTCGCCGGTGAAACTGCACCAGTGACTGGAGAGCTAAGCGTACAAGCTGGCAGTGTTACAGCTGGAAAACATGCTGCAAGTTAAGTGTTTGACCAGGAAGAGGCACAATTTTAAAAGGACCTGTGAAACCGAATGGTCCACCAGGATGAAGCCTGTGTCATTTCATTTCTCTGGGGCTTGGCCCCAAACCAACCAGTCACCACCCACCAGGGCTAGGCACAAACTCCCAACTCTGAGCAGAGTATACTTAACCAAAGAGGCTCCGGGTCCCAAGGACATGATTGAGGGAGCAGTCCTTACAAGGATTCAAAATAGTGACCTAAGACAAAGCATGTCCAAAGGACAGTGGGGCCAGCTGGCACACAGACTTCCCAGGAATACTGAGGTCTGTCCAGCCATGTAATATAAAAAATAGAGACATTTATTGAAGAAAATACAAGATACAAGAAACATTGTACACAGGACAATGACGTCTTGGTCCCCTTCAAAGCAGGCACTTTGGGACGTCACACCATTCTCCCAATCGCCATCAGCTGTCCTGTCATATTTTCTTGAATCTCATTGATGGTGAGATTCCTTTTCACCTTTTCAAAAATCACCTCACCCTTTCAAAGGTGATTGTAGTTTGAGTAAAAGCCAAAAGTTGCAGGGCACCAGATCTGGACTGTAGGGGGGTGAGTCACCTGGGTGATTTGATGTTTCGCCAAAAAACTTTGCATGAGATGTGATGCATAAGTGGGCACATTGTCATGCTAAAGCTGCCAGTCACCAGTTGCTCATAGCTGCGGCCTTCTGAATCATCCCAGTAGTTTCCGCGGGGGAATATTCATGCTTAACACAAAAATGGATGCAGACTCGTTGCTCTACTCCATCATTGTGAATGCGATGGCCACACAGTTACACAACTCACTCAACATCGTCTACCGCCCCCACTGACTAGTACAGCGAAGTCGTCATTGTTCATGCATGCGCATTCCAGCCCACTCTCCTTGGCTGCCAGTTTACATCGATGTCACGCAAACTATTCTTGTTATATTAACAATGGCTGGACTTTTTCCCGACAGACCTTGTATATGTAATGGAATATCACTTAGACATAAAAAAGAAAATCCTGCCACTTGTGACAACATGGATGAATCTTGAAAGCACTATGTAAGTGAAATAAGCCTGATGGGGAAAGACAAATACCATATGATCTCACTTACATGTGAAAATTTTAAAAAATCACAAACTCATAGACACAGAGAACAGGTTGGTGGCTGCCAGAGGTAGAGGGTGGGCTTGGGCACAGTGGCTGAAGCGGGATCTAAGGTGCAAACTTCCAGTTGTAAGTCCCAGGGATGCAATGTACAGTGTGGTGACTATAGTCAGTATTCAAATACACAGTATTGTGTATTTGATTTGAAAAGTTCCTGCACTGGCTCATGTGGCCCAGTGGATTGAGTGCCAGCCTGCGAACCAAAGGGTCACCGGTTCAACTCCCAGTCAGGGCACATGCCTGGGTTGTGGGCCTAGTCTCTGGCGGGGGCATGTGAGAGGCAACCACACACTGATTTTCTCCTCTCCCTCTCTTTCTCCCTCCTTTCCCCTCTCTCTAAAAATAAATAAATAAAAACATTTAAAAGTTCTCATCACAAGAAAAAAAATTGCAACTATATGTGGTGACAGATGTTAACTAAATTTATTGCAGTGATTATTTCACAGGAGACACATATATCAAATCACTATGTTGGGCACCTAAAACTAATACAATGTTATATGTTAATTACATCTCAATTTGAAAAAGCATTTTCATCTTATAAACAGGCACTCAATTTTACCAAGGAATGATGCAAATTGAATCAGATAGCCAAAACAATCCCAAGAGGCCTTACTCCTAGTAAAACAAAATGAACTCAGTGTTGAAGGGTGTCAACAACATGTGAGAGCTCAGTTCAGTGTGCTGGCCTTCTGGCATGGACACGACACCTCACGCAGGCGGAGACACAGGGGCCTCCGATGCACGCACTATCACTGATTCACGGGTCCTGGTCCGAGATAGCGAGGGCTCCCACCCCGTTTCAGTGAGTCTCCATTTCTGTCAACATCCTCCAACCAAAAGCCACCAGGAACTCACCTGCAAATGAACAAGAGGATTCATTTCTTGTAGCAGCAATGAGAACGCACACCATGGGGAACCACGGGCAACTCAGTAAGAGGGTACTGGAAGGAATCTCCCTGTTAGGGCTCATGGTACGTGTTTGGGGGAGCGTTCAGGGAAACGGGCTTTGCTCTGGATTGGATGCCGTCGGAAGTGGGGGTAATTCTATGACTGGGTGTCCAATAAATCTTATGTATAAGGCAGGAGGAATGAATGAAGTCTAATGCAATTGGCAAAGAAGTAGCAGCCGCTCACGCGAGCCAGGATAGGTGCATGTTCGGTCATTTGGGGAGGCTGGGACAATACTCACGTTTTAGTCTGTGGTCACACCTCATTATTGAGTAGGGTCTTGTTTCCTGGCTCCATCACAGTCACACAGCGACCTGTCTGACGTTGACATTCTGTGAAATTGGTCGTGTTCAACAGGAAAATACTGAGGCCTCAGTGTCGGCGCCCGGCCAAATCCCACACGTCGGGGGCTGTTTTTCTCTTCATAGTCTAATAATATTGCATGTGAACAATTGTCCGGTTATTATTATTAGTTAGTAGATTAACTAACAAATGAATGTGAATAAACTAAAACATCTGTTGTATTATTCCACTTGTAGGAGGAATGAAAAGAACCAAATTCATGGAGACAGAAGGTAAAACAGGGGTGACTGGGGCTGGGAGAGGGAACACGGAATTAGTGTTTCATGGAGACAGAGTTTCAGTTTTACAAGGTAAGAAAGCTCTGCCGGGGGACGGTGGCGCGGGCAGCGCAACAGCGTGAATGTACTTAATGCCACTGAACCGTACGCTTAAAAATGGTTACAACAGTAAGTTTTTGTTGTGCGTATTTTACCACAATTTTAAAAGTAAAATAATTAAAAACATCTTCGTAAAGCTGTGAGACAGCTATTACGTTGTACCACTGATGTAATATTTTATTTTCTTTATTTATTTTTTTTAGTTTTAAGACAAGAATTAACTATTTAAACAGTGTCAATTTAAAGGTATTAGTCAAATTCAATCCATACTTCTCATATGAACTAAAACCGAAGAAGAATAATCACACCTAACAGGCCATGCTTGTTTGCTCTCACTGTTTTACATGTGAGAAATAAATGTGGTCACATGTAGAATGACAGAAATGAAGTCACCCCAGTTCTGTTTCTTTTTTTTTAAGTTTTTCAAATCTATTTCTTTTTAAAGAGGGGAAGGGAAGGAGAGAGGGAAACATCAATGTGTGGTTACCTCTCGCACGCCCCCTACTGGGGACCTGGCCTGCAACCCAGGCCTGTGCCGCGACAGGGAATCTAACAGTCAGGCCACCTTTGGTTCACAGACCAGCACTCAGTCCACTGAGCCACACCAGCCAAGCCTGGTTCTTTTCTTTTCTCTTTTTAAGATTTTATTTATTTATTTTAAAGAAAAGGGAAGGTGATAAAGAGAGGGAGAGAAACATCTATGTGCAACAGATACATAGATCAGTGGCCTCTCACATGTCCCCTGCTGGGGACCTGGCCTGCAACCAGACATCTGCCCTGACCGGGAATCAAACCAGTGACCTCTCAGTTCACAGGCCAGCACTCAATTCACTGAGCCACACCAGCCAGGGCTCCAGTTCTCTTTCTTTGTCCTTGAAGTCATTACGCTATTGTTACTTATTTCGAATCTTCTGTTTAAACCCCAGAATATGTTCTGTCACGGGGGTCGGAGACACAATCTGCTCCTGAATGTGGCTTGAACCATTCTAAACTGTTACAGTCTCATTCTTGCAGTGAGTGCTTGTTGGTTTGTGTTTAAGGCAACGAGGAGGGCTGGGGTTGTTCTCTCAATTAACTGCCATGTAGGACACAGGTTTAGGATTATTGAAGAGTAATTAAAACTCATGGTAACTGCAGCAACTACCGGGAACTTACACGGATGGAAAGTTTCTTGCAGCGGGTGGTGTTTTGTCAGTGTCATCTTGTAGAGTTGCCAGCGCATGGTGATGATGATAAAGTGCAGACCAGCTTTCACCCGGTGTTAATTGTTTTAAAACTCTCTGCAAACACACCCCTTATTGCTCATACCTTGGGCAGAAGATTCCACCACCTGTTCGTGGGCAGCTGCCGCATTCCTTGCAGAGGGGACAGCACGCGCAAAGGCCCTGAGGTGAGCATGGGGAGCAAGGTCCCGGCTGCTGGGGCAGAGTGAGCAAGGGGAGGGGAGAAGCTCAGGAGTAGGAGGAGATCAGGTGAAGCCTTGCAGCCCACACGGAGGATTTCAGCTTTTCATTCTGGGTGGTGTGCAGGTCTAGCTGAAGACTGGCATGTCTTGGAGATACCTGATGATTTGCGGGACCCAGAGGACTCACCCATGGGAGATAAAGGTATTGCCCATATAAGGGATCAACAGGCAGCAGTTGCCAGAAAAGGCAATGATCAAACTGCCAGACGAGACTCCTTAACCTTTGGTGGTTCAGGTGCTGTGAAGGGTGATCTTGTTGGTGGAAACCTCAGCCCTGGAGGCCCAGCCCAGAAATGCGGACGTCCCCACCACAAGTGCCATCCAAGAAAGGATTGCTGGAGGGAGGTTGTCACCCTTGGAACTAACCGTGCAGACTTACCTGCAGAGGAGAACGTAGCCAGGTTCATCTCCTCCCGTCTCCCCACAGGATGTCCGTCCTCAAGGACAGGAGATTCAGGTGGGCTTTGGGATGGAGGGGCGGAATTCTTCTCCCAAATTCAAAGCCACCAGTGTGCCCAGGTCAGCATCAGAGAGCCTCTGGGGGCTCTAATGGGGAAGAACTGCTTCTCTCTTCAAGGGGATGGCCAGGGTGACCATGTCCTAGTCCCTCCCTCTGCTCTCTCCATCCGCCCAGAGCCACTGATGGCAGAGGTGGTGGCAGCCACCCAGAGCATGGGGGCAGAGCCCCAGCTTCCGAAGGGCACTCTGCCTGGACCTGGGGCCACACAGTGGGGCTCCGGCAGCAACGGCAGCCAGAGGAAATGGGGCGCTCCTGGAGATTGCTCACACTTTCCAAGGTCCTGTCCCGCAATCGCTTGCATCCAAGAGTGGCTGGGGTGACTGAATTGTGGATCTGCTATGGGAAGGAGGATGATGATGGGATGGCGATTAGGGCCCCAGGCCAATCAATAGGAACATGAAAAGGCATGTGCCTTCTTTTCTGTGGTGGGGGGAATTCAAGCTGTTTCTGTCAGCATGATGTTATCTGTATAGTAGACTAATGTCCTGTGGGTCAAGGTCAGTATGCACTATGTCGTTGCTCAGCGCCAGAGAATGGACACATCTTAGGGCAGCACGAGGTCAGGTGTGAACTTCGGGCCCTAAGCATCACTCGCCCATTGCTGGCTGCAGGCCTTCAAGGCTCACTTGCTGCAAGGATGTGCTTCTTTCTCCTAACACTGAAGATGCCCTTAACTTCTTTTTAAAAATAGATTTATTGGTTTTAGAGAGAGAGAAGGAGGGACAGGGAGAGAGAGAAACATCTTTTGTTGTTCCATTTATTTATGCATTCATTTGTTGCTTATGGTATGTGCTCAGACCAGAGATCAAACCAGCAACCTCAGTGTATCGGGACAACACTCTAACCAGCTGAGCTACCTGGCCAGGGCACCCTTTGCTTCTCTGCAAGCTGAGCAATGTATCTAAATTTTGTATAATATTTTGTGTGGAGTAGGGGGACCTCTCCTCTTCCCCTCTGTCTCCATAAGCCAAAGAGGCTTGAGACACCATCCCTGTGGAGCCAGCCTCCAAGTGGCCCATAATATTCCTTCTTTACTGGTCTCCATGGTCCCATCTCACACTGAACGGTGCTGGCCTGTGTAACCAATAGGGTATTGCCGAAGTGAGAACATGTGACTTCCGAGGCTGGGTCATAAAAGCATTGTACTTCTACCTTGCTCTCATTTGCTTTCTTTAAAGTATATTTAATTGATTATGCTATTACAGTTGCCCCATTTTTTTCTCCCCTTTCTCTGCCTCCACCCTGCACCCCCCCTCCCACCAGCATTTCCCACCCCGCTTAGTTCATGTCCGTGGGTCATACATATAAGCTCTTTGGCTTCTCCATTTCCTATACTATTCTTAACTTCCCCCTGTCTATTTTGTCCCTACCAATTATGCTTCTCATTCCCTGTACCTTCTCCCCCATTCACCTCCCCTCTCTCTCCCTGCTGATAACCCTCCATGTGATTTCCATTTCTGTGATTCTGTTCCTGTTCTCATTGTTTGCTTAGTTATTGTTTTGCTTTTTAGGTTCAGTTGTTGATAGTTGTGAACTTGTTGACAGTTTACTGCTCATAGCTTTGATCTTCTTATTTTTCTTAGATAAGTCCCTTTAACATTTCATATACTAAGGGCTTTGTGATGATGAATTCCTTTAGCCTGCCTGGGAAACACTTTATCTGCCCTTCCATTCTAAGCGATAGCTTTGCTGGAGAGAGTAATCTTGGAGGTAGGTTCTTTCCTTTCATGACTTGAATACTTCTTTCCAGCTCCTTCTTGCCTGTAAGGTTTCTTTTGAGAAATCAGCTGATAGTCTTATGGGAACTGCTTTGTAGGTAACTGTCTCCTTTTCTCTTGCTGCTTTTAAGATTCTCTCCTTATCTTTAATCTTGGGTAATTTAATTATGATGTGCCTTGGTGTTTTCCTCCTTGGATCCAGTTTCTTTGGGACTCCCTGAGCTTCCTGGACTTCCTGGAAGTCTATTTTCTTCACCAGATTAGGGAAGTTTTCCTTCATTATTTTTTCAAATAAGTTTTCCATTTCTTGCTCTTCCTCTTCTCCTTCTGGCAGCCCTATGATTCAGATGTTGGGAACGTTTAAAGTTGTCGCAGAGGTTCCTAGGCCTCTCTTCATTTTTTTGAATTCATGTTTCTTCATTCTGTTCCAGTTGAATGTTTATTTCTTCCTTCTATTCCAAATCATTGATTTGAGTCCTACTTTCCTTTTCTTCACGTTGGTTCCCTGTATATTTACCTCTATTTCACTTTGCATACCCTTCACTTCTTCCTCTATTTTTCATCCATACTCAGTCATTTCTGTGAGCATCCTGATTATCAGTGTTTGGAACTCTGAATCTGATAGGTTGGCCATCTGTTCATCGCTTGGTTCTATTTTTGGAGCTTTGATCTGTTCTTTCATTTGGACCATATTTCTTTGTCTCTGCAGAACTATTACATTGTAAGGGGCAGAGCCCTAACTATTCACCAGGGTGAGGCAACCCACATCTCTGCATTGTGGTGCTATAGGTGGGGGAGGGGTCAGAGAGCAAACAATGCTGCTTGCTCAGCTCTCACCCCACTTTCAATCACTTCTCCCACTATCCACAAGGAAATTGGGTCCTTCTGGTGCTGATTCCAGGGTGGGTGGGTTTGTGTACAATCTAGGACCCAGTGGATTTCTCCAACAAACTCTCCTGTGAGACTGGCAGTTTCTCCCATCACCACAACCGCACAGGTTTTTTGTTTTTTGAAGATTTTATTTATTTTTAGAGAGGGGAAGGGAGGGAAAGAGGGAGAGAAACATCAATGGGTGATTGCATCTCACACGCCCCCTCCTGGGTACCTGGCCTGCAACACAGGCATGTGCCCTACACTGGGAATTGAACCAGTGACCCTCTGGTTCACAGGCCAGCGTTCAATCCACTAAGTACACCAGCTAGGGCTCCACAGGTTTTTACAGCCAGAGGTTCTGAGGCTTTATTTTGCCACACTGGAATCCTAGGTTGAGCGGTCTGTCTCCTTCCCAAGTTTTTCCTCCCCGTATATCTGCAGGCGAATGTGGGACTGCCCTGCCTGCTCCCTTGCCATGCATCCTCTCTGCCTGGGCTGCCCGGCTCTGCCCCTCCTACCAATCTGGATGAATGTTTCTTCTTTAACTCTTTGGTTTTAAGACTTCCATACAGTTCAATTTTCTGGCAGTTCCAGTTGGTTTTTGTTTTTAAATTTTTTGCTGTCCTTATTTTGGTTGTGCAATGAAGCAAAGTGTGTCTACCTATGCCTCCATCTTGGCTGGAAGTCTCTGGATTGCTCACTTGAGGGAAGCCAGCCACCATCCATAAGGACAGTCTAGCAGCATCGTGGAGAGGTCCATGTGGTGATGAAATGAGACCACCTGCCAACAGCCATGTGAGAGAGCCACCTTGGGAGAAGACCACTCCTCAGCCCCATCAAAGCCTTCAGATGATGTGGCTGCAATGACATCTTGATCACATCTCATGAGAGACCAGTCAGAACCACCCAGCTAAGCTGCTCCTAAATTCTTGGCTCACAGAAACTATGTGAAATTTTATATATCTATTTTTGTTTTAAGCCACTAAGTTTTGGTATAATTTGTCATTAAAACAGGTCTCCTCCCCAATTAACTACCCTTTGAGAAGCCACCTTCTCACCTTCTTCTAGACCCATTTCGCCCACCCCCGGCCCTGGTCATGGGCATGCAGGTGTCAGCAGTACTGGGTCCCCATTCCCCACAGATGCAGGTGCAGGTTCCAAGCCCATCCTTTGCCAGACACTAGGGCTTCATCTCCTGGCCCCACTTAAAACCAAGAAGTGTCAGTGCGACCAGGGGCTGTAGGAGTGAATGGCAGTAGCAAACTCCTCATCCATACTCTGCCTTCACTAGAATGGTTTCCTGAATGACTATATAGTCTCAGGAGTGCAAGTGAGACCTACTTTTCCTATTACTTTGGTTTGACTATTTCAGTGGGAAACTGAGGAAGGGTATAAGTCAAAACCACAGGCATGATATACCACTTTGGAATGGGAAATTACTAAAACCCTGAGTTACAATATTATTACACCTATTGGAAAAGTCACTCTAGGGAAGTGGGTGGCAGGAGACTAAAAGGGACAAACCTGGAGTCAGAGTGCCTGCGATGGGACAGTTATTGGCCAAAATGGTAGAGATGACCTCAGTGTTGTGATGGCCTGTGTTGTGAAAACCAGGATTGTAATGACCTCGTTGTTGTGATGCCCTTGTTGTTGTGACGATCTTGGTGTTGTGATTACATCATTGTTGTGATGACCTCATTGTTGTGATGATCTCAGTGTTGTGATTACATCATTATTGTGATGACCTCATTGTTGTGATGACCTCATTGTTGTGATGCCCTCGTTGTTGTGATCTCTGTGTTGTGATTACATCATTATTGTGATGACCTCATTGTTGTGATGACCTCATTGTTGCAATGACCTCAGTGTTGTTTCAATGAAAAATCATTTTATTGGCTGACTTCCAGCAGGGCAGGCTGTACTAGCCCTAGCCTTTAACCCTCTCTTGGCCAGGGCCTTGTTAGGGAGCTTGCGTTTATGGACACCCTGATGTATGTGCCAGGCTCTGTGCTGAAGGGTGGCGGAATATGTCACCGCAAAATATGCCACTTTGGCATAAGAATTACTGATCAAAAGGCACTTGAAAAAACATCTGGGAAAGGGCACTCTTCCTGGAAGCAGATAAAACTCCCGTGTAAAAGATGCTCTCCCTATAATATACCAGGAGGAAGTATTCTTATCACCAGAAATGGGAGGTTGAGGCTGACAGAAAATTTACAAGCAGACCTTGTTAAAAAAACACACAAAACCTTTTATCTTTAGTTTTCCTGTGTATTAGTTACTTTTCCACAATAGCCTATCTTCATTCAACCTAGTATATAAACACTAAGGCCTGGCTACATCTCTGGGTCTTCATTTTCCTGTGGGGGTTTCCATGTATGTGTATAAATCTAAAGAGTTTGTCCCAAACAATGTAGGGATTATGGGGTGCTCCTCCTGCCACATAGTCAAAGCTTATCTGCTAATAGCCTACTATTTACAAGAAACCTTACCAACAATATAAACAGTTGATTAACCCATCTTTGTATATTATATGTATTATATACTCTATTCTTACAATAAAATTAGCTAGAGAAAAGAATGTTATTAAGAAAATCATAAGCAAAATACATTTACAGTATTCATTGAAAAAAAATACACATATAAGTGGACCCTCATAGTTCAAACCCACGTTGCACAAGGGTCAGCTGTATACCTTTCTCCTAGGAATCTGTCCTATGTCAATTTAGCTCTCAGACCCAGCCTGAGATGCTAAGAGGACAGAGGTAAAGTTTTGCTTCCCTGTGGTGCAAAGGTCTCCATTTACATCTTGTGGTCCTGAAAGACACTGCTTTTATCCTCATTCTCCAGATGATGAGGCTGAGACCCAGAGAAACCAAGGACTTTGCAAGGTTACGTAGCCAGTAAGTAGCAGAGCTTAGATTGCAACCTAAGTCTGATTCCCAAGCCTTTCAACTACCATGTGTGGAGGAGCTAGTCACCGATGGCTTCAAAGGAAAGCCCTCAGACTTGTTCTTAAATGAGCAGTACAAGTTTATCAGATCCAGGAGGGGAAGGGAAAGAATGCAAAGTGTTGAGCACATCAGGGTTGTAAGATGGGGCTAAAACCCAAGTTTGGAGGGGGAGAGAGATGGGGAAAGAGGCTGCTGTAGGCCCTAAATACCAGGCCTGGAAACCTGAAACTTATCCTGTAGTCTGGAGCTTCCCGGGTTGTCCTCAACGGGAGTGATGTATTACGCCTGGGGTGTTTTAAGACGACGTGGGCCAGCACGGATTGGCACAGCAGTCCTCAACATCACGTGCTCCAGAATCCTGTGGGCTGCTTGTAAAAAGACATCTGGAACCCCCAGGCAAAGTCGGATTCTGCAAGGGCGGAGAGAGGCCCAGGGATCTGCATTTCAACAAGCTTTCCAAGTGGTTCTGATTCAGGCGCTCACTTACAGAAACACCAGCAAGAAAAATAATTCCCAAGTGGCTGCCAGAGATAAACAATGAGTCCTGAGCTCCAGCCGTGGCAAAGGAAATGAATGGACACCGCTGGCTACTGTGGCAGGATGTTTTCATAATGTTCCCCTTTGTTCTTCTCTTTTCTGGTAATTCACCTCCCTCCCCTTTTTAAGTAGCTGGTCCATTCTCTGCTCATTGCCCCTCATGGGTGCGATGTGATGGGGCAGAAAGCAAAGTAAGGAGTCTCTCTTTTATGATGTGCTGGGCTTATTTCAAACACAGGAGTTGGGGGAGGTCAAAATGTTAAGACCGGCCATGATTTGGTAACTGGGGAAGCTGAGGGATGGCTGCAGGG
This sequence comes from Pteronotus mesoamericanus, assembly GCF_021234165.1. Lineage (NCBI taxonomy): Eukaryota > Metazoa > Chordata > Mammalia > Chiroptera > Mormoopidae > Pteronotus > Pteronotus mesoamericanus. The sequence goes on along the minus strand of NW_026555084.1, from coordinate 32,693,069 downwards.
GATGCATTATAGAAATCTACTCACATCGGTTTATTTTTTTCTTTCTTTCTTTCTTTCTTTCCTTCTTTTTTCTTTCTTTTCTTTCTTTCTTCTTTTCTTTTTCCTCCCTCCCTTCCTCCCTCCCTCCCTTCCTCCCTCCCTTTCTTTTTCTTTCTTTCCTTTCTTGGGGGCAGACAGACCCCCACCTCAGGTTTATTTGCAAACACCACAGGAGGACCCCACCCCGGGCCACACCAGTCCTTCTGCCCTCCTGTCAACAGACAGAGGCCTCTACTGTGGAGCCTTCGCAGGGGCCTGGGCAACTCTAGGAGCCTGAAGCTGAGCTGGGGCCTGAGCCACAGCCGCAGCCGCATCTGCAGCCTGGGGCTTGGTTTGAGCCTTTGCCTTTAGCCAGTTGAGCCGGAGACCCTTGGCAATGCGGGCACAGGTATGTTTCCCAAGTTGGGGTGAGCAATGTAAGCAAGTTGGCTGAGCTTGCGGCTGCCGCCCTTTGGGATCTTGGGCTTGACCAGGGCCTGTTGGCCTCAGCATGTGCACTCACGGCCTTGGCGTTGTTGGCCTGCATCTTCTTCAGGCCCTTCTTTTTGTGCTTCTTGGTCTACCCCCTTAAGAGATTCGTATCTTTGGGATCGGGGTTTTTTGATGCTGGTTCTGTGCCATTTTCGGGACTGGTTGTGTGTCGTGTGATTCTTGGACTTGGCCAGCTCCACACGCAAGCCCGCAGCTCTCACATTGGTCTATTTTCAAAAGTTTTATTAAGAAAAGATTTTTTAAAAAGTATTTCTGTATTTGGTTTCAAAAAGACTTAGGGAAAAGGAGAGAAATCTCAGACATGCCCAAAAAGTTGCAAGAAACTTCATGAGCGAGTCGGTGGGGAGAATCGGTCCGGGATTCAGGGAGGCTGGAGTAGGAGTAACTCACCTAATCGGCATATCTGGGGGGAACGTGGTATATGCTCTGCTCAGCTCTGCCCTTCCTCCTCCTCGGATCTGCCCACCTGCAGGGGGTATGCATTCACTGCCCCTCCAGGGGCCCTGGGAGGGTGGGCCACCCAGCGGAGCGCTGCCATGACAGGGATACGGGGGAGTCTGCCCAAGTCGGGGGCTCAGTTATCTGTAAGCCCACACTGAGCAAGGGCCTGGGCTTGGCCTTTGTCAGTAGTAAGGGACTAACGTGGCCTTCATCTGCCTCCCTTTTGCTTTGTCTCCCAGCATGTTTAGAACCTTACTCAGGGAGACAGCGCCATCCATGGGAGGTCCTCCGGGAACCCCAGAAGGAGGGCTTTGGGGGTCTGGTGAAAAGGAAAGAAGAAAAGGAGGATGGAGGGAAGTGATAAGAGCAGAGAGGGGCCTGAGAAGGAGCAAAGAGTCCGAGAGGGAGGGGAATGCTGCCCCAGGGAGCAGCAAAACCTGGTGTGGGGATGTCTCTGGGAGAGCATCTCGCCACAAAGGACCTTGGGTTATCGCAGCGACATTCCCACAGGCCAGGGTGGCCTGAGCAGGGAGGAGAGCTGTGGTCTGTAGCAGAGAGTGAGTGAGGACAGCCAGGTCTTTCCAGCAACCACTGGAGGCCAATGGCATCTCCACGAACGCCTGTGTGTACAGATGACCTTGGGAACTCTGTCCTCCAACACACACACTCACACTAAAGTACTACATGAAACTCTGGGTCTTAACTATAACCCCAGGGAAGGAGTAAAACCCTCAATTAGTTGAGATTACGTTTCTGCCACTCCTGCAGAATAGCAGTTCAAAATAGAAATTAAGTTGAGTTATGGAAAACTTTAATTATATTTCTTACACAGGTGAATTTATGAACAGAGATTCCTTCTTGTTGGAGTAAATATTTTGAAGGCAGAATCAACAAGACTTGGAGGTCAGGTGCATGATGGGGTGGGGAGGAACGGGAAGTCTCTCCTCCCTTGGAGAGGTTTGTTTCCCAAACTCCCAAGCCAAGTTCAAATTCTCCAACACCGTCTGCCAAGTTTTCATTCCTTCCCAATGGTCTTCCCTCACGGCCCTGTGACACAGGTTCAATTGTTCTTGCCTGGTTAATTAATAACTAGAAGCAATTACCAGTCACTCTAATAAAACAAGCTACTAGCAACTTTCTGTTTACATCCTAGAAAACAGCTGTTAAACTTGCACAGTTTAGACTTCTGTACAATGGTTGCTGTAACAACTAAGCCCGTAGGGCCTGGAGAGGTCAAGGCCAAGCCCAACACGCTTCATCCGCAGAGTCCGCACGTGGACCTCCCTGTTCCATTCCCCCCCTGCCCAGGCCCCACTGTGCTCACGGGAGGCTCCATGCTCACTCTGGGAGTCAGGATCTTTCTCATGGACCCCATCGCTCCTCCTCTCCAGCATCATTTCGTGTCCTCTAAACTCCCCTCTCTCCAGGAGGTGGGGAGAGTCTGCCCGAGGCCCTCCTGTCCAAAGATGCAAGGCCATTCTCAAGTTTAGAGGGTGGAAGATCGAGGGAGAGGGGGGCAAAACTGGTTGCCTCTCTCAAAAAGTGCTAAGAAAGCCCTGCGTTAGGCTGACGCCCAACTTCAGGACTCATGGGGCCCTGACCTGCCTTCCGCTTGTGGAAGCGATTCTCCCCAGAAGCCGGCCGGACACAGGTGGGGAGCTGGGTGGGGCTCACGCACTGCACGGGCGCTGTCGAAGCGCACCTGTGTGTGCGGCCCACGGGTGCCCGCCCCATCCGTGCGAATGGGCAACGATGCTAAAATGGTTATCTAGCTTGCATTGCCCTTATAGTTTCTCCTTCCCTCCTCTCCACTCAAACAATCACAAGCATACCTCGCAGACAGATAGTACTGTGGGTTTGGTTCCAGACCCCCGCAATAAAGCAAGTCATGCTCTTTTTGCTGCTGGTGGGTGCTATCTTCAGTTTGTAAGAACCCCCAGCACCTGTGAGGCGCAAGTCCATGGAGCGCACTAAAACAAGGGGTGCCTGTAGTTGTATCCTCTGGCCTTGGGCTGGGACCGGAGCGTGAATCACAGGGTGGAGAGTAGAAGAACTGGCAAACCACCCCGGGTTTTGTGTTCCAAGCCCAGCCCTCCCAGACCTGAAGGTCAAGGCCAGCGGCCTTCAAATTCTTGACTGCACACCCTATAAAATCAATTTTAAAAACTACATACCCTCTTATGCAGCTACATAAATTGTAGTGCCCAGAGGTGGGGAGGGGGACACAGGGGGATAGAGGAAAGGCCATAAAAATACTTGTAGTGCTCCTTGTACAAACATTATTAACAATTTCAAGAAGGCAATGGCCACCTTCATGCCAAGCTCAGGGCCCTTCTGAACGCAGGCCTGTGTGGCTGCGCAGGTTGCATGCCCCTCCATGAAGCCGGCCCTGCTCCACACGTTTTTAAGTTAACATGTAAAATACATATATAAATTCAAATAGTTGCAAAAGATGCAATTTCAATGTATTGTACATTGTATTTTTGCCTTGAAAGTAATTTTTCCAGTTCGCCGAACAACATACTGAGCTAATTTAATGTGTGAGAAATGACTGCCATGCCTGCTCATCTATGTCCAATGGAAAAACAAACTGTGGCACTTCCATACAATGATACACTACTCAGCAGTGACAGCTACGGATATACACCTGACACGCATGAAGCTCAAAGTACTTATACTAAGTGAAAGAAGTCAGGCAAAGCAGAGTACATACTGTATGGAAATGCAAATATTCGCAGAGACAGACAGCAGATCAGCGGTTGCCTGGGGAGAAGGGAAGGAGTGGGAGGGAAGGATTAGAGCAGGTGGAACCACACGGCTGAAATCTCGCCGACAGGATGGGAGTGTAAACGATGTATAGTCATATCTGGGTATTGCTCATAAAAATATCCCACGCAACCCTCAGTCTTCTGTCCCATCCTCTAGCAGAATGAAGAGAACCTAGATGAGGGAAGAGCCACAAGATAGAAGGGACAGCGCCCCTGGATGACCGCATGCAGCAAAGTCCCCTTCGACTAGCATTGGACTGTGACAGAACAAGAACGGAACTATTATGGTATTGAACCTGACACGCTGGGATAGTTTGTTACGGCAGTTAGCCAATCCTGACTATTACATAGTCCGATGTACTTTTCCTGCAAGAGAGCTGGCTGGTCCCCTCAAAGTCAGGTTTTGCCTGGGGCTTGGGCTGGTTCCTTGAGGCTTGCAAACGAGGCTTAGCCCTGAGAGGAGAGAGGCCAGCCGTGGGAGGGAGCAGCCTGATTGTTGCGCCTGTTTTCTCCGAAACCCTGGAGCAAGCCCTGAAACTGGCGGGGAGGGGACCGAGAGCCACAGGAGCCGCGGCGCCCCGCCCCACAGGCTTTAAGGGGTTCTTCTGTGCAAGCCCCTCTTCTGAATGCTCCTCTGGGACACAGATGACCTTACGCTCTAAAGCCATTCTGGGCAGGCTAGCCACGTTCATCGTCCTCAGAACTTCCTGTCACTAAGCCGTTGGCCTGTTCCCTTCAAGTCTCTGACCCACAGACTAAACCATTATCTCACACCCAAGAATCGGTGTGTCCTTATTTCAGAGCCGCTGGGTGCAGGCCCTTGCTCGGTCCCTCTGGCTGCCTCAGAGGAAGGCTGGGCCATCCTGGCAATCCACTCCTGGTTGGAGCTGTCTGCAAACTGGGCTGTAGATTTTTCTTCCTCTGTCAACTCATCATAAACAACTCTCCACGAGACCATGAATATAAGTAGCAGAGGAGAAATGTAAACCACTTGCTCAGGCAACCAACTTTTCCTGTAGGGCCTGCTTGGACCCAGGCCACATATGTCATCTCCTTTTGATGACGGAGTGCTTCATGCCAGCCCTGGTAGTACAGCTGGTAGATCAGATAGCTTGGTGGCTCCGGTCACAGGGTCGCCTGGGATGCCACGGTCAGCATGCCACGGTCGGGCATCCGGTTTCAACAGACACCTGGAGCAAGCCAGGAGCTGTTTCTCAAGAAGAGAATAACAATTTGCTGAAGGAAAGTGACTTTGTTTCAAAAATCCAGTGCCTGAATACAAAGCAGAACTACTTACTCTGCGGTCTGATCTGGTAGGAAAACCACCTTTCTGTATGTGGGCCCCCGAAGAGCTGACAGCCTTCAAGTGACCTGGCAACAGGTAAAAACAGTGTACCCAAGTCTAAAGAAGTCCACCAAGTTTTATATTTCTTAGTAGTAGGGAACATGGTGCGTACAGCCGCTTGTCCTTCATTTTGTAGGCAGTAGCTCACAAACCCCAGGCCCCAGAGAGCTCACTGAACAAATAAGCCCCTGTGTATTTGTGGGGTGTATTATCTGCTCTTCGGCGCATACACCGTGCTGACCAAGGCACCCAAGGGATCTGCTGTCTCCTGTTCTCAAGGTCCCTCAGGACGGTACCGACAGTGTCACAGCAGATTGGCCCGATCTCCCCTGCAATGGCGATACAGCAAAAAATTTTAAAAATACAAAATTTTCCTCTAAACTAAGTCTGTCCAGAGAGTGACAGACGCCTGAAGCAGGACAGTGAAGGCTTATGGCTGCCCCTGCTGGGGGAACCCACACCGCTCCTGAGGGTTGGTACAAAAGAAAAGCCGGGACTACACCTCCGTTGTCTGGGAGAGGCCAGAACTGTGCTGAGGGCCTCCAGGGTTGACCGCTGCGCACAAGGGCCTCTGGGGGGCCCCTGCCAGCGCGAGTGTCTCAGAGCCCTGTCACTGTTCAAGGCCACCTCTCCTCTCCGCCGATGCAGGACTGGATAAAGAAAGTGTGGTGTATATATAGGCACTTACACCTAAAGGAATATATATATAAAGTATATCAATAAATATATGGGAATATATAAAAACATATAAAGGAATAATATTCAGCCTTTAAAAAGAAGGAAATCCAGTGGTTTGCAACAACGTGGATGAAGTTAGAGAACATTCTGTGAAGTGAAATAAGCCAGTCACAAAAAGACAAATAGCGCATGATCTCACTTATATGTAGGGAAAAAAAAAAAAAAAAGGCTGAACTCACAGTAACAGAGATTAGAATAGTGGTTACCAGAGGCTAGACTGTGGGGAAAATGGGGAGATTTTTTAAAAAGCAGAATGGTGGTTGTCATGGGCTTGGGAAAGCGGAGAATGGGGAGTTGTTATTTAACGAGTGCTGAGTGCCCGTTTCACAAGACGAGTTCGGGAGAAGGGCGGTGCCCATGGTGGCAAGTATGTAACATCACCTACCTGTACGCTTAACATGGTTAACACGCTAAGTTTTCTCCTGTGTATTTTACAATAAAAATAAATAAATGTAAAAAATACCAACTATATATAGTGGGAATTACCCTGAATCTTTCAAGTCTTCTACAGCTGCACTAATCCCTGTACTGAGATGAAGGACTAACGTTTATATATGTTCTTGGCAGCCAAGGGGGGCTCCAGGGCCTTCCATTGGCCCTTCCTCTCAAAGGAGCCCTCGCTCAAGCTGGTTTCGGCCAATGTCAAGAGTCTGGCCTGTCGATGACATCAACAGCGACTCTACATATAACCACCGTATGGTTTGGTGCTGGCACTGGCCCTGGCACGAGACAGACTGCACCCACAACCTTTTAAAAATCTGTACCGTGTGCATGTGTTCCACTTTTAACAATCAAATACAAAATTATTACCTTTTTTTAAATGTTCCTTTGTGGACTACTCAAAATCTGCGTGCCCCAGTTACCGAATCTTACCACGCTGGCTGTAACTGTGTAAGCGTCCACTTTCCCCAGGGGACTTGGAGTGGACAGGGGGCTGAGTCCCGTGTCCCAAGCACCAAAAACGGGACTCCCAGTGAACCATACATTGCAAATAAAGGCCTGGGCGCAGCCTTCGTCCCTTTCAGCTCAGGCTGTCCACGAGCCCACCAGGCCGGACGATGCTGAGCAACCATTTTGCCTTCCGTAGCCTCGATTTTCTCCACCACAAAATGGGAACGACCGTAATGATACATGCCACTCCATGTGAGCGCGACAAGTCAGGTGGTGAGAGTGAAAGCACCGCAGCACTACAGAAAGTCATTCATTCATCCATTTAAGTGATTTAGCAACCAGGGCCGTGCAGCACGGTTACCACAGTGGACACGCTCTCGTCGCGCAGGTCGCGGGACCGCGAGGGCGCCTCTCCAACCACTTTCTCCCACGGAACTCCTGGTGGTGACCTTATTCAAAATGGCGCACGCAGCTTCGGGGGTTAGTGCGGCGGCGCGGACTCCCCGTGCCCTCTGACCTGCTGGCAGCGGCGAAGGGGGAGCCGGGCGCCGCCATATTGGCTGTTGTCCTGAGAGGGGAGCGGCGGCGGCGGCGGCGCAAGCGGAGCAAGGGAGAGGCGCGAGCGGCAGCATGACTCGGAGGCGGAGCAGGCCAAGCGGCGGCGCGGGCCGGCGCGAGCGGGCTCGGGCTGCGGGGCCGCAGAAGCCCCAGGCGCCCGAGCCCCCGCCGCCGCCGAGCTTGGAAGCGGGAGCGGGTGCAGGGCCCCCCGAGGCGCCAGCGGAGCCCGACTGCGACGGCACCAGGGAGGAGGACGAGCCCAAGCTGGCGCCTGGCCTGCAGGTAGGAGCGAGCGAGGCGCCCTCGGATGTCGCGGCGCTTTCACCTCGCCGGAGCTGGTCCGGGACGGGTATGGGGATGGACCATCTTACCCCCAGGGCCGGGGCTGGGGCTTTCTCCGCCGAGGCAGGCGTGGAGGCTGGATCCCTCTCTCCAAAGCCGAGGCACGGCCCGTCGGGTTCTCCTGAGACCAGGCTGCCTGTACCTCCCGCCGCCTCCCGGCTGGAGCAGAAACTAAACCTTCTGGTGGTACAGCCACCCTGGGACCGGGCTCTGATCCTGACGCCACTGCTCAGCCTCCTGTCCTTCGCCTTGCCCGGGCCCACTTGATTCCCCACCCACCCACCCACGGGCCAGCTCGGGGTCCTGGGGCCTGGAAGGCTGCATTCTCTTCCCTCTCCCCCCGGGGGCGGCTCCACCCCTTCCCCTCGCTGCCTGCAGCCGCTGCCCCCTCAGCAGCTGTGCCCCCAGCTCTGTCTCCTGGGGCCTCCCTCCTGTCCCTGCCCCGCGGAGCTGGTGGAGCAGCCAGCCAGGCTGTCCAGAAGACTGTGTGGCGAGGCCCCTGCGCTGAGGTGGAAACCCGGCGGAGCCTACCTACCCCTTCTCTCCTCTGTGCCCCTGACCCGCAAGCTGCCTGCCCTGACCCTCGCATCCCCGGGTTCGGTGCATTCTGAGAGTGAGCAGTAGGAGGACTCGCCAAAGCTTCCAGCTTGCTGCCTGGAAGAAGGTCACTTTCTTTTGAGCAAAGGAGATGTTGGGAGGTACCCTGCCAGTGTTCACCGAGAGGCCCGGGTGGCACGAGCCACAGTTGCTCTGGGAGGGTTGTGGCACCTGGGGCTGGGTGGCTCACCCTAAGCTTGCTTTGACAAAAGAGTTTTGAGTTGGTCTTTTGGCTGAGCCTGCCAGGGAAGGCAGGCTCCTGCAGGAGTCTTGGAGGGTCGGATGCGGTTCCGGATGAGGCTGAGGCGTGGCGGAAGATGCGTTTGGCTCTGCAGACACTGCATCGGGCAGCAGGGGACTCTGGGAGGCTGGTGCAGCCAGAAGGCATGGCTCTTGACAGCCTTCTAGTAGAATCTCTGGAATTGTGCATGTGAGTGGGGATGCCATTTGGGGTCCTATTCCCAGAAAGCCTTCCCTCACCTCCCCAGTCGTGCGAGGTGCCCCTTCTATGCCCACAGCCCCCTGTGCTCCCCTCTGGTTTCACTCCCTATTCTGTGGTGAAACATTCTGTTGATGTGTCTGTTCCCACACTGGACTGTGACCTCCGCAGGGGCACATACTGTGTCATCTGCCTGGTCTTCCACACCTAGCCCGAGCCTTGCTGACACAGAATAGAAAGAACTAGGTGAATGAGAGAGAGAGAGAATGAATCTGTGAAGAACATGTGCTTATTGTAACCCAGTTTTGATGCTGGTCTCCTTTGTGTCTCAGATCACAATAAGATTTTTAATTACTCATTAATGAACGTCACTACTCACTGAGTATTAAAAGCCCCACCTTCACCCCCATTTCCTACCTTGGGCTGAGACTGGCTCCAAAGGACGCAACAGCCCAGGTCGGACCCCAGCCTCATCTCGTTTCACTTCTGACCCTGCAGCTGCTTCCCCCTCTAGCTTTTTCTTTCCCTTCTTGGGGGAGGGGCGGGCAGGGGGCTTGGGTGGGGAAGGGAGAGCCAGGGAGCTGTTGTTTTCTCTCCTTCTCATTTAAACCATCCAGTACTGTAGAGTCCTCTGCCACTTTGCCTGAGTTTTAAAGGCCAGAAAGTTAGGGTGGCAGCGTAATAATTGCTTTTATTTAGGGCGCATCTTTCCTAAGAGCTGTAACTTTCATTAACATGGTACATGCCTACCATGTCCTTACCTACTCCAGTGCCTGACTGGCCATTTCATTCATTTATTCATGCCAGGCACTTTACATACTTTAATTCTAATCTTCCCATCACCCCTGTATTCGTCTCCGCATTTAGCACAAATATGATGAGTTAACTATTGGTGTAATTATTGGGCTGGTTTTGCTACGTAAACCCTGAGTGTGCAGGAACCATGTCAGTCACCATTATAGCCCATGCCTGGTGATTAACAAATGTTAATGAATGAACTGAAGGAGACAAAGGCTGTCATCCCATTTTTCAGATGAAGAAACAGAAACTCAGAGCAACTAAGCATTTGCCCAGATAACTCCCACTGTAGGTTTCAGTGCACCCTCTGCTCCCCAAAGGACGCGCTCATAGCTGGGCAGGAGGTGGGTTCCAGATGCCGGAAGCAGGGCTTTGTGCTGAGGGGCGGGTCACTGCTCTGCCCCAGGTGGGGATCTCTGGCTCCCACTGCCGCTTATAAGCCTGTCTTATGCACACAGAGTGGGTAAGTAAAGTGAAACTCAGTGTCCTGGGCCGAGCTGAATCCCAAGATGGCGAATCAGACCATTTCCAGTCCACAGGCAGGTTCCAGTGTCCCAAGTCACACATCGTTTTGTTTCTGGTTTTGTTTTTATTTAAACCTATATGTATATATATTTAAAGATTTTGTTTATTTATTTTTAGGGAGAAAGAAGAGAGGGGAAGGGAGGGAGAAAGAGAGGGAGAGAAACATCAATGTGTGGCTGCCTCTCAAGCGCCCCCTACTGGGGACCTGGCCTACAACCCAGGTGTGTGCCTGACTGGGAATGGAACCGGTGGCCCTTTGGTTCTCAGTCCACTGAGACATACCAGCCAGGGCTGAACCAATATTTTAAAAATTGAAAGGTTCCCCACAAAACTGGGTTCATGTCATCTCTTAAAACTCTAAAAGTTTGTTGTTGGACCCACATTTCCACAAGGCAGTAATCTGTGGTCTCTGAGTGGTGTCGGCCCCCTTTAGCATGTGAAGGACACGTGATTTGTACCAGACCGTGGGCTAGCTGGGGACACAGAACTGCATTGGACACGGTGCCTGCCCACAAAGGGCTCAGGGTCCAGGGAACATGTGTGTAGTAATTGCAGTAGGGCTAGAAGAGCTTTGCTTCCTCTGAGTTAAGGTTTGTAGGGCACTCACTCTGGTTTCATCAAGTCCTCTTCGCTCATCTGCATAACACGTACACATTTAAACGCAGGGCCTTGAGCTTAATTGGGTTCTCAATAGTCTACTTCCAGTTGTTTTGGGCCACTCAACTATATTGGCCTGTTCACTAGGAACCCAAATCCTCCTTTATTTCACTAGAGGACAAACAGTTACTGTCCAATTAGCAAAGAAAAAGAAAAACGTACAAAGCAGTTGAGTAGGCATAAGAAATAGCGCTCAGTGTTACAGACTTGGAGTAAACTCCACGCTCAGGCCCCCTCCAGCTTTGTGACTCTGGACATGCTCTTCCCCTCTCTAAGCTTCATCAGCAGCTTCACGAGAGAACGTGGAGCAACCCGCGTAGCACCTAGTACGTCGAGGCTCACACAGAGGCAGGAGTCAGAGGTCGTGTGCAGCCGGAGCTGTGCCAGGTGGCCATCCGAAGTTAGTGTTCTCACCTGCGCTTTGCTGGCTGGCTTTAGGTTTCTCTTGGACCGCTCAGCTTGTAACCCAGGGGTGCACGCTCCGTAAACCCCCAGGAGACATGCCGGACCATAAACTGGTGGTTGGTGGGGGTTGAGCTCGTGCTGCCCTTCCCATCTCTGATCTCCCCGTAGCATCCCTGCCGCTGTGCCCAGCCTAGTTTAAAGGGGCTCTAGAGACATGGTTCTCCCACTGCTCAGAGTTCGACCTGCTCCCTCAAGGGACTAGAGCAGATGATCAGTCAGTGACTTTATTACAACCGTCTCATTACGTTTAATCCACTCAGCAAGCATTATGACTTCTGTGCTAGGGTCTTTATTTCAGACACGCGTAGAGATGACCAAGGACCTCCCCCTTAAAATCTCGGCCACCCAGCCTGGGCACTTCCCTTGCACGGGGTGGGGTGGGGGGTATGACACTGAGGGGGACCCTGCTGCCTCCAGTTCTTCTTTGAAGCCAGTAGACATTCACTGTGCAGAAATGCCAAAGGGCCTTTGAACATGAAGACTTACCTGCCAAGATTTTTTTAAATTTTTATTTCTTTGAAACACCCCAGAGCTGTAAGTTCAATATCTGATATTAGATGGATCTTATGAGTCTAACACCTTTACTTAACCTAGAATTTCTGAGAACAGGGGTTATGTTTTCATTCATTTCTGGGGTATTTACTGTACATGGTCCTTATGTGCTCAAAAAATGGCTGTTAAACTAAATTATAATACAAGAAGTGAGGTGTCTCCCACTTTGCTCTTGCCTCCTCCGCTGCTGGACCAGGCTGGCAGCCGTTCGCGTGAGCCCGTTGCTCACACCATCCCAGCCGCCCTCTTGCCCAGCCTGGGTGTTCATTTATTCCGCAGACGCAAATGGAAACCTGATCTGTGCCGAACGCTGGGTGTGCAGGAGTGAAGCAGGCGAGGTCCCTGCCCACAGGGGCTCATGGCCTGGAGAACACGTGGGCAGTAATTACAGTAAGGCTAGAAGAGCATCGCTTCCTTTGAGTAACGTTCACATCCTAGGTCCTAGGACCAGTCTTTTTGGCTTGTTTTCTCATGTGTAAAATGACAGTGACATCAGGCTTACGTTAGGGTTCAGCCAGTTCGGCAGGTCAAGCGCGGAGCACAAGGGGTAGCTGATTGTTGCAGGTGCTCGGTGCTGAGGACGCACAATTGGGATAGCCTAGAGAGGACTTTTCAGAGCCGCTTCAGGGTTGACTAGAAGTTCCTCCAGAAGACAAGGTGGGAGAAAGTGGTTAAACAAAGGAGGCGCATAAAGAACCCGAGGCACGAAGCACCCAACTCAGCGGGGAGTAACAAGAGGTCAGGCTGGAAAGGTTAGCAGAGTTCTTGAAAACCACACCAGGAGGTCTGGGCTTTACCCTGTAGGCAGTGACGAGTCAGTGAAAGGTTTCAAGTAGGAAAACAGGCATAATGCACTTCAGTACATTCTCCGATACTGCAGGAGGAGCCAGTAGTTATTTCTCAGTGAGAAAGGCAGCTGTGATTGCTGGAGTCCCCCTCCCCCTCAGCCCAGCCTAGCCAATCATCAGGCCCCCTGTGCTTTCCTGGGCCCCGTCCCAGACCCACGGAACTGGAGCCTATTGTTGTTCAGCTGCCCCAGGTGATGCTGCGGCTGGGTCTAGGAACTGCTGAGTTGAGGGTGCCCAGGGGATCTCTGCGGAGGCCTCCCAGGGGCAGCTTCCCCAGGAACAGGAGTGGAGACAGCCTTAGTGTTAAGAAAACAAAAAACAAAATTTCCCTGGTCCTTCAGTAGTTCCCTTATTGATGATACTTTGCCGCTGCTGCTCTTCCTTTCTGTGTCACAACATTTGCCCACGCCCCGCTTCGTGCTGCCACCTCTGCGAAAGGGTGGCGATGCATTGAACTCTGGGGCACAGGCCTTGCCCACGGAAAGCTACCTGTGGGGTGGAGAAAGCAGATTTCCACAACTGGGGCACCTGTGATAAACTATTCAAGATGGAGGTTTAAAAAAAAAGTGTTCGGGCATTCCAGAGCAAAGCACACTTCATTCTGCCCGTGGGCTTAGGAGGGTGCAACACCCGAACTGATTCTGAAAAGCGAGAGGCAGAGGGAAGGTGTGAGCGAGTGCTTTATGTCTTTGGGGAAGGGAGGGGGTCATGGTTCTTTGTGGCAGGATGTGCAGGGCAGAAGAGGACTGTGCTGTGTCCCGAGAAAGGCCCTGTGTGTGCACCCTGCGGTTCTGCACCCAAGCTGCCGTCCCATTGGCCTCCTTTGCGCAAGGTCCTTGGGTCCCCAGCTCTCCCTGTGGTTCCCCTCCGTTCTGAAATGAATAGATAGAGGGAAACCAAGGCAGAAAAACAGGCTTGAAACACTGAACGTTCTTATGAGGAAATGGTAGCTAAAGAGTGTCAACTGGGGGGGTTCAAACAGGCCTTGAAGGTCACTGTGTAGTCCTCTGTCCTGTGCTTCACATAGTAACTTTGGGTTGGGCAAGTCTCACTTAGTAAGTTTCCCTGTCATTTCTTCCAGGACAGAAGAGGAAAAGAAACTAACGGGTATTGAGCACGTACTGTGTGCCAGGCCCAGGCCAGGTACTTTGCATAATTTATTTCCTTGTGTCCTCACAACTCTGTAAAATACGGTTTTATTCTAATTTCGTAAATGAGGAAATACAGGCTTAAAGAAATTGAGTCATAATCCAAGATCATACATAAAATAACAACTGGGATTGGAACTCACAACAGTCTGTCTCCCAAGCCATACTTTCCTGCCCATGAGAGATCTGTGCTGGGATTAGAGTAGTAGGTAGCCCAGTTCCAGGTCAGCAGGCAGCAGCTCGGGCCTTCTGTGGCTGACCGCACCCAGGAAGCAGGTCGGACAGATGAGCTGGCCTTGGCGGGGTGGAAGACCCCTGGGTCGGAGAGACTCACTGCCCTCCCCCGGCTCGGCTTGTACAACAAGAGCAGATTTCTCCACAGACTGGCTTCATGGTCGGAAACAGCTGTCCTGCCTCGTGGGAGGCCCTGAGCCAACAGCTTGGGTGGGAGTTGGGGTGAGAGCTCCAGGGCACTGAGCCGCAGTTGTGTCAGCTCCCTAAGAATTCCCTGCAGCTCCGATTGCCAGCATTAAAATGGCCTGGGAACCAGAGCACCGAAGCCCTCTCATCAGTGGCCTGGGGTGACACAGCCGTGCCTTTAGTCTAGCCCATCCAATCAGGGTCAGCTCAGCTGTGTTTTAGATTCTATTCGTGTAGACAGCTGAGACGTGAGCCAGATGGGCTTTAAGCATGCGTTCATTTGGTCGCTGGCCTGCGGGCCAGGGCCACGCCTGGCCTAGGTCCCCGGGCACGCTCAGATGACCAGGGTGCACTCCCTGCCGCCAGAGAGCCCCATGCCGCCAGGGGTTAGGGACAGATAGGGAATACGTCTATGGCACAAAGCAATAGGTACAGTACTAATAGAATTAATTCTACCTAGTCTGGTCCTTCAAAAGCTTCATTGGCCTTTAAGCGGGATCTTAGGGAATGAGTAGAAATTAGCCAGGGAGTAGTGCGGAGGTGCTGAGCGTGCAGGGAGCTAAGGCTCTCAGCTGGAAGCAGAGCTTGGAGAGACAAGCCGGGCCAGTCACAAGTGCCGGGGGTCAGAGAGTGCCCTGGGGGTTAGCCCAGCCAGAAGGGGGGCCTGGTGGGGAGAGGCCAGGGTGGGAAGAAGAGCCAAAGGAAGGTCAGCAAACTGGATAGGCCCTCAGGGAGGCAAATAGCAGGTTTACGTTAGGTAAAGATGTCCTGCTTTGTTGGTGGTTTTTAATTTATTTTGTGTATTAATTTCAATTGTGTATTATTTTATGTTCCTACCTGATTCTCCAAAACTGATGCGAGGCATCCTGGTAGTTTGGGAGCATTGACAACACAGGGCATGAAGTTGTCTGGCTCTTAAGGCAGGAACTCTCTATGGTGTTACGCTTTCCAGGGCCTAACGCAATGGTTGGCGCCAGGGAGGGCCCTTAGAATGTTTGTTGAATGAAGGAATGAATGGGCAAATGGAAGAGTAAACGCTGATGACTGAGCTGATGAGTTTTTCCAGGCTGGGAATTCATTATTTTCTCTGCTTCTGAAAGGGAATGTCAGCCGCTACTGATGTCCTCTGCCTGCCTTGGTGACAAGGAGGCTGTTGGAGTTGGGAGCCGTCAGAGAAGGGTACTCCAGTGGGTCATTTCAGAATAGAATTTGGAAGCTGTTGCAGAGCTGCTGGCTAGATACAGCATCTGTCTTGGGGGAATCCTCTACAAACGTACATGAACTCTTGGAAGTATAAGGAGTCCGTGAGGAGAAATGAAAGCAGGTCTAGTGCTGGGAATTAGACCCGGCTTCAGAGCCGTCCTTGGCGGCGGCCTAGTCTGGTGGCCGGGCTTATTCCCCGTTAGTTCCTAAATTGTGGGCACAAAGGCTGGGGTGGAGACTTACTCATGCCGCCAAGGAGCTACCCAGATACGCTGGGAACTGTATCACTGTTGATCGCTATTGCATTTTGTGCACCCGTGGGCGACAGGCACCATTGGGTGCTTTACATCAGCAGTTATCAGCGCGTCCGGCCTCGGGGCCCTTCTGCATTCCTAGACGTTGTTGAGGACCTGTAGAGCTTTTGTTGGTTATATCTATTGATATCTGCCAAATTAAGTATTAAAGCAGAGAAAGTTTAAAAAATATTTAGTTACTAATTCACTTAAGAATAGCAATATTAAAGCTATCACATTAACATAATTTTTTAATGTAAACTACATTTTCAAAAAATAAGTGAGAAGAGATTCTCATTTCTTACAGTCTTGTTTTCATTTTTGCTATTTTTTTCCTTTTTATTGAATTTATTGGGGTGATACTGGTTAACTAAATTACACAGGTTTCAGGTGCACAAATCTATAACACATTGTGCGCATATTTTAATGTCTGGCTTGATACAAAAAAGCTGGATTCTTATATATGCCTCTGTATTCAAGCTGTTGCAATATGTTTTGGTCGAAGTATATAAAAAAATTCAGTCTCACATAGATACCGAGTTGGACATGGGAGGAGTATTTTAATAGTCTTTCCAGATGATGGTTGATACTCTGCAGTATGAAATCTATGATGAAATACTCATTTACATTAAAATTGCTAGACTTCTAACCAATGTGTGATTCTTTAACTTGCTTTGATCCTTTGGAAAATAGGTTCATTGAGCTATGCAGATTTTCCAAATGTTTTCCCATTTCATTTTTATAATATTAAAAGATAAACATTTGTTAATATCAACACAGATTACATCAGGAAAGGCTTCAAGCATTAGGAAGTTGTTAAGCTCATAGTAGTGGAGACAAGTTTTCCAAAATTTTGAGTTTTGCCTGAAAGGTTGAATTTTATCATTAGCCACAAATAAATTGTTTGCCTGAGGGGACAGGCCCTTTTCTTTTTTTCTTTTTTTTCTTTTTTTCTTTTTTTTTAATGTCTACCAGTACCCAAGTCCAAATAACCAGTTTATCAGTTATTCTTTCATCTCTCTGCATCCCCCCCCCACCCCAGGAAGAAACTAGAACGCCTAACATAATGCTGCTTAGATAAAAAGTCTCAGGGCGGGGTCAGGTGAGGGAGCAAAGATACCGGTTTTAATGGCTGCACTGCCAGGCCCCTGCTCTGGGAGTGGCCGCGGCGGTGAGGGCTCACCTGGTTCCTTGACCGCCTGGGGACGTGCGTGCTGTAATACAGGTCCCCTGTGAGCAACCCCACGCGCTCTCTGGGGCTTTTGGTTTGGCTCAGAGTGAAGCAGAATTATCTTGGAACTTGTTTGAGCAGATCCCTACTTGAGAGAACCCCTCGAACCTCTCCTTCCTTCCCCTCCGTTTGTTGCCAAAGTCTAGACGTGCGTCTGGAGAGGCTCTGAGATTTAAACTGAGGGGAGAAGGAATAATTAGTTGCTGCCCAGAACTGCTGGGTTTAAGAATCAGTTCTATCAACCTTTGTGTGGAAGAAAAATGGTTGGATGTTTAGTTCATTCTGGGAATATCTGTTGATCATGTTCTTTGTGTGGGAATGCTGTGCCAGATGCCAAACACACAGCTTGAGCACAGCTAGCCCAAAGCCTGGGTCGGCTTCAGGGCGAAAGGGGTCGTGAGTGCCAGGAAACTGGAAAATGGCCGGAGATTGCAGTGAGAGGAATTAATTCTGAACCAGGAGCTTTTCTCTGCCAAAGCAGAACTGTGAAGAGACAGTGACTGAGTATAACATCTCTACAACTTAGGGTCCTCAGGCAGGCAGAGATGGAAATGTCACAGAGAGAAGTCCCCAGTCCCCACCAGGCTTTGTCCGCCAGCGCCAGCGCCAAGGCTGACGGTGAAGACAGCTTTGGGAGGTGCTTCCAGAACTGCCTGGGCCTGGAAACAACTCACGTGTACCAAACTCAGGTCAGGGGGTAAGCTGGTTTCTGGTGTAGACTTATTAGGAACAGAACAGCCCAGGGGCCTAGGTAATAGAATGAATGTCTACTGCGTGGATCCTTTGAGCTAAGCTTTGCGTCTCTAAAGTCACTTAATCCTCTGGGCAGCCCTGTGCAGTGTTACAGGGGGCGGTGTCTCTGCCGCGGGTAGGAGCTGATGGCCTCCCCGCCTGTGTTTCTCCCTCCGACTGGAAAGACAGCCTGTCCTGTAAATTCACTCCTGTTGACAGCTCATCTCACTTATGGTGTGTCCCAGTTTGGCTCTAGGGAGAGTCACTTTAACTTTATTTCCATCAACGAAGGCATCCCGTTGTAATCTTCAAGACATGTAGTCCTCCACTCTTCCTCAGTGAAGACTGGAACCATTTGGGTGAAGGTCCAGGGTGGGGAGATGGCCTTTCTCTGTGGGAAGCAATCATTTCAAGCAGTGCCTCACCAGGCCGCCTGCCAGTGGTGTTGCCGTGGGAACACTGAACAAATCTGGTTTAGCCACTGCGTGCCCAGTGGCGCCTAGGCCCTGTGCTGCAAGTGTGAGGGAGCGAGACACGGCTCCGACCTGGTGCTTGCCTTCTAGGCGCGCGGCCCAGTAGAAGGGGCAAACGATGTAGGTAGGTAAGTTCAGTGGAAAGCACAGATGCTGCACACCAAGGCGCGGTGTGCTGTGGGGTATGGGAAGGCGGAGAATTGTAAGAGGACTCTTGGGGAAAGCTTGGATGAGGTTGGATTTAAGCTGGGCATTTAAGCCCTTCCCAGCTCCTTATTGATAAATATGGGAAGGAAGGGGATTTTAAGCTGAGAGTCCCCTTTAGCAAAGGCATGAGGCAGGAGAGTACAGAGAATATTTGGGGAACTTAATAATTTCATGGATTAAGAAATCTAACAAGTCACATTAGAGTCATTGCATATGAGAGATTCTTACATTCTTGTAAAATACAATGGCCTGTATTTCCCACTGCAGGCCTGACTTAGAATGCCGTTTTCTGTCAGTCCCATCCGGTTCGTAGTTAGTGCCATATGTTGCCCTGAGTGGTGTGGCTCAGTGGGTTGGGCGTTGTCCACCACCTGAAAGGTCACTGGTTTGATGCCTGGTCAGGGCCCAGGCCTGAGTTGCGGGCCGGTCCCCGGTTGTGGAGCCTACGAGAGGCAACTGGTCGATGTTTCTCACATCGATGATTCTCTTCCTCTCTTTCTTCCTCCCTTCCCCTCTCTCAAATAAGTAAATAATAAAATCTTTGCGTAATTGGTACCATATATTGAGCAACATATACTATGGTCCTGACACTGGACTTCACGGCAACCATACAGGTTGGGACATAATCCCATTTTACAGGTGAGGCGAGGGGGTGAGTATAACTTGCCTCAAATCACACAGCTGGTAAGCGATAGAGGTCCAGGATTAATGCCAAAGCCAGTCTTGTTTCCACTGCACCCTAGCGCTTCCCACGTGTACTCTGGCACTAAATGCAGTCATACTGACTGCACATTTAACTTACAAGAATTCTGTATTTGCTTTTAAAAGAAAATAGAAAAAAACACATCACATATTGCCATATACTGTATATTGTACATTTGAATTCTTGGTCGTACCTAAAACACATACACTGTTCTTCACAGGCTATATAAAGAATTTAAAGAATGATTCTACTCATAAAAGGTTTTCATCGTATGTAGTAACTTTAGACTCTAACATCCAAATGAAATGAAACTCTATTGTAGTAAAATTGCACGTCCAGGAGTTTGCTTTAAGACTGTGGTCACTGTCATTACAGGGAAAGGGACATGAGTGTGGGCCTCACCACCCCCACCCCTGTGGTTACTATGGCACCTTGTAGCTATGGGACGTTTCCTGGGTACACTTTGCAAAAAGGCCTCCTTTGCCTTAACTTCTCTGACCGTAATTCTTCTCCACCCACCTTCCACTGTTTCCATGGGTTCTAGGAGGCTTTTTGTTTTTGTTTTTGTTTTTGTTTTTAATCCTCACCTGAGGACATGCTTATTGATTTTTAGAGAAGGGAGGGAGGGAGAGGAGGAAGGGGAGGGAGGGAGGGAGAGAAGGAGCGAAACGGGAAACGCCGATCAGTCGCCTCTCATATGCCCCAGCGGGGGACCAAGCTCACACCACAGAGCTGTGCTCTGACCAGGAATGGAACCCACCACCTTTCGGTTTAAGGGACCGCCCTGCAGTCGCCTGAGCCACCCTGGCCAGGGCTAGGAGGCTGTATCCTTTTGCAATTGCCACTGAGCTGCCCTGCCCACTGAAATGTTCCCTTGGCAGAGAGCGTGCAGACTCTCAGTATCTCATATGAGATCCACATGTTACGTTTCTCTCTTTTGCTGGTGCACTTTTCCAAGGCCCTTGTACTGCCCCAGATGTTTCCACATGTTCCTGGTACTACTGTTTGGACATTTATCACCTCTAAAAATCAGGGACCAAGGTCAGTGTAATTGTAATATGACAAATTCAAGGATACACTGATGCCATCTTACCGAGAAAAGATGATTTTGTCCAAAAAAAGATGGTGGCATTTTATTGGTAAGATGAGGATGATACCCTTAGTATTCCTCTGCTTAGCCCTCTACAAACACCTGTTAGCTAGTGATGGGTCAGTTTGGAAGGTATATCAGTTAACTATTGCATGTAATAATGCCCCTCCCCGCTCCTGCAAAAAAAGCTTAGTGACTTAAAACAACACCACTTATTACTACTTTTGAGTCTCTGGGTTGACTGAGTGTTTCTGCCGATTGGGGCCGGCTTGGCTGATCTCAGCTGTGCTTCCTCAGGTATCTCCTCTGCCGGCCAATTAGCTAGAAAGACTCAGTTTTCTTCACACGTCTCTCACGTCCCCCCAACAGCTAGCCTGGTCACGCTCGTGACATGGCAGAGGTGCAGGAACGAGCAAGCCCGGCCATGCAAGGAAGCAAGTAGAAGTTCATTCGCTCTCAGGCCTGTGCCGGCAGCGCATTTGCTAACACCCTGTAGGCTGTGAGAGGGACATGACCAAGCCCGCTGTCAGAGGTGGGGGTGGGAGGGAGTACAAAGGTGGAGGATGTAGGGAAGCCATTAATTGGGGTCATTAAGTCCAGTAAGTCTCCTTGTCAGTACCCCTCAATGTGAAAGAAAACCTAGAAATACATATATGTCGAGGTTCTCCTAAAAGGAGAGAAGTCCAAATAGCAATCACTGTGCAGTGGGTCTGTGCTGTGGGTACGCACGGGGCTGGGCACTTTCCCTCTTTGCGCACCGAACCTCACAGCTCTGCGAGGTGGGGAGGAGGTTAGAGCCTGGGAGGTGAAACAACTTGCTCAAGGTCACCCAGCTAATAATGTGGTCGGGCAGGGGTCAGAGTGCATGGCGGTCTGGCCCCCAGAGCCCATGTTCTTAAGATTTTGTTTATTTATTTTTAGAGAGAGGGGAAGGGAGGGAAAAGAGAGGGAGAGAAACATCAGTCAGTCAGCCGCCTCTCACACGCCCCCGACCCAGACAGGTGCCCTGACTGGGAATCAAACCAGCGAACTTTCAGTCTGCAGGCCAGCGCTCAGTCCATGGAGTCACACCAGGCAGGGCAGCCGGGTTCTTTTCTTCACACCTTTCGCTTCTCAGAAGCACCAGGGTCTGCCTTACCTTCTCTCCAGCTCAGTTTTCAGTTCAGCCGATGCCTTTTGACTGGCCATACAAGCCCTTCTTCCAAAATGCTGCCTTGTCCTAGTGCAGTTACATAGCTCTTCAGGAAACCCACATGTCCTCCCACACTCTCTGTTACCTGAAATACTTTCTTTCCAGAGGGGGATTGGTCTGTAACTGCACAGATAGCCCAAGGCTTGTGGCCTCTCCCGGACATGTCAGAGAAGGAAGGGCCATCTTCCCTTTAACCTTCAAGACTTGGAGACATCGGGGCATTGGGGCATTTGAGCACGAGCTCTGGAATCATCCTCACTGAGATTTAAATTCTAGTTCAACCACTTCCTAGCTCTGTAACCTTGGGCAACTTACTTTTTAAAATCTGTTTCTTCATCTTTAAAAAATGGGAAAATAACACCTACTTTGCAGAGCTGTTACAAGAGCTAAAATTGTGTATATAAAGGGCCTAACCCAGTGCATGGCACATAATAAGTGGCACTAGTACTGTTGTGGATATTGTTTGTAAGCAGAGCCTTCCCCCCGGGAAACCCTGTCTCTCTCTGTCGGACAGGTCCCCCACACCTCCCGCCAGTCTGTGCAGACTCGCTGCCTGCTGTGTCATCGGGAGCGCAAAGGCTGGGAAGAGGGGCCTTCCCAAAACGGACTGGTGTTGCAGGGTGAGAAGCTGCCCCCCGACTTCATGCCAAAGCTCGTCAAGAATCTCCTAGGCGAGATGCCTCTGTGGGTCTGCCAGAGCTGCCGCAGGAGCGTGGAGGAAGATGAAAGGCAGACAGGCCCCGAGCGCGCAGTGGCGGTAGGTAACCGCTGTGAAGAGGTCCCTGAGTGCCGCGGGGCCGCCGCCCGGAGGCGGGCTGTTGAGCTGGGGCGTCCCTGTCCTCTGAGGTGGCTCTCCTCGGGCGCCGCAGTGCCCGGGGCCAACAGGCTGCTGGGCTGCACGCACACAGCAGTAGTGGCTTGGGCTCACTTGTGGGGGAAGAAGAGAGAGGCTTCGGCAGCGCCTGGCGCCTGAGGAGAGTCTGCACAGTGTGCGCGCCGGCCCATAGGATTGGTAGACAGAGACCCTGCCCCTTTCGTCTGCCTTTCAGGCTGCCTTCGGCTCTGTGGCAGCTTGAACACCAATCAGTGTGGCATAGAGGGCAAAGGTCAGTCTGAGGGCCTGCAGGGCGCCCTAGGAGGCCCCCACGGCGCTGGGAGCCGTCTGGGCCTGCCGCCCCCTGAGTCGCAGCAGCCAGGCCTCCTCCTCTCTCGCGCCCTCCAACCGCACTCTCACCCAGGGTCAGTTCAGCCTCAGGACTCCCGACTGAGAGACCCTCCACTCCTTGGCAGTTCTCAGGACTCCCAGAGGCCCGCAGCTGACGGGCATTCTCTGCTCGCTGCCCCCCCCCCCCGCCCCCAGTCCCTCTCCAGCATCCATACCCCCCAGTTACCTCACTGGGAGTGGCACGGCCCCTCCCAGCCGAGGCCCGGCATGTGCCCCGTGCCTGGCGTGGTGGGACTCGAGCTCCGGCCCCGCGAGGGGCCTAGAGGAGCCGGCTCTCGGGTAAGCTGAGGCAGCAGAGGGTCTGCCCTGACGTGTGCTGGTTCATCAGGAGCCTGTTCTTCCCTTTCTCCAGATCTCCTTGTCACACACATCCTGCAAATCTCAGTCTTGTGGCGGTGACTCTCATTCCTCTTCGTCGTCCTCTTCATCGTCCTCGTCCTCGTCCTCATCCTGCCATGGGAACTCAGGGGACTGGGATCCCAGCTCGTTCCTGTCCGCGCATAAGCTCTCAGGCCTCTGGAACTCCCCACACTCCAGCGGGGCCGTGCCGGGCAGCTCGCTCGGGAGTCCTCCTTCCGTCCCCGGTGAGTCTCCGAGCTCAGAAGACACACAGGCCTCGGGAATGTAGGCAGCTGTGTTTTCCGAAACCACTTTGTTCAAACAAACCAGAAGATCGGTTATTAAGGAAATGGAGAGCTGCCGTGGTGGAAGCAGAGGGGCACTCCTTCACCAGGACTCTGCAGTTGAAAGCAGTGCTGCAGCCGGAAGGGGGCCCCGGGGCACTGGTTGGACAGAAGGTGGGGTCTGGGAGGGCCTTCTGGAAGCTAGGAGCTGGGGCCCCGAGGGCCTGCCCCTGCAGCAGCGCCGATGGCGTCCGGGGTCCTCGGCCTCTTTTTTTCCACTTGAGGGGCAGGAAGAAAAGGCTGCACTTCTCTCCACAAGAGGTGGGCAAGGCAAGAGACACACCCCTGTCTCCCAGTGGAGCAGCCATGATCACTGGCTGCTTCGCAGCCCCATACACCTTCCTTAGACCCTGAGCGAGGGGCCCTGAGAGACTGAAAGAAGGAATCGCAGTTCATTGATGCCGTGTGTCATACGGAATCACTGTCTGCTTGTAAGCGGGGGGACTGAGGTCTTCAGAGGGATGCTGTCCCCTCTACCGAGAGTTGAGCAGTACATAGTTCCAGTTGTTTTGATGCATAAACCGAAGGGAGTCATGAAGGCCTTTTCCTGCTTCTCTGAAACCTAGGGCCACCGGCAAGCCTGGCGTGCCTGCCCCTCAGGGCCCAGCGGCAGTGCCTCAGCCCGCTGCTCCTGGGGAGACCCCGCAGGCCGGGCTCGCTTCCCCTGCCGGGGCCACAGCAGAGGGGCGAGGCCTTCCGCGCCGCCGGCGTTCCTGGGGCCTCGTCCTCGGCCCTGTCCAGCTGAGCCGCTGCCTGCAGAGAAGCCGCTCCAGCCCCGGCGGGCGCTCCCAGAAGCTCCCGGGCCCTCCGTGCTGAGGGGCTCTGCCCAAATCCCAGGACGCAGGGTGCGGGGGCAGCGGGCCCCTGGCTTTCCTCCCTGGGGCCTGGGCTCCCGCGCTGACGCCTTTCTCCTCCTGTGCCCACAGGTGAGATTTTCCCCGTCTCAGAGCACCGCCGGCACTCAGACCTCACTGCGCCGCCTAACAGCCCCACCGGCCACCACCCCCAGCCAGCGTCGCTGACCCCATCTCACTCTGGATCCTTTGGCTCACCACCCCACCCGCACCTGCTGCCCCCCACCCCCGCCGCGCCATTCCCCGCGCAGGCGTCAGAATGCCCTGCTGCCGCTGCCACCGTGCCACACCCCCCAGGGGCATGTCAGAGCCCCCACCTGCCTTCCACCAGCATGCCGCTCCTGAAGATGCCTCCTTCCTTCTCGGGGTGCAGCCACCCCTGCGGCGGGCACTGCGGCGGGCACTGCGGCGGGCCTCTGCTCCCGGCACCCAGCCCGCAGCAGCTCTCTGGCACTCACAGGTGAGTGAGCGGCCGAAGGGCGTGCTCCCCGTGGGCTCGGGCCTGGGGTTGTGGAAAACTTTGCAAAGGCATTTGTTGGGGTAGAATTTAAAGGGTAGGTAGGCTCAGTTTATGTTTTTCATAGTTTTTAAAGTTTTAAAAGAAATACATGTTTGGGGTTGGTTTGGTTTTTTTTTTTTGGAACTTGGAAAAATTCAGAAATGTCTAAGGAAAAAAATGTCCTCAACCTAAAGATAAACCTCTCATTCTGCAGTATAGTCTTCCTGATGTTTCTGTATGTAACATAATTAGGTCCCTGGGGGGGTTTTGTATTTGTTTTTTTAATTTTATTTATTGATTTTAGAGAGGGACAGGAAGGAAGAGAGAGAAACATTGATTTGCTCTTCTACCTATTGATGCATTCATTGGTTGATTCTTGCACGTGCCATGACCAGAGAGCAGACCTGCAGCTTGGCGTATTGGGACAACGCATCCTAACCAGCTGAGCCACCCACCCAGGGCAAGTCCCTGTTCTACATACATTTTCATGTAGAACATTTTGTGTACATTTTTTTTAACATTATACCGTGACCATTTCCCCAGTTAAAATTCTTCGAAACACCTTTCGGTGGCCACACAGTGTCTCATGGTATAGCTCTAGCATAATTTGTCTTCATCCATTCCCTTATTCCTGGACAGTGAGGCATCCCGTTTTTAACCATCATAAGCAAGGCTGTCCGAAGCATCGTTGCAGCCACATCTATGCTTGGGTTAGGAATTATATCCTAAGGTAGAATTCCAGAGGAAATCTTGTTACTGAGAAAGGTCATAGTGCTACGTATTTGAAAGGCAGAGTTCTGGGGAGACGGTAGACACTTCTCCGTGTTGTAGTTCAGATCTGTGTTTCTTGCACATTTGTAGCTGCCCGCTCTGAAGCCCCACGGCTCTCAGCTGTTTCCTCGCCCCGCCTCTCCCGCGCACTGTCTGTGTGGTCCGCGGCGCCACTCAGCACTGTTAGGCTCCTGCGTGGCCTTCCCAGCCGCAGCCTCACAGGCGGGAGGATGTTCTCCAAGGTGCACTTCGCCATTGTCCAGTTGCGGAACAGTTAGGTTGTTCCAATATTATAAATAATGTCTCTAAAGGTGTCTTTGCCTAAAAAAGCTGAAAAGCTTTGCCTAGAAAGCTAAAGCTTTTCCCATCTACTGGATTTTTCTCCTCGGAATAGATCCCTCAGAATGAAAAAAAGTTCTCATTTGAAAGGATGTCAGGATATCTTTTCTCAGGTTTGTTTTGTTTGCTAAGAAGGGTTTCTGATGCACTGAAAAATGGCTTTCCAAAGAGCTCCTCACAGCACCGCAGCGCAGTGCGTAGGCGCTGGTCTCTGTGCTCACGGGGGCTCGGGGCGCCGCAATTTTGCTGATGTAACGGATGGAGAGGGGTCAGTGTGGATGGAGTTTCTCTGAGCAACACTGGTAACGGTTCCTGCCCCGCCCTCCCCGCGGCTCCCACTGCTGATGCCAGTCTATGTGACAAGATGCCCTGTGCCTCCTCAAGTCCGGAGTCAGCAGCGCAGTGGGAGAGTGTGGACTTTGCGGGCACACATGGGCTGAGTCCTACTACTCCTTGAGCAAAGCCGTGAAGCACTCTGAGCCTGCCTGTGCCACTGCAAGGTGGGGACAGCAACGCCGGTTTTGCAGGCCTTGGAAATGGTTGGAAATAATACGTTGAGCCCTGGCCGGGTAGCTCAGTTGGTGAGAGCCACCCGGATATGCCAAGGTTGCAGGTTTAATCCCTGTCGGGGCACATACAAGAAACAACCAATGAATGTATAAGTAAGTGGGACAACAAATTGGTATCTCTCCCTTTCTCCCCATCTCCCTTTCCCTGTCCCCCACAATCAGAATTAACAATCAGTTAATTTTCTTTGAAAAATTAAAGAAAAAAAAATTTTAAGGAAAGAATACATTGAATATAGTACCTGCACAGAGAGTAGCTCTTAGAGTCTGGGGCCTGCAGGGCACGTTTGCTTCCTAACCTCAGAGCCCCAAAGGCAGCCCTGCCCGCTGGCGGCTGACCCTGCTGCCCTCCTCTGGATGCTCCAGGGGAGCCATCAGACCTCTAATCTGTTCAGACACCTACTTCCGAAGCACCCACTGTGTGCAAGGTTGTTAGGCTGCACACTGGGACCCAAAAATAGAAGTGGCGTAGTCCCTACCTGGGGAGAGCGCATGGTCGGCCTGAGGCAGGCAGACTGTCACAGCGACGTGCGATGGACCGAAGGGTGGAGAGCGGCGCGTGCCCTGCTGCCAGGGGCCTGGCGGGCCGTGTGCGTGTGGGCAGAGGGGGCCTGGCGGGCCTTTCCAGAACAGTGCCCTTGAGCTGGGCCCTGAGGGCCAGCGAGGGCGTCGGCCCTGTTCCTGTGAGGGGCCCTGGCGCAGCCGGGCCGCCTTGATGGGCGGTGGGGCTGCTTCCCCAGGTTGCGGCTGCGGCCTGCTCCTCCACTGCCCTCTCTCATCTGCGGGCTCTCTGTCTTCCCCATCAGCAGAGACCCGGGGTGCAAGGGGCACAAGTTTACACACAGCGGCCTGGCCTGCCAGCTGCCCCAGCCCTGCGAGGCAGACGAGGGGCTGGGCGAGGAAGAGGACAGCAGCTCAGAACGTAGCTCCTGCACCTCGTCCTCCACCCACCAGAGAGATGGGAAGTTCTGTGACTGCTGCTACTGTGAGTTCTTCGGCCACAATGCGGTGAGTGAACCTCCCCAGGCCAGAGAGGGCTGGGGGCCAGCCAAGGTGAGCCAGAGGAGCGCCTGCTCTCCCCAGAGACCCCTTGCTCGAGGGGACAGTAACCGCCCTGGGACCCTGTGAGTCTGCACCTGTGTCCGCTCACTTGATCCTCATAGCAAACTGGTGAGGTAGGGATTTTTAAATATTTTGCTACCTTTGCTCTTTTCATGGTTTCTCTTAAGATTAACTTTTTTTCTTTAGGCGAAAGGAAAGGAAATGGCAGAGAGGAAAGCTATGATTCTGATGAGTTTGTGTACGTGTGTAATCACAGGGAAGGGAACGCTTGTGCGTGATGAAGGCAGAGCGGAAGCAAGGCTCTCAGTGCCCCAGGCGTGAGAGCCAGCCGAGGGACAGGCCGCGAGCGCGGACGGCGCCAGGAAGGAGGCACAGAGCAGAGTACATGCTGTCTCTGGACGGGGGAGGAAGCGGTTCGGGAGTCCGCTGAGGCGAAGAGGAAGGGCCGCCGGCTAGGGGAGAGCAGTCGAGGGCAGAAGAAATGGAAGCGGTGACGGTGCCAGGCGCCTTTGAGCTAGGGCTCGCCCTCATTTTAGAGGTGACGGAATTGAGGCTCACAGACTCAGTGACCTGCCCAAGGTCATCCATCTCCCCAGTGACGACGCCTGGGCTCGAACCTGCTTTCCTGGCTCCCGGGCCAGCGCGCTCCCAGCGCCCTCCGCCCACCACTGCCTTGGCTCCCGCCTGGCTGAGGTGAAGCCGTGTGGCCTCCGTGGCTCTGGTAGAGAGAACGGTTGTCGCTTCTCACCACACGTTCCCTGCCAGCGGGTGGGAGTGCTCCGGGCTTGCCAGGCCCAGGGTGTAACGTCAGCACCTCCCCTCCCCCAGCCACCCGCTGCCCCGACGAGTCGGAATTATACCGAGATCCGAGAGAAGCTCCGTTCGCGGCTGACCAGGCGGAAAGAGGAGCTGCCTATGAAGGGGGGCGCCCTGGGCGGGATCCCTGGGGAGCCCGCCGTGGACCACCGAGATGTGGATGAACTGCTGGAATTCATCAACAGCACGGAGCCCAAAGTCCCCAACAGCGCCAGGGCCGCCAAACGGGCCCGGCACAAGCTGAAAAAGAAGGTGGGTGTGGGGGGGGAGCCCAGCTCTACCGCCTCTTCTCCCCGAGGAGTCCCTCGCCCCAGCCCCCAAGACATCTGGGGGATGAACGGTGCTGGCTGCCAAAGACTTTGGCACGGCTCGCTGCCCTGGGAGGTCCGAGTGAGTCTGGGAGGCCTGCGAGAGTTTGGGAGGCATCAGGGTCAGGGAGACTGGGGGCCAGTGACCGGAGGACAGACGAGTCCTGGCCGCAGAAGCAGCTTGCTGGGTCCCTCCACACCCAGGACCGGCTTCAGTCGGTCAGTCATTGATTGATTCATTCAGAAAACATGTAAATACTGGGAGCCTGAGCATTTAAGTTGTTGCCCTGGAGAAGCTCGGTCCAGTGGAGAGACTGACACAAAACTGGACGAGCGCATTAGTGTGTGACAAGCACAGGCATGAGGAAAGCCCCCGCCCCGCCTGGGCTGGCCGCAAAGGGCCACACCAGGAGGCTGGCTTGGGAGCGAGCGCACGTGCACCAGGAGGGCCCTCCGGGCGGCGGGCACGGCGCAGCCACGGTGGCCTGGTGCGTCCGGGGCTGAAACGGGAGAGGCAGTACGGACAGTGGAGATGAGGGGGCCGCACGGGCCCTGCTGAAGAGCTTTGCCGTGACCCTGCTGCTGAGGGGGCGTCCCTGAGGGCTTTAATCAAAGAATAAACTCGGTCAATTCTGTATTCCAAGATGATTACTGTGTGGCGACATGGAAGGTCGCCCAGCAAGACGCTGCTCCCGGTTGGAAAGCCGAGACCCAGGGCAGAGATGTTTGAGGTGGGGATGGAGCAGGATTGGTGGCTTTTCAGAGGAAGCAAAAGTGACAGGCTTCAGTGATCTGACGATAGGACAGGGAGATGAAGGAGTTGAAGATGTGTCCCAGGTGTTTGCTGGGATGACTGGCAGGATGGCATGCCTTCCCCTGAGCAAGGATGGGATCGGCAGAAGCCGGGAGTTCCGCTGGGGCGCAGTGCCTCAGCGGTTCTCACGAGACACCAGGTGGAGATGGAGGTGCGGGGCTAGGAGTTGCCGATGTGGAGATGTAATTGGAGCTGTGGGAGTGATCCAGGCTCAGGCCAGTGAGCCCTTCCCGAGCCGCCCTGATGCCAGGCGAGCTGCAGGGCTTGGTGCTCGTCCCCTGCCACCTCATTACCTCTTCGCCTGCCCGGCCCCAGCTGCGTCCGCACAGTGCCACACTTGGGAGCCCAGCAGCCAGGGAGGCTGGGTCTGGAGCCCAGCTCGCTCCAGGTCCTGGGTGGTCAAACAGCTTCCGTGCTCTGGGGAGCAGCGCTGGTTCTCCACCTTTTTCAGCCCCAAGGACAAACCAGGACTTTCACCCTGCGCCCTGAAGCAGTGAGCCAAGAGGTCCCACCACTGCCTTCAGAAAGTGGCCTGCACTTTGTTCCTCCCGTCCAGCGTTGTCTGGCCAGAAGTGTCCAGTGGGAGCAGTGGTCACTTGGGCCCTTCCTGGCCTCTGCAGGCACTTGGTCTCAGCCAGCACACTTTGCAGGCCCCGGGCCTGACGTGCTTTCCCTAAACCTATGCACTGCGCATTCTTCCTCCTTCGCCAGTAACACTCTTTTCTCTCCCGTCCTCCTCCTGACAACTTCCTTCCGAGCTCAGCTCAGGGGTGCCCTCTTTTGCATCCTTGTTCAGGTCCCTTCCCCCAGGTCCTGCTGTGCCTCGCACACCTCATGGGTCCACCATCTATGCTCAGCAGCGTACTGCGCAGCCACCGTCTGCCCGGCCCAGCGCAGAGGCCAGGACACAGCAGAAGCAGGCAGTTGCAGTGTCATGTGATAGACGATCATGGTCATTGTCTGTTCATGCGTGAGCCTCCTCCCCGCGTGCCTCCACCTACCCCCTGGTCTTGGAGCTTGGCTGTCCACCGAAAGCACAGCCTTCCCGGGAGTCATCCAGCCGAGTGCGCGTCTGCCCCGCCCCGGGAGGCGAATAAAGCCAAGTGTCTTTCTGCCTCCTTAGCCTGTTTCCAGACCTTGACTCTCCCCTGCTCCTCCCTGGCTCTTTCACCCGCAGCCTCCCAGCCACCCCTCTCTGTGCACTGAAGACTGTCGCCTACCTCTTTCTCCTCTTCCCGGGCCAGGCAAGATCAGTTACTCAGGCTCTTACCAATACTCTCAACTCCTTGCTCCACCTCCCTCCCATTAACGCCCACTGAGGAAAACTGCAGCCCTGGGTTGGACCCCAGCCGGCTCACCCCTCTGCACCTCCAGGAGAGCAGCAGATCGGGCCTCTCTGTGGCACCCCGGCTGCGTGGCCGCCTGCCTTCCTGAGCCCCCGCGCTGCCTGGCAGGCCTCTGGAGCTCCCAGGTCATCTTGTTCCTCAGCGCTTCATCCCACCCCTTGTCAGGCCTCCATTCCTCTCTGCCTTCAGGTTGCCCCCACCCCCACCCTACTTTTTGGCAAATAACCTTACTTCCTGTTCAAGTGAGGCCAGTGGACAGGCACTCTCTCACCATCTTACCGGGCCGCTTGAAAGTTTTCTTCGTGTCATGAGGACGAGGTACCGCTTTTCCCAGCTAAGGCCCGTGCAGTCCTCCCTGCCTCTCCAGGCTGCCGTCGACGTCGGCCCTGAGCCTGCGGCCGCTGTGCCGCCCATTCCCGTCCACGCCGCACTGTGCACCGCTCTCCCATGAGAGCAAACTCTCCCTTGAGCACTCAGCCTCTGCCTCACCCCCTTGTCTCTTTCCTCTCATCACAAATGTCTTGCAAATGTTTTCTGCGCTCACTGTCTTTAGTTCTTCTGTCTCCCTGCAAACTCGTCCACCCCCACCCCCCAGAGAGCCACCAGTGACTTCTTTTTTGCCAAATCTAAGTCATGTTCTCCTGTTCCATCTCCTTTGTCCACTAGGCGACGTCTCGCTTTTTGTGTGTCGTCCTTTTCAAACATTGTTTTCTTTGGCACCTCCACCCTCACTTGGGAGACACAGGGGAAGGACAGTGGGAGAGCCAGGTTCACCACATGTCCCGCCTTCCCCTCTGGCTTCTCTTCTGTGAGCCCCTCTTCCTGTGCCCGACCCTCCCCCTTGAGGACGCCTCCCTGGGGAAGACAAGCCGTCTAGATAGTGTCGCCTTCGGGTTTGGTCCGGCCACTGTTTCCTCCCTGCACGTCACGCTGATGTCCACTCCTGTACCAGGCACCTCCTCACAGCTTCCACAGACACTCAGACTCAGCACATCCAAAACTGAGCTTGTTGTCTTTCTCCAAGAGGCCTGCTCCTCCTCCGTTGCCTGCCTAGTTGGATGTGCTGCCATCCACCCAGCTGCCTGAACCAGAACCTGGGCGCCATCTTGGGAGGGATGCATCGTGACGATCGGGAGCAGCGGGCCTCGGAATTGGACCTCAGTTTGGAACCTGGCTCTGTCACCCTTGCTGTATGACCTTGGGCAAATCACTTAGCTTCCAAGCCTCAGTTTCTTCATCCATAAAATGAGAATAACAGTAGAATCTAACTCAGCTTGTCGCAAGAATGAAATGGAGCGATGCGTGGGGAAGGTTCAGCAGAGTGAGCGTTTGGTCAGTGTAGCTGCTACAGCGGCATAGTAGCTGTCGGGGTGGTTTCATGACTCCTCTCGCTCTCTCGCCCCAACCACCACTGAGACTCCTGGCCATGCTATGTCCCAGGCAGCTCAAGCCATCCCCTGCTCCCCGCCCCACCCCCCACACCCCCAATGCCACCACTCAAAAAGCCTTCAGTGGCTGGACGATGCCCTCAGGGCTGAACACAGACTCGAGCGTGGCCGGCAGGGCTCTTCATGGTCTAGCCCCTGCTTAGCTGGCCAGCTCCACCTCAGTCTGTCCCTCCTGGCCTTCCTGCCTGCCCCCACTCCCCAAAAGAAATCTGGGCCCCAGCTGTACCTGTCAGTGGTTGTCATTCCCTAAAGACTTTGTGCTTTTCCATTTCGCAGCCTTTCCACGTGCTCCTCTACCAGGAAAGCGCATGTCCCACTCTCTCTGGGATAACCCCCTCAGCCGTCATGCGCGGGGAGGTCCTGCCCCGGGAAGCGTGCCTGATGGCCCAGCCTGGGTTCCCACCGCACCCGGGGCTTTCCTCCCTACAGCTCTTGTCACTGTCACCCGGAATCAAGCAGCCTGTTTGTATGTCTACCCCCCAACCCCGCACAGGCAAGTCAGCGAACAGAGACTGTCTCCGCTGAGCCGGCCCCGTGCCCCCAAGTCGATGGCCATGAAACAGTTGTCAGGCAGGATTGAGAAACCCAAGAACTTCTGCAGGTCACCGCTGGGTGTGCCGTCTCGACTGCCACTCTGTAGCCCTGTAGCCTTGTGCCAGTTCCTTATTCCTTGCAAAGTCGAGTCTCCCCATCAGAAAACTGAGGATAATGATGCAACAGGGTAGTTGTGAGGAATAAATGAGGCAACTGGTGGGAAGTACCAAGCTCGGGGTGCCCGGCAGCAAACGTGTTTCCGTGTGTTCCCCTTCTCACTACTAAACTATGCAGTGCTGTGTTGCTGCCTCTATACCAGTTTCCAGGCATCTTTGTTTAGCAGCAGAGCTCTCTTCTGCAAATGAAGTCTTCCATGGAACTCAGTTTCTAACAAAAGCAAGGGTGTCGTGGTGCAAGGGAGGCGCGAAGAGAAGGCCTTCCCGTGCTCTGCGTCCCCGTGGCCTCGGCGCCCGGCCCATGGCCTTGACCCCACAGCACAAAGCTGGGAACGCTGCTCCAGACGGAGCTGCTCCCTCACCTGAGCACCAGGGTGCCAAGGCGCAGCCTGACGTGTTTCTGGGGAACAGGACACACGCCCAGTCTCAGGTGTGTCCTCATAGCAACTCTATTAGATACAGGCAGGTTGTTTTTCTCCCAAATTTACAAATGTGGATAATAAGGTTCAGAGAGAAAGTGATTTGTCCAAGGTCCCACGGTTGTGGTCCTAATCAGTGTGGAGCCACCATTCAAAACAATATGAGGATTAAATACGCATATGCCTGCTGGGTCACAGGGTCACCCTCTTTTAAGCAGACTCTGAGGTGGTGGCAGGCCCTTTCTCTCCCCACTTTCCTTTTCCTCGCCCTTCAGTCCCCAGTCAGCTGGAAATATGTGAAATTGGGGGAGCCATCCAACCCCTGGCCCGGCACCACGACCCCCTTCCCGGAGGCCTGCGACTTCTGTCCCTGTCTCCCGCAAAGGCCACCTCGGCCTGCTGGCGCCTTGAGGCTGGGCAGAGGGGAGGGGTGACTCCGTCCGCGGACTTTCCTTTTCAGTCTCCAGATCTCTGTCCGGCTGATTGACAAGGCCCAGCCTTCCAGGCCTCACCTGGACAAAGGGGCTGCTTTTACACCTCGCCCTGCGCTCCCACGTGGCTGTCCGTTGTCTGCCACAGGGCACACTGCCGGCGTGGCCTTGGTTGCCTGAGGCCTCCTGCGCGTGGGCGGGCGGCCTGCCTGTGGAACGTGGCCCCCTTCAGTGGTGCCTGTATGTGGCGTCAGGAGGACACACGTCCCCAGAGCAACCTGATCTACCGCGGCAGCCCCACAGTCGCCACGTTCTTGGGGGAGCCGTGTGGTGGCGCAACTCTTCCCCTGCAGACGCCGAGGTGGGGGGTTGCCTCTGCAGCAGCGCCTTCATCACCCGAAGCGTCCCACTTCGGTCTTCCCTCCGCATTATTGTCCCCCTTTTGCCAAGTCCACTGAGACTCAACCAGTAGGTGGGTTGCTCGGGCCCGGGACCGACACGGGGCCCTGGGCGGACCAGCGGTGGAAGCCGTGTTCTCTGGGCCCGCCGGCCTCTGCCCCAGGGCCGGAACCTGTCCGACTGCTCTCCGTCACTGCGCCTATGGGGCAGGCAGGTGGGCCAGCCTCCAGCTAGTTGGTGGCAGAGCTGGGCCCCAGGCTGGTGTGTCAGATGTCACGTCGTGCCTGGCAGCTGCCAGGCCCCTGCTGAAACTGCCTCTTGTATTGGCAGGAAAAGGAGAAGGCCCAGTTGGCAGCAGAAGCTCTAAAGCAGGTGAATCGTGGTGTTTCTGGAAGCCGGGAGCTGGCGCCCGGCAGGGAAAGGCTTTTGGAGTGGCCTGACCAGGAGCTGGATCGGGTCAACAGCTTCCTGAGCAGCCGCCTGCGGGAAATCAAGAACACTGTCAAGGACTCCATCCGTGCCAGCTTCAGTGTGTGTGAGCTCAGCGTGGACAGCAATGGCTTCTCAAAGGAGGGGGCTGCTGAGCCTGAGACCCACAGTCTGCCCCCATCGAACCTCAACGGCTCCTCGGAGCACCGGCCTGACATCAACCTCGACCTGTCCCCTTTGACTTTGGGCTCCCCTCAAAACCACGCGTTACAAGCTCCAAGCGAGTCAGCCCCACCATGGGCAGAAATGAGAGGCCCCCAGCCGCCATGGACAGAGGTGAGGGGCCCCCCGCCCGGTATCATCCCTGAGAACGGGCTAGTGAGGAGACTCAACACCGTGCCCAACCTGTCCCGGGTGATCTGGGTCAAAACGCCCAAGCCAGGCAACACCAGCTCTGAGGAACCAAGCCCAAAGGAGGCTCCTAGTTGCAAGCAGGAGCTGCCTGAGCCCGTAGCCTCGGGTGGGAAGCTGCGGAAAGGCAAGAGACAGGGCAGCCAAGCCAAGAAGAGCGAGGCGAGCCCAGCCCCCAGGCCCTCGGCCGGCCCGGAGGCTGCCGGTGCTAAGGGCCAGGCCTCTAGCCCCAAGCAGCCAGGCAAGGCCGTGGAGCCTCCCAAAGTGGGCGGCTGTGCTGAGGCCGGAGAGGGGGGCCGCGGGGGCCGGGCAGGACCAGGCTGGGCCAGCAGCCCCAAAGCCGACAAGGAGAAGGGCAGCTCCTGGCGAAACTGGCCAGGGGAGGCCAAGGCACGGCTTGCGCAACAGGAGTCTGTGCAGCCCCCGGGCCCAGCAAGGCCGCAGAGCTTGCCGCAGGGCAAGGGCCGCAGCCGCCGGAGCCGCAACAAGCAGGAGAAGTCGGCCTCCTCCTTGGGTGAGTGCACCAGGAACAGTGGCTGATCCCCCGCCCGCCCTCCCGCCGGTTCACGGGGTGGAGGGCAGCCCCGGCGTGTGGGCAGTGCCGGCCCAGAGGCCTGGCGGTGGGCACTGAGCCCCCCTGGCTGTGTCTTCCCAGACGACGTGTTCCTGCCCAAGGACACGGACGGGGCGGAGATGGACGAGACGGACCGGGAGGTGGAGTACTTCAAGAGGTAGGCACGGGCCGCCCGCTGTCCTGCCCACTGCCGGGCCTCTCCCCGCCCCATCTGGGCTTTTCCCCGCCAGCCTACATCCTGGAACCCAGGTAGCTGCTTGGCAGGACAGGGCATCTGGGAAGGTTGAAGGGGCTTCGTGAAGGAGGTGTGTGTGTCAGGCCCCAAGAACCAGGGCTTTTTCCCTCTTCGTCCACCTGGTTCATTCCCTGCGATCCCTCTGCTCTGCCTGGGCTGAGCCCTGGGGGGCGGTGAGCCACACAGGCTGGGTGGGGGCTGTTAATGGGAACGAGGGAGTGGGGCCGGGGGCTGTGAAGGGGGACTGCAGGGCTAGCTGCGGGCAGGGGCGACCCTCTGAGGAGACGGTGACCAGGAGGAGACCTGAGGACCAGGAGGGAGCGGGCCAGGCCAAACAAAAGGTGCTCGTGACGGCGGGGTCAGCATGCGCAGGGCCCGGGGGCGCGAGAGGCACAGTGCCCTTCGGGGAACAGGAGGCAGCCCAGTGTGGCCAGAGTAAAACACAGGCTGAGGAGGGGGCGTGTCCTAGGACAATGTCACCTCCCTCCATACACTGTCCGTGGGCTTGTAGGTGCCCATCCAGATAGCCCCTCGGCCAGCACAGCTCCCATACCTGCGAGACCCTCTGCACCCAGGAGCTGGGGGGCTTGTGCAGAGCTGGCCTGGCTGTAGAGACCAGGACACAGGTCTAGGAGAGGGTGCGCTAGGCGGGGGCAGTCTCTGATGGTGCTTCTCCTGTCTCATCCCCCAAACCACGCAGGTTCTGTTTGGATTCTGCAAAGCAAACACGTCAGAAAGTTGCTGTGAACTGGACCAACTTCAGCCTCAAAAAAACCACTCCCAGCACAGCTCAGTGAGGTAGAGACACCCAGGGGTCACGTGTTCCCCTCCCAGTGCTCCGCCAGCCTGTGCCCAGGGAGCTGGACTGGGGGCTTGGGTCCTGGCCCCTGCACCTCCGCAGTGACAGCACAGCGGGCCCTGCTCTCTGAGGCACAGGCCTCTGCCCCTTCGTCGCTGTCCCTGGCCAGGCCCGCCCGTGAGCCGGCCTGTGATCCCGCCTGCCTGTGCCCCTGAAGGGCCTCTCCCCGCCCTATCAGCCAGGGGCCCCAGCGGGCTGCCCCTGCCCCAGACATTGTCAGCCTCGGGTTGACCCTCACTTGCTGGGCTGGCTCCTCCATGCAGGCTAGGCCAGGGCCTTAGAGGTCATTTAGGCATGGAGCAGCTGGTGGGCGCTCTCCCTCAACAGGATAGGCTCCATGAGGAAATGGGTAGCGAAGCTGCCTCCCGGAAGAAGAGACCTGGTGCCAGCTGGGCTTTGGTCACCCCTCCCGCCCATCTGCACAGTCCCTTTGTGTGAACTGTTGACCAGTGATGCTCTGGGCTGAGAGCCGTCGTGCAGGACAGAGGGCTGGCCGGGTGGCCGGCCCTGATGCTGGCTCAGTGCTGTACCCCGGCCCTGAGCTGTGTCCCTGGGGTCAGGCCTTTTCCGGTCGGCAGCTGCACGGTGCCCTTCAGGCGGCGGCGGCAGCGTGCTGGGGCAGGCGAGCTGAGCCCAGGGACCCCCAAGGAGGGTGTCCTCGCCTGTCGTCCTCTTCCCAGCACCAGGGCAGCAGACTTCTGGGTCCTTGGCCAAGTCTGCCTTCCCATTTGGGGTCAGAATCTCCCACCTCTGACACTGGTCTCCACTCCCCAGGGACAGCCTTTGGGGCTGAGCTCCGGAGCCACCCTGGAGTCTAGGCTTCCCTCAGCCTTGCCTCTCTGAGGGGCTGGGCCCCAGATTCTTTGCCAGTCTGAGATACCCACGCCCCCGAGAGCTTCTGCCGGGGCCAGCGCACCCTCCTGCCTGTCTTCCACCTCCACTGGAGCCACAGTGACGGGGGCCCCGCTTTCATGTGTTACCCCTTCTGAGAAAAAGGGGCGTTCCTCCCACAGGCCCAGCTGCCCTGTCATCCAGGCAGCCTCCTCCAGCCATATGTTTGCTCTATGGCTGATCTCTTTCCCAGGACAGGAGATGCTCCCTCCCCTCAATCTCCTTTGACCTTTACCCTCAGAGCAGGACTGGGAGCCCTGAGTGCTAGAGAAAGTAGTGCTGCTGGCACAGACTTGGGACCAGCGGGGGCTGTGTCTGAGCGCAGCAGTGGCCTCTCCCCCGCCTGCGGCCCGGAGAGCACGTGCCAGAGGCGGGGCGCTCCCTCGGGCTGGCTGGGAAGGGTGTGCTGGGCAGGGCGAGGGGAGCTCCGGGGGATGGCCCCGCCCTCCTTGCCGTCTAGGGTGACGTTTTACGTGTGGATAGAACGCCAGGGCTCTGGCTGCTTAGGGTCTTAACTTTCATCCTCTGCTGGAGGGGACTGGGAAGTCTGTGGGAGCGAAAGTAGGAGGCAGCCGTCCCTGCCGCCGCGGGGACCCTGGCGACCGGAGCGGCACGGGAAGGCCATCGCTCACCGTGGCCGTGCCCTTCTGTTTTCTCAGCCCCTGCCGGGTCCAGCGTCTTCAGGGTGTCCTGAGACGCCCCCCTGCCAGCTGAAGGCCTACAGTTTCTTACTCCTCCACGTCGCACCCACCTGCCCAAGACCCACCGTGCTCCCGCCATCCCGGACCAACCGGAAGCTGAGTGGATGCCGAGCCGGGCTGGGGCCCCTCAGGACCCCCACAGAGCCGCCTCCTGGTGCTACGCAGCCTCCACACTCAGAGCCCGGGGGCTGGGCTGGCCTGTGGGCGGGGGGCTGATGGTACTGCTGGCCCAACACTGCTCTTTTTGTGTTTGTTTTTTTGTTTTTGTTTGTTTTATTTTATTTTTTTAATTCTTTACTTTTGATACTGTGAAGATCTTTCCTGCGATAAAGCAACATTTGGACACAGAGTCTGTGTTGGTCATTTGCTGGGCTGGGGTGGGGTGAGGTGAGGGATGTAATCAGAAGCATGAGGTCTGTTTTAGTCCCTAACTGATATACTAGGTATCAATGGTTTGGCAGCATTGTTTCCACTTAATTGCAACTGTTGAAGTGGAATTGTTAAATGGGACTTCCGTAGATGACACTGAAGACAAGACAGGGAAGACTGGAGTGAGTCCAGCCTGGTTAACTGGGGATGGAGAGCACCGGCCTCCGTGGCTGTGGTCTCGATGCCCCGTCCTCCTGTTGGGAGGCTTCAAGTGGGAGCAGCCCTTCCCCCCACACCGTGCCTGTTCCACACCCCCCTGCCCGCCATGAGATGGGTGAATCGGAGGAATGGAGCTTGGTCTGTAGGCAGGTGCAAGAAGGGGCCCAGGGAAGGCTCGAGGTCCTCGATGGGCAGTGCAGCTGCAGCCTGGGTGTTCGGGGTACTCTGGGGCAGGGGGGGTGGGAGCAGATGGAGTGTCTGTAAACATTGTATCTTACTTTCCAGTGGGAATGAGACAGCTTAAGTACTTAAGAGGATAATGAACCCTTCTGTCAAGTTAAAGCAAACTACTTCCTCCCCTGCTCCGCCCCTAGCTGTTAGAGCTGGTTTGTAAAGTCAGATTTTAATACAAATTTGCAAAAAATGCCCCACACATGTGTATCCCAGCTCCTTGTCCCCCTTGGTGTTTTCTCAACTAAAAACAACTCTTGGCTTGAGCGCATGTGGGGAGTGATGGAGTCAGTGGACACAGTCACTAAGATCCCTTGTGGAGTGTTGGGAGCAGAATCAGAAACCGCTCGCTCCTCCCACCTCACTCCCCACTCGGCTGAGCCCCGCCATGGCTGGCAGGCAGTGCCAGCTTCCTGTTCTAAAGGGAAGCAGCGTTGCAGTTCCTGGCCCCTGGCCTTTCCCAATCCCCAAGGAAGTACGGACACGCCCCTGTGAAACCCCTTTCTGTATATGACTTGTGTTCCCCTCACCCTCTAACTTGCACCAGCCTCCTGCCCTGCGGCTGAGTTGGCACAGCTGTCTAGTATACAGCCTCGTTGGAAAATTGCCGGTGTGATTGAAGCAGCACTTTTCCTCCCAATAAAAGACGTCTGAGAGTGGCATTCTGGGCGCTCTTGTGCCTGCCGCTCGCTGCCTCCCACACTCACGCCAGCCACACCTACAGCCTCAGTCTGCAGCTAGGCCTGGCACCCTTAGATCTCCTGACTTTTGCTCACATACTTCCCTCTTCCCAGATTATATGCTTCCTTCACAAATTCTGGCTTATCCTTCACTTCCCAGTTGAGAAGCCACTTTGATGCTGAGAATCAGTTGGCCTTGCCTTTGTGATAATTCCAAAAGTGGTATCATGTCTTTTGGTACTTCTCCTTAACCTCAAGACTGGTTTATATTTTTCTATCTCTGCAAATCCATAATCTCACGAGCCAGGTTTGTGACTTGCTCTTCTTTTATTTGTTTCAGCATCGCCCAATGCCCAGCACATGCTCGTTAAATACATGAAGAGCAAAAGGACAGCACTGACCCATCACTCCCCTCTTAAAGGTCCCCAATGACAAATTTACTGAGTCACCGCTCTGGGCCCAATTTACCTCTCCAACCCTTGCTCTGGCCAACCCGACTCCATGTGGGCCGAGTGATTCCTCTTCCCTGGGAACCAGCACTTGCCCGAGGCTAGGCCACTGCTGCTGGACCTCTCCCAGGAGGCCTTCCTTCCTCTCCTCCCCACTCCCTGCTTTAGAGACTCCACATCTCCTGGAAGCCGCCTCAGGTTCCCTTTGAACTGTTACAGCATTTCCGATAATAACCACTTACACGTATGTATGTACAGATCCTCAGTAAAAACCACCGTCAGCAGCATTTTATTTACCCCACACTGCTCTGAACGTTAGTGTCTCAGACGAGGACACGAGTCACAGCGGCGGTGCTTGAGTCATTTATTCCGCAAACTGCACCCTGCCCGCCTTGGCCTGCGGGGATGAAGACCCGGGCAGGATCCCAACTGGCCGGGTCCCGGAGCTCCCAGACCACTAGAGGGCGTAGAGGGCCACCGGCGGGGGTGCGCCGGCTGACGTCACGCTGTGAGCGAGGCTAGGCACCTGGCTGCGTCCGCGGTCTTCACTCGGGGCGCCTGCCCCGCCACCGGGCTTGGTTTGAGCGTTTAGCGCATGCTCCAAATCCTCCAGCATCCCACAATGCTTTGCCTGACGCTTTTCTTCAGCCCAGGCATCAGTTGCGTAGCCACACAGAAAGCATTAACGCCGCGCCATGGACAGGGGCTCGGGGAAAAAGTTTGTCCCTCGGCGCGACCCGGCACTCAAAGGTCGTTGCTAGGCACCGACGGCCGTTCCTTAACATCTGGTTGGATCTCAGAGGTAAGGCGGGGTTTTCTGCCGTGGGGCGCATGCGTACAGAAAAGGATGGAGGAGTCGGAACCCGAGCGGAAGGTGGGCGCGAAAATAGGGTCCGCGCGGGTGGCGAGCCGCAGTGAAGACGGGGAGGGGCGGTGGGCTTGACTCTTGTGTCTCTGCAGCGGGCTCGTGCCGACGAGGCGACTGCCGCAGGGAGCCGCTCCGAGGCGGAGGATGAGGACGACGAGGACTATGTGCCCTATGTGCCTTTGCGGCAGCGCCGTCAGCTGCTGGTGAGGGCCCGGGGTCGCAGGAGGAATGAGCCCAGGGGGCGGGGTTTCTCATTGATAGTGTGAGGGACGGGGTGAGGTGTCATTACGCCGGAGCGTGGCCCCCAGGCACACGAGGCACTGGCGGCCTAATCCGAGGGATAGGGCAGCTCTGCACGTCGGGGCAGGATCCTGGGCGCCATGCCCCGCAGTGCTGGGCTTGGCTCTGAGGGACGCTGGTGGAACCTCAGCTCCAGAAGCTGCTGCAGCGAAGACGCAAGGGAGCTGCGGAGGAGGAGCAGCAGGACAGTGGCAGTGACCACCGGGGAGATGAGGACGACATCCCACTGGGCCCTCAGTCCAACGTCAGCCTCCTGGATCAGCACCAGCACCTGAAAGAGAAGGCTGAAGGTAAGCTCCGCAGCAGCGGGAGGCTCGGCCTGGGCCACTGCTTCGGCATCTCTCTGACGTCGTCTGCCTTTGTTCTCAGCCCGTAAGGAGTCAGCCAAGGAAAAGCAGCTGAAGGAAGAGGAGAAGATCCTGGAGAGTGTGGCTGAGGGCCGAGGTATGGGTGGAGCTGGGAGCAGGGAGGAGGTGGGCTGAGCCTCCTCCCCCAGCCCCAGGCATGTTGTATCTCACGGGGCCTGGCCTCAGGGAGGCAGAAGCGGGCCTTGAGCCGCGTTTCTCTTCGCAGCCCTGATGTCAGTGAAAGAGATGGCTAAGGGAATCACGTACGATGACCCGATCAAAACCAGGTACGTCTTTACAGTCCGGAAAAGCAGTCACCCTTACTTAGAATAGTATGTGGCTGAGACTACAGGGACGTGCCAGAGCCAGCTCTGCTCAGGGCCTGCCTTGACCCCTACCACCCACTCACAGTTGGACGCCTCCCCGTTACGTCCTGAGCATGTCTGAAGAGCGGCATGAGCGGGTGCGGAAGAAGCACCACATCCTGGTGGAAGGGGATGGCATCCCACCGCCCATCAAGAGCTTCAAGGAGATGAAATTTCCTGCAGGTACGGGAGGGATGGGCGGGGCACCACACATGGACAGTCGTACATCTGTGACGTTGTGTCCCAGCCCCCGCTGAGCTCAGCAGCTACAGCACAGCCAGTGGGGACGGACGGATTGGAGGAGGGGTTTCTTTGGGCTCCTTTTCAGTTGTGCCCGCTGAGTGTATTCACCCTTCTGTGCCATTAGGGACCTTCGCTGGGCAGGTGAGGCTGGCCTCAGAGAGGCCTGGGCGTGAATCCCGCCTGCACTCAGCCCAGGGGCTTGGAGCAGGTCTGCCTATCAAGTCTTCCTTTCCCTCTCTCCTTGGTTTTGGGCCTCAGTTTCATCATTTGTAACTTGTGGGAAATAGTGGCAGTTTGACAAGCTTTGGAGCTGGTAACTTACCTGTGAGGCACGTGGATGACGCAGGGTTGTTTCCCACAGCCATCCTGAGGGGCCTGAAGAAGAAGGGCATCCACCACCCGACGCCCATTCAGATCCAGGGCATCCCCACCATGTAAGTGTGGCCCGGGGCCCTGAGGAGGTCAGCCGGGCGGGGCAGATGTCCCGCTGGAGAAGCAGTCCCTGTATGTACTCTGCCGAGCCTGACACGCAGGCCGGTCCTCTGCCAACAGTCTGTCCGGCCGTGACATGATAGGCATCGCCTTCACGGGCTCGGGCAAGACGCTGGTGTTCACTTTGCCCGTTATCATGTTCTGCCTGGAACAAGAGAAGAGGTTACCTTTCTCCAAGCGTGAAGGGCCCTATGGACTCATCATCTGCCCCTCGGTAAGCTGGGCGGGCTCGGAGGGCAGGGCACCGACGAGGCTGTCTCCCGGTACCAGCCCGTCCCCTGTACCTGCAGCGAGAGCTGGCCCGGCAGACGCACGGCATCCTGGAGTATTACTGCCGCCTGCTGCAGGAGGACAGCTCGCCGCTCCTGCGCTGCGCACTCTGCATCGGGGGCATGTCTGTCAAAGAGCAGATGGAGACCATCCGACAGTGAGCATGAGAGCCCCCCGCCCCAGGGCCTCCCCACAGCCCCTAGAGAAGCTAAAGGGTCCTTTGTTTCAGCTCTTCTGCAGACCCTTGCAGAGGCCTAATTCAAAGGAGTCCCCAGTCTCATGAAGAGGTCGGTTGGGGTGGGACAGGGGGATGTGGTGAGGGACTGTGGGGACACAGCAAATGGAACAGAGGCACCAGGGAGGTCAGGGGGTCAGGGCATTCCAGGCACAAAGCACAGAGGCGGGGACCCAAGGTGTCCCCGAAGGTTACGGCCATTCAGCGTGTGGTCCAGCAAGGAGGCTAAGGCACTTGGGCAGGGCTGTACCCATGCCCTTGCCGCACAGTGCAATCCCCAGCGGACATCACCAGCTATTGAGGGTCACGGTCAGGTCACACCAAGTCCCTGTTTGATAGGCATTCCCAGTCTCAGGGAAGATGCCGACACAGAGCAGTTGAATTTCACGTATCTGGAAAGCAGGCCCTTCCGGGTCTCCGGGGGTAGCGGGGGGAGTGCCAGCTGAGGCCAGTCTGGAGTTTCAGGACAGCCCCCTCCGGGGGGCAAGAGGAATGACCCGGGAGGAGGGGGAAGGGCGTGCCAGGCAGGGGGAGAGCTCTGGAGCGCAGAGGGCGCTCGTCAAGAAGGCCGCAGCCTGCTCCAGCAGAGACGTTGGCCGTACGCGGGGCGAGGTGAGGGGAGTGGTGAGGAGGGCACAGGTGAGGACAGACAGGAAGAAGGCTGCAAGGGGGGGGGGGGTCACAGTGCCGGCCTTTAAGCAGGGCCGAGAAGGTGGCCCCGACCTTAGTGTCGCTCTTTGGTCCCCAGTGGTGTGCACATGATGGTGGCCACTCCTGGGCGCCTCATGGATCTACTGCAAAAGAAGATGGTCAGCCTAGACATCTGTCGCTACCTGGCCCTGGACGAGGCCGACCGCATGATTGACATGGGCTTCGAGGGCGACATCCGCACCATCTTTTCCTACTTTAAGGTGCCCGTCCCTGCCTGGCCAGGGCGCTGCCGCCACCCTCGGGGCTGCCCAGCCTCCTCAGCCCCAGCTCTCCCCTCCCTTAGGGCCAGCGACAGACCCTTCTCTTCAGCGCCACCATGCCTAAGAAGATACAGAACTTTGCCAAGAGCGCCCTGGTGAAGCCTGTCACGATCAACGTGGGGCGCGCTGGGGCCGCCAGCCTGGATGTCATACAGGTGGGCAGGCCCGCCACCGAGGCGGGTCTGGTGAGGCCCCCTCGAGGCTGATTGGAGGGGGGGGCTCCGCCTTAGGGTACTGGGGGCTTCATTCAAAGCCCCAACTGTTAGCAGGAAACATTCTGAGGGTGCCCAGCCCTTGGTGGCAAGAGGCTTGTGATCACCTTCTGGCAAGGACTGTGAGCAGGGCCGTGGCCGGTGAGCCCCGTCCTTGGGACCACCTGACTTGGCCCCTGTGGTGGCAGGAGGTGGAATATGTGAAGGAGGAGGCCAAGATGGTGTACCTGCTCGAGTGCCTGCAGAAGACACCGCCACCTGTGAGTGCTGGCCAGGCTGGCCCAGGACCCCGGGGGCAGGGGCGAGGGCCATAGGGGCAGCACACGGGGGAGGCTGGGGACGCTGGGCAGAGGCGGTCCCCGGGACAGGCTGGCCTTTCTGGACAGGTGCTCATCTTTGCGGAGAAGAAGGCAGATGTGGACGCCATCCATGAGTATCTGCTGCTCAAGGGGGTTGAGGCGGTGGCCATCCATGGGGGCAAAGGTCGGTGGCGCGTGCACACGCAGTAGCAGGACCTGTTGTCCTGACCCCTTCCCCTGCTTGGCTGGCCTGCCACCGCTCCCCGGACTCCTGCTATCGCTCTGACAGCGCCCACCTGACCCTCCCCAGACCAGGAGGAGCGGACCAAGGCTATCGAGGCATTCCGAGAGGGCAAGAAGGATGTCCTAGTGGCCACAGACGTAGCCTCCAAGGGCCTGGACTTCCCTGCCATCCAGCACGTCATCAATTACGACATGCCTGAGGAGATCGAGAAC
This sequence comes from Pteronotus mesoamericanus, assembly GCF_021234165.1. Lineage (NCBI taxonomy): Eukaryota > Metazoa > Chordata > Mammalia > Chiroptera > Mormoopidae > Pteronotus > Pteronotus mesoamericanus. The sequence goes on along the minus strand of NW_026555084.1, from coordinate 32,648,086 downwards.
TACGGTGGGAGCTGGTAGGACTGGGGCGCGGGCCGGGCCCCAGGCCCGGGCAGTGTGCCAGAGGCTGTTTGCTCTCCCTGCAGTGCACAGGATCGGACGCACCGGCCGCTCAGGAAACACAGGCATCGCCACCACCTTCATCAACAAGGCCTGCGGTGAGTCTGCTGCCAGGGCCGCCTCGGCCGAGTTCTCTAGGTCCTGGCCACAGGGCCCAGGGTTGGACCTGACATTTCCCCACTGTTCCCACAGATGAGTCGGTGCTGATGGACCTCAAAGCCCTGCTACTGGAGGCCAAGCAGAAGGTGCCACCTGTGCTCCAAGTGCTGCACTGCGGGGACGAGTCCATGCTGGACATTGGAGGTGACTGCGGAACGGGAGACAGGAACCACGAAACAAGTCCATACCTCACATGGGTGGACAGCGGCAGGGGAGGGGGCAGGGCCTGGGGCGGGGACCCTGGCCCTGTCGCCATGCTGACCCCTATCTCTCTGTACCCTGTGCCCCCAGGAGAGCGTGGCTGTGCCTTCTGCGGGGGTCTGGGCCATCGGATCACCGACTGCCCCAAACTTGAGGCGATGCAGACCAAGCAGGTCAGCAACATTGGCCGCAAGGACTACCTGGCCCACAGCTCCATGGACTTCTAGCCACCTGCTGTGCCTCCTCTCAAGAGGCCTCCGTCCCTGGATTCCAGCTGCCTCCTGTACACCAGCCCCTGGACAAGAAACCAGCACCTGGGCCCAGCTGGCCTAGGCTGGCCAGGCCACACCTGGTGGCCTGCCCTCTGTGCCCTTGGAATTCATATTCTTGCTCCTCTGACCCTATTAAAGCACAAGCATCTCAAGCTTCAACCCTAGCCCTGCCTCTGTGCTTCGCCTTGCCTGCCACTGCTTCCTGGCAGCCTCGCCCTCTGATCCCCAGAGCCCTTCTGAGGCAGGGCCGGAGCGTCTCCCACACCCAGCTGCCTCAGCTGTGGAAGGAGGCATCTGGCTGACCCCTCCCACCCCCGCCCAAGCCAGCTGTATTCCTGACTGGCGGCACCCCGTCGGTGGACAGGGAGATTCTGTGGTCAGGTTTTGGGTCCCTCTGGTTGGCTGTCGCAACCCCCAGCCTCCCTCTTGTCAGTGGTGTGAGGCTCCTGGGGCTCCTTGGGAGGCTGCTTCCTGCCTCCGGCCCCTTGCTCCTGGAAGGGACCCCCTGTTCTGTGTGCTGCAGGGAGCAGGTGACACAGGACTGCCACTCAGGCCATAAGCACTCCCTGGCACGCTCTGTGCGAGGCTCTCTGCCGGGCATCTCACAGGTGAGCAGGAGAGACCAGGGGTGAGGAGCATGGGCAGGCGGCAGCCCCGAGAACGTCGGCAAGTGGACAGGGACTTCGGCATCTGGCGGGGAGAGCAGAGAGCCGGCCCCACTGGTGGCTCCTCTGCCAGGCGCTTAGTGTGCAGGCCACACGCTTGTCCCAGCAGGACAGCAGTTGCTCAAGCCATGTTTGTCACTCGTGTGGCCTTGAGCAAGTTACTTAATATTTCTGAGCTTTGATTTCCTCATCTTTGAAATGGCAGAACGCAAAGATCAGGGGTGAGGCTGCAGCTCTGGGCCACCGGTCCATGTGCGGCGCAGAGCCAGGTGCAGGAGGTCCTTGGAAAAGGTTTCCTGAGCAGCTACACACTCCGTATGTGACCCCAGACTGTATTTCTCGGCTCGTTTACATGTTTATTTCCAGAGGTGATATTGAACGAATGACATGAGGCCTTTCCAGAATTCAGATCCATTTCCAAAATGCAGAGCCAAGATAACCGGCCTCTGGCAAGGCAAGGCAGGAAAAAAAGGAAAAAGCCCCTAGCAAGAAGCAGCAGCGAAACTTAAAAAGAGCATATGAGTCTCTTGGGACCCGTTGGGGGTGTGCCCCGTGCACTCACGTGGCCTGGCTGCTCACAAAGGCCTGGGGCTCCCTGCAGGGCCTGTGCTCCCAGACAGCGTGTGGCGGCCAGGGGGGCCTGAGAGGAAGCAGCCGCCGGCACCCAGAGGAGCACAGCGGTGAGGGGCACCCTGGAGGCTGGGCGGGGGGTCAGGACGCAGCGCCGCCTCGAGAGCTGGGCTGAGGAGCCGGGGCCAGACCCGAGGGCAGTGGGGAGCCAGGAAATGCTGAGGAGGGGGTGGGGGGCCGGGGGTCTGGTTCAAAGGGGAGGCGCACCAGCTGGCTGGCGCTGGACAGGGGCTGCGAAGGAAGGAAGAGAGAGCAAGTGTTAGAAATGCTCCGAGACAAGTTCCAGCTGATCCCGCGGGGCTGCAGGTTGGAAAGCAAGGAGTTTGCCAGCCTGGCGGTGCGGAACCCGGCCTGCCCGGAGCGCACAGCTGCCCCCTGGGGGAGACAAGGCGGGCTGGGCCTGCAGGGACGGCCTGCAGGTCAAAAGCTCACCCCACTCCCGCCTGACCCAGCTGCAGGGCGGGGCGCTTGCCCCCGGGTGGTCAGAGGCCCCGCGGGGCCTGGGTGGCCACATGGCCTGTGGGAACCTGAGGGAAGAAATAAGGGGTGCCCCCACCCCTAACCTAGCTCCCTCCCCGAAGAAGGGGCTCCCCTCCCCCAGTCACGAAGCTGCCTCTCTGGAGAGAGGGAGGGGAAGTGGCCAGAAGGGGAAGTGTGAGGAGTTCCCCTCAGCCGTCACCAGTCTCCTCAGGCCCTTGGAGTGGCGGCCCCGGGCCCGCCGTGGCCATGGAGCCTCTGGAGACCCCCATCAAGGACGGCATCCTCTACCAGCAGCACGTGAAGTTCGGCAAGGTGGGGACCCTGGCTGCCCAGGATAATCTGTGGGCCTCCGCCCCAGCCTCAGGCAGCCCCCTGGGAGGCTGGGGGTGGGGGTCAGGGTGGGGGATCCACCTCAGGTGTGGGGGTGGGACAGAGCCCCATCCTCAGCTTGGGCGGGTGGGCTGAGCCTCGATGGGGCTTGGGGAGACCAGGCCTCATTTTTAGATGGGGAAGCCGTGAGCCGGGGAGAGGGTCCCAATGGTGGGGTGGGCAGAGCTGGAAGGTCTGGCGAGTCCCGTGAGGGCTGGGACCACGCTGGAGGGGCCCCCGGAGGCAGAGCCCTGCCGAGCAGCAGAGGCCTGGCTCCTCCCGGCCTGTCACGGGACACAGCGAGGTTCGCCCTCCTCAGGCTGCCGGCCCTGCAGCCCTGCACCCCCGCACCCCTGCAGCTCAGCTGCAGCTGCTGGCCAGGCAGATAAACGGTCCGTTTCCTTTGCTTGACGCTATTTGCATGTTTCCTTCCTTGCTATCATGAGAATAAGGCCTCCCTCCCACCACAGTCCTAGTTCTGTGGCCCAAGTGACCTTTAGCGGGGAGGGGCACCAACATAACAGCAATGTCAGGGCGTCTGTTCCAGCCAGTGGGCCGTGTACAGACGTAATCCAGTGGAGCACCGATCTCACGTTGTCCTGCCTGTTTGAGAGCCCGGGACACTCGTGCTTATGGGGGTACCAGTCAGGAAAAGGTGGGGTGGGTTTACACGCAGGGCTCTCGAGCCCCTGCCTGGCTGGCTGCTGTGAGGCCTCCTTCTCCAAGGTCCTGAGGGCTTAGGGGGTAGAGGCCGGCCTGAGCCCTGCTGCAGCGCGGGTCTTCACCCCCACCCTCATCTCCCGCAGAAGTCCTGGCGGAAGGTGTGGGGTCTTCTGTACGCAGGGGGCCCATCAGGTGTGGCCCGGCTGGAGAGCTGGGAGGTCCGGGACGGCGGCCCGGGGCCGTCGGGCGACAGGCCTGCGGGCCCCAGCCGCCGCGGGGAGCCGCGGGTCATCCGCCTGGCCGACTGCGTGTCCGTGCTGCCGGTCGACTGCGAGAGCTGCCCCCGGGACACCGGTGCCTTCCTGCTCACCACCACCGAGCGGAGCCACCTGCTGGCTGCACAGCACCGCCAGGCGTGGATGGGCCCCATCTGCCAGCTGGCCTTCCCGGTGAGCATGGGGCAAGCGGGCGTCCAGGGGCTGGCCGGGCGCTGCCTCGCCCCCACCCAACCCGCCCCATATTCACTCACATCCCGTCACTCGGCAAGCACCTGCCAGGAACCGAGGAGCCTGGGAAACAGCCGAGAAACCACAGAACAAATCGTGGGTGGCCATACATGCTGTGGAGAAAATGAAAGGCCAGGGCGGGCCCAGGAGTGACCCAGGGGACGTCAGGCAGAACGGCCCAAAAGGCCTCTCAGGAGGGGCAGGAGGCCTGAGTCCTCAAGGACAGCCCAGCAGGCAAACATTTGAGGAGAGTGTCTCAGGCGGAGGCCCGAGGAGCCCCGGACAGGGCAGGGGCAGCGTGAGCAGAGGCCCCGAGGCGCGGAGAAGTGTGGCGTGGCAGAGGGCGCGGGGCGGGAGGGCCCGGGGGAGGCCGAGGCAGAGGGTTCGGTGGGAGTGGCTGCAACCAGCCTGGGCCGCGTGTGGGGTTCGGGGTTTTGTTCTGAGTGACGGGAGAAACCTTGAGGTTCTGAGCCAGGGGACTGAGCTTTCAAGCTTAGCAGGGTCTGTGATGGGCCAAAAGGAAATAAGTCTGGTGGGTTCCTCTGTGAGCGAAAAAGTTATCATATGACCCAGCAGTTCTCAAGAGAATGGAAACAGATGTTTAAACAAAACCTGTGCAGGAATGTTCAGAGCAGCACTATTTCCAATAGCCGATAGGTACAAACAATCCAAGTGCCCGGCAGCCAGTGATAGATAAACTAGATATGGTCTGTCCATACAATGAAACGTTATTCAGCCATAAAAAGGAATGCAGCGCTGACACGCTACATGGCACTGCGGATGAACCGCGGAAACATTACTCGAAGCGAAAGAAGCCAGACACGAAAGGCCACCTAGTGTGTGATTCCATTCACGTGAAATACCCAGAATAGGCAGGCCCATAGCAACGGGGAGCAGGCTGGGGGCAGGGAGGAATGGGGCGTGGGTACGGGTTTCCATGCAGAGAGACGAATGGTTCTGGAACTAGTTAAAGGTGATGGTCGCATAACCTTGCGACTTTACTAAAAAGAACCCTCTGAATTGTACACTTTAAAATGGTAAATTCTACATTATATATTTATTTTTTTAATTTAAAATTATTAATTAAAAATTGTTTTAAAAAGAAAAGGGAATTAACAGGAGAAAGGAGACCAGTGAGGGACCTGCGGCATTTGGCGCCAGCCATGCTGCTGTGGGCTGGAGCGGGGCGGTCGCGGTGGAGGTGCTGAGAGTCGGCCTGAAGGACGTGAGGGTGCTCGGGGCAGGGAGGGGTGAGATGGTGCCAGGATGGGTGGCCAGGCGACTTGTCTTACCCCTGAAGCCCCTGCGCCTTCGCTGCTCTAAGCTATGGAGGTCACCCAAGGGCTGGCCTGGTCTTTGGCCTAGTACCAGGGTGAGAGGGCCGTGCTGTCGTGTGTCCCTGCTTTGCGGCTCTCAGCACCCTCCAGGGGGAAGGGTAAGGATGCAGGGTGGGGAGATCGGCTCAGAGGGGTGCCCAGGGTTGTGCAGTGTGTCAGGACAGAGCTGGGACTGGTACCAGGTCCCCAGTTCTACTTGTCAGAGTCCCGGGTGACATCTCTCCCCATGAAAAAGATGCAGGAAGAGGTTTGGTGGGGGGACTCTAACCTGTGACCTTAACCCGTTCCTCAGGGCACAGGGGGGGAATGTGTCACCGGCGCAGGGGAGGCGGAGGCTCCCAAGCGGAGCCCGGTCCCCATGGAAGAGAACTCCATCTACTCCTCCTTGCAGGAAGGTGAGTGGGGGAGGTGCAGGGAAAGGCTCCGCCCTGCCACACCGGGGCTGGGCCTCTTGGGGACCATGGCGGCCACGCCCTCTGCTTGCAGTGGACAAATTCCCGGTGGTGGTGCAGAGGACAGAGGCAGCTGCCCGCTGCCAGCTGAAGGGGTCTTATGTCCTGCTGCTGACCCAAGACGCCATCCAGCTGAGCGAGCCAGCCAGCTCGCTGGCCCTCTACACCTGGCCCTACCACTTCTTGCGCAAGTTTGGCTCCGACAAGGTGAGGCACCGAGCCTGCCCTAGTGGTCACAGGGGACACTGGGAAGCAGGGGACCCCTGGCCGCTGACCCACCCGTGTCGCCCATTACCAGGACTTGTTCTCCTTCGAAGCTGGCCGCCGCTGTGACTCAGGCGAGGGCTTCTTCGCCTTCAGCAGCCCCCGAGCTCGAGACCTGTGCGGGGTCGTGGCGGCTGCCATCGCGCGCCAGAGGGAGCGGCTGCCTGAGCTGGTGGGGTCCCGGCCCTGCCCCCTGCCTCGGGCCACCTCCCTGCCCTCGCTGGACCCCCCTGCAGAGCTGCGGGAGTTGCCCCCCGGGCCTGAGCCTTCAGGCTCCCGCCGGGTGCGCCTGGCCGAGCCTGGGCCCCAGAGCCTGCCGCTGCTGCCTGTGGAGGCTGGGCTGTACGCGGCCGTGTGCAAGCGGGCCAGCGGACCCCCGGTCGCCGCCGAGCACCTCTATGAGAACCTGTGTGCCCTGGAAGCTGGCTCTGCACCACCCGACTTGGGGTGCCCTGCAAAGGAGAGCCCCGGTGCCTGCAGCCCACCGGCCAGCCCCATCTACCACAACAGCGAGGACCTGGGCTGGCCCGGCCCGGCCCATGACAGCAGCCTGGAGGCACAGTACAGGCGGCTGCTGGAGCTGGAGCTCGGCAACAATGGTGACGAGGCAGGGGTCTCTGGCCGCCAGGCAGGCTTCAAGGCCAAGCTGGTGACGCTGCTGAGCCGTGAGCGGAAGAAGGGCCCCGCCCCCTGCGACCGGCCCTGAACACTGCCTATTGTGGCCCTGTGGCTTGGGACAAGGGGATGAGCAAACAACAGGTGTCCAGGGACAGGGCCCCGTATCCGCTCTGGCCTCAGGGACAAGGCAGATGTTGTGCGGCAGCCTCCCCGTGCCCTGCCCCCCCCCCCCCCCCCCCCCCAGTGTACAGTGTACAGGTCGGCTGAGAATAAAGCCTCTAGCTCCCTGCTCCACCCTGCCTTGTGGCTCTCGGCCGCGCCACACCTCAGCCCCTGCAGTGGCGCCTGGGGCCCTCACAGGCACACAGACCCTGCCTCACAGGTATTGCAGCAGACGCCAGTGTCCTCTGCTGGGCTCTGGGGGCGTGGCTGACCTGGACCTGACCTCTGCTCCCAGCGGTCTCAAGTCCACGCCAGCGAGCGGCCAGGATGCAGACAGCGTGGCCCCGTGTGCACCCGCGCCGGACAGTGGGCAGAGGAGGAGGGAGGTGCTCTCTGCATGGATCTCGAAGGGCAGGCAAGCCTGTACCAGGCGGGCGGGGAGCCCTAGGGCTTCCAGGCCAAGAGTGAGCGCACAAGGCACAGAGGGGAAGGGAAGAGCGTGGACATAGAGGGCTCCAAGGGGCGGAGGGGAGTTAGTGGCTGAGCCTGAGAAGCCTGACTGTCCTGCAAAGATCTTGGTGTCACCCTCAGCAGAGGGACATTCAGACTCTGGAAGGAGCGGAGGGGAGGCCAAATTTGAGGGAGCCCAGCTGGAGCCTGGGAGGCCTGGGCTGAGGAGAGGTGGATGGGGGCGGGGAGAAGGTGATGGGGTGGCTGGAGGGGCGGGTGCAAGGGACTCAACGCACGTGCATTCCCCAAAGCCCTGCACCTGCTGAGACGCCCGAGTGCGTGGACACTCTGGGGAAGAGTGGCCTCGGTTCCCTCAACTGCCCAGGCTTGAGAGCAAATTATGCAGCAGGCATGCACTCGTTCGTGTTTCGCTGCGCGTTTCACCTCGTGCCTCCTCTGCGCCAGGCACTGGTGACATTGCTGTGTCCCAGGAGCCTCCACCCCAGAGGGAGGTAAACATGTCTCAGGAAGACTTCAGTGCCTTCTGTACTGTCCTCCCCTCGTGCGGCTTCCTGTCACCACCCCTGGGGCCTCCCAGTACACAAGAACATGACCTGGGGAACTGGCCTCCTGGCCCCCAGACCACAACTCTGCCTCAGTGCACCACACCCTTGGCACACCCTGAACTTTGTCTCCATGGTGGTGACGCTCCATCGTCACTTCAGAGTGACACAATCTTATTTCCAAGCATCTGCCTCTGGCCCCCTCCTTCCCTCTTCCTGGCCCACTTCCTTTGGCGTGGCAATGCGGCTCGTCCCCAGCTGCCCGGAACTGGAGTGACCCTCCATCGCTATCTGCATGGCTGCTGTCCACTCTGCTGTCCTTGTCCCAGTTAGATTCTGTGCTCCACCCCCTCGCACTCCTCTCTCCTTCCATCGTGTTTGTCCAGAAAGGCTCCAGCCTTGGGTGGACCTGACTTTCCTCTGTATCTGGCAGCTTCCCACGGCCAGAGAAATTCATGTAACCAGGCCGATTGCGCTGTTTTTACCAGAGCGATCTCAAGCCTCACGTGGGCAGGCTCTCCGGCTGCGCAGACAGCCTGCGTCCCAGGCAGCTGATTTCCCCTCACCGCGACCTTCACACCTCCCCCCACCTCCCTGTCCATTCTTACCTTGCAGATAGACACCTGACAGAGGTGGGCACCCTCCACACACCTCCACTCATATAACATCGACTGTCAACTGTAATTGAAAAATTTTAAAAATAATAGAAAAAAATGTTCACTTAGCCTTGGCTGGTGTGGCTCAGTGGATTGAGCACCGGCCTGCAAACCAAAAGGTCACTGGTTCAATTGCCAGTCAGGGCACAGGCCTGGGTTGCAGTCCAGGCCCCCAGCAGGGGCGCATGAGAGGCAACCACACAGTGATGTTTCTCTCCTGCTCTTTCTCCCTCCCTTCCCCTCTCTCTAAAAAAAGAGGTGAACACCCTCCACCTCCCACCACCTCACCTACAAGTGCACCAGCATCTGCACGGGCTCCTTCCTGACCTACTTCCTGTTCCCAAGGCGGGTGCTCTGGCCCCGGCTCCTCCCACCTCACAGTTCAGCAAATGGTTCTGAGCTGTCCCCTCTCTCCTCGACCCATTAATCTCATCGTTTTCATCATCATCATTTCCAGCCACACATCTGTAAAAGAAACCTTTCTTTGACTTCAAATCCTCCCCACTTCTCTGTTCCTCGTCATGGAAAAAGAAGTCAAAAGAGTTGATTTCCTCTCCTTTCCACTCTCACTTCCCATTCGCCCTTCCACCAGCTCCAGTCTCCCAGGGGTGCCCACCACTCCACCACATTGCTGTTATCGGGGTCGCCAACCTCCATGTTCTCCAAAATAAAAGCAACCCAGACTCTCCTTGTGACTTGGACGCTCCCAACTTCTCAGCTGCACTCGGCAGCCCTCCTTGACAGCCGTCCTCTGCCCGAGTGCTGCCTGGGCTCTGGCCTCAGAGTCAGTGTAGCTCCGCCCTGGCTGCACACGGAATCCCCTGGGAGTCCTTGAAAAATGCCCAGGCCTGGGCCCACACCCAGGGGCTGGGGCTTCAGTCTGGCAGGGCCATTGCCGTGCTTGCCCAGGCGATGACAGTGCGTGTCCAGGTTGAGAACCGTGGCCCTAAGTGAGCCGATCCTGTCTCTCCATCTCACAGAGCAAAGGCACTTCATCACCGCTGGCCTCTCCCAGGAGCTCTGGATTTAAGTGCAACCGGGTGCTAGATTCTGGGTGTCTAACATGCATCTCCAAATGTCACGTGTGAAGGGAGGATGAGGGACAGGTGATCTGTGCAGTGCTGTCCCAGGGTGTCTGTGGCCACAGGGGGCAGCCCGGAAGGATAGTGAAGCCACAGTTGGGGGGCGGGCAGATTTCGGCCCCACTGTGGATGCTCCTCCTGATAATAAGGTGCTCTCGGGAGCAATCAGGCGGCCTGCCGTAGAGCAAGCTGCGGGGGGGCTCCCATTAAGGGGGGCTGCAGCAGGGACCACTCTGCTCCAGAGTGCAAGCCTGCCCTTGCCAGCAGAGCAAACTCCAGTTCAACCGCAGGTTACCCACAGAGTCAAGGACATGGCCAGGACTAGAACCCAGGACTCTGGGTACCCAGTCTGGCATCCTTTCCGTTAGTAAAAATCTAAGCGTCTTTGTTTCATGGCTGTTGTTCTGAGGTTCCAACCAGGATGGAAGACAAAGTGTTTGGAAACCTCCAGGACTCTAGGGGCCTTGCTTTGGAGCTGCAAGTGTCCTGGCCACCAGGGGGCACTGCGTCCTAGCCCAGGACCTGTTTCTACCCAGGGGCACCTGTGCTGGGAGCTGGGGTGGCTTCCTCTAGGCCTGAGCCTTGCTTGCACAACAGGCTCAAGCAACTGGCTGCTGGGGTCCCGTCTGCTGGAGGATTGCCAGGACCCCCAGGCCGCCCTTTCTTCCTTTGCTCATTTGCTGTTTCACTTTCTCAATTCTTCCTTCATCCTCACGGTGTGAAGGCACTGGGGAAATGGTACACAAGACAGAGGAGCCCCTTGCTACCCTGGGACTGACATTCTAATGGGGACAAAGGGCAATGAAGAAACAAATACTTAATAAATGTCATATGGAAGTAAGTGCCATGGAGGAAAAGAAAGCAGGATAAGGGACTAGTGCATGACGCAGGTGAGGCGTCAGGGGCTGCCATTTTAGACAACCCGAGCAAGGAAGGCCCCTCAGAGGCCGCATCTGAGCAGAGAGGCCTGAGCAAAGTGACAGCGCCTGCCGTTTGGACACCTGGGCAGAAGTGTTTCAGGCAGAAGGTCCCAGGCAGCCAGGTGCTTGGCATGTTTGAGGAACAGGGTGGCTGGAGTGAAGTAACCAAGGAGGGCAGTGGTGGGAGGCTGAACCAGTTTATTAACGTCACGTGCATCTTAAGGCCTTTAGTTTTATTTTAGGTGCAACATTTTAGGAATGCTAAAAGCTAAGAGTGATGTGGTATCATTTTTGCTTTAAAAATACCACTTTGGTTGCCACGGGGAGAAAATTCTGGAGTGGACAAGGGTAGAAGCAGAGAGATCTGTTAGGAGACTATTAGGGTTTCCAGGCACCAGATGAGTGGCAGCAACACCAGCGGCAGCGGTGATCACAGGTGGAACATGGCCTGAAGGCGGCATTTGCAGAATCGAGAGTATGACAGAGAAGGAAAAGGAAGGATCACTTCATAGTTTTTACTGGGCCAGGATGACAAATAGTGCAGCCATTTATTGAGGTGAGGGAGGAGTGAGGGAGGTGAGAAATCACAAGTTTAAATTGGGACATGACGATTTGAGAGCTCCAGTAGGCATGCAAGTAGAGATTGGGCAGGTGGTTGGATCTGAGAGTCTGGAGCTTTTTGGCAGAGGTCAGGGCTGGACATATAATTTGGGAGTCCTTGGCATGTAGGGGTTATTGAAAGCCACAGGGCAGGATGAAGTCTCAGAGTGAGTGTGGAGCAGAAAGATCCAAAGGCCAGGCTGGGAGGCCGATGACAAGTCTCCATGGGAGGTGGAGAAGGAGCAGTTGGGGGGGAGGGGAGCACGAAGCCAGGGGAAGAGGAAGTGCACCTGCCGTGCCCCCAGGCGGTCAGAGGAACGCCGAGGGAGCACCACTGATTTGATAACTGTAGGTTATTGGAGACGTTGAGAAGAGGGAAGTCATTCAAAGGACTGGGGGGAACAAGAGCCTGACTGGAGTGGGTTCAGGAGAGAATGGGGGAAAGCAAGTCGAGACAGGGCCACAGATAACTCCTTCGAGGAATTTTACTCTCAAGGGGAGGAGAATAAAAGAGCCTTAGTGGGGAGGGAAGTGGGGTCAGGAGAGAACACTAGATTCTTACAGCAGCTTTTGCCTGTGAGGGGAGTGACACAGCAGAGGGAAACGTGATGATGGCGGAGGGGGAGAACAGCAGGGGCCATGTCCTCAAAGGGGCTCAGGGGTGGGCGCCTGTTCCCTCGCCGGCAGGCTCCCCTCCCCGCTAAATTTCCCCCTGCGCCTGCACTGATGAGGGGGTGGAGGCGGCAAAGTGGAGACTCTGACACGTTCCTAGCGGCGGCGCTGCCCTCTCTGGGTACTAAGACATAGCCCATCGCAACAATATGGGGTCCCCGCTGAGCTGTGGTCTCAGGGGAGTGAGGGCAGGGCCACAGGTCAGGCTCAGGAGCCAGCCAACAGCCCTCTCCACTTCTGTCTGCTCCTGCCATGATTTTCTGCCTTCCACAGAATCAGTGTTTTGCAAACCTAGCTTCAAGCTCCCCTGTTACCCCCTCAACTAACCCCATTTCGATATGCGGCCCTCCACCAAGTCCCTCCGATTTAGAAATTCTGGAGCCGCCAACGTCTGAGCCTCAACTCCAAACAATGGCAGTCCCCAGGACGGCCCTGAGAGGCGAGTTATTACTATTTTTTGTATCCTCACATGAAGACATGAGTATTGATTTTAGAGAGAGGGGAAGTAGGGGGAGAGAGAGAGAGACATCGATGTGAGAGGCAGCGATCGGTTGCCTCTAGTATGGACGGAGACCGAACCGCAACCTAGGAATGTGTCCTCACCGAGAATCAAACCCCGACCTTTTGGTTTATGGGACTACTCTCCAACCTACTGAGCCACACTAGCTAGGGCGAGGCGAGTATTAATTGTCCCATTTTTCCGAGATGGAAATTAAGGTTCAGAGACGATCGTTTCCGAAGGCTGCTTTCTTTTCACTCGCCAGCGGGAGGCGCAAGCTGCTGGGTGCCAGACCTCTGCCAGACCCCGCCCAGGCCCTGCCCAGGCCCCGCCCCAAGGAGGGGATTCGGGAGGCCTTGTTTTCCACCGCAACTGGGGACCAGACTTCGTGATTGGGCAAGCGGAAGGATTGGGTGGGGCTTCCCTAGGCGGGAGCGGCCGCTCGTGGGCGTGGCTTTTATGGGCGTGGCCTCAGGCACCGCCCCTTCCCGCGGGCTCAAAGCGGGCTGCGGCTGCGGGGGCGGGGTCAGAACGCGGCGGCTGATCCCAAGGTGGCCCCTTGGAACCTGGCGCTGAGCAGCGCCCCGGCGGGGCAGAGCAGGTACAAGCGACTGCAAGGGGCGTCTGGGGCTGAGCCATGCAGGGATCAGGGGGCTGCTAGGGACCACAGAAGGCACTAGGGGTCGTGGCCAGCGCTGAGCTTCCTCCCGCGGGCCCAGGCTCCTGCCCCTGCCTCGGACCCCGCCTCCGCCTCCGCCTTCCTGCGGCGAAGCCGGCTGCGGCTGGTCCGATTGGCGCCTGCGCTTCTTCACGCGCCCGGGACTTGGTCGCGGCAACGGGCCCGGGCGGGGGTCCGGGGGAAACTGAGTCACATCCGTATGATAGCAGGCGTGTGTGGTAAGCACCACTTCCACTGGGCTCTAGGATGAATCCCCTTCCTGCCCAACCCATGGGGTCCCAACCCCCACCAATCTCTCCAGGGGCCGCATCCCCGCCGTTCCCCCAGCCCCCTGCGTCTAGGGGGTCCCGCCTGGCTACCAGCAGCCTCGACCGGTCTCGGAATGGCTAGGACCCGCTCCAGCCGTCTCTTTCCCCACCCCTCCCCCTCGAGTCCCAAACCCCCGGGTGCTCCCTCCGCTGGCTCTCTGCACAGTGTCAGCTTACACGCCTTATATAGTCCGAGCAGGCTCCAGCCAGAGGCCTGCCTGCCGGGATCTGGGGGCGGGGGAGAGGAGCGCCGGCCCCTGACTCACCCCATCCGTCGGGGGCTCAGAGCTGGCTTGGGGGGAGGTCATGCCACTTTAGCTCTGCGGCCTGCTCCTTGGTGCAAAGAACCTCAGGCCTGGATGCGGGCTCTCTTACCCTCCCAGTCCTCACAGGAGGGAGGTTGGCTCTGTCTTTCCAAAGTGAGATCTGCTAGACAGCAGCCCAGGCAAACCTGACAAGGTGCTTGCTTGCCTACCCGTTCCCTGGGTGTGCTCAGCGTCTTCCCGTGCCTGCCTGGCACCAGTCCAAGGCTGGTGTCCGGAGCTGCACCTACCTTGCGCTAGCATGTGGGCTACAAACCTTTCTTTCTTCTCAGGAGCAAGCACCATGGATTCCTTCAAGGTGGTGCTGGAGGGACCAGCCCCTTGGGGCTTTCGACTGCAGGGGGGCAAGGACTTCAATGTGCCCCTCTCCATCTCCCGGGTGAGCCTAGGTTGGGGGAGGGGCTCCCTCAGAAGTCTTTGGGTGCTCAGGTCTCTCGTGGGTGATGGGAGGAGTCTGAGCCAAGGCCAATAGATCACGAGGTGTCCAGGTTCAGATGTGTGGGTGGCACCTGCCAGAAGGACTACTAACTGGGTGAATGGAGAGGAGCCCCCACACTTTTCCAGCACTGCACTCCCAGATGCCGTTCCACAAAGCCCCCAGAGCCACCTCTGAGGCCCCGGGAATGACCATTCTGCAGGAGGGTGAGGTCTCTAGAAAGTGATCAGTCTGCTTGAGGGAGCGATGCAATACTTGGAGCCTGGCCGCAGGCAGAGTGCTCTGACTGCGAGATCTCACTGCAGCCTGACTGCTACCCAGGAAGTAGCCGTTATCATCATCCTGTTTTCCCAGATGAGGGAACTCGGGGCTGAGAGGTGAAAGGGCTCCTTCCAACATTCCATGGCCAAGCAGGGATTGGAATTCCGACACTGGGATGGTCTGCAGTTTTTGCGGGGGGTGAAGGGGGGGCATAGTTTCTCCAGCCTAATGAGGACCTGCATTCCCACCCACTGGTCCCATTCAGGATATAGTGGCCTTTGACCCCATGTGGGTGTGGAATGGTCTCTAGGGCTCTGACTTCAGCCCCTGAAAGCCTGCCCTGGTAGGGGCGGAGCTGGGGGCTGGCTCCTCCCTGTGGCAGGGGGGTTGCCTTATAAGTCCAAGAATGCAGCCCCACACTGGGATGGCCAGCTGGTGGCTGGAGTCTGCAGAACCAAAAATGGCTGGCCTAGGCTTGGACCCCTGAACCCCACTAGTGGGTGCCTCAGCCGGTGACCACCAGGCCACAGCTCTGGCTGTAGGGTCAGGTGTCGGGTACAGAGAACTAACTGCCTGCCCAGATACAGCGAGGCCAGCCCTTGGGCTGGTGTTTCTGACTGCGGTCTTGGGGTTATGAGGGGGCGGGGAATTCCTGCGCCCAGTGGGCCGGTCCAGAGAGGCCCACCCAGGCACCCTGTGGGCAGGCAGCTGTTGGCAGGAAGCCCAGAGCAAGCACAGCCCGGTGGGGGCCAGAAGGTTGTCCAGGCACTGCCCAGAGGGTGGGCAGTGGAGTCTGCCTGTGGGAGCTGGGCTTGGTGGCCATGGCAGGGAGGCCGTCACTGTTTTTTCCAGGGACTTTTCCTCGGTCTCCCCTGGAAACTGCCCGGCCAGCAGGGCAGCTAAGGGCAGTGGTCCTCCTACCACACGCCCACGCCTGTACAATCCTCAAGCCCTTCTGGCCATGAAAACCCACCCTATCCTCCCCTCTTCGGGAAAGCGCTGGCCAGTGTGGCTGGGGAGCCCCAGGCCTTAGCTGGCCTCTGAGCCTGTTTCGTTGGTGGGGATGGGCAGCCTAGTATCCTGGGGGATGGACTTTCCAGATGTGGCCTGTTGGGGGCACTCTTGGCTCCCTTGTCAGCGGCCCCAGCTTGTGGGTGGGGCCACCAGCTAAGCACAGCCCTGGAATTGGACCTGGGCCCTAGTGAGTGGGTGGGGTGGTCTTTTATGAGCTGGGCGTCCTTCTCCCACTCCCCTGACCCCAGTATGGAGGGAGGAGGGAGGGGCTAGGGCTGGCTGGGGGCCCAGGCCTGGGAGATGAGGTAACGTCTGGGACTGGGGAGGTTGGGCTGCTCAGTGGAGCCCTCAGGCTGACTCACCCCTCACCCCATGCAGTGTCCAGCCCCTGGCTTTCCCTCTCCTGGTCCCTCTGGCCTCCTCGCTTCTCTCCCCAGCCCTCTCCGCCCCTTCCTGCCCCCCTAGCTCGCCCTCTTTCCTCTCCACCTCTCTGACCCCTCCCGGATCCCGGATCCCTCCTGTGCTTCCTGTGCTGCTCACTCCCACTCCTAGGAAGGAAGTTGTCCCAATTCCACAGCCCCTCTCTGCTCACGCCGCCCCAAGACCCCCAGCTCAGGCTCAGCTCGCACCCTCCCAGGAGCCGGCCCTGTGGGTGGGGAGTGGCTGAGCCAGGTTTCCCTTCTACTGACTCACCATGACCTGCAGTAAGTCACTTCCCCTCAAGGGCGTCACTTCCCTAAACCCATTGTAAGGGCTTGGCCTGAACTAAAAGTGGGTAGGGGATCCAGGTTCCAGATCCAGCCAGGGGATCAGGGAGTCTTTCCTGGTCGGCTGACCTCTGAGTTGGGCCCCAGCGCTTGGCAGAGGCGGCCTGGTGTAGTGGAGTGTTAGGGTCAGGGTCCTGGCCCACTTTGTACCAGCTGGGCACGTTACTTAACCTCTCTGTTTTCCCATGTGTAAAATGGGCATAACCCCAGGCTCTGTGCCACAGGGTTGCTAGAAGATTCAGCGTCAGTATGTGGCAGCACTAGGTGCTCGATAAACCTAAGCCGTGTTGTTACTCCTCAGCGAGTGAAGAAGGGGTCACCCAGTGTCTTTCCCTTCCAGCCTCCCAAGCACAAAATAGCCATCAAACCCGTCTCTCCCTTCGTGCCCCAGGGCTATCATTCCCTGCGTCTACTCTCTGCCGCCCCTCTTTCTGCTTCAGCTCAGCCCGTGCGCCCGCACACCTGAGGAGCCTCAGGGGGCTTTTGGCAGCCTGAACCCCCCAGCCCCAGCCCCAGCCCCCAGTTGTGAAGTATGGCTCTCCCTTCTCGCACTTCCCCACAGAAGCCTACTCACCGTCGGGCCCTTTGTCCACCGGCCAGGCAGGCTGGGGAGCTCAGGCCCATGCACAGCAGTGCCGCCCTGCCTGGTTGCTCACGGCACCTGCTAACCTCAAGGCCCAGTTCTGGTTCCTTTCCACAGCCTTCGAGCCCTCAGAAGTGAACCCTTACTTCCTGGGCAAGACATACCCCTCCTGTCCCCAAGGCCCACTTCCCAGAAGCCATCCCTGGTGGTCTCAGCTCACACTGGTGGTGACCATTCCTTCCCGCCTGCTATTGCCCCTCATTTGCAACAGTAACCAGGGATCTCTAACCAGAGCCCAAAAGATTGGAGAGGGTAAATGGCAATTGAAGGCTTGGGTGACAGCCATTTACAGCCAAGAGGCCCCCGCTGACACGGTGGGCTCTCTTCGGTTAGGCATTGTTCCCTGGGAACCTCGAGATGATGCAGCCTATTCCTGGCCCTCAGGAGGTCCTGGCAGATCCCTGGAGGTCGTCGCAGCACAAGATGCTGGGAGTGAAGGAGTCGGCAAGAGAACCAGGGGTGCCAGAGAGGAACTTGCCACCTGCATAAGCCAGAGGGCACGTCTGGGGTGGAACAGCATAGGAAAGCGGCCAGTTGAGCTGAGACACTTGGGGTTTAGCCTGAGGGTGACGTCATGGCAGTTTCTGGACAGTGGGGAGGGTCATGAAGGTGAACATAAGCTGGGTGGTTGTGAAGCTCAGGTGAGCCCGCCACACCCCTCCCAGATCCCTTCAGTAGCCAACAGCTGCCGAAGGTACTGAGTGAAGAGGCCCCGGGTTCCAAAAGAGAGGCCGCTCAGGCAGGCCGACTGCTGTTGGCCGCCGCGTGGTCTGCAGTCTGGCACCCTGGTGACCCTCCTCTCTCCACAGCTCACTCCTGGGGGCAAGGCTGCACAGGCTGGGGTCGCCGTGGGCGACTGGGTGCTGAGCATCGACGGTGAGCATGCCGGGGGCCTCACGCACATCGAAGCCCAGAACAAGATCCGAGCCTGTGGAGAGCGCCTCAGCCTGGGTCTCAGCAGGTACGTGGACTCTGGCCCACCCAGCCGGTGGGTGACTTCGTCCTCGGCCCTCCCCTGTCACACCCCTCCTGGTTCTCTTCCAGAGCCCAGCCAGCTCAGAGCAAACAGCAGAAGGTAAGCGACAGCGTTGGACCATCTGGGTGGTGGTGGGGTGGGATTGGACCCCCTGCTGGCCTGCCCTCCCCACACAGCCGCCTGGGTACCCCCAACCCTGTCTGGTAGTAGGGGGCGGAAGATGGATTCCGGGAGAGTGAGGAGACCTGGGATTTGCGGGCGGGGGAGGGGGGGCGGGGGGAGCGGTGAGAGCGGTGCGGGTGGCTGCCGCACGGTCGGTCGGACCGCGCATGTCTGCCTGTCTGTCCATGCTGCCTTTGCCTGCCTCTGCCGGCCTGTGCTGCTCGCCGCACTCGTTGGCTGATATCATTGCTCCCAAATGGGCCCCTTAAAACCCAAGTCACCCCTCCCCCAAAACTTCATCCAGATGTGTAGGGGTGGGGTTGGAGCACCCCTCTCCACGGCCCTGGCCCAGGCTCCCCACACCCCGGCCGGCCCTGCCCGGCTCTGTCTCCGCCCAGGCCCTGACCCCTACCGCGGACCCTCCGCGGTACACCTTTGCACCCAGCACTTCCCTCAACAAGACGGCGCGGCCCTTCGGGGCGCCCCCGCTCGCTGACAGCACCCCGCAGCAGAATGGGTACGTCTGTCCTGCCCGCCCACCGCCCACGCTCTGTCCACCCGCTGCTGCTCTGTCCGCTCTGCACCTCAGCCCGGCTGGCACCGTGCGGCAGCGGCCCCTGGTGGCCGGGGCGGCGCCTGCAGGTTCAGGGCCCCTCCTGGGGGCTGTGGCTCCTGCCCAGGCGCTGCCCTCCCGGGAGCCCTGAGCCAGCCAGCACCCCCCGCTGGCGGCCGGGGTTGGGTGCGGTGTTGGGCCCACTGAGCCCCAGACACTCAGTGCAGCCTTGCTCCTGGCCGCTCTGACCCTTTGCCATCTTTCTTCTTCTCATGTGTCTGTCCCTTTTTTCCTTTATCTGTCCCATCTGTCTATTTCCTTCACAGGTGCAGACCCCTGACAAGTCAGTGAGCCCCCTCTGCTTGTTCCTCTCTTCCTTCCTGTTGGCATTCCGGGCAGTGGCCCCTCCCCACCCTGACCCTCACCCCTTTCGCCCCCCTCCCCCTCACTTGCCTGCCCCCTTGTCCGCCCAGCCCTGCCCTTCCCCTCTCCGGTCACCATAGCCCACAAGCGCAAGCTCCAGGGAGGGGCTGCCCCACTGCCCACCCCTCGCGCGAGGTTCTGAGCCACACCCTCCCCACAGACAGCCGCTCCGACCGCTGGTCCCAGACGCCAGCAAGCAGCGGCTGATGGAGGACACAGAGGACTGGCGGCCGCGGCCCGGGACGGGCCAGTCCCGTTCCTTCCGCATCCTCGCCCACCTCACGGGCACCGAGTTCAGTAAGTGGTGGCCCAGGGCAGGGCAGACTCTCCTTCTGGCCCCCAGCGTGGGCCGGGGCTCGGCCAGGGCTCGAGGCTGGGGTGGCCTCTGTCTTCTCTTGGTCAATGCCTGCCTCTGCCTTCTCAGTGCAAGACCCGGATGAGGAGCACCTGAAGAAGTCAAGGTACGAAGCGTGGCACCAGCCCCTCTTTCTCATCTCCTGCCTCTCCCATTCCAGCCACCGCCCTGTGTCTGCTCCTGGGGCCCCAGCCAGAGCTCTCCGATCTCCCTCCTGCCTTCCTGCCTTCCTGCCTTCCTGCCTCCCTCCTTCCCTTCCATCCTCCCTTCCATCTCTCCTTCCTCCCACTTCCTCCTCCTTCTCTCTGCCCCCCAGGGAAAAGTATGTCCTGGAGCTGCAGAGCCCACGCTACACCCGCCTCCGGGACTGGCACCACCAGCGCTCTGCCCACGTGCTCA
Source organism: Pteronotus mesoamericanus (assembly GCF_021234165.1). NCBI lineage: Eukaryota > Metazoa > Chordata > Mammalia > Chiroptera > Mormoopidae > Pteronotus > Pteronotus mesoamericanus. Next base: position 32,628,510 of record NW_026555084.1, on the reverse strand, counting down.
ACGTGCAGTCGTAGCCCGGTGCTGGCCAGCCAGCTGTCCCCTCTGCCTGTCTCTCTCTGTTCCTCCTGCCCCGGCACCCCCGGTGCCTCCAGCTTTTGCCTCCCTGACCCATCCTTTCCTGCCCCTGGACTGAACCTTCTGCTGGCCTGGCCCGGGCTGCCCGCCTGGCACAAGGCCTGGCTTCGTCTGCCACTGCCTTCCCTCTTTGCCCTCTGGTGCTGCCGTCTGCCAGGTCTGTGCTGGCTTGGGCATGGAAATAAACACTCTCAGTCCTGCTTTCTCTGCCTCTGTCTTCTGTCTTTGTGGGCTGCATTTGTGTTTTGGGTGTGGGGGTAACAGGTGGTTTAGACCCGGTGTGAGCCCTGCCAGGCTGGGTCTCAGTGGGAGGTGGGAGCTGACAAAGGGGCCCAGCCATCAGAGTGGGATCTCAGGGCTGGGAGGGTTCCAAGAGATGCCCCAGAAGCAAGAGCCCCCCCACCTCCCGGCCCCGTACAATAGATGAGCCCGCTGGAGCCTGACTAGCAGAAGCTGCCTCCCTCGCCCCTACGCCAGCGGAATCTGGAGTCCAGCCCAACAGTGTCGTGCACCCAGGCATCTCCCAGGGGACCAACAGGACCGAGGTTGGGGGGTGGGATCTCATTAGACCCAGTCGTACAGTGCCTTGAATGGCAGATCTTGCAGCCAGGTGCCCAGGACAGAAGCCCCAGTCCCAGCCTCAGCTACACCCCAGGAACCCTGGCCTGGTAAGAGAGAGTGGGCTTGGGCCTGGGGAAGGGTGGGTAGCCTCCAGCGGTACGGGGGTGGTGGGCCCCTCCAGGCCGCCCTAGGTTCTGTCCCCTGTCTTTTGGGGGTCCCTGGGCACTGCCCTGGAACCACTTTCCTTGGCCCTGGCAGGCCCGACCACCCCCAGCCCCACCAGCCGCCCGCCCTGGGCCGTGGACCCTGCATTTGCTGAGCGCTACGCCCCGGACAAGACGAGCACGGTGCTGACCCGGCACAGCCAGCCCGCCACACCCACGCCCCTGCAGAACCGCACCTCCATTGTGCAGGCGGCCGCTGGAGGGGGCGCCGCAGGGGGCGGTGGCGGCAGTGGCAAGACTCCTGTGTGCCACCAGTGCCACAAGGTCATCCGGTGGGTGGTCCTGTTCCTTCCCTGCTCGGGTCTTTCCTGTCCTGATGCCTGGTCCTAGTGTCTTTCTGGCCACTGCCCCCCAACCCCTCCATCTGTCTCCCTGCTCATCTCAGCTGCTGCTGCACGAGAACAAGGATTCAGTTCCCATCCGGAGTGGGGGGAGGGGCCTGGCCTGGGTCCTCAGGCTCTGAATCAGACTCATCTCATGCCCCCTCCGCACATCAGCCTCCATCAACGTTTGCCCCGGTGAAACAGAGGAAGTGCCAATGGGGCATCAGCGGCTCCTGTACACTTGCTGCTCTCGGGCAGAGAAGGGCCTGCCCTCCCGGCCCCTCTGCCTCTCTCCTACTCACTGTGCTAAGCCTCTGCTCTCAGCAGACAGGCCAGGGGCCCTTCCTGCACCGCTCCCTGGGCTCCAGCGGGGCCAAACCCCGCCGCAGCGTCAGTGTACCAGATCTGAGAGGCTGCTGGTTCTCAGCTCCACCCCCACTCTCGACTCCTGTCCGCCCTGATGCTCTCCAGAGCATGGCTGTGTGTCCGGGGCCTCTGGGCCCTGCCCAGGCCAGATGGCGCAGGCAAGCAGGACGGGGCGGGCGCCGGGGTCGGCTCAGGTGCCCACTGGTCATCAGGACTCATGGACACTGGGCCTCCTGCCCTCCAGGGCCCCGGTTCCTCCCTCGGGTGCAGCCCCACCCAGTGTGGCCCTCCTCCCTGCCCCCACCCCGTCCCGCTCCCTCGTCTGCCATAAAGTGACACCATTCTCGCGGTGCGACCATGGGCCAGTCATCCCCCAAGCCTATTCTCTCCCTTCGGTGGGAAGCTTCCCCTTCCGGGCTGCAGGATCGGCGTTCGGTAAACCCGCTGCGGCTCCAGCCAGGGGCTCCGCCTCGTTTGTATCAGTCCCTCTCACTGCCCTCGCCTCCCCCAGGGGCCGCTACCTGGTGGCGCTGGGCCACGCATACCACCCCGAGGAGTTCGTGTGCAGCCAGTGTGGGACGGTCCTGGAAGAGGGCGGCTTCTTCGAGGAGAAGGGGGCCATCTTCTGCCCGCCCTGCTATGACATGCGCTACGCGCCGAGCTGTGCCAAGTGCAAGAAAAAGATCGCAGGCGTGAGTAGGGTCGGCGGGTGGGTGGAAGTCAAGGCCTACCCTGTCGGCACTGAGGGGCAAGGGAGGCTGGGAAAGATGTCTGTTGTGGGCAGATGTGTGCTCAGCAAAAAATGGCGCTTCCGTTGTTAGACGGGAGACTGAATGTCACCAGCCTTCGTCATTCTAGTGACAGTTCACGTGGGTACTTTCTCCGTGTGGGCATCCAGCGTCACAGTCCCGCTGTGAAGTCAGTTTGGTCGCTCCCTTCTTATAGATGAGGGAGTTTTGCCCAAGATCACAGCCATTTCCCTGCCAGCCTGGGCCACACCCCACTGGGAGAACGGGCTGGACCCCAGGAGCTCCCTCGAGCTGGGCGTCTGCATTTGCTCTCTACGCATCAGGGCCCCGCTGCTCTGCCTGACTGCACTGCCTCCATGTCCTGCTCGCCCGCCCCACAAGCCTGAGTGGGCAGGTTATCACCCGGCTCAGACGAGGGGCCGAGGCTCACGGACAGGCTGGCTCCTGGGTCCTGCAGGGCACTTGGGTGGCAAACCGGGCTCCTGCACAAGTGGTTCCAGAGAGTGGCCCTGCGGCCTCAGCGTCCCCTCTTGCGGGGACTGCAGAACCTGGCAGACCCTAGAGGGCACCCTCGCCCTCCATGGTGGGACTGGAGGCTGGCCTCCCGCCTGGCCTGCGCCCAGCACTGGAGACGGCCTGTGCTCAGAGCCCGTGTGGAGAGCGGGGAGAGACGCAGGGCGATCGCATTGCGTCAGTGGGGTTGGAGGGAAGTTCTGGGGGACAGGGGACACATCGGAAAGAACCCATCCTGATCTGGGGGCTGCCTGGGACCCCTGCTCTCAGGGCTCACCACCCATCCCGGCCCCCCACCCCAGTCAGGCAGCCGCAGGCGTGGTTCGCGCCGCCGCTCTGGGCTTTGCACGGGCTGCCCTCTGCCCAGACACCTAGCGCCCTCTTCCGCTCGTTCCTTCTCACCTGGGACTCAAATATCATTTCCTCGGGAGCACCTTCCTTGATGCCCACCCTGCCCCCCAGGCCAGGCACCCCACAATGCACTTGCTCTCCCTCAGTCCTTTTGCCCCGCATGTCCCCCAGGTATGAACATGGGCTGTTCTGCTCACAGTTTTTTAAAATTTTATTTATTTATTTTTAGAGAAGGGAAGAAGGGGAAAGAGAGGCAGAGAAACATCAATGTGTGGTTGCATTTCGTGTGTCCCCTGCTGGGGACCTGGCCTGCAACCCAGGCATGTACCCTGACTGGGAATTGAACCAGCGACCTTTGGTTCGCAGGCTGGTGCTCAATCCACTGAACCACACCAGCCAGGGTTACTCACACTTTAAACTGTGCCCATTTATAGGAGGTGGTTGGTAAACACTTGAAGGAGTGGGTGGAAGTGGCCTCTCAGCTGAACTTGAAACATGTAGGAATTAGCTTGGAGAGGGATCAGGGACTGTGCTGCAGGCAAAGGGACAGCTTGTGTCCCGCGGCAACATCCGGGAAGGTGTGAGGTATGGTGAGAGAGGTGGGCAGGGGCTGTGTTAGGAGTGTGGAGTGGGGGCTGGTGAGGCCAGATGTGCCTCAGCAAGACGCCTGGGGCAGGGGGACTGAGGCTGTGGGGGCCAGGGCCGGGGGGCGAGGGGAGAGGCAGGCAAATGTAGGAAACTAGGGGGTAGAATAGACATTAGTAACTGGCTCCCAGGCTCTTGGGAACACCAGTAGGAGGCTGCTTCCCTGCCTCGCGCCCACTGGCCCAGCCCCGGGCCCTCCACGCTCCTGCCGGAGCCTCTGTCTTATCACACGCAGTGGGAAAGGCCAGCTTTGGAGTCAACAAGATGCGGGCACAAAAACAGTTCCCGTCATCTGTTGGGGCAAGTCGCTTTCTCTCGGCCTCGCTGACGGAGGGCAGCGGTCAGTCCCAGCCAGGGCGGCTGTGAGGTGGATGCGGGAGTGAGATGTGGGGGCACAGATGGGCCATCTGAGAGCTGGGTGCTCTCTGCGCTTACATCTGGCCTGGTTCACACTCTTCCATTTGTATTTGTTTACTTTGAAAAACATTTAAGTTTTATTTATTGATTTTAGAGAGAAAGGAAAGGAGAGAGAAACATTGATTTGTTATTCTATTTATCTGTGGGTTCATAGGTTCATTTTTTAAAGATTTTTACTTATTTTTAGAGGGAGGAATGGAGGGAGAAAGAGGGAGAGAAACGTCAATGCCCAAGACATACATCAATAGGTTGCCTCTCACACGCCCCCCAACCGGGGACCCGACCCGCAACCCAGGCCTGTGCCCTGACCAGGATTCAAACTGGCGACCTTTTAGTTCTCAGGCTGGCGCTCAATTCACTGAGCCACAGCCAGGGCTCGTTGACGGATTCTTGCACGGGCCCTGACCGGGGATCAAACCCTCAGCCCCTGCACCAGGACAGTGCTCTAACCAACGGAGTTGGAGTTCGCTGGCCAGGCTCACTCTTCCATTTTTAAATGAATGGCCAGCATTTGAAAGTCGAATTTCACTTTAAAGGTTTTGTGTATTTATTTTTAGAGAGGGGAAGGGAGGCAGGAGAGGGTGAGAAACATCAGTGTGTGGCTGCCTCTCGTGCGCCCCCTCCTGGGGACCTGGCCCACAACCCAGGCCTGTGCCCTGACTGGGAATTGAGCCTGCAACCCTCTGGTTCTCAGGCCAGAGCTCAGTCCACTGACCCACACCAGCCAGGACCAAATTTCACTTTAACATGTAGATTTCAACCGGGACCTTACAGGTATTCTAGAATGAACTGGTCAGCACTGCCCATACAGGCAGAACAGGTGCTCCCCCATGACGCTGTCCCCACCGCGCCCTACTGTTTATGCCACCTGGCCCTGGCAGGCACTGGGTCTGTGATTCCCACCTTCAAACGCGGAATCATCTTCGCAGCAACCCTGCCAGGCTGGCGTTAGGCTCCTAGTTCACAAAGGAAGGAACCAAGAGTCAAGGGGAAGCTAATGACCAAGTCACCAGCCAAGAAGCAAGACTCAGTCCTCAGACCTGCCCCCCTCGAGGCTCCACGCTGCCCTCTGCCCCAGGTCTGAGTGCTGCTGCCCTGGTTGGTGAGAGAGCCCCGGGGCTGCCCCACAGTGAGCCCCTGCTCCCCCGCCAGTGAGCCCCTGCTCCCCCGCCAGTGGAGCGAATTAACTCAACACACAGCATTTGTTGCTGGGCACCCACAGGGCCAGGCGCTGGTGGGATACATCAGCTAATAGGACAGCTGGTATTCCCTGCGCCCCTGGACCTTACATTTGAGCAGAAAGAAGTGGGGAGAGGCAGGTGATAAGCAACAGATACAATAGGTAAATTACCTGGTAGTTTATCTTAGTAAGAAAAGTGTTCATGGAAAACAGGAAACACAGGGCGAAAGCGTTGGGAGTGTGGCGTCAGGAAGGCAGGAGCGGGGGTGAGCCCATGTGCCGGAGGGGCCTCTTGCGGAAGGTGACATGTGAGCAGAGGCCAGGAGGTGAGGGCTGAGCCGGCAGGTATCGGGGCAGAGCCGTCCAGCCTGAGGGGACGGCTGGCGCGCCTGGCGCGCCTGGTGCACTGGCCGCAGGCGAGAGGCCCTGTTGGGGGCAGAGGGACCGAGACCAGACCTGCCAGTCTCCAGGCCCTTCGCAGGCTCTGCCTTTTGCTCGGAGAGCTGTGGAGCAGGCAGGGATTCGAGCAGCGGGGATGTGGCCTGGCTCAGGCTGACGTCCGTCTGTGGGAACAGAGGGAGGGCCGTGGAGGCTGGTTTTATGGGGCCACCCAGGCCAGAGATGTTAAGGCTCACAGCCCACGTCACGGACGCTGTGAGAGGTGGTCAGCATCTGGAGGCACCTCAAAGGTAGACCTGACAGGTCTACCTGACAGGGGGGCCTGATGTGGGGTGTGAGAGAAGGGCATTTGGCCTGTGCAGGCAGAAGGCTGGAGTTGCTGGAAATGGAAGTGGGGACGGCTGTGGGAGCAGCAGGTCTGGGACGGCGGGGTTGGCCATGTGGAGTAGAGGCCTAGTGGGCGTCGTCCGGAGACCTCAGGGTTGGAGACAGACAGTGGGAGGGCGGGTGTGCAGACCTCATGGCTACCGTGGGAAGGAAGTGGGCCCAAGGCCAGCTTCCCCGTGTCCCATGCTCTAGACAGGAGTGGGCTGAGCCACCGGGTGACTGTCACCTCCTCCAGGAAATCATGCATGCCCTGAAGATGACCTGGCACGTGCACTGCTTCACCTGTGCGGCCTGCAAGACACCCATTCGGAACAGGGCCTTCTACATGGAAGAAGGGGCGCCTTACTGCGAGCGAGGTAAGAAGTAAGGGGCGGGGCCAGGCAAAGGGGCGGGGCCAAGGCAGCCGAGAAACCAACTCCTCCTCCTCCGCCTCCATCCCTTCCAGACTATGAGAAGATGTTTGGCACAAAATGTCGAGGCTGTGACTTCAAGATCGACGCTGGCGACCGCTTCCTGGAGGCCCTGGGCTTCAGCTGGCATGACACGTGCTTCGTGTGCGCGGTGAGTGCCCCCTCAGACTCCGGTGCCACCCCCAGCACCCTGTGCTTCGCCAGCCTCCCTCCCAGCGCCTGCCTCTGGGATTCATGAGGGGTTGGGAAGGGGCCTCTCCTGCCACCCCCAACCCCAAATGACTGGACCGTGGCTGTCCCCAGATTTGTCAGATCAACCTGGAAGGAAAGACTTTCTACTCCAAGAAGGACAAGCCCCTTTGCAAGAGCCACGCCTTCTCCCATGTATGAGCCCTTGCAGCCCACTGCTGTCCCGCCCTGCCCAGCCGGAGGGAAGGGGCCTCTCTTCCTGGAGTCCTCCCACCAGGTTGCTGGGTCGGGCTGGCAAAGGTCGCCCCAGTCCTGTCTCCTGGCCCGAGCCTGGGGTTCCCCGGGCCCTGCCTCACCACCTCTGTCTCCCCCACACCCTCCCCCACCATCGCACCCGGTGCTGGCCACACCGGCCCTGCTCACACCCAGTGCCACAATAAACCTGTTTCCAGCTGTGTGCCGTGTGCGCCTCCCCGCTGCGCACGAGAGTGCTGGGATTGGATGCGCGTAGCCAGTAGACAGAGCTGGTTCTCCTGGGGTGGGCCATCCTGGCGGTCTCTGTGACGAGGACATGCAGGGCTCCCGGTGGGCGGGAGGAGAGGAATGGGAGCCCATGTGCTGGGCCCGGGCACCCCCAGAAGTGGGGGGAGCCCAATCTAGCCTGGTGAGGAGGTCAGCGAAGAGGGGGTGGGATGGGGTCGCAGAGATGGGACCCGGAGGTGCCATCTGCCATCCGTCTGCTGGACAGCTGCTGCCGAGAAAGGGGCGGCCAGAGAAGGAGACCCCAGGTCCAGCGAGGCCACAGTGGCAGGCTGAGGAGCTGGGACTGCCCCCGGAGGGCAGGGCGGGGGCGGCGGGGCCAGGACACAGAAGAGTTTGAAATAGGGAAGCAACCACGTTCGACTTGTAGAAAGAGCCCTGGCCATCAGTGAGGTGCACGGGAGACTGGAGGGGGGCTGCGGGGAGGGGGAGAGAGGAGCAGGAAGCGACATGGCAAAGACGGGGCCCAGTGCCGGTTCCCAGGGAGCCTAGAGTGGGGCCCCAGGGGCGGGGGGGTCAGGAGCGGAGGTGTCTGAGAGGCATGTGGGCTATTCCAGCCATTGCTCACGTCATCTGCCATCTCCCAGCAGCACCGTGACGTATCTTAGTTACGCTCATTTTACAGGTGAAAGGTTAGGAGACCGGACCCTGTTCGTACGGCCACCGAGCCGTGATCCGGGCTAGCAGCCAGGCCTGGAGCTCTGTGCGCAGCCCTGGGACAGGCTGGCCCTGGGCACTGCTCCCCAGTGAGCGCCCCTGGGAAGCTCACTTCTGCCTGGTACCTTGACACCTGGAGACGGCAGGTGTTGGCCCCATCTGTGTGGGGCCCTTGCTTCTTACTGGTGCCCTCTGCTGCCCTCGGGGGATTGTCATCCGTCCTGCCCCAAGCCTGGACGGGAGAGGGGCTGAGGGGAGAACCCAGACTAGGCCAGGACGTCTCCCGCTGTTGTGTTCCTTGAGGACCTGGCGGACGAGTGCAGGGCTTCCTTTGTTATTTTCACACTGTCTTGTCAGCACCGGGGCCATGTCTGGCACAGAGGGGATGGCAAACAAGTGCTTGTTGAAAGACTGAATGAGGTGCCTGGGGAACGTTTGGGAGACCAGTCAGGGAGCAGCTGAGGATTCAAGTCTGGTTTTGCCTGGGACCCAGTTCTGGAAGGAGTTTGGGGCAGGTCTAGGGCAGCAATCACAGATGCTTGGACTGACGCCTGCGGGGCCTGGGAGCTGGACCCAGGCAGGTCACGCCAAGAGGAGAGCAGGTGGGATGTGGTTTTCTTTCAACCTACATGTCCCTAGCATGTTGAGCAGTGTCTTTCACTTCCATGGTGAAATGTATTCTCTCTCCTCTTGAACTGTGAAGCCCTTGGTCCACCCCTGGTTTCCATGGATACAAGCCTGCGCCATCACCAGGGGATGGCGAGTGCTGCTGGGAGTCCTCGCGGAGCCTCCCCGGGCGGGCGGGCCGGCAGCCGCCCTCAGCCTCCACCCAGGGCGGCCGCGTGGCAATGCAGGGCTGTGGCCAGAGCTGCCAGTTATCAACAGCGTCCAGAGGTTCAGACGTTAATGTGAAATCTGGTATTTTTAATGATAGCAACTAAGTTGTTTTTTTTTTTTTAATCCTATTTAAGAAATAATAGATGTGGGCCAAGTCCAGTGTGCAGGCAGCCAGAGCCCCAGCACGGACGGGAGCTGAGAGGACAGGAAGCACCGGCATCAGCTCTGGGTCGAGGACAACAGCTGGGGGCCTGGGGGCTGTGGGCTGGGGCGGGCAAGAGTGTTTCCAGGACCTGCCAACAGTGTGTCCACCAGGCAGATAAGGCCAGGAGCCCAGTGACATTTTGCAACAAGGTGACATTTGCCAGATCAGTTTAGCAGAGAGCTGGGCGGCTGCCAGGGTTAGAGGAACAAGGGGCAGGGCAGTGAGGGTGTGGAAGGAGAGTGTGGAGGAGAGAGTGCAGACGAGAGAGTGCGGACAGCTCCCTTCGGCTGGGCTGCCGGGCCAGGAGGACCAACAGCGGCTGGCTCTGCTCAGCACCAAGAGGGGTGGAGGGAGGAAACAGGGAAGGGTCACCAAGGGAAGGTGGCTGAAGGCAGACAGAGGTAAGGGGACAGTAAAGTGCAGAGCTGGGGACAACCTCAGGAAGAGGAGTTCCCCTGGATGGAAGTAAAAACAAGCACAGGCACCTGCTCCGGACGGTCACCACTGCCAGGACGCACAGGGCAGTTGCTAATGCATGTTCCAGTTCATCCTCGGAACACACTCAGGCATCTCATTAAAGGTGCGTTTCCGATGAAGGATCTGAGACTCAGGGGAAAGCGGCCTGTCTAGGGCCGCCCAGCCAGAAGGCCCCGCTGGGCAGCTCCGAGGATCAAACACTGGGGTGCCCCCTGGCCGCCCCCCACCACAGAGCTGCAGCGCCCGGTGGTACGAAGGGAAGCCGAGGGGAAGCTGCAGTGACTTGTGTCAGGCAGGGGAGGCCATTAGCGCCCTTGGAGAGTGCCATCTCCCCAGCTGAGGGGGCAGGGCCCGTGGCAGGGGACTGAGTGGGCAACTGGAGAGACAGCCAGCAAGAGACGGGCTTTTTCCAGCTCAGAGCGGCTGGAGCTCATTTGAAGTCAGAGAGAGAGGAGGTGGAGGGCGAAGAACTGCTTCGGCGGAGTACAGTGAACAGAGGCAGGGACTGGTGATTCTGGTCCTGCCTCCTCAGCACTGCATGGCCTTGGAACACACTGGTGCACATCCCCCTCCCCGCCCCTCACCGCAGCCCCTCCATGCAGCCCTGCTCTGGGAGGAGCCAAGAACACAGCTGCGCTGAGTCCAGAGCCAACTGTGAGGGTGGAGGTGGGGCCCCTCCCCAGCTGGGGGCTGAGGTGGGAGCTACTTGGGTCCCAGGGGTCCTGGGGGGACAAGAGGATGCCTGCTGGGAGCCTGAGGAGAATTCAGGCGGCTGGGGCCAGCCGCAGGAGTTTGCACAGTGGGGTCTCTGCAGAGGGCTCAGGGAGCGCCCCAGGGCCAGCCCCGGTCTTCTGCTCAATGCCTGGGAGCTAGAGGGTCAACTCGCCCACTTCCCTTGCCACTGACAGCAGTGGCCACTGCTCGGGGTTGATTAGGAAGGACTCTTTTCAGCTGCCGTTCAAATCAGTTGAATTGGAAACGGAGAATTCATCTCTTTGAACTGCAAAGGTTAATGGCTCCAGACATGGCGGGACCTGGCACCATGGGTGTTAGCAGCAGCCTCATCCCTCTCGCCCCTTCTTGGAGCTTCCTGCCTTAGCGCTGGCCCTGTTCTCAGCGCCTGTTCTCCCGGCACCGGCAAAGGCGCCCTCGGCGGCTCCGGCCTGCAACCTGCCAGCTCAGCAGCCCCGCAGAGACTTTCTTAATGAGTCCAGCCAAGGTCCCTGGCGGATGCCCGTTGCACTGACTTGGATCACGTGTCCACCCCTGAAGCGATCACTGGGTTCTGGCCCACGGGCCTGGACATGCTCCCCTCTGGAGCCTGCAGTGGAAAGTCATCCGGAAGACGGGCAGGGATGTGGGGGAGCGACCGACCGACCGACCGACCGATGACGTGTCTGCTGCTGGACCCCCGAGCTAGAACCAGCTGGATCAGGAATCCTCTCAGAGCCTGTCTGATCCACCCCTCCCTGGTGCTCCTACGCGTGTTGCGTGTTGGTTCCTGGAACAGGCCATCGATTGCCTCGCTGAGCAAGCATGCGAGGCATTTTCCGTTTATCTGGGGAGGGTCACACCCCAGTGCCCCCAACCCTCCTGCCCTGTCCTGTAGAACCCCCTACTGCCTGCATGCGGTCCCCAGGACACCCATGCCATCTTGCCGCCACCCAAGGCACATCACGTCTGTAAGTTCTCTGACTGCACTCTCGGTATAGTGCTGCAGTTGTCAGCCTTCTTCTTTAGCCTCCCGGCCCCAGGACATTTTACAGAACAGGGACGCCTGCGTGGGGACGTCCACGGCACGGCGTACTCCTCCACACGCAGGACTCCTTCCTTACCGTCCGGCAGCTCGCAGCAGCCTGGGGGCCTATGTCTGACTAACTCCCGGGCCAGGCTGGCCCCTGCCCGTGGAAGGGGACGTGAGGAGGGCCTGCGGCCTGCTGCAGTGAGGGGACGCACACGCGGGTTCCCATCCAGACTGTCACCCTCCAGCGCGTGCCTCAGGGCAAGCCGCTGCCCCTCTGAGCCTCTCATTTCCCACCTCCAGAACGGTAATCCCGGCCGACATGTCGGCGGCCCCGCCACGGTGCAGTTGCCATTTTAAGCACTTTCTAGATACTGTTTTAAAATCCTCAAACAAGCCCCATGTGGTCGGTGCTGCCGTGCATATCCTCGATGACACAAGAAGGGCCAAGCAGTGAGTCTGAGGTCACACAGTTAGCAAGGCCTGGGCAGCGATCTGCTCGTCAGTAGCCCTGCTGACCGGCTGACAGTGGCTGACCCCCCTGCCAGGGCCACAGCTGGGAGGAATGAGGGGACACTTTATTTTTTAATTCTCACTCGAGGAAATGCTTATTAATTTTGAGAGAGCGAGAGGGAGAGAGAGAGAGAAACATCCACGGGTTGCATCCCACACGGGCCCGGCCGCGGATGGGATCCGCAGACCTTTGGTGTGCAGGACGGGCTGGTGCTCCAGCCAACTGCGCCCCCTGCGGCGCAGAGCAGGCGCTTTCCAAGGTGCGCTTGGGAGGAACTTCCAGAGGCAGGATGAGCGTAGAGAGGGCCCCACCAGCCAGAGCTGAAAAGGCCCTGAGACCGGTAAGCAGCCTTGAAGCTCCCCGGGGAGCTACGGGGAGTGCAGAGCAGGAAAGTGGGCGAGGCGGAGGCGGAGGGGGGCTGTGGGGAGGGGCGGGGAGGGCTCTCACTTTCCACGCCTCCACCAAGTCAGTCACGTTTTATCCTCACAGCGTGTCATCAGAGAGAAAAGTCAGAGAGGGAAAGCACTGAAGCTAAGGTCACACAGCAAGTGACCAGCTTCTGATCTGAATCCTGCGTCCTTGCTGTCTTTTTCCCTCTGGGGACCCACGAGCCATCGGACCAGCCTCGCCGTCTGTGTAGGGGGAGCTCGCCCTCTGGGGGTGGGAGAGGGACCCACATATTAGTGACTGAGGGCGGTCAGGGCTGGGGGTCACCCTGCGGGAGGCCTTGCAGGAGGGCTCCAAGGAGGCACCTAGCACCGGCCCACCGAGGCTGGATGGGTGGGTTTCGGGGCTGGAAGGGGGCAGGCTCTCAGAGGGAGTGACCGGTAGTCAGCCCACTCCCACAGGCCCAGGAGACTGAGGAGTAGATGCGGCCACTGCAGTCGGAGACAGGTTACAGACACAAATTCTAGGAGGACGGTGATGTGGAGGGAGAAGAGAAATTCTAGGAGGACAGTGCCCAGGGCAGGCAACCCTCCTCCTCCCGCCTATGGGGGCCTCTGTACTGCGGAATCGTCATAACTTTTTTGTCAATCTAAATCTGTTCTAAAATTAGAAGTTTATTTAGTAGCCTTGACCGGGTGGCTCAGTTGCTTAGAGCGTTGTCCCGGTACACCAAATTGGTGGGTTCAATCCCTGGTCAGGGCACATACAAGCGGCAAGCAACGAATGCATCAATAAGTGGAACAACAAATGGATCTTTCTTTCTCTCTCTGGAGTCCACTAACAAATAAAATTAGGAGTTTATTTGACAACAGATGACAGAGATGGAAGTGGGTGTGGCTGGTGGGCATTTGTAGGGGGTTGGGACCAGGCAGGAATTTGAGGAAGGGAAAGCACCATGCATGACTTCTGCTTTGTGGACGTGAAACTGAGTGAGCAGGAGGCTGGGAAGGGAGCCAGGGAGGGGGAGGTGGATGGAATTCTGGGCTGGGACAAGTCAAAGGAAGCAGGACCAGGACCGGAGGCCCAAGGTCCCTCGACCCAATTGTCCCAGGCCCCTTTAGCCCTGCTGTGCTGTACCCTCTCTCCCCCAAATCCTTCTGACCCTGGCCGGACCATGTTCCAAGTGGGGGCTGTGGAGAAACTTCCAGGGCCGGGGTCCCATGGGCACAGTGGGTACCAGGCTCCCCAGGCAGGCGTCTGCGAAATGTCTTGAGTTTTAAGAGGGTCATCCTACCCAAAGCGCTGGACCACTGCTGGAGATCAGCACACATGCTATTCTCTTTCTCCTCTGGGCTAGCTCAGAAGTCAGAGGCCCGGCTGAACCACCTCCTCCAGCTCCCAGACGGGACCAGGTCCTTTGCTCAGGCTCCATCTCTTCCCCTCAGGCTCCATAGTGGGGGGAAGATGGGGCAGGGAGCTTCGTACTGGGTGGGAGAGGTGTCTGAGAACTGGGGAGGGTCCCAGGGTCCCACTTCCGCAAGAAGTCTGGATGCTTCAGGAGGTGCTGAGGGTGGTGCCTACTTCCTTGCAGGAGACTCCGCTAGGGCCCCAGTGCTCTCCGGGCTCAGAACTTGGGGAAATAAAGGTGCCAGGAGGCTGGTCCTAGAGTGTCCCTGGAGTAGTCCTGCCCTGGGAATGAGGTGAGGTGTTGCAACTGGAAGGATGTCTGCATGGGATCCTCAGGAGGCCTGAGGACCTGGAGACAAGGGCAGAGGGCTCCCTAGGCTGGTCGTATCTGACAGGGCCCAGGAGGCAGCTGGTAAGGGAGGGGGCGCTCAGCCTGGAGGCGGGCGCAGCGGCGGAGGAGGCTGGGGCACTGATCTGGGTTGGGGCTGGGAATGGTCAAGGAGGCGGGGAGGGGAGAGGTGTGTTTGGGAACTGGGATCAGAACGGGAACAGGACAGGCTAAACTGAGGAGGGTGCAGCTAGGGATGGGGAGCTGGGAACGGGGCTGGAGCTGGGATGGGGAAGAAGTGGGGCTGGGTGTGGGGTTGGGACGCAGATGGCGACGGACAGTGCCGGGGATGGGCTAGGAATGGGCTTCTTTTCAGAGGTGGGATGGGCGGCAGATGTGCCACGAGGTTGAGGAGGGGGCTGATTTGTGAATTGGATTGGGGCTGGGGGTTGGGATGGACCAGGGATGGGGGGAGGACGCGGGGCAGGGCTAGAGATAAATTAAACAGGGATTGGGACTGGGAGCTGATAAGAATGAAGCTGCACCTAGAGAGGGTCGGTGAGGTTGGGGATGGGGCTGGGTTTGGGGCTGAGGGTGAGGGCGAGCATCTAGGCTGGGGCCACGGTAGGTGAAGTTTGGGGACGCGGGTGGGACCCGCCGCGGGAGGCGGGGCGGATCCGCGCGGGCCCGGGGGCGATGGGTGAGGGGCGCGGGGGCGCCCGGGGCAGGCCGGGAAGGGGGGGCGGACCTCCCCCTGGGCCGGGCCGGGGCGGCGCTAGGACCGAGCGCGGAGGGACGAGCCGGGCGGAGCCAGCGCCCCCCGCCCCCCGCCGGCCGGCTCCCCTCCCCCGGCCGCTGGCTCGCTCTGCTCGCTTCGCCGCAGAGGCTCCGAGGCAGCGGTGGCGGTGACTCCCTCCTTCCATCCCTCCTCCTCTGTCCGTCCGTGCGTCTGTCCGTTCGGCTTCGGTCCGGCCCGCAGCATGGCCGGCGTCAGCTTCAGCGGCCACCGCCTGGAGCTGCTGGCGGCGTACGAGGAGGTGATCCGGGAGGAGAGCGCGGCCGACTGGTGAGCCCCCGCCCCCGCCCCTCGGCCCCTTTGTCCCCGCGCCGCCGCCGCCGCCGCCGCGCCTTTGTTTCCACCCGGCCCGCCACCCGGCTGCCGGGAAGGGAGGGGGCGACCCCGAAATGGTGCAGCGGCCGGGGAGGGCCGGGAGGGGCTGCCTTTGTGCGCGCCGGGGGAGGGGCCGGGCGGGGCGCTGCCGGCCCCGAGCGCCCCGAGGCCGCCCCAGGCGCGCTGTGGGAACGGTGGCCCGGCACGGGCCGGAGGGACGCGGGGTCCGGACGTGTGGCCCGGGGCCGCATGGCCCTGCAGGAGCCCATCCCCCGCCCCGGCCCCGGGGGACAGGTGTGCACGGGGCGGCCAAGGGCACCTTCGCTACCTTCGAGCGGGCGCGGACCGGGCGGGGACGGGGCGGGGACCCAGCTAGCGGAGCCAGCTCAGCGTGCCTGGCCCAGCCTGGACAACCGGCCACAGCACAAAGGAACGCTAGGGCGGGGGAGGAGCGGAGAGGGCTGGGGGCCCGGGCGCCCCGCCCACCGGGGGGCCTCTCGGAGTTGGGGTGTGATGCAAAGATGTTCACTGCCACATGGCTGCCGCCCAGGGACTCCTGTTCCCCTCGGGGCCGCGGAGGAGGCAGGGATCAAGGGGGTTTCAGAGACTGGGCAGCTGGGCTGGGAGGTACCAAGGGGGCCGAACTGCCTGCCTAGAGGGCCAGCTGGGGACCCTGGGAGGAAGTCCGCGGGGAGCTCCCAGGGAGGGTGAGGACCTGAGTAGATCTTCCGCGCCCTAGGCCCCATGGCCCCGTGCGAGCGGCTCTCAGCCCCCTGGCTGGGCAGGAGCTGGGCTGCCCTCATCTGCTTCCCCAGCTGTTGTCCCCCCCTGAGCTCTGGGAGGGGTGGGCCACCTGCTCTGGGGCTGGAATTCCCAGGGTGGTAGGAAAGCTAAGGGTTCCACACTGCCCCATTCAGGAACCGTTTCCCCCGAACACTTCTCGGGGAGCAGGCGCCCAGTCCACTCCCAGACCTCTGATTTCCGGGCAGGCGGGACACTGAGGCACAGAGCAAGGGCCCTCCTCTGGGCGGCCTTACGCAAGTAAGGGAGGGCGTCGTGGTAGGGACGCTGACCTGGGGGCTGGAGGAGGGGACAAGTGCCCGCTTCCATGCCACGGTACTGCAGCACTGGCGGGCGGCCAGGCCTGCCTGGAGGGACGGACGCGGGGACCGGCTCCCAGGTTCTGCAGGTCGGTCACAGGAGAGGCTGGTGCGGCTGCGTGGCCGGCAGCCCGCCCGTCGTCCCGGCCCTGCCCCTGGGGGCTGAGGTCATGGGAAGAGCTCAGGGCAGGTGGCCAGCTCGGCCTGGCGGAGGGGCTGGCCTTGGGATATGCAGGCGCCTGCCTGGAGAGGAGCACCGCCCACCCCAGGACGCCCCCCTCGCCCTCACCCAGGGGGTGCTGCCTACCCCACAGCGTTGCCCCGACCTCCCAAAAGCAGAGCTCGGGGACCAGTGTGAGGCCGCACAGCCACGGCTGGGCCCCGTCCTGCTCAGCAGAGGCCTGGGCTCCCGTCACCGAGCAGTGCCCATGTGGCCCAAGCCAGTTATTCATCGCTGGCGTGCGTCACCCCCATCTGGGTTTTGTGTGGGACACGCACACACAGATGCACATGTAGCCTCGCACACGCACACATTTGTTTTCGCTCCCAAGGGCCCAAATAGCATTTTGTAAAAAGGGTGTGAAAATCACGTCCTGCAGTGGGGACGTGAGTGCCCCAGCCACCAGCTCGAGCTAGGGGGGCGGCGGGGTCTCCAGGCCCAGGAGCAGGGCGTCCGGGGTAGAGTTGCTGCCTGGGCAGAGGGGCTTGGCATTGCCGCCTCTGAGTGGCAATGGCGCGGGGAGCTCGCTTGGTGGCGGGGCCTCGGAAGCTGACCACTGCCCGGTCCCTGGGAACTGGTGACCCAGGACATCAGTGTCGTGGGAACCTGGATGTGACATGAATCACTGTGTGACCGCACAAGAACCTGTTCCTCTCTGTTCCTCTTCAAAAGAAAAAGAGGCGATTGGGCTCAGCCCTATCAGGGACACACGGGGCTCCTCCAGCGGCAGCTCCCTGAGACTGGGACTGCGGAGGGGCCCACCCGCCCCCCGCCTCTCACCGGAGCCAACCCCGGCGTCTCCCTGGGCTGCTGGATTCCGGCTGCCACCTCACTCCGGTCCAGTTTCTCTGGCCTAGATGGCTTCTCAGAGTTGGTGTCAGTGTCACAAATACCTACAGCTGCCACCCTGTGAGAGACCCTGAGCCCAGACTGTGAAGTGTGTCTGTGGACTGAGTCAGACGTCTTGCCTTCCTAAAGCTCAGGCCCGGGGCGGTCCCTGTCTCCAGGGCTCGGAGCCGGTGAGGTACTCAGATTCCTGCCCCCCTTCCCGACTTCTGGTGCCGCCCTGCCCAGGCCGCCTCTGACGTCGCTGGGAAGCACTGGTTCAGTGAGATCTGGGGCGGGCTTGGAGGCCTCTGCCCCCGTCCCTGCTGGGGCGTGGTGAGCGGCCTGGGGAGATGCAGCCCAGGGTACGTGTCCCGGAGAGCTGGCACGGGGCCCGGACGGGTTCTGCCAGGGGTGGGCGTGGGGCAGAGGGGCAGGTCTGGCCTTCCTGTGAAGGGAACCATGTACCTAACGCCTCAAGGGTTGCAAGGGTCAGAACTGTGTTCGGGGCAGGGAGCCGTCCGGTGTGGCCCAGGTGTGTGGTGTGGACACAGAGGTCTAGCCAGAAGGGCAAGCGTAGAGCTCAGAGTTGAAGGCCTGCTGAAGGCTTTGAACTTGGGTGTGGTTTCTGCCAGCTCAGGGCTGAGGTGGGGGGTCAGGGCTGAGGGTGGCAGGGCAGGGCAGGTGTTCCTGGGAGCAGCCAGGGCCCACAGAGCCTTTTGACAGGCTGGCATTCGTGCCTGGGACGCGCGCTGTCTAAGGCGGCGTCTGGGACCGAGGGCTTGGAGTTCTGCCTCAGTTTCTCATCTGTGGATTTGCAGGGACACGCCCCGCTTCTCTGAGGGCCCTTTGTTCCCAGTGGTGGTTGAGGGCAGCTGGACAGGTGCTGGGGCAGCTGTTCTGGGAAGCAGCTGCCAGCACTGGGGACCGGGCAACAGTTGGACCAAGAACTCCCTGCCTCGCGGCCCACCTGTGTCCCTTTCAGGCGGGAGGGATTCTGGGAATCGGGGGTGTGTGTGTGTGTGTGTGTCCCTAGCACTGGCTCAGGCTGACCTCCTGGGTCTGGGCCAGGCCCTCTCTCCTTCCCTCCTTCCCACTTCCTTCCTTTTCTCTCCCCTTCCTCTCTTCCTCCTTCATTTCCTCTTTTCCTTCATTTCCCTCCTTTCTCTTGTCTTCCTCCTCTCCCCGTTTCTTGCACTAAGTCCCTCCCTTTCTCTTCTCCGCTGCTCCTCCTGGCCCCCAGCCCCTTGCCTTGGCAACAGGGACAGGGGACAGGCCCTGCCTCCTGGCTCCAGGCCTGTCCTCCCAAGGGGGGGGTCCTCCGGAGTGGACACCTCTGCTTTCCCTTCCGCCTTCCCTTCCGTGAAATGGATGCGGTGCCGCTGCAGCCTGGGGGGGAAGCTAGGAAGGAGGGAGGCTGCCAGGTCAGCTTTCTGGTGAAGCTAAGGCTGAGGGAACGGCTGACAGTCCCGGGAGGCCAGGGCCTCAGCTGGAGCAGAGGTGGCCTGGGGGCTGGAAGGCCAGGAGAGTGAAATCACCCGTGGGCCACAGTCTGGGCGAGAGTGGCCTTGGTGACCTCACCCACATTTCAGAGAGGCTGAGATGAAGGCCGAGGGCGTGTCCCTGGGGTCCTTTGTGTTCCGAACACTGCAGTTGGGGTGGGCCAGTCATGTGCTCGGTGCCGGGTTGCCATGGTTACCAGGGGATGCCCTGATCAGAGTGAGCACCAGGTTCTCGCTCTCTCCTTCCCCTGCGGCGAGGGGAGGGGCGATGGGTACCAAGACATGCGCCTGGCAACAGCCAATGGGGGACTAGGAGCGTGGTAGCCAGGGAACAGTAACCAAGAAACTGTCGCCTTGGAATCTCCATCTCACACCCGCGTGCTGGGCTGTAGGCTGCCAGGGCCAGGGCTCTGAGGACCCGGCACATGGGCAGCGATTTCTCCCCGACCTGACCCAGGCTCCCTTCTCCCAGTTCCCCCCAGAAACGGTGCCCAGCCCTACTGTCAGGCCGCGAGTGCTGGGCCAGAGCCCCCTTCCTGTCCCGCCCCTCTGGGTCCCCTCCTCCTCCTCCCAAGAGCTGTCCCCACCCAAAATTGGCTGTTCTGAGAGCCACCCCTCCCTCTCCCCAGGGCTCTGTACACATATGAGGATGGCTCAGATGACCTCAAGCTTGCAGCGTCAGGAGGTAAGAATTCAAGCCTTTTCTTTTTTTTTTGCCTTCTCCCGCCCCCTTCTCCCGTTGTTTTCTTCCCCACCCGTCTGGCTCCAGGCTGCCTCCTGAAATGCATCCAGCCGACCCCTACTTGTCTGGCAGGTGTCCTTCCTGGTCATCCCTACGCGCTCCACGCTCCGTGCTCCGTGGTGGGGAGGGAAGGGGCCTCATTTCGTTTGATTATGAGAAGACAGCCTCAGAGAGGGAGAGTGACTTGCCCAAAGTCACACAGCGAGGAAGGAGGGGCCCCGAAGGGATGGCCCCGATCACTCCGCTTTCTCCGGAGCAAAGGCTTTTTCTGACCTCACTGGCCCTGTACCTCGTGAGACGTGAGGCTGTGTGAAGAACAAGCACTTCCTCATCCCTCCCCACATCAGCGGGGCCCTCACAGGCAGAGTCGGTGCCTGCCCGCCTCACCTCCTCACCCCAGCGCAGACCTCCGAACCTCCAGGTCCCAGGGGTGCCTGCAGAGCCGCAGGAAGAGCCTTTCCTTTGGGCTCCAGGCCTTTGCGCGGTAAGGGCTAGGAGACGGAGTCCTGACTCCCCCGATTCCCCCAGATGGGGGCTTGCAGGAGCTCTCGGGCCACTTTGAGAACCAGAAGGTGATGTACGGCTTCTGCAGCGTCAAGGACTCTCAGGCTGCTCTGCCAAAATACGTGCTCATCAACTGGGTATGCAGCCACGGGCTGGGGAGGCGAGCGGAGGCCCCAGAACACTTACCCACCACCCTGCTGCCCCTGCTGACACTGCTGGAGGGTAGTTATTCCACTGCCCCCCCGGGAGAGGGCCCGGGGCCTTGGGCTACTGCCCTGTCTTGTCCTTTCCCGACCCCCTCTGTGCTGGAAACTTTGCAGGTCGGAGAAGATGTGCCTGATGCCCGCAAATGCGCTTGTGCCAGCCATGTGGCTAAGGTGGCTGAATTCTTCCAGGTGCGAGTGGGGGCGGGGGCCAGCCACCCCGGGTCGGTTTGCTGGTAGTGGCGACAGGAGGGAGCCATGCTGCCTGAACACACCTTCTTGCTGCAGGGCGTCGACGTGATTGTGAACGCCAGCAGCGTGGAAGACATAGACGCGGGTGCTATTGGGCAGCGGCTTTCCAATGGGCTGGCGAGACTGTCCAGCCCTGTGCTGCACCGACTGCGGCTGCGCGAGGATGAGAATGCTGAGCCGGTGGTCAGTGTGTGTCGGGGCAGCTGGCCCTGCCCGGGGCTCGCCCGCTCCATTCCCCTCCGCCCTCGGCCTTCTCGGGTGGGAGCGCCCGGCCTGCCCTCCCAGCTCACACCAGGCCACTTGACTCTGCAGGGCACCACCTATCAGAAAACTGACGCAGCTGTGGAAATGAAGCGGATTAACCGCGAGCAGTTCTGGGAGCAGGCTAAGGTGCGGACCTGGCCCCGGCTCGCAGGCTGAGCTGGCCCAGCCCCATGGGGTAGCCCTGGGCTTCTCTCCCCCGGCCGCCCCATCCTCAGCGGGTCCCATCCCCTGGGCTCGCCCAGCTGAAGAGTGAGCCTTGTGCCCGAGGGCTCACTCTGTTTTCCCAGAAGCCATGCCTCCCCCAGCCCTGGGTGGGGATGGGCTGGAGGGGGAGGGGGCGCCGCACTGGCTCGGCCTACACTGCCTTGGCACGGGTGGTTGCAGAAGGAGGAAGAGCTGAGGAAGGAGGAGGAGCGGAAGAAGGCCCTGGATGAGAGACTCAGGTTTGAGCAGGAGCGGATGGAGCAGGAGCGGCAGGAGCAGGAGGAGCGCGAACGGCGCTACCGAGAGAGGGAACAGCAGATCGAGGAGCACAGGTGTGCCCCGCCTCTGCCCCGCAGCAGGGCCCCGCCCGCCAGGCCGGTCCGACGGGGCCCTCCCTAAGGGGTTTGTGCCGCTTTTGCCTGCTTATTGTTCCAGGAGGAAACAGCAGACTTTAGAAGCTGAGGAGGCTAAGAGGCGTTTGAAGGAGCAGTCAATCTTTGTAAGTTCTTAGCCGGGGCTCCCGGTGGTCAGGGACATGAGGATGGCCCCTGTGTTCCTGGGCCTCTCGGGGAGCTCAGTGGCTTGGACAGTGCTGGGCATCCTGGGTGCTGTTGCCTGGGGTGCCAGGGAGTGTCAGGCCTGCCACTTGATCACGTGGGGTCTGGTCCCCGGCCGTGTAGAGAGACTTTCTTGGAGAAGCTTGTACTTTAGACTGAAAGAGGAAAACCTCTTTTGGCCCAGGCCCTCGTTGACCAGGCTCCCCTGTCGCCTCCCGGCAAGGCCTGAGGGGCCAGGTGGCTATGCGTGCTGCTTGCACCCAGGGGCTCCAGACCTGCTCCCCACAGCACGGGTGCCGCCGAGCCGCCCCGAGGAATCCGGGCCGGCGCTCGGAGCGTCTCGCACACTGTCTCCTGGGGGCGTCTCCTTCAGACCAGCCCCTTTTTCCAGGGGTGCTGTCTGGACCTTCAAACGTTGGGGTGTCCCATAGGGTCTGTGGGTTGCCCTTTGAAAATCACAGTGGACTCAGATCCTCGTGCTTTGAATTAAGGTCGTTCGGTGGCGAGGTACAGCCCAGGACTGGAGGTGGGTGGCACTCGGCTGGGCTGGGTCGGTGATGGGCGGGTGTTGGGCCTTGGGGACTCAGAGGAGCTCCAGGGCCACAGCCACAGGGGACTGGTCAGGAGAGAGCAGGGTGCCCTGCAGGCACTGGCGTTAAGTGGCCGTCACAGACACTCCCGTCACATCGGCCCCTGGGGGCTGGAGGCGAAGGGCCGCTGGTAAGCCCCCGCCTCGGCAAAGCCTTGCTGGCACAGCTGTGTGCCAGGTGTCAGCACTGCGGCGGAGAAGACGAGCAGGATGAAATGACCTGATGAGCTTCTTTTTAATTGTGGCAAAATATACATAATATGACATGTACCATCTCAGCCAGTTTTAAACATACAGTTTAGTGGCACTAAGTACATTCCTGTTGTACAAACAACACCACTGTTTATCTCTAGAATTTTTTTCATCTTCCCGTAACTGGAACCCTGTGCACTCCCTAAACACTAACTCCCCATTCTCCCCTCCCCCAGACCCTGGCAATCTACCTTCTGACTCTGAATTTGACTTCTCTAGGTGTCTCATGGGTGGAATCATGCAGGATTTTTCCTCTGTTGATTGGCTTCTTTCACTCAGCATAACGCCTTCAAGGTTCATCCCTGTATCCGAATGTCTCCTCCCTTTTTGAGGCTGATGCTATTCCATTGTATCTCTGTACCACACGGACTCTTTCTGTTCGGAGCAAGGGCCTGGGGAGGTGGTACTGTTGCAGGCAGGGACACGGCACCCACAAAAGCTGGGGAGGTGCACGTTTACGGGAAGGCAAGGCCTGAGTGGAGCCCAGTGGGGAGAGGAGCGGGGGAATTCGGGGCGACAGGGCAAGGTCAGAGGGCATTCTGGAAGACGAGAAGTTGCGGCTGGAGTGACAACCCTGTTGAAGCGGGTGCTCTGAAGGGCCCTTCCCCCAGCGCACCCCAACAGAAGGGTGTAAGGCGTGTGCTCGGAAACAAAGGAGCCCTAGTAACCACCACCTCACCTGCAGTTTTTCCTCCCCTCCGTCCCTCTTGCCCCATGTGCCGTGGGAGCAGCAGGGGACACCTATTAAGTGAATTCAGCTGAGCAGACGTGTACCAATTCAACCTCATGTGGGCCACTCCCACACAGACCTCGTTCTCGTCCTGTGTCACTGACAAAGGGTGGGGGACACGATCCCCAAAACAGGAGGTTTCTGACAAAGTGTAATCTGTGGTGTGTGCCTAGAACAACTCATGGGGACCCAAAGAAGGAAATGACCTGAATGGGCCGGGGACCTCTTCCCCAGGAGGCAGTGCCCAAGCTGAGGCCAGAAGCAGGAGGAGTTGGAGCTGGGGTGGGGGTCAGGCGTTTGAGGCGAGTCCTCTCCCATGCCCAGTGTGAATGGCGTGCACGGTCCACGCATGGAAGCTGTGTCTTGCCGATGACTTCAGGTCTGCTTCTCAGGGCGTGTGGGCAGGGCAGGGTCCAAGGCTGGCAGGGGAGGGGCGGGCTTCCAACCCAGGCAGCAGTGAGGGGCTCGGCTGGCTGGCTGCTGGGCTAGGAGGTTCGAGGAGAGTTGGCCCCGAGGCAGGAGGAGCTGAGCTGGGGGCCCAGGTGTCTGTGCCCAGGCCGGAGACGAGGTGGCTGAGGGCCTTGCGGATGGAGAGCTGGAGCTGCGTGGCGGCGGTGAAGGGAACAGAGGTGCCATCTGCAAGCTCTTCCTGCCAGATTGTGGAGGAAATAGGGGCCTCTGAGGAAGCAAGAGCTCCGGGGCGGGGGTGGGCCCAGGACACTGTGCCTTTGGTTTCCAGGGTGACCAACAGGATGAAGAGGAAGAGACCCAGATGAAGAAGTCAGAATCAGAGGTAGAGGTGAGAGCTGGGGGCCCAGGGTGGTGCGTCCAGCAGGGGCTGACTCGGCCGGCCCTGACCCTTTCCTCGGGCCGGCAGGAGGCAGCGGCCATCATTGCCCAGCGGCCTGACAACCCACGGGAGTTCTTCAAGCAGCAGGAACGAGTCGCATCGGCCTCTGCGGGCAGCTGCGATGTGCCCTCGCCCTTCGGCCACCGACCAGGTAGTCCCAGGTCCCACCCCCACCTGACCCTCCCTCCTCAGGTTTTGGCCCCGAGCCTCTTTGGCACTGTTTTTTGGAAGGGAAGCCTTGCCTAAGGACCCCCGGAGAAGGCAAGGTTGTTCGTCAGGCGTGCCTCCCCCACTGCCTCCCAGGACTCAGAAGGCTGGAGAGGCGCTGGCCGATGTCGGGCTTTGGCTGAGCGGTGGGCGGAGCCAGAGGCCATCCGCGCAGCCCGGGCAGGGCTAAAGCGCCCCCCTGGCCGTAGGGCGCGGCCCTGCTTGGCTGACCCAGGGCCTGCCTGAGGGCTGTGGTGCATGTGAGGCGGGCTGGTGCCCTGGCCCGGAGGCTGCACCCAGGTTCCCTGTCGGGGTTCTCCTTGCAGCTTCCACCTCCCGGAAGCACCCATGTGCTCCCTGTGTGCTGGTCTGTGTTGGACCCTGCGTGTGCTTGGCCTGCGCTATGGTTGCAGGGGTGGGGCAGGCTGCTGCTGGGCGTGTGCTTCGCAGAGGCCGGCTGCGCTGGGCAGGCTCCTTGCTGTGCGTGGCTGGTGCTGGGGGGAGTCTTCCGACAGCTTGAGGCTGTAGCCCAGTGTGCCTGTGTGCGCCCCTGGCCAAAGGCAGCTTGGACATCCAGGGCCAGGTGCTGGGGGGCGGGTGAGGCCTGGGGGCGGGGGTGGGGGAGACTGACCCTCTCTTGTCCTCTGTCTCTCTCTCTCTGTCTGTCTCTCTCGGCAGGTCGTCCGTACTGCCCTTTCATAAAGGCATCGGACAGTGGGCCTTCCTCCTCCTCCTCTTCCTCCTCCTCCCCTCCACGGACTCCCTTTCCCTATATCACCTGTCACCGGACCCCAAACCTCTCTTCCTCCCTCCCATGTAGGTAGCAGCCTCGGCAGGGGGGTAAGGAGGGCCCCGCGTCCCGGCAGCTCCCCTGCCCTCACTCCCCAGCCTGACTGCCGACCTCTGGTGCTTGCCCCCAGAGCAGGTGCTGCCCGCCTCTTCTCCCCGGCCCTGAAGGGGCACTGGCCCCCAGGGGCTTGGCTTACAGGGTCTGGAGTTGTGGTCTGGCCCCTGGGGGGTCTGGGGAGCTCCCAGCCCCCACCCAGACTCCAGAGAAGAGATGCTGGCCAGGCCCCAAGGTGTACAGTCCTGGTCCCACCTGGCTCCCCGGCCCTCGCTGACCAGCGTGGGGTTTGTTCCACAGGCAGCCACCTGGACAGCCACCGGCGAATGGCGCCCACCCCCATCCCTACCCGGAGCCCGTCGGACTCCAGCACAGCCTCCACCCCCGTCTCTGAGCAGATTGAGCGGGCCCTGGATGAGGTCACGTCCTCGCAGCCTCCACCACTGCCACCCCCACCCCCACAAACCCAAGGTGAGTGAGGGGCCCCGGCCATACGGGGCTGCTCACCAGCGCCTCTGCTGGGAACCCGCTGTGGCTGTGGTAGCAACTCCTCAGGGCCCTGGGCCGCCCAGACTGCGCTGCCCCGGAGATGGCTGCGGCAGGGAGGAGCCTGGAGCGGCCGTCAGGGCTGCCCTCCGAGAGCCTCGGCGTCTCGCGGAATGGGAGTCGGGCCTTCCTCCCACGACTGCCGAGGGGCTTGCAGACACTAGGTAAAGGGGCAGCGGGGCCCCGTGGGTGCTGGAGGGCGCGCTCTGCATGGAGCTGTTAGTGGAGGCTTTCCTTCCGGGAGGTCACCGACTCTTCAGTGCACGGTCAGGGTAGGTAGGATGGCTGCCCGGGGCCTTCCCTGATGGAGCTGGTCATATCTCTCTCTTCCATTTGTGCTGTAACAGAGACCCAGGAGCCTGACCCCGGCCTGAATAGCGAAGGGACCGGCAAGGAGGCCAGAGCTGCAGCCCCTCAGGCCTGGGCTGGCCCCGTGGAGGAGCCCCCTCGGGCACCGGAGCCTCCCCAGGGGCAAGGCAGCCCCATAGAGGACTTCATGTTCATGGCCGCTCCTGAGCAGGCTATCCTGGCTGCCCCTCTGGAGCCCGCCATCGCCGACCCCACCGCAGCCGACACCCTGGCAGCTGCTGCTGTTGAAACCAACATTGCTGCTGCTGACACCGCTGTTGCCAACACCACACCCCCTGCCTCTGCTGGCCTCATTGACCTATGGCCTGGCCATGGGGGTGGAGCCTCCACACCCCAGGTGGAGCCTAGGGCCCCCACGGCACCGTCAGGCGCTGAGGTCACTCTGGCGGAAGTGCCCCTCCTGGACGAGGGGGCTCAGGAGCCAGTGCCACCAACAGGTGAAGTCTGTGCCAACCTCCTCAATTTTGATGAGCTGCCTGAGCCGCCAGCTACCTTCTGTGACCCAGAGGCAGAGGTAGAAGGGGAGCCCCTGGCTGCCCCCCAGGCCCCAACTCTGCCCTCTGCTCTGGAAGACCTGGATCAGGAGCCAGAGCTGGAGCCAGAGCCTGAGCCGCACCTGCTGACCAATGGCGAGACCACCCAGAAGGAAGGAACTCAGGTGGGTCAGGGCAGCCTGGTGGGAGGGTTGGAAGTTTCAGGCTTGCAGCAGTACCGGCCTTTCTCTGTGACCCACATTATTAGGGGGAAGCTTTATTCCATTCCCCTTCCTGGGCCAGCTCTGCTTTTGTTCCCAAGGCAGGTATCTGTTTCCTTGGCAACCACGGATGGAATCACTGGTTGCCAGGGAAACGGACTCAGACCTGGTAGGTCAGCCCTGGCCTGGTTGGGTGGGGCCACAGTGACCTGGTGCTTTCCTCCTGCAGGCCAGTGAGGGATACTTCAGCCAATCACAGGAGGAGGAGTTCGCCCAATCAGAAGATCTGTGTGCAAAGGCTCCGCCTCCTGTGTTCTACAATAAGCCTCCAGGTAGTGCGGATGCGCGTGGTGGGTCGGAATTAGAGTGCGGAGCTGGGTTCAGGTGTGGGCAGGTACCATCTCCCTACAGAGCTGGCACAGTTCTCAGGGGTTGGGGGACACAGCTTTGGATCTGCCAGCCATCTCCTTACTCCCCTCCCTTCCCAACACCGTAGAAATCGACATCACCTGCTGGGATGCAGACCCAGTCCCGGAAGAGGAGGAGGGCTTCGAGGGTGGCGATTAGCAGAGGCGCCCGCCCTCAGGCTGCCCTTGCCAAGGCCACCCACCCGCTCCGGCCGCTGGCCAGACGGCCCGCCGCGCCTGCACTCGAAGCAGCTCCGCCTGGCACCCACTCTGGATTCCGGCCCTGGCCGGGGACTTGGCCGCTTCCCCACCCACAGGGCCTGACTTTTACAGCTTTTCTTTCTTTTTTTAAAAAAAGTTGATAGGAGACTTGTACAGTTGACTGGTTTTCCTCCCGTTGGTAGTTGAGACGCTGTTGCAAATTCCACCCCCTCTCTGCCCGGTCCAGATTGTAGCGCTTAGTCCTCCCTGCTCACTCAGCTGGCCGGGGTGGAGGCCTCCCCCTGCTTGGGGCCTGGCGAGGGGGGAGCTCTGGTGGGAAAATGCCCCCCACCTCTTTTCCTAGTTTTATGTTTCTTGGAAAAATATCACTTTGTACTCTCTGTCCAGGGCTTCAGATATTTTGCACGAATTTGAAAACATGGCAATAAATGGCTCGCCGGCTCTGGCTCCCTGGGACCCCCTCCCTGCCCTTCTCTTTACCTCTGCCCACCTGGCCCAAAGAAAATAGCAGGCCCAGCTGGGGCCCCTCAGCTTCCCAGCCCTTTCCTGCCCCCTCCTGCTGGGCGGGTCCCAGGCTGGAGGCCTTAGGCGCCATTCAGGTCAGGGCTATGGGTGGGGCCCCGGGGCTTGGGTGGCCCTTCCCCAACTCCTCCCTATTTGCTTGGGTTCCTTTTTCACATTCAGTAACTGTTTTTTGGAAAGCACAAACTTCTGTAACGGGTCGTGCTCATGTCTGTTAATAAAGAAATCCAGATCCCTTTGGGCCTCCAGGGGTGGATCTGGGGCGGGCCGCTAGCCCTGACCCCCGTTCCCAACTCTTCCGACCTCCAAGGCCACAGGGGGCACCCTCACCGTGATTTCAGGGGCAGGGAAGGTGGGGACAGGTTAGAAGCAGGCTGACCTCAGGTTTAGTGCTGCATCTTTCAGCCGCTTAGCAGCTGAAAAGCGCGTTCAGGTTTTGTTCTCCGCCAAGGCCCAGGCACACCCGGTCACAGCAGTGGGTATTCCCTCCACTTGTTAACAAACCGGATCACACACCTTTATTATCCTCAAAGTGTAACAAACGGGGTAAGAAATCCCTCCCGCCACACCCCGCAGTCCAAGGGAAGCATTTAAAAGGCCCCGCAGTCAGGCCAGGAGTCCGCTAGTGGGGCCCGAGTCGCCGGGTGCCCCTCTATACGGCTGTAGTCCTCCCGAACAAGGGGATGGAGACCGGCAGACGCCAAGCTCCGTGCTCCAGCGGCTCGCGGCTGCTGAGCTCCGAGTCGGTCCAGCTGGGGAAGACGCGGCGGCCGCGGTCCGCCTGCAGACAGAGTGCAGGGCAGGGCGCCGCGGGCCGCGGGGCGCTGGGCAGGTGCAGCGCCGACGTATAGCCTCGGTCCAGGTAGAGCGGCTTATAGCTGGGTGGCGGCTGCTCCTGTTTCTCTGCGCTGTCGCGGCGGCTCAGAAAGGGCGTGACGATCTTGCGATAGAGGCCGCGCGTGTCCGTGAGCACCTCGCTGTAGGGCGGCGGCGGCTCAGCCATCAGCACTGCCTCTTCGTAGCACGGTGGCTTGGACATGTCCGATTCCGCTGCGGAGTGGGAAACGGTCGGAAGGCGTGAGGCCGCCCGTCCCCAGCCTCCCCCAGGAACTTGGGCCCGTCGCCGAACGCAGGCCCAGCCCGCTCCCTCCGAGGACCCGGGGCCTCCCCGGCGGAGGCAGGGCGGGCGCGTCGGGGGCGAGCCCGCCGGCGGCCGAAGCCCCGCCCACCCCGCCGCCTCCCGCGCGGGTCGGCGCTTACCTTGGCGCGGGTAGCTCCAGGGGCGCGGCGGCACGGAGAGGTGCGGCGGCGGCGGGTGCGGCAGCGCGTGGTGGTGCGCGTGGGGATGCGCGTGTGGCTGCGCGGGCCCGTGATGCAGCAACGGGTG
Organism: Pteronotus mesoamericanus; assembly: GCF_021234165.1. Taxonomy (NCBI): domain Eukaryota; kingdom Metazoa; phylum Chordata; class Mammalia; order Chiroptera; family Mormoopidae; genus Pteronotus; species Pteronotus mesoamericanus. Next base: position 32,599,525 of record NW_026555084.1, on the reverse strand, counting down.
CACGTGCACGTGCTGGTGCGCGTGCGCCGGCGCTTCCAGGCGGCCGCGGTGCGGTGGTGGCGGCGGCGCGAGGCCCGGGGGGCTCCCAGCCAGGCTGCCCTCGAGCTCGAGCGGCTCCAGCTCAAGGGCGCGCAGGTTCTGCTCACGCAGTCGCTCCTCCTGGCGCCGTTTGAGGCGGCGGCGCAGGAAGCTGCAGAAGCAGCACAGTAAAACGATGAGCCCCCAGATGAGCCAGAAACCAGCGAAGCACGTTAGGAACGTGTAGGTGCCCTGGGACATAACCATGGCGGCGGCGCGGGCGGCGGGTCCTCGGCTGCTTCACTGGACACTGGGTTCCTCTACGTGGCCCCGGGCCCGCGCCACGCTCCCAGGAGCCGCCAGCGTCACTCGGGGACCTGCGGCCGGGGGCTGCCCGCGGCGGGGCTCAAGTCGTGCGCGCGCGGGCGGGGGGCAGCAGCAGCGGTGCCTGCTCTTTTCCATGGCGCCGGCGGGCGCGCGGGCGGGCCTCACCCGGGTCCGCGCGGGACCTATGGGACAGACACAGGGCGCGGTGAAGGCGCGCTGCAGCCCCCGGTGCCTTCCATGCCTTCCCTGCCCGCGCCTGTGCCCTGCGCAGTCCCGGGGAAGCCTCCTCAGCTGGAACCCCCGCACTCCGCGGAGCCCTAGTGACGTCACCGAAGACAGTGACGTCACGCCCCGAGGTTTCCCCGGTAGGGTTTTCCCGATCTGAGATGCTGCCGCTTGTGGCTGAGCCGAGGGGATTCCAGGCCGGCCGGCAGGGGGCGCGAGAAGGCCAGCCTCAGCCTCCGAGCTAAGGAGAGGAGCCACCCGCAGCACCGAGAGGGTTTCGAGGCCCAGGGGCCGACCCTGCAGGACGCTGAAGAGAAGCCTTGGTGCGGTTGCTTGGCGACGGGGAAAGAGCGGCCCACCTTCTAGAGCCCCACAGGCAGCTACCCGCGCCCAGCTTCAGCCCTAGGCTTGTGCTTAGCAGCCCCTGGCACTCTAGGTCTTGTATCTGCTCCCACCCCGGCTCTCCAAAACATGGAACATCACGGCCCACACGGCGGCCTCCCAGTTGCCGCTCCTGTGGAGGGGCTTGGGGGGTGGTTCCGGCTGCTAATGCAGGCCACCTGCCTTTGTGCCGAACGCCCGCCCATCGGGCCAGCGTGGGCTGTTCCCTCTCCTCTAGGCGCCTCCGCCCGCCCGCCCACCTGCCTGATCCCCATTCCCTCCCCTCCTACCCCTGAGTATCTCCACAGAGCCCTGCCCTTCTAGCGCCCGGAAGTCGGGTCGCTTCCCTTCAATTCCTATCCCTTTTTGCAGAGGGGAGGAAAAGTAGCTCGTCTTTCGTACCACCTGGTCCCACTTCACTCCAGATGGGCACCTCTCGTTCCAGCTCCCCTCCACAGAGAGGATTGAGAGGGGAACCTTGCATCCTAAGAGGTATGTAGGAGGGAACCCTGCCTGCGGAGTGACAGGTGGCAGGCGACTGTTCACCGCCCCCGCAGAACAGAAATGAGCCCTTCTTGAATGCCTTGCACCCGGGGGCTTTCATACGCAACCCTTTAGGGTAACTGGAATTATTCCTGTTTTACAGCTAAGGAAGGGGGGGAGCAATTAGCTGTGTAGATGGCAGGTGGCGGTGCGGTAATTTCAGTCCAAGCCTGGCCACAAAATGCTCGCCTGGGGTGGAAGAGGGCTGCTGCCTGGGCTACTCCGTGGTCCACTTCCAGGAGCCCCATGGACACCCCTATCCTCAGCACGGCCAACACACACACTTCCAGCTCTGGGGACCGCGGTGGACCTGAGCCCCAAGCTAGGGGGAAGCCAGGCCACAGACCACGCCAGATGGCTCCTGTCTGACTCCACAGCTGCCTTGTGCCATGTGCCACTTGGTGCCCGTGCCAGTCCCTTTCTCCTGGGCCTGCGATCCAGAACAGACAATGGCAGGAACAATAGCTCCGCCCACCCCCTCCACAACGCTGCCATGAGGCTGCCATGGCGACGCAGCCCAGATAAAAACTCCATGCTGCCAGTCACTAGGAGTTAATTAAATCTGTTGTTCTCCTTTTCCTGAGCCCACAGGAATTTTCAGGAATGCTCTGAGGAAGTTGGCACTAACTAGGAGGCTCCTTGGCCTGCAAAGCAAAAACAGCCCTGGGTCAGAAAAGGCACTTCTGGGGCTGGAGGTGATGTTTAGCTGAATTAGAAATAGACATACCTGCCAAGGACTGTCTAGGCCTTGTTCTCGGCCCTTGCCACATAGACGCGTGTGATCTTCCACACCACCTTCTCACGGGGTGGGGGGGGGTGTCCATTTGATAGCTGAGGAGACTGGCGCAGAGAAGGAAATGGACTTGCCCCAGGTCACACAGATCTTGAGGGGGGCGGGGGGCGCGCAGCGGCTATGATTTAGCCGGAGTCTGAATCCAAGGCCTGTGTCAAAACTCTTTCCCCTCTGTGACAACTGTGCTGTACGTGAAAAGCCTGGTGCACGTGAGCACCAGTACAGAAGGCCTTGGCAGCCACAGGGACACTGGGCAAACTGGTGAGCTTGTAGCCAAAACGTGCCTTCCTGTTCCTTCCCACCAAGGCCCTGGCCCTTCTGGCTACCAGCTCAAGGGCGGGAAAAGGCTACAGGGTGGAGAAAAAACAGGATGGCAGCTCCAGGGTTAACTAGGAACAAAGGACAGAGACCGCCTGGCCCAGCGCACTGGCCCGCTGGGCGGTAGGGCAGCCTGTGTCCGGCCACACCCAAGGCCAGCTGTGTGCCCCAGGGGTCCCTCAGCCAGGAGGCAGGAACCCTTGCTGCATTTTACAGACTAAGCCACTGTGTGTCCAAGAGAGGACGTCTCACAGCTGAGCTGGCCCCCTGACCCCACACTGGCACCAACACTCAGTCTGAATGGGCGGGACCCTGTCTGAGACCTGCATCCGGCCTAGTATCTGGCCCCATAGGCGTCACTCAGTCCGTACCATCTAACCCACAGTAGGTGGTCAATCCATCATCATGACATTTGTCCAGGCCTTCCCACGTTCGTTCCTGACCAGGCCAAGCTGCTCAAGGACTCCCCGAGGAGCTGTCCCTTTGCTCCTTGGGCCTGTCACGCTTCCGGCAGACGTTGCTGCAGCCTCTTTACACAGCCACTCACCTTCCCCAGCCCCTCCAGACTGTTCACAGCAAACGCCTGCTCTGTGTCTGACTCCGGCTCTGCTGGGCGTGGCGCCTTCAGACGGACGCATCCTTAAGCCTGCCATTTTATGTTTGTTCCTTCTTTCTTTTCTTACCTTCTTGTGGGTTATTTGAGCATGGTTTAGGATTCCATCCTGATGTATCTGTGGAGTTAGTGAGCACGTTGCCTCATGCCATTTCTAAGGCCACGTGCTTGCTGGGAGCACAGCAGGGGGGTGACAGCGAGGCCCTGGGCAGTGAGTTTCCTAAAGGCCGTGTCACTTAGCCCCCTCCTCAGTGACCAGGGTGGAGAGTGAGCTCATCCGTGCGAAAGGCTTGGAGAGGCTCAGCAAACATGAGTGCTGCTGAGCTGGGGATGCAGAGATGCGTGTCCCCAAGGCACTCCCCGCCCAAGGCTGGGTACCACAGGTCGTCTCGCAATCATCCTGAGAACTGTGTTAGCATCTGTCCCATATCACAGAGGAGAACACTTGGCTCAAAGAGGTTAAATGACGCTCAAGGTCCCCTAGGCCTCTCATTCTGGCCCTACCGTGCCTCTGCCGGCACCTACCGCACAGCCTCTCCGCGTGAAGAATCCCAGCTCCCCAACCTCAGAAGCCAAAGATCTGCCGGGTCCCTTAGTTCAGCCAAGGGCCCACCAGTCACTCCGTCCACCAAGTCCTGTTTTTACACTCAGTGTCGTGTGAAAACACTACCACCTCACCTGACCGCTTCCTTCGGTCCCCTGTCACTGCGCGGACCGGGGCGCCAGCACAGCCCCGCTAGGCCCCTGTCACTGTGGTCGCCGCCCCCGCCCCCTCCCCTGCCCCTGCCATGGCTGCCTGCCCAGCCCGCCGACGCTCCAACTGCCCGCTTTCCCCAGGCCCTTCTGGCCCCAGCCCTCCAGGGACGCCCCGCTGCCCGGGGAGCCAGCCCAGCTCTCTAACTCAGCGCGGGGGGAGCCTCTCGAGCTGGAGTGAGGTCAGAGCCACGTGGAGGGCTTGTTAAGACAGAGTTCTGGGCTCCGCTCCCAGGTCTGGGCTGGAGCCTGAGAGTTTGCACTGCTGACGGATTCCCAGCCCGTGCTGCTGTTGCTGGTCCAGGAGGCAGACGCTGAGCGCCGCTGACCTAGATCACGGCCTCTGAGACGAGCTCCTGCCGAGGCCCCGTCAGGCTCCGCGGTTCCGTCCCGCCTCGAGTTCCGCTTCCTTTCCCGTGGGGACTGCCACACAGCCTCGCTGCTCCTGCCCCAGCACTCAGTCCTCGGCCTCACAGCCTCACCTGTCACTTGCCTGGACAAGCCAGCCCTGAGCCGCCTCCCTCCCCTCGGGCTGGAGGGGAAGCCCGATGATGTCAGTTCTGCAGCGCCCAGCACCAGGGGCTGCGTCTGTCTTGATCGCCTGGCACACAGTAGCTCAAAAACCACTTGTTGAAGAGTGACTGGAGGTGTCTGGTTACCTATTTCGTCTTTTAGCTGTAGGGACAAGGAACACCTCAAGAGCTGGGTCTGATCCAATTCATTCCTGGGAAATGCTGGCCGTTCATCAGAATATCACAGAGGGAAGCCACCACCCAGCTCCAGGCCCTGGCAGGGTGTTTCGTACACGTGATCTCAGCCAAAGGCCGAGGTGCGATGGCAGGGTGCCCTGGAAGCAAGCTGAGGACCATACGTCTGTGTGGACAAAAGGAAAGGCTCCATGCGACCACTGGCCAGGGTCCGCGGTGTGGGCACAGGACGCCCCACGCAGCCGGGGTGCTGGGTCATGAGGCTCCCTGCACGTGAGGCCAGAGCTGCTGGTCAAGTGAAGTGACAGGGACCCAGACTGGGGGACAGGAGGGAGGGAGGAGCGTGTGCAGAGCAGTGGGGGCGGGGGAGAAGGTGGCTGCAGGGGTGGGGAGGTAGAAGAGCGTAATCAGGGGAGAGATGGTGATGGAAGGAGACTTGACTTTGGGTGGTGAACACACGGTACAACAGATGATGTATTATAGAATTGTGCATGTGAAACCTATAATTTTATTAACCAATGTCACCCCAATAAATTCAGTTAAAAACAGAAAATTTGCCCTGGCTGCTGTGGCTCAGTGGATCGCGTGCCGGCCTGTGAACCAGGGGGTTGCTGCCTTGATCCCCAGCCAGGGCATAGGCCTGGGTTGCGGGCCAGGTCCAAGGCGTGGGTCGCCTGAGAGGTAACCACTCATTGATATTTCCCCCCTCCTGTTCTCCCTCCCTCCCCCTCTCTCTAAAAAAAATAGTCTTAAAAAAGAAAAAAAAATTAAAAATAAATAAATGTTTTATAGTAAAAGAAAAAAAAAGAGAAGAAAGTGGCTGTTGCCCTGGCCAGGTAGCTCAGTTGACTAGAGCGTCATCCGGTGGTCTGCCAAGGCTGTGGGTTCGATCCCTGGTCATAGCGCATACAAGAATCAACCAATGAATGCCTCAGTAAGTGGGACAACAAAAACTAATGTTTCTCTCTCTCCCTTCCTCTCTCTCTCTCTCTCAAACCAAAAGTAAATTTTTAAAAATTAAAAAAGAAGCCCTGGCTGGTGTGGCTAAGTGGATTGAGCACAGGACTGCGAAGCAAGGGGTCGCCAGTTTGATCCCCAGTCAGGGCACACACTTGGGTTGTGGGCCAGGTCCCCGGTGGGGGGGCGTGCGAGGGGCAACCACTCATTGACATCCCTTCTCCTTTCTCCATCCCTTCTCTTTTCTCTAAAAACAATAAATAAATGAAATATTTTTTTAATTAAAAATTAAACAAGAAGGAGGTGGCCGCTGACCTGTCCTGTGTGCCCTGCACGTGCCAGGCTCCTGCTGGCTTCTGACATTCAGTATCTCAGCGACACCCAGGAGGTGGCTGCTGTCATGCCCACTCCACAGACATGGAGCTAGAGCCGGCTCGGGCCTACATGGGACTCTCAGGTGACTGTGAGGTCCACCGTCCTGGCAGGAAGGGCATTTCAGGAAGGCACTGGTGACATTTTTACACCCTCCCTCACCAAGACAGATGAACTCAGGCCAGGGAAATGATGGGAACTGTCCCAGCTGCCAAAGTCAGCCAGGCGTGGAGCTGGCCAGAGCCTCCTTCATCAAAGTGTCACGGAGAGGGAAGCCACCACCCAGCTCTGGGCCCTGGCAGGGTGTTTTGTACACTTGATCTCAGCCAAAAGGCCGAGGTGTGATGGCAGGGTGTCCTGTAAGCAAGCTGAGGACCATACGCAGCTGGGGTTCTGGGTCATGAGGCCAGAGCTACTGGTCAAGTGAAGTGACAGGGACTCAGACCGGGGGACAGAGGAAGGAGGGAGAAGAGGGACCCAACCTTGGTACCAAGCCAGGAGCCAGGGCTTGGGGAACTGCAAAAAGGACAGCGGAGACAGAGGCCCCAGATCTGTCCTTCCCAGGGAGCTGGCCACACCTTGAGGGTGAAGAGGATGAGGACCCTCTCCCGGTCTACCACAGAGCGCTGAAGGGGGAGCTCTGGCTTCAAATCCCACTTCCGCCCCACCCCGCCCCACCCCGCCCCACCCCGCCCCGCCCCGATGGGCTGTGCGAGCCCTCCCCGCCCCGCCCCGCCCCCCCCCCCCCCCGCGCCTGAGCCCTCCCCGCCGGCTCTCCACCTGTGGGACAGCGACGACGAGCCTGCCTGGCAGCGCGAGCGGGGACGGAGCTGATGAGGAAGGTGAAAAACACTTCAAGACCAGCGAGACAGCTGCACGTGACAAACCAAATGCCAGCACCTCGCAGCCTCCAGAGGTCTGGAAGCCGTCATATCCGCGCGAGCCTGGGGCGGGAGCCTGGCGAAAAGTGCCTTCGCTCTACTGTGACCAGAGGTCCCGGCCGTATGACTTGCAGGCTGGACATGGTTTCTGGGTGTGTTTTGTTGGCCCACAATCAATTTTTAAAAATAGTCTCATTAGTTGCCAACATTTAAAAACCAGGAGTTTTGACATAAAAGCCTGGATTCCTGGCTCACCTTGGAATCTGGCCAATCTGGCCATGCCCAGTCCACACCCTCCCACGGTGGCGACAGCAGCCGGGGAGCTCCCTGGCACTCCTCGCGCACCCCGTTGCCCCCCCCCCCCCGCCCGGGGCACTTGGGTGTCCAGCCACTGAACTAGACTGAGCGCCCGCAGAGGCCAGCACTGCACGGGCCCTTTGATGAATTCCTTCTCCCACAGCCAGGCTGCCAGCTGATCAGGCCACAGACTGAGGCCTAGGCCCCCGGGCTCCCTGGGGCGAAGGCAGACATCACTGCTTGGCCTTCCCCGGAGTGAGAAAATGGAGGGAGGAAGGGAGGAAGCCGACCCGGCAGCAGAACAGCCCCATAGAACACCCGAGGAAGCAGGAATCTGGCCACTTTGTCTGGAAAAAGGCAAGGTGCACCGAGGCCGGAAGGCGGCATTTGCTCCCTGGTGGTGTGTGAAAGAAGGTTAAGAATGCCCCTCTTGAAGGCCTACAGTCCTTCCCTGCCTGGCTCGCAAGAGATGTGCAGCCGGCGAAGGGCTGCACCCACAGAGCCAGCGGGGGAGCCCAGCCCCGCAGCACCCGGCTGCATGACCTTGGGCCAGTCGCTGTTTCCTGAGCCTCAGGGGCCTTCGGATCCACAGCGGGGACATAAACTTACCTTGCACAACTGTTGTAAGGACTAGGATACTGGGTGCGGAGCCCTGGCCCTGATCCCGCAGAGAGAATGGGAAGAGGACGAAAGGGCCCGTGAGCGGCCCTAGAGGCCCTGCCGTCTGCGGGATGGGACAGGGCTCGGGCCTGACTGAGGGCGCCAGCCATCCATGTACAGCGATGCCAGGGTCTCCCATGCCCAGGGTAACGGTCACCTCAGGTCCCCAGGACCCCTCCCCAGATGGGAACGGGAAGCTGAGGCTGGTGGCTGTGGGCTGTGGTCAAGGCCTGCGGGCAGAGGGGCTGGCCTCTGTTGAGTCAGGCCCCGGGGGCCCGCCTGAGGGCCAGCTCTCGCCCCAGCACAGAGCTGCGGAGGGGAGGCTGGGAGGGGAGCCAGAGGTCATTTCCTGCGACTGGCTGCCATTCTCCTCCCCGAGGAGCTCCCCTGGAGGTCAGGGCATCTCCATGTGGCACTGGCTGGCCTGCCGGCCAGCCTGCACACCACCCAGCACAGTCTGGGCTTTGTGCTCAGACAAGAAAGGGACACTTGTGATCGAGACAAAGGGCCAGGGCACTCCCATCTGGCCCGGGCTTCAGCTTCCCGGGGTCAGTGGTGTCCTTTCCTCTGCCCCTGCCCACATTGCTCCCATCTGTCCCTGGAGAATGGTGGCTTGGATCGCGGCGCAGAGCCCCACCACCGGCCGAAGCCGCGTCTGGCACATGCCCTGGCCCTGAGGACGACGGATGCGAGCTTCTCGTCTGTCGCCTGGTAAGGAACATCATCTCTGCGGCACCCAACCCGAGTCGGGCCATTTCAAAGGCAGATGATGGTGATGGCGGTGGGGGCGCGGGGTAGCGGGCACAGACCCCGGACCCAGCCTCCTTGCCTCTCCCTGCCACAGCAGGCCAGGGTGGCCCCACGTTTACAGCCACCCCAGGAGCCCTGCTGCGACGACTGCAGCCACGTGGGAGCCAGATCGTGCCCACGGGGTGCTCGCCCCCAACCCCCACCATCAACGGGCAGAGGAGGAAGGCACACACCCGGACGAGTCAGAGGGACTAAGTTACCCCCAACTGCGAGAGGAGTCGTCCCCTCATCCCCTCTCCCCCTGCGCCCTGGGGCTGCGCCCCGCGTGTGGTGGGGGAGGGGTGGGAGGGAGCGTAGCTGCCCCGCAGCCGCGTTGCCGGGGAGTGCAACCCCGTTGCTGTGGCAACCGTTTCCAAGCGAACCGGTGGCTGCTCGCGCCCCGCTCCGTCTCCCTCGCTCACTGGCGCCTTCCCTCTCTCTCTCCCTCCCTCCCTTTCTCCCTGCAGTGGGGGCTCAGGGTGGGGCTGGCCGGGGCCGGGGTCCGGGGCAGCGACCCGGGTCAGGGGTGCGGAGCCGCCCGCGGGAAGGGGCCGACCCGGGGACAGTCTTCCGCCCGCACTCCTCGTCCACCAGCTCGCTGCCGCCGGCGCGGTACTCACGGGCCCAGGCATCCTCTTCCAGCTCGTCCTCCGGGCTCCGGGAGAGCGGCGCGGGGCCCGCGGACAGAGCCCCCGGCCGGGGGAGGCGACGGTGGCCCCGGGGAGCTGACTGTGTCAGCGAAGGCGGCTCGGAGCGAGGGGCTGGAGCCGCGGGGCGCGCGCACGGGCGCGTACACGGCGCGTCCTGAGCCCGGCGTGCGCGCGCGCGGCCGCCAGCAGAGGGCCCCAGCCCCCCGCGCCTCGCAGCCGAGGAGACAGTCCCGGGAGCCAAAGGCAGAGGACCCACACCCACCTGCCGTGCCGGGTTCCCCTTGCACAGGGAATGCTCTCGCCACGCCTCACCCTTTCTGGCAACGGGCTGGCTGGGCCGGGCACACGCAGGCAAACCCAGTGCACACAGTCGGCCGACCACACGGATGCTCAGCCAAGCAGCTGAGGTACAGACCCACCCCCTCCCCGCCCCGCCCCCCACGCACACCACACTCACTCCTCAGCCCGGAGAGCACACGGAAGCCCGGGCTTTGGCCGCATGCTGACAGGGACTGCACACATACGATGGTCAGGGGTTGGAGCAGGCAGGTACCCCAACGTGGCGCCAACTCAGGAATTCATGGCCTCCTCCCAACTCTAGTCTCCTCCCACTGTGTCCCCAGCAAGACTACATCACCACATGCCTACTTAAAAGTAGCAGGAGGAGGAGAATCATGTCACTGGCCTCCATGGACCCTGCTCCTCCTCAGCAACAGAAGTGAACTCTAGCGAGGGCCCCACTGTCTAGGCTGAGTCTGAACTTGGCTGTCTACCAGCCTCTTAACTGGGTTCTCTGTTTCATAGGGGAATATCGTTGCGTCCCAGGGAGGTCATTGTGGTGGACCTATGAATCCGTGTCCTGCTCTCCCTAAGCACAGTGGGTAGGTTTCCAGTCCAGTTACTCCGACTTCTTGGGGTTGGGCTTTGGCTTAGCGGTGCCGACATGGCTGTAGCGCTTCCTTCTGGGGGTTGTGCCCCGATGAGACTGGGGTCTGCCACCGAGACCCTGGATTGCCCCAGCCTGGTTCTTCCAGGCTATCAGCTTCCCCCACCTTTTTTTTTTTTCTTTTAAACAAACCAACAAAAAACATTTTCTAACTTGCAACCAAGGACCCCTAACAGCCCCACCTGAGCCACACAGCTCTGTGGGGAGAGGGGTGCGGTGGGTGTAAACCTGGCCCCATCTAACCACATGGGCTGAGAGTGCGGGGTTTCCCAAAGGAAACTTGGGGTGCTTTTGAACTTGCTGGGCAGGCACCCTTCCACATGGGGCCCCACATCCTTAACAAAGCTTTCAAAGCCCTGCTCGCTCGTCTCACTGACCTCGGCTCCAGCCACTCCCTTTTCCCACCCTCCTGCCCACCCCGCCCACCGCGTCTCCAGCCACCTGAAACCACTAGAGGCCCTCACCATCCAGATACACCTGGTCCTGTGTCCTGGAGGGCACCAACCCTGACTCCTTTGTGGCCAAAGAGCCTCCCCTCCCTGGCCCCACGGCAGTGCCGGCCCTGCCAGCTCTTGAATGATCTCTGCCACGCTGCTCACACTGCGGCCCCCTGCCCCGCGTCTGCCTGTCAGACTGAGCTCCGTGCTGGCAGGGGCCTTGCCTCTGAGCCCCAGTGCCCGCCTTGGCGCTGGATGGGCGGGGGAAGAGCTCAGGGAAGGCTTGTTGGGAAGCGACTCTGGGAGTTTTCCTCTGCCAGTGGTGCACGGTGAGCTTCAGGGTAAGGTGAGCCCTGGCCAAGAAGTTTCCTGGATGCCTCCCTAGCCCAAGAAGGAGCTTGGTGGGAGGTCTGGGCCCGTGGCAGGTGGTGGGCCCCAGGGTCCCCCCCACCGCCCCCGTCCAACTAGCACTCCCGCTCACACCTGCCCAGGGCCGGGCCCTCAGCCGCTATATGCTGACGCCTCCCAATCAACCGCCCTCCTGGCTGGAGCTGGAGTGGAGGGTCAAAAGCACGTTGGGCCCCAGCCTCGGGGCAGGAGCCGCTCCATCAGCTGGCTCCCTCCACCCTGCATCAGCCGCTCACAGGCTGGGGGACCGCGGCACGGCCCTCCCCTTACCCGGTTTCCCTCAGGGTAGCAGGAGAGGTGGTGTACACTCCACTCACCACCCCGAGCTGGGGCAGCACAAGAGACCCCACCTGCTAAGCTGGTGCTTGGAGCCTTCTGGATGCCCTTGAGAGAACTGTCAGTGTGGCAGCCGGCACCCACTTCCCCTGTAGGTGGGAGTCCTGTCAGTGACCTCGGGGTCAAGGGGCGGGGCGTAGACAGCCCCAGTCATTTCTCACAGCCTGGTGTCAACCTCACCTTCCCTGACAAGGAAGGGGACCTACGCAAAGCCAGTTTGAAAAGTGCCCAGACTGGAACTCAAACCCACAACAGCAAAGCTCCAGTGGCCTCTAAGGCATAGGGCACCCAGCACAGAAGCAAACACTCTTATGGTGGTTACAGGGCCTCCCGGAGGTGCCCCCATGGCTGATCCCCTCGTGCCTCTGCTACAGCCTAACTCCCAGCGCCACCGTCCCATCCTTGCGTGGCCCTGGGCCAGGTACCCAGTGAACGTTCTGGTCAGACAGACGGGGCAGGCGTTTCTAACAGCAGCTGTCCCCTCAGTCCCCAGGCTGCTCCCAGCCCACAGCTGACGGCCAGGCCACCTCGGCCTCGGCAGGGACACTGCCAGCTGAGCCTGCCTCTCAGGCACAGGCAGAGCCAGACCCCAAGCTGCTCCCCGCAGGCCTCACCCCTTTACAACAGGAGGCCGAGAAACCAAGCGGTGAGTCCGAGGCCAAGGCCTGGCTGCCTGGAGAGGCCGGCCCAGGTCAGCCCCGGGGGCTCCTGGGCCTTGTGGGAAGGGCAGCCCCCACTCCACTCCCTTCCTGCTCCCAGCAGGGACAGGGGGGCAGGGAGCCCTGGGGCACCAGGAGCAAGAAAGAGGCAGGCAGGGGCTGCTGGCCAGGTTTGTGCTCAGACTGTATTCACATAGACACGTGGCAGCTTACATTGGACACAATGAGTAATAAAAATTGGCTTTAAATATGGAAAAACCAGGGTCTCGTAATCCCATGCTGCCCAACACTGGGACCGGAACAACCATCACGGTCTGGGGGGGCCGGGGCGGGGGCCTCGGGTGTGGGCGCAAAGCCTCAGCCCGCCCCTCACACACACCCACACATGCATGCACTCACGCACACGAATACGGGGGGGGGGGATTATTGCTGGGCACATGTGTCTGTTGTTACGAGGGACGTCTGGAATGTGTGAGGGCTGGCCAGGGACCACCCCCTCCCCCGCCGGGGGTGGGCCGTTTCTGCAAGAGGAGTCTCCAGGAAAGGGTCCAGCGGGACGAGGCGCCCCGGAGCTGGAAGGCAGAGGCAGACCCGGAGGGCGCAGCACGGGCAGTGTGCTCATGGGTCCCAGGGTCGGCCCAACCTCTGGTCCCATTTTGGCACAGGCCCCGGACCCAGCTTGGACAAGTGCCGAGAGGGGGCTGCATCGGGCCCCAGAGGTGGCAGCCCGAGCCAGGTCACCAGGGGCAGGCACAAGTCCCACTCTCCCTCGGAGGTCGGCGGCGGTGAGCACAGTGCTGGGGGCGCGGGGCCTGAGGAGCCTCAGGCTTGGCAGTGGCCCCCTGCCGGCTGCAGCGCGGGTCTTCAGAGTGCTCAGGGCGCTATATACATTCATACAAATACATAAATACAGGAAGCCCCGAGCTCTGCGGGCGAGAGCTGAAGGGATGCACCTCTGTCCCCGGGACAGCCTAGGCCTCACCAAACTCAGCCAGACCAGGGGCTGAGGGGCCGAGGACCCTGGGGACAGCTCCGGCTATGTTCCCCAGGCCACAGCTTGAGTGGACAATGGAGAGGACCACTGTGCAAAACTGTAAACAGCACTCGGAGTAGCTGCTACCGCCAACCGCCGCTGGGGGCCTCGGGCTCGGGGCTAGAGGCGGGTGGGGAGCTCTTCTTCACTGTCGCTGCAGTTCCCACAGCAATCCTGGAGGGCGGGGGGACACGGAGGAGAGAGGCAGAGCGAGCGCTGTTAGCCACCTCGGCTGCTGCTGGGCAGCTCTGCCAGGGGCTGCCCGGGACCGTGCTCTGCGCGGGGGGGGGGGGGGCCCCCGAGGGGCCTGGGCATCAGTGCGGAGGCCGCCAACCACAGGCTGGGGCCGGGGGACCAGGGGACCAGGGGGACCCCAGGCTCAGCCGGGGCGGGGCCCGTCCAGCTGCTCTTCCCTGGGCCGGAGGAGGCGGGGCATGGGGAGACAGGCGGCTAAGCAAGGCCAGCAGCTTGGAGGAGCCGGGGTGCAGGGAATGGAAGCAGTGGGGGTGGGGGGGGCGGGCACCGGACTTCTTTCTCCCACATCTCGCCTCTGCCACGGAAGGGCTGCCCGTGGCTCCCCGAGGCCAGGCAGCAAGGCCAACCCACGGGGAGCCTACACTGCTCACCTCTGGAAAGAGAAAAGAGGCCGTGAGCCCAGCCAGGGGCGGGGGACAGGCGGGAACGAGGCCAGAGACCCTGGGCGCCTCTGGCACGGCTGGAGGAGGCCTCCCACAGCTCATGCGGGCACCGGCTCGGCCTCCCCCCACCGTCCCCTGGAGCAAGGCTGGGGGCCGGGCGGGACGCTCCTGGGGGTTACCTGGCGACTGAAGAGTCTCTGCAGCAGTCCCTTCTTGGGCGGCGGGGGCGGCTGGCCCCTCCAGTCCAGGTCTGGGGGAACGGAGCCATCCAGCCCGAAGACATTCAGCTCTTGGAAGCACTCGGTTTCTACCATCTGCCGAGGGACATGCTGCTGTGAGAGCTGCCCCGGCCACCCCCCCCAGAGCCCACCCCACCAGTGGGCAAGCCCCACCTCGTTCTGCCAGGGGATAGGCACGCTGCCCGTGGCAAACTTCTGGTAGAAGTCCTGGTCGGTGGGCTCCAGCTCCACACCCTTAACCGTAGAGAACTGCTCAATGTCCAGGACGTCCTTGCAGTAAATGGCCTGGGGCTTGGGGGACAAAGGCTGCGGTCAGACAGGAGCACCTCCTGTGCCGGGAGGACAGTCAGCCCCTAGAAGGGCTCCAGCCTTGGCCTGGTGGTGCCCTGTCCCTGGCAGCGCGCCAGTTTTGAGTCAGAAGCCAGGGACGCAGGGTGCTTTCTAAGCATGGCAGTCCCTTCCCTTTGAGGCTCAGTGTCCCCTCTGTGAACTGGGGCTCACCTGCCTCACTGACCTACCCCAGCCAGCTGCCTCCGCAGTGCGGTGGGACTGCTCCTGAGCGCCCCCCCCATCTGCGCACAGGGGTCTGGGCGCACAGCTGGAGAGGTGGGCGCAGCGGGCCAAGTACCAGCAGGCCCTTTAGGCAGGGCCGCCTCATGCAGGGCCTGGAGCTGAGGGGTCCTCTGTCCAGGGAAGTTCAACCGCGTGCTCCATCCCCTCGTGCTTCACAGCCACCAGGGAATTAACACAGCCCTCCCACCTCCCCAGCACCCTGCCCAGGAGCCCACCTCACTCCAGAAGGCAACTTTCTTTCTCATCGTTACATTGTCTTCTACACTTGATCTTAACAAAAGGCCGAGAAGTGATACATTGTCTTCTAAATCCTACCATTACCGGTGTCAATTAAAACATCATCACATAAAAATAGTGCAGCTGATGCCCTGGCTGGTGTGGCCCAGTGGTTTGGGCATTCTCTCGCAAACCAAAAGGTCATGGGTTCAATCCCTGATCAGGGCCCATGCCCAGGTTGTGGGTCCGGTGTCTGATTGGGGCGTGTGCAAGAGATAGCCGATTGATGTTTCTCTCACACATTGGTATTTCTCTCCCTCTCTTTCTCCCTCCCTTCCTTCCCTGCTCTCTAAAATGGGGGGGGGGGGGAATAGAGCGACTGCTTTAGAAAACAGGTTTAGCTATTCTCCAAGGTTAAACATAGCATTCCCATAGGAGCCAGCAACTCCTAGGTATATACCCAAGAGAAAAGAAACCCATGTCCCCCACAAAAACTTGAGTGTGCACGTTATTCATAACAGCCAAAAAGAGGAAACAACCCTAAGGTCCATCAACTGAGGAAAACAAACGCAACGTGGAATATTCATATACTAGAGAACCGATACAGGCTACAATACTGATGAGCCTTGAAAACATTATGCAAAGTGGGAGATACCAGCCACTAAGGGCCACAGAGTGTATAATGTCATTTATATGAAATGTCCAGAAGAGGCGAACGCATAGCAACATAGAGATCAGCGGTTGCCGGGGGAAGGGGAGAACGGGGAGCTAATGGGTACAGTGTTTTGGGGGGCGGGGGTGAAAACTCTAAAATCAGTTGTGGTGATGGCCGCGCTCTTTGGAATATGCTAAAAGCCATTTAATCATATACTTTTAAATGAGTGAATGGGGTGGTATGTGAATTAAATCCCAATAAAGCGGTTAAAAATTCTATTTTCACCTGCTACTCCTAAAATTGAAAATCCAAGGCGGGGGTTTTCTAACCGTGAGTGCCAGCCTGCGCAGCGGGCGGCTTCAAGGTTCAACGAGAGGGAGAGGGCGAGTGCGGGAGCGGGAGCCACTGGCTGGGCCCAGGCGCCCACAGCAGCGCCCGCCTTCCAGGGCGCCGGTGAGGCCGACGCCACCCAGCCCTTCCGAGGCGGCACCTGTTAGCGGGCCCTCACTCCCACTCCTCTCCGCTAAGGCCCACCCCGCACACCTCACATTCCCGCTCCATGCTCCCCAAAGGCCCCATCACACTTAAAGATGCGTCTGTCGTGCCGGCCCCTCGAGGCCCCTCAATGCCGTGTCTCCTCTTGAGGCTGGTCCTGCCCCAGGACCTCACTGTCTGGCACTTCCTTCTCCCTGGAGCGCTCACGCCCCGACCCTTGACGGGGTTCTCTCCTTCACGTATTTTAGGCTTCCGTGTTTTAACCACCGCCCCTCAGAGGCCATCCTGCCTAAAATACCGTCCCCTCCCCGCCATCATTCCTTATCTTCTCAGCCTGCTTTACTCTTTGCTGCCGCACCTCACATTACCCAAAATGTCTTTGCTTACTCGTTTATACTGCCGTGTTCTTCCACCAGAACATGAAGGCGGGACTGGGCCCTGTTGACCTCATCACCTCTGAGGTCTGGCCCATCTGGGCACTCAGATTTTGGTTGAATGAATAAACAGTCACATGTGTGGTTCACAGCTATCAGCCTCGTCTGCCTCCCCAGCATTCCTGGTGATCCCAGCACCCAATCCTCTTACACACGGGAGGGGGAGCAAGCACATGACCTAACCTTGGCCAATCAGAACTTTCCCTGTGAATTTATACAGAAAGGCCTGACTTTAGTGAGAGGACAGTCAACAGGTTGAAGCAGAGCCAACACCGCCTGACACCCTGGTGTGAGCCCTACTCCGGTACTTTCTGCCAAATGAACCAGAAAACTCCACGCGGTGCGTAAGCCAGTCTGAGCTCGGTTTCTGCCACTGGGATTCTGATAACCTGAGGCCATTCCTGCCTATGGAATGCCTGACGCACTGAGATTCTCAGTACATGGATGAGATTCTACAAGGGGCGGGGTTCTGTGCACAGAGGGGAGGTCGGCACCCGCGGGGCGGAGCCCATGCTCCGCCAGTCCTTCCCCCGCAGTTAACAGCCTCTTGGTTTTCTGTGGGGGGCTGGGCTCCCAGCTGGCGGTGCTTCAGGCAGGCGCAGGACTGGGGCATGGCCACCGAGGGGCTCCAAACCGCCAGAGGCAATGAGCGCCATCCTTAGGCCTTTTTTCCTCCCTTTCTTAAGTTATTGGGTAAGAGGTGCCCTTTACCTCCTGGGGCGGTGGGGCCGGTAGGATGTGGGTTTCAGCTGCTGGGCCCCGGCACCCCACCCTGGGGAGGGCCGCCTGCGAGGGCAGACTGCGCCCGTACCAGCGCGCGGGGAGGGCGAGGGAGAGCGGGAGCTCCTGCGACTCAGGTGGAGCCCCGCACGGGGCTTTTCATGTCCGTGAGCCCAGGCAACGATGTTTTGTTGGCAAAGCCATGTGAGTTGGGTTTTCTTACATTCAAACTGAAGTTGTCCTGACCCCAAGAGCCCCCAGCCCTCACCCTGGCTTGGTCCTGCCTTCAAGTGGGTGGCACTCACGTCGGGCTTGAAGGGCGGCTCCAGCATGCCAGCTCCCAGCCGCTTGAAGTTCAGTTTCTTAAAGAGGGGGTGTTCCTTCACCTCACGGGCACCGCCTCCACGACACCCCAGCCGCTCGGCAGGGTCCTTGAAGAGGAGCTGTAGCAGGGGAGGGGGTCAGGGCGGCCTCCGCAGAAGGGCCCCGGCCCCGCCCGGGCCTCCTGCCCGCAGCCCTACCTGGGAGCAGAGAGAGCGGGCCTGCGGGGAAAAGCGATCGGAGTACTCCTCCGGCACCTCCTTCACCAGCCGCTCCACCTCCTCCCGCTTAATCTTCTTTTTCCTCTGCTGGAAGGGCGACTGGCCAGCGATCATCTCGTACAGGAGGCAGCCAAGCGCCCACCAGTCTGGGCTGAACGTGTACCGTTCGTTCTTCACCACCTCCGGAGCTGGGCGGGCGGCACAGGAGTTAGTGAGGCGCCCCGGAATGCCCAGCGCATGTCAAGGCGGGGATCAGCTTGGACACCGTCCAGCCAGGCGGGCCCCATCGGCACACACCTCATCAAAGGGGCCGATGCGGACCGGCTGGGGCCAGGTCTTCTAATTGCGCAAAGTCAGAAATCCATACTTTGAATATGAAGCCGTCTGGCTTATTCAATGTTGGCAACCAATTCTAATTGTCTTAAAAATAACTTGAAGGATAATCAATATAATTTTTTTAAAAGACAAAAAATAATAATAATAATAATTTGATTGATGCCATGGCTGCGTGGCTGCTCAGTTGGTTGGAGCGCCGTCCCATACACCAAAAGTTGTGGGTTCAGTCCCCAGTTGGAGCACGTGCAGGAGGCAACTGACCAATGTTTCTCTCCCACATCGATGTTTCTCTCTCTCTCTCTCTCTCACAAATCAATAAACATATCCTTGGGTGAGGATTAAAACATTTTTTAAATTAAAAATAATTTTGATCAAACCACAAACAAGGCCCGCGTGGCTGCCAGCTTGCACGCTGTGGGTTCAGTGGTGGACGATGGAGAGGAGGAGGAAGGCCCCTTGCTGGGAGCCTGCACTGCCTTCCGGGCAGGCGCCCCACCTCTGCCACCTCCGCATCTTTTAGGCAATGCTGGCGACAGGCATGGCGGTCACTGTCAGGGAAGGTGAAGCGGGGAGGGACGAGGTGTCTGGCCCAAGGACACACAGCCAGCAGGGGGCTGGGAAGAAACCACCTGTAGCTGGGGCTGTCTGTGGTGTCCGGGTCCCAGAGGGAAACCCGGCCTCGCCCCGGCCCGGCCCCAGACGGGCCAGCCCACTCCGGGGAGCGGGGGGCGGGGGGTGCTGGGGCCAAGAACAGGGCTTTGAGTCCCTTCACTCGTAGCCTCCTGAGGGCCCGTGAAGTGGCTTCACATGTTGTGTGGGGCCCTGACCGAGTTGTGACCTTCTGATCTACAAAGAGGGACAATGGCTCTTTCTAGTCCCTGAGACACAGGAGACTCCCAAACAGGAGCGGGGGGCCAGGCCCAGGTCAACGGGGGGACTCACCCATGTAGCCCACGGTGCCCACGCGGCCTTTGATGGTCTGGCCCTCGGGCACGTGCACGGCCAGCCCCAGGTCGGAGATTCGGATGTGACCTGACCGTGGGTGTGAAAGCAGGGAGCCCGTTAGGCCAGTGGGCAGGACCCCACCCCACTCCACCCCACCGCTGTGGCCCCCCACCCACCATGGTCATCCAGTAGGATGTTCTCTGGCTTCAGGTCCCTGTGGGGAGAGAAGGGCAGGGTCAGAGGCTGCTCGGTTGCCTGGCAGCCAGACAGGGCCACCCCCTCCCAGCCTGGTCGCTTCCTGGGACGAGGGGCGCTGTAAGGCACAGGGGCCATTTGCTGCCGGGGTGACAGACAGCCCTGCCCCTGCCCTGCAGCAGCCCCGGCTCGAGGGGCAGACAAAGGTCTCAGGAACCAGGGCCCTGGGACTCGCTAGCAAGTGGAAGGCACCTCCCACCTGGGAGGCTCCCCGGGTACCACCAGCAGCTGTGCTCACCCTGGTTTTGAGGAGCCCCCCTCCCCAGTTCTCCCCACAACCCTACGGTGGCTGACACCACCTTTCCTGTCTGTCATATGGGGCTGCTCATTCGTCCCCTCTGGGGCTCTTGGGTGGCCCCAAGGAAACCACTGCCAACGACAGCAAGAGGCAGAGCCCTCACAGCCGAGCCCTGTGTGCCCGGCTGCCGCTGCAGTGCACTTTATCGGATTATTTCATTTGCTCCCCCTGATCATCTGCCAGGCAGGAATTACAGCCTCTGCTTCCCAGGAAAGGGAACGGTGCTGGGAGCAGGCAGCAACCGGCAGTCGCAGAGGGGCGCCGGCTCCAGGCTCACACCGCGTCAGCCAGACCCCAGGGCCTGCGAGAGCGGGTGCGTGTGGGGCCTCCGACCGGCGCGCCTCAGGCTCAGCCAGGCCGGGCTGCAGCGGCCGCCCCGGCTCACCCGCGTTGGTCTGCCACTTCCACTCGCACCCCGCTACAGCGTCGCGCACGGTGGCGGAGCTCCGCACCTGTACACGATGCGCTCCCGATGCAGGTCCTCCAGGCCACAGCAGATCTCTGCGGTGTAGAAGACAGCCCGTGCCTCTGAGAAGCCAGCCTGGCCCATGTGGTAGATGTGGAACTTGAGGTCGCCTCCGTTCATCAGTGTCAGCACCAGGCACAGTGCATCCTTGGTCTCATAGGCGTAAGCCAAGCTCACCTGTGGCCGAGGGGACCCAAGCCCTCAGGCAGGGGCCACAGGCCACCTAGCGTCAGAGCTGGTGCCAGCCACCCAAACAATCCTGTTTAAGGCCACTCTGGGGGGCCCAGCCTGCTTCCCAAGCCTGGTGTCAACACCCCAGACCTGCCCTTCCTAGTCACCCCCAAGAGTGGGAGGTGCTGCCTGGAGGGGCGAGGGATGGGGTGGGGGGCGAGACCTCAGCCTGGGGCGCGGGGCGGGCACGTGCACGGCCAACGGGCAGGGCGGGGTCTCCGGTCTGTACTTACTACAAACCTACTGTTCACTTTCTCCAGGATCTGCTTCTCATTGAGCGCCATGGACTCCCCTTTCCGCTTCTTGATCCGCTTCTTCTCCAGTTTTTTGCAGGCGTACATCTTGCCTGTTGCCCGCACCTGGCAGGCGCACACCTATAGCCAGGGCAGAGGGGGCAAAGAGGAACCCGCTGTACTCGTGCTGGGGTGACGGGTGGCTCAGGCTGAGGGGAGGGGCTGGCCCAGGACCCGTCCTACCGGCCTGAGAGCTCTGCAGGGGTCTGACCTGGCCACTCACCTCCCCAAAGCCGCCTTTGCCCAGGACTCGGTACTGCCTGAAGGTGTTTTTGGTCACTGGCTGCCTGTGGGCAAGGGTGTGGGAAGCAAATGGCTGAGCGGGAGTCCACGGGCCGTGACAGCCCCGACCGCCCGGCCTGCCCCGGCCTAGCCTTCGAGGAGCTCACCTTTCCAGCCACTTCCATTGCAGGAAACGGTTGAAGTAGATGCTGTCGAGGTAGTCGGCAAAAGGGGCCACGCTCAGGTACTCGTGGGTCAGCCTATAGAGAAGGCCAGCCCACTGGTCAGCCTGACGGCCCAGGTCCTCAGCTTGGGGACCCGGCCCCCCGTCACATGCACTCTCAGCCCGAGAGGCGGCATCCTCAGCCAACCCGCCTGCTAATGGGCCTCGGACGCCTGGGCTGAAGCGGAGGACGCCGCAGAGAGGGGAGGCCACCTGCCCGAGGTCACACAGCAGAGGCACGGCCAGGACGAGAGGCCGAGCCCCTCGCCGGGCCCACAGAAGCCCCTCAGGGTGCTGTTCTAGGCCTGGGGGAGAGGCTTACCGGGTGAGCTCCTGGAAGAGGTCTTTACAGGGCCCCTGCTCCAGCCGCTGTGCACAGTTAGTCACCATTTGCTGGGGGATCTCGGGGATGAGGTCAGGACCCTGGGGACAGGCCACAGAGAGGTCAGCGAGGGGGCCCCTCGGCCAGCTGCCCACTCCTGGGGTGGAGAGGGCAGATATCTCAGGCCTGTCTGTACAGGGGGCAGGGCGGCTGCAGGCCGGCGGTGCCCCCGCCTGTCTGGTTGCTGAACTCGGTCCCTGCCCCTGCCCCAGAGGCAGGGAGAAGCAAAGCCGCTGGCAGGCTGCCTGGGCCCCTCTGGGCTCCGTGGCCCCCTCTGGGCTCCGCCTCTGCAGCGCTGCCTGGGGAGCCTGGAGCAGTCCCAGGGCGTCTGGGCCCGGCGGCATCACTCCTCTCCCCGCCACTGAGCTCTGCCCGCTGCCGTCACCCCTCCATCACCGCTCACTCACCGTGTGGCTCAGAAAATTCTGCATTAGCTGCTGCCCACATGCTTTCCTCTTCTCATCAGGGGTCACTTCATACTCAGCCTGCAGGGTGGGAGGCGGAGAGGCTTGAGGTCTGGGTAAAGTGCCAGTGTGGGGCGTAGGGACACACAGGGTCTGGGACCTCTGTCCGTCTGGGTGTGGGCTGGGCTGCACTCACCACCCCATCCAGGAAGGCAATGCAGCGGGTCAGCTCAGGCCTCGTTGCGCAGAACTCTCGGAACAGCAGGCGCCCGATGGGCTGCCGCTCGCACAGGCTGTGGTAGTCACGCTCTGCAGGCGGAGGCGGAGCTGCTGGCTTCCTGGACCCGGAGCCTGCGGGCAGGCGCTCCCGTCCACACCGCCAGGCCCCGGGCCCCATGGCAGCGCCCTATTGGCTATAGTGTGGTGCCCTTTACCTCCTTCAGGGCCCTCGCCACAGCCCTGAGCTGGGCACGCCTCTACATCCCAGCTTGGGACTCTGAGGCCCAGAAAGGCTAAGCATTAGTCCAAGCTCATACAGGCAGGAGCGCGGCTCCGGAACCAGCCCCCTCACCTCCCCCACTGTCTCCTGGTTCACATTACTCGCACTTGTCACAGTGCTGGGGTCGGGTGTGGTCTGAGGTTCCGGCCAGGCCGGGGCTGGGCCCACACCTGCTGCCTGCCTGGCGAAAGTACCGGAGGAAGCTGTGGCTTCCGGTGAGCTCCAGGCTAGGCCTCCTTCCCAGGCAATGGAAGCAGCCACGACCTGCTCCTTGCCCCGGTGCAGGTTGCCGGGGGGCCTGGGCAGCCTGGATGCTGCTCAGACTTAGGGCCTCAGCCAAGAGAAGCAGGAGCTGGGCTCCGGGGTCCTTCTGGTCATGGCTTGGCTGGGCCCCCCTCCCCCGACCCCGGGCCAAACTGAGTGGGGCTCAGCCTGGGTTTGGGGCTCTCAACAGTCAGCCTGGGGGCTGGCCCCGGCCCCAGCCCCTATTGCGCCCTCTGCCCCTTAGCTCTGCTCCCCCCAGGCCTGGCCCTTCCTTCCTCTGCTCCTCTCGCTGCCTCCACATCTGACACTGCCCTGCTCCCCACACTCGCCCCGCCCACCCCTGCTGCCCTTTTTGCATTCTGCCCTCCACCCATCACAAGCCCAGGAACCGAAACCGCAGTGGGTGGCGTAGCCTCAATCTGCTCCCTGGACCCCCTGCCCCAGGGCGAGGTCTCAGGGGAGGCTCCCTGGCACCGGCGGGTCCTTCTCGCCTCAGCACCCTGGTCCCCACCCAGGCCTCACCGAGGCTGAGCCGCAGCTCTTCGCACTGACTGATGTGGGGGAACTGCAGCATCTGTCGCCATTTCTTGCTTTTGCCTTTGCGATTCCCACTGCCACCTGTGGGAGCAAACAGGCGCTGGTCTGGCCACCAGCACGCCTCCCCTCCCCCTCAGCGCAGTCCAGGGCCGCAGGGCCGGGCGCGGCACAGCGCACTCACTCCAGGCGGCACCTCGGGCCTGGCTCCACGGGCTCCACCTGCTCTCCCTGGACTCCCGTGCTCCCCTGCGCCCTCCTGCCGGGTGGGGGCTCCTGGGCAGCAAGGGCCAAGAGGGCAGTGAGGCCAGGCCACTGGGGGAGGGTGGGGCTTCTGGGCAGCCTCAGCAAGCCTCAGCGGGTCCCGAGCAGGTCGGGTTTCCCAGGTGAAGAAAGTAGAAAAGAACATGACAATGGAAGGAACTGTGTAAGTCAACACCCAGAAGGGAGAGACTCCAGGACATATGGGACGTGCCTGAGAGCTGCCAGGGCCAGAGGGCAGCCCGAGTCACCGGGCTCTGCGTCAGGGCTATCAGAGACTCAAACGAGGTGGTCGCAGGAAGGCTGGCCCTCGGGATGCCCATCCCGGCACACAGGGCTTCCCGGGCTCTGACACCTGCCTCACGGTACCCAGGTGCCCCCTCAACTGCAGCTGCTGAGACCAAGGTCCTCCCAAAGGCCCACTACAAAGCCAGGCAGGTCCGGCAAATGTGGCCCAGCCACCGGTAGGCGACGGCAGGGTGCCGTGGGGAGCTGGAGAACCGAACCGGGCCTGCCGTTCTAACGGGGGCGCCGCAGCACAGCGCCAGCTGCGGCTTGGTTGCTGCTGGGCAGGAGAGCTGGGCCCGGGTGGCTGGCTCTTCTGATTTTTCCAAAGCACCTGGGAATCCAGACTATTACGTGAAATACTGGTTCTGACTTCTTAAAAACTGCCACTGCAGCCGAATAAAACACGTTGAGAGAGCTAGCCAGATGTGACCCATGGGCCTTGAGGCCGAGAATGGCGGAAGGGGCCTGCGTCTTGGAGTCACAGACCCTGGCTGGAACCTCCAAGTCACACTTCGGGCCCATCACTTGCCCACGCTGAGTCTCAGTCTCCCCACGCGGACTTTGGGTCCAAAGCCAACCCCAGAGGCGTTGCGAGGGAGACTGGCAGAATCTGTGTCCGGCACCCAGCGGGGCTGTGGCAAGAGGTGGGCCCCAAATCCAACTGCTCGATGGCAATCTTGAGCTACCACTTTCCCTTGCCTGGCCTCAGTTTCCCCTCTGATTTACCCAGCCTTGTTTCCCTCTGACATTGCTAAAGGCGAGTGGTGCAGAGGGACAGGGCTGCCTTCTAGGGAGGAAGCTGGGCTGGGTCCCTCGCTGTGTTTCCTGACCCCAGCGGCCCAGAGGAGGAAGTGATGCAGGGCACCCATTGGGAAACCCACCAGCAGCCCTCCTGCAGCCCGCACCCAGCATGTGCCACATCATTGCTCCACTGTGAGCAGGCAATAAGACCCCATCCCCAACCCAGACGAGGCCTCCCCAGAAGGGGAACTCCTCCCCCACCCCCGCAGGTCCCTCCCCCACCTCTCCATCCGCCTGCCTCCCCCATCAGTTACTTCCTCCTCCCCCTCCTCCCAGCCACATGAAGGCAGCAGCAGTCACATGCAAATATCCTGTTCTGGAACTGCTACCACCGGAGTCAGTGGGGCTCCTCCCCACCCTCGGTTGGTCCCCTTGCTGTGCCTCTGGGCACCTGGAAAAGGAAGGACTAAACAAGGGCTCACACCCCCAGAGCTGTCCCACTTCATGCTCACAGCAGCTCTGCCGGGCCTGGCCCAATTTCACGAGAAGACGGAGACCCCGAAGTGAACCAAGTTGTCTAAGACCACAAACCTGGAAGTACCAGAGGAAGGATTTGAACCCAGATCTCGACACATACACCAAGGGTTCCCAAACCACTCAGGGCCTCAGGTCACTTGGCAAGCTGGCCAAGGTCGGACCCCAAGCTGTTGGCCAGCCCATGGTGGGATTCTGATGCAGCCAGTCCACGGGCCAGGGTTTAAGACTCAGGGACAATTGGGATTTCCTTTAGTTTTCATGTCCTGTCCCCAAACACTAAACAAAAAAGGTTACTAAAGTTCAGAGAGGAGAGGTGTGTCTAGTGCAGGTGGAAGGGACAGAGCCAGGTGAGGTGATGGGTCCCCAGTGGAGGCACGGGTCCCCTGACCGGCCATCCCCCCATGTGCCTCATCCACACTCTGGCCAGGTAGGGCAGTGCTCTCAGCAGCCGGAGGCCTGGACCGGCTACATCCCTGGGAGGGAGGCCTGGCCAGGCACTCCTCACCCCTCCTCCCTGGCTTGCTGGATGACGAGGCAGAACAGAATCAGCAGATGCCCCCAGAGGCTGGGAGGAAGGCCCGGCCCCGGACTTGATAAGGGACAGGAGATACGGAAGGCTCCGGGCACTGAGGACCCAGCCTGTCATGCCCATTTCCAGGCGGCACCTTCCCAGGGCCAGTCCCCTCCGGGCAGGCAGAAGGCACCAGATGCTGTGCCATCTGGGGTCTCTTCTGGGTGCCCTATGGCCTGTGTTGGGAACATCCTGGGTCCTATGCCTGGGGCAGCCACAGATTTACTATGTAATCTGGGGGATAGTCCTACAAAACGGGGCAAAAAGATGAAGGAGAAGACTCTTTCGGCCTGGAAACCCAGCAAAGAGTGGAACAACCGCCATGACCGCCCTGCCTTAGAGTTCCAAAAGGAAGGGTCTGCTCACTGCTGGTCGCCAGCACCCTGGACAGGACACAGCACAGAGTAGGTGTCTGCTGGTTAAGTTACCAAGGTTGACAAGAGCAGGTGACGGTCAGACTGACCATCAGGCAGCGAGGACCAGGCCTGGTCCTTCTGTGCCTCCAAGGACACTCCAGAACAAGTGCCTGCTAACATCTGGCATGGGAGCCTTGGGGAGTTCAGTGCACATTTGGCTCAGACCACCTCCCTCTGCCAGGCCTTGAACTTATAGCCCAGCCAGCCCGGCAAGCTCTCCTCTCAAAGCTGCCTCCCACTTGTTCCTGTCCCTGTTTGCCCCACTAGACTGTGCTACCTGAAGGCAAAATTCATAACCCATTCACCTCTGCCCCCTGTGTCATGAAGCCCTGAGCAAGTGGCAATCACGTTGGTACCATATGGGACCAGCAGTTTCCCCGAGTCGAATATCCGTTCATTCATTCTCCAAACCTTTACCCTGCACCAACTTTGTGCCAGTTCAGGCTGTGCGCCGGGGCCCGGGGCCGGGGCACGTGGGGGTAAGCTGCCCCTTCCTGAGGCATCTTCTCACCTCTCACCTGGGAGAGGCCTCAGAGAAGCTCTCTCGGGTCTCAGGTCCCACCCTTCTCTCTTCCGTTCTCTCGGTTCGTCAGACCAGCTCATTTACCCCTTCATTCTTGCCCGCCGAGAGGGCGGCGGTCTGACCCCCGCCCCTTCCTGGGCCCGGACTCCCGCGGGCAGGTGCGGAGGAGGACACCGGGCCGGAAGGACTCGTGTCTGCGAGGGCTGCGGGGAGCGGGGCGCGCTGCCCTAGGGGATGGGGTGGCAGGGTCGCCCGGCCGAGCTCAGAGGCCGCGCGCCCGTGTTCTTCGCACCCGGCCGCCCGCCCGCCCGGCCGCCTCACCTTCCCGGGCCTTGAGAAGCACCGTGTTCGCTACGATGTTTTCGAGCTCCATGGGCTGCGGCGCCGCAGGTCCGCGCCCCCGGCCGGGATCGCGCGCGGGAGCCGGAGCCGGATGGCGATCGGCGCGGCTCGGCTCGGCTCGCAGTGACCGCGCCGCGGCCTCCCGGGCCTCCGGGCCGCCGCCTCCCGCAGCGCACTCTCTGCCCCCTCCCGGGGGCCACCCCGTTGCCGGCCCGCCCCGCCCCACCCTCTGTTTACTTTACTTGGCCAATAGCCGAGCGGGCACTCCCCGCGCCGTCTTCCCATTAGACAGCCTCTTCATCTTTCCCCGCCCCTCGAGCCAGGGGTTCGCTTCAAGGAGAAGGGAGGCGGGACTTAATACGTCACCTCTTCCTGGTTGGTTTGCGCTGGAGTTCGGCCCCTAGGTTCGAATTTCTGGGCCTTCGTAGGTTGCCGAACTGCCAATTAGGGCCGAGCCTCCGCTGGGACAGCGGAGGTGTGCTCTCTGGGTCTTGCCCGGGAGGCCGGATATTCAGTCGTTCTCAGCAGTGCACTCAGATTGGGCCATCAGACGGGGGTGTGGTCCGAGTCCCTTCGGCTCGCCTAGGCTTTTCTAGGGTTTGTAGGGAGGTACACTTCGTATCCTGGGCCTCTTGCGGCTGAGCTGCCAGCTGCTTTGGGCCGCGTTCCTTTAGATTGGCCCATCCTGGAGGGGGCACAGCGGAAGCGAGAAGAGGCCCAGAGGAGGCTGCAGGCCTCCCCAGCGGGTCCCCGGCCGCCCGCTAGGCTGCCTCGGGTGCCACCGCCCCGCCCCCGCAGCCGGATGTTGTGATTTCTCTCCACCCACACGGCCTCGCCAGCCCTCGGCTTCTGCCGCCTTATAAGGCAGCACTACCATCCAGAGAAGTAGGGATGAGCTCACACCCATTATACAGGTGGGAACTGAAGTGCCAGAGGCCCAGTGGCTGGCTGCAGGCCGAAAGAAAACAAGGCAAAAATTTTACAGCTAATCACTTTCTAGTTCGACATCCTACTCCGTGCACCTCTACTTCACACTCCAGGAAATAGAGGCCTGCCCAGTCCCGGTTCAGCTTGCGAGTAAGGCAGAGCCGGATTCAGCTGGGCTTCTGTTACCTATCCATTCATTCATCCAAAAATACA
This sequence comes from Pteronotus mesoamericanus, assembly GCF_021234165.1. Lineage (NCBI taxonomy): Eukaryota > Metazoa > Chordata > Mammalia > Chiroptera > Mormoopidae > Pteronotus > Pteronotus mesoamericanus. Next base: position 32,571,739 of record NW_026555084.1, on the reverse strand, counting down.
GAGCATCCACTTTCTGCCAGGCACGGGAGCTAGGTGCTGGCGAATACAGTGGTGTCAGCAAAGTAGCCAAGTTTCTTGCTTATATGCTAGAAGGGGGACAAAGATGGTAGTCCTGCAAATAAATAAGTAGAATGGCCTCAGAGAATGATAAGTGCTATTAAGACTGAATATTAATAAAGAGGAATCTCATTTAAAACGGAGTCGCAATGCCAGAAGGGGGAATCGTCTCTTGCACTAGCACTGGAGGTTAATTCAGACCCCAAAAGGAAGGAACTTCAACCGGAAGAGACACACTTTGCAAGATGATGTTACTTTACTAGCCCAGCGGGAGGAAGGAAGATTTTCTTTCTTATGCCAAACTCTCCCTTTCCTCCAGTGGACTTTTCTCTTAAACAACCTCTCCGAACTTCTTCCTTTTTCTCTATAAAATAACGTTCCTTTCCTTTGCTTTTTGGATTTGCCTATGATTTTGACATAGCATGTTTGTCTTGAACTGCAATTCTCTACTATTTCTGAATAAACTCCTCCTGTTGGTAAAATGACTGGCTGTTTTATTTTTTTTATGACAAGACAAAATAACAGTGAGGGGGAACGGTCTTAGAGTATGACAAAGATCTGGCAGAAGAGTTTAAGTAGGGACAACAGCAAGCGCAAGGCCTCCGAACCTAGAGGAGGTCTGATGTTTTCAAGAGGAAGGCCCGCGTAGCTGCAGAGCCCAAGGGTCTGACGGGAGACGAAGAAGCAAGGACATCAGCTAGACTGTGGAAGGCTTTTGCAGGCCATGGTGAGGCGTTTGTTTTTCTTGTGCAATGTGGAGCCTTTGAGAGGCCGATTTATATTCAAAAAGATCATTCCAGCTGGTGGGCTGTAAGGGGGCTGAGAGCAACCGCAGAGAGATGGTTGGGAGGCTCCAGGGCCGGAGCAGAGGTGACAGCGGCTCGGACCAGGGCGGTGGTTGACCGTGGATGTGGAGCCGCGATTTTCCTCTTTTTTTTTTTCATCTCATGGCACACATATAAACTAAAATTCTGTGGCGCACCAAAAAGTATATTTTTTGCCGATCTTACAAAAAAAATAGATATAATTTTGATTCATTTACATTAGATGGCTATTGTGTTTGCTGTCTTCATTTTTTAATTTGACAGTCCACGGCAGTGATCCCCAACCTTTTTGGCTCCACTTGGACTGGTTTTGGCAACCTTTTTGGACTGGTTTTGTAGAAAACAATTTTTCCACGAACAGGGAGCGGGGCGGCGGGGGGCGGACAGGAGGCAGAGCTCAGGCGGTGATGCCAGCAAAGCTTCGCTCCCTGGCTGCTTCTCGCCTCCTGATGAGGGGCCGGGTTCCTGACACCCTCAGACCAGTTCCGGTCCACAGCATGGGGCTGGGGACTCCGGTCTAAGGGAGAAGAGGTCAGTGCCCCTGACTAAATAGGTAGTGCATGTTTTCAAAATTCATGTGACACACTGGTTACAAATTGCTGATATGGAGAGAAGTACATGGACCTAAGACACATTTGGGAGTAAAGGTAAGCACCTTAAAAGAGGGGAAACCCATCTAGGACAGAGGTCAGAGGTCAGATACCTCACCAGCGAAGGCTGTTGGGTCCAAGTGGGACCTGAGAGTTAAATGAATGTACAGGTTTCAGCGGTAACTGGGGTGGGGAGGGAGGCTTCTGGACGAAGGGCCAGCGCACATTTAAAGCTCTGCAGAGGGAGGCTGTCAGGGCTCATGCATCTGGCCCCTGAGGGCAGAGCACTGGGCTAGGGTTTCGGGTGCACATTGGATCGGGCAGGAGGGGGATGGGGGGCAAGAAATGAGGCCAGGCCTTGGAGGGGGCAGGACCAGGGAGGTCTTTGGAAGCCAGGTAAAGAATTTGTACTTTATTTTTTAGGTAGCAGGAAGCTGTCAAGAGTGTTTTAAGCCAGGAGCAGTGTGATCAGATTGCTTACTCTGAGCCATACTCTGGACGACCTGGGAGTGGGCTGGGAGACAGGGGCTTAGTTGTTTTGGTGCCCAGCATCCAAGTATCCCTCCTTTGTAGGAGGAAGCCCATGAAATGCAGAGACAGGCCATGCTTTCCACTATGGAAATCAAAGGGGAAGCAGAATTTCTCCTCTAAGCTTCCTCGTAGCTGATGCATGTGTTCAAGGCTTCCAATTAGGTATTTGTATCCAAAGCAAGTGATTAACATTAAGACATCAGCCTGACCAATTAGGATTCACTTTGGAGGCAGTGGGAAGGGAGGGGGAGGTGGTCAAGCCAGGCTCTTTCTGGGGCACAAGGATTCAGCAACCACCAGGAGCACACATACAATTAATTTCTCGTCTGCCTGTTACCCAGAATTGTCTTCCATTGTTTGCAGCCAAGTATCCTGAGTAAAAAACTTGCGAGAGGCCTTTTAGGAGGAAGCATTAGAGAGAGGAATGACAGCATCCTGTGCGGGGGCAGTGGCCCAAAGTCGCCGCAAACAAGTGGCCAGATTGGGGGTGGCCGCGGGGCTGGGATAAACAGGACTAGGCGGCGATGGACAACGGTGAAGAGGGGAAGGTGTCACACACGAGCCTCAGGTTTTGGCCCTTTGACCCGTTCTCCACCTACTGGCAAAGCTATGTCTTTAAAAGGGGAAGTTGCCACCCACCCTCTGAGAGGCACGTTTCTAGGAATCTATCCTACCAGCGTAACAGCACGCAAGCAAAACAAGAAATGAACATTCAGGGTTATTCCTTGCGGCATTGTCCAAAAAGATGAACTGCACTAATTCTCCTGTTTAAAGGGGCTTACCAAGTTACTTTTTTTTTGAAGGAGTGGTACAAATGGAAGAGCATAAGTAGACGACTTGATACAGCTTAGAGAAGAGGTAAGGTATGCCCAGCGTGCGTGCACTGCTTCGGTGACCAGGAAAGGCAGGCTCCGCCTCCCCACCCCACCGCCGAGCTGTCCTTGTCGTCGTCTCCCAGGGTGTGCTCATCACGGAGATGCTCTGCCACGCCCGACGGGGGGCCCCTGTCCTGTGCAAGCTGGTTACCAGGTCACACAATTCTTTGATGCATTTTGCCTGCTCATTCAGATAATGAGTCTCAAGGAAGTCACACAAATGGGGGTCATTTTTGTCAGTTTGTGCAATTCCTCTAGTGACTGACTCACACTTCTCTCCAAGTGTAACACACACACTCCGTGGCGCTCAGCCCACTCTCCCAGGCGCCGCAGCCTGGCCTCTCAACATCCTGAAGGCAGGCTCGGCCTCCTTGCTGGCTCTGCGGCTTCGTCAGTTTCTCAGCATGTTCCCGCTCCTTGTGACACTGGGCACAGCTCTTCAAAAGCCACATCCTCGCAGACAAAGCAGTGGGACAGGGACAGGCAGGCACAGGAGACAGAGGACTCCTGGCTCATCGGGAGGTCGATGGCGGCCTGCGAGTCCTGGTGGTGGTTCCGGTGCACCTGGGAGGGGGGCACAGCCATCTGGGTGGGCAGTGGGGGCTCTGGGGCTCGCAGGGGCGCCATGAGGAGTGGCGGAGGGGCCCACGGGATGGGGGTGAGCGCTGGGTCTGTGTAAGAGCTGTCGAAGGGGGAAACCGTGGCTGCCTTCAGCCAAGACTGCCCTGCACTAACTCTCCTTCTTCTTTTTTTGTTGTTCAGTTACAGTTGTCCCATTTTTTCCCACGTTCCTCTCCCCTGCCCTGTCCAACTCCCACTCCCCAAGACAATCCCCAGCCCATTGTCCTTGACCATGGGTCCTTTGTACATGTCCTTTGCCCTGGCCCTTTCCCTTCTTAATAGAGACTTACAGGTACAGGAATACTATGTAGCTTTAAAAAAAAGTGCGCAGGTGCTCTTCCTGCACTAATATAAACAATCCCCCAGATCAACCGTTAAAGAGAAAAACAAAGGGCAGAGCAGAGTGTAGGTTTGGCTGCCACTTTTGTGGGAAGAACAGGATACGCCCGGTTATGCTGTAGTGACCCAGCTGTGTGTGCTGTAGTAACGAATGATCTCTAAACTGCAGTGACTTAAACCAAGTTTACTTCTCAGGTTCCCATGTGTCCAATGTAGGTTGTGGGAAGGGGAGAGCCTCCTCCACTCAGAGACGTCCGTCAGGGACCTGTGGTGACGAGGTCTCCATCTCAATTTGTGCTTCTATGAGGGCAGCCGGTGGAAGGAAACATGAATCCCCTGTGGCCTTTCAGGCTTGCAGCCGGAAGTGAGGCAAGTCCCTCCTGCTCGCATTTCATTGGCCACGGCAAACCACTTAGCCACAACTGCCTCGAGAGGGGTGTTGGGTGCAACCCCCCTGGGGAAGATCATATTTTCCGAAGATGAGTGTAGCACTAAACTCCCACCCCACGGACACTTCTGCAGTGTGATCTTGCCATCCCCGCATCAAGAGGTGGGCTCTGCCCTCCCCGTCCACAGTGACCCCGTCGTCAGGAGAACCCGCAGGAAGTGACACACGTAGGTCTGAGGCCAGGTCAGAAGAGGCCACGCGGCCTGGTTCCCTGGTGGGGGTCACTCTCGGAAGCTTCTTTTGAAATGTTCCCTCGGAATCAGTAGCTATTACATGATGAGCCCAGATGGAATGGAAAGGCCACATGGAGGTGCCCCATGTGTACGAGTGAGGAACCAACCCCTGGGCAACGACTCCAGCTCCTGGCCTTTGGAACCAGCCCCCGCTGTTGAAGTGTCCCCAGCTGAAGGCCGCGACGTTTGCGGCAGAAAGACAAAGCCATCGCTGCTGTGTCCTGCCTAATTCAGGACCGACAATATCCACGAGCATAATAAAAATAGTTGTGATTTTATGCCACTAAGTTGGGAGTGTTTTCTTTTTTAACACAGAAATAGTTACCTGGAATAACTATTGTTGGTAATAATATTATCGGTTGTATTTGTGAACAGCACTCACGACCACCACAGACAGACGTGCCTCTGTGCGCAAGTACACGCGAGGCCAGGGACACTGCTTCTGGGAAGGGGGGCGACGTGGCCAGGGACACACGTGGGAGGGAGGTTTCCCAGCACACACCATTTTGGATTTTTAATCCCGCTTTTTAAAATTTATTTATTTTTTTTGTATTCATTTTTTAAAAGATTTTATTTATTTTTAGATAGAGGGGAAGGGAAAGAGAAAGAGAGAGAGAAAAACATCAATATATGGTGGCTTCTCACATGCCCCCTCCTGGGGACCGGGCCTGCAACCCAGGCATGTGCCCTGACTGGGAATTGAACCGGCAACCCATTGGTTCACAGGCCGGTGCTCAATCCAGTGAGCCATACCAGCCAGGGCTAATCCCTCTTTTTTTTTTTTTTTTTTTTAATTGATTTTTAGAGAGAGAGAGGAAGAGAGACAGAAAGAGAAATGTTGATTTGTTCTCCATGTACTGACACTTTCACTGGTTGCTGCTTGTACACGCTCTGCCAGGAGGTCAAACCCGCAACCTTGGCTTAGGGACAGCGCTCTGAACAGCTGAGCTACCAGCCAGGACTGGGCTATTCATCCTGTAGCACAAGACTGCATTGCTTATTTTAAAAACAATCAACCTGCTCTTATCAGCCTCCTACTCAGAACCCTCCCCCGGCCTCCTGGGTGGGCAGCCCCTCCGACGGGCTCGTGATCCCCCCCATCAGTGTCCCTCCCCCGCCCATGCGATGCCCATCCCTTGACCATGGGCTGGACCCTATGACTCACTTTTAATGAAAAGAATGTAGCAAAAGTGTTGGAGCGTCATCTCCGAGATTCGAGATTCGGTTACTAAAAGGCTGTGGCTTCCATTTCAGGCTCCCACTCTCGCCCCCTCGCCGGCTCGCCCTGAGGGAAGCCAGCTGGCATGTGTGAGCTGCCCCATGGAGCGGCCTGCACAGCAGGGAGCTAAGGCCTCCGGCCAACAGCCAAGGATGACCTGAGGCCCACGGCCTTGTGAATGAACTTGGAAGTGGATCCTACCCCCGGGGAGGCGACTGCAGCCTTGGGAGGGGCTGACCCAGAGGCACCCCGTTAAACAGCGCCCAGGTTCTTGATTCACAAAAACCATGGCACAATAAATATTTGGTTTTTGGGCTGTTACATTTGGGGACAGTTTGTTATCTTTTATTAGCAGCAATAAATAGCTAATATACTTCTCGTTACACTTAAAAATAAAACCGATGCCCCTCCCATGGCCTCCCAAGGCCCAGCTTGGTGCGGCCCGGGAGCCCCCCTGCCCGCGGTCTCTCGCGGCCCCTCCCTCTTGCTGCCCTGTGAGGTCAGCCGCTCGCTGGCCTCCTTTCTGCAGCCACCTGGAGCTGCACTGTCCACTGCGGCAGCCACTAGCCACATGTAGCTATTTCAATCAAAATTAATGAAAATGAAATAAAAAGAAAACACAGTCACCTTTTGAGTGTGCAGTAGCCATGTGTGCCCAGCGACTACCATAGTGGACAACACAGAGAGGGAGGATTTCCTTCATCACAGAAAGTCCTGTCGGACAGCACTGGTCTGGAGGAAGGAGTGGCTCCCATTTGTATAAAGTTTCCACGGACGCCCTGAATGAGGAGGGAAAACGGTGCCACCAACAGAGGAGGAATGAAGGACAGTTCCACCTCGTGACAGCTCTGCCCCAGGGCTCCGCTGGAGGGGACCAGGTCGGAAGCCCAGGCACCGGGAGCAGGAACTCGATGGCTTCCTGCTTCTCAACCCGGCAGGCCCTTGCCGGGGCTGTAGGAGGCAGGCGCCAGGGCACGGGGATGGCGCCTCTCCGCTCTGGTCCACAGCGACTGATGGAAGGGACCCAGGGACCCAGGGAGGATGGGGCAGGCGCGTAGAAATTGCTGAGAAGGGGGAGAGTGTTCGCCCGGGAAAGTGTCTGTACACGTCTAGAGATGGAGCCCCGAGCACACGCCGGGCTCGGCCGCGTTGGGAGCGTTCCCACTCCGTTCCCACTCGGGCAGGTCGACAGCGCGGCCGGATGGACAGCGAGGGCGCCCCTCTCCGCGGGGGGTGCGGCCGTGAAGGCTGGCGGGGGGGGGGGGGGGGGGGGGGCGCGCCCCTGGCCCGCGGTCAAGCAGGAGGCCTGCGGCCAGCATAGGATTTGAAGATTTCCCAATTCGAGTTTATTGCTGTTTCTTTCCTCTAGTTCCTTCTTCTAAGGTCATTATTTTCCTATTCTTTAAACTACTGACTTAGGGAGCTGATCATGAGGGGTTGGGTTTTAGGAACTTCCTGGTAACAATGTATAAATTCTTGCATCAGTTAGGACTTTGGGTTGCAACTAAAATTGCCTTAAGTAAAAAACAAGACGTATTGGTTCACGTAACTGAAAAGTGTAGGTGGCACTTCTGACTTGAAGCGCCTTGGGACCCCAGGTCTCAAATGGCGCCCCTCAGCATCTGTCTTTCCCGGGTCCTGACCCTGCTTTTAACCTGTGTGGTCCGCGTGGCCCGGCGGGTCTTCCCTCTGAGATGTTCAAGAAGGCGGCCAGCAGCGCCCGCTCACCTCGTAGCGCGTGGCAACTTACAGAAAAAGAGAAAGCCTCTATCTTGATGACTCCAGCAAAAATCCAGGGAGTGCCCCTCAAGGGCTTGATTTGAGTCAGGTGTTCATTTTGAACCACTCACTGAGGGGAGAGAGAAGCAGCGTGTTCTGACTTGTTACGTCTGGATCACATGCCCTCTCCACCCCCAGCTGAGGACTGGGGTAATCTTCATTTTTTCTTTAAATATTTATTTATTTAATTTATTTATTTATTTTGGGGGAGACGAGGAGGGAGAGAGGGTGAGAAACATCAACGTGCAAGAGAAACATTGATTAGTGATCGAACCTGCAACCCAGACGTGTTTCCCTGACCAGGTATCGAACTGGTGACCTTTTGCTTTGCGTGACAATGCCCACCTCACTGAGCCACACCGGTCAGGGCTGAGGTAATCTTTATTTTGTCCGCATTGATGAGGAGGGTCTTCCTCAAAGGAACACTGAGGGCCTGCAAGGGTTCCTGGGCTCCATCCCCGCGAGTGTGCCGAGGCTTCCCCACACTGACCAGCCGTCCTCAGACACCAGATCCCGCAGGTAAAGGGCTCAGTCCCGCAAGGCTGCCCTCCCCTTCACAGGCCAGCCACAAGTCCAAATTATTACCTGGGCTTCTCACCGACTGCCTATGGAGGGTTCCTCTCCTTGCGTTTGACTAATTTGCTGGAATGGCTCACAGAACTCAGGAAAACTCACTCTCACTCACTCGATTACCAGTTCATTACAGAGGATATTAAAGATTACAAACCAACAGCCAGGTGAAGAGATATGGGGTGCAAAGTTCTGAACAAAGGAGCTTCTGTCCTCCTGGAGCTTGGGGCCCTGGGCCATGGCCCGTGGAAGTATTTCCTCCCCCAGCAGGGCAGCTCTCCTGAAAAAGGGCCAACGAGCTGTCCTTTGGGGCATTATGGCAGCTTCATTACATAGTCACGATTAAGTCAGCGATTTGCAGCCGGTGTGCTGCAAGAATGATTAAAACATGCAATACCTGACTACTTAGCTGCACTGGCCTGTTTTCCGATAGACTGTCAAATTAAAAAAAAAAAAAATGACAACTGCCAATACAATGCTAGCTGTCTGATGTGAATGAATCAAAATTATATCTATTTTTTGTCAGATCAGCAAAACGCATATTTTTGGTGTGCTTCAGAATTTTAGTAATTAGTTTATGTGTGCCATGAGATAAAAAAGGTTGAAAATCACTGGACTAAGCCAATTATGAAGATCTCTTACCTTGACCAGAGATTGGTTTAGGGGTGTCAGGTGACCCAGCTCTGCCCAGTGAGCTATGAGTGGAGGGCTGCTTGGGATTTTTGTGTGGTAGATTTCTTCATTTCAAAAGATTTATTGGAAGGAAAAGTCTTCTCATTGAAGTTTATGTGATTTGTGGAGCTGTGGCAACCCTAATGTGACTATGAGGGAATCAGCCTGAAGGTTTGCACACTGAGGACCAGAGAAAAGAAAAAAGAATATCTTGGGTTATTTCTTGATGACATTGTCAGATCACTGAATGCACCGCTCCTGGAGCCTCTCTATCTGATCCCTTGTGGCGTGACATGGTGACTCTGAGCGCCCTTACTGCGTACATCAGCTTGGTTTCTCCAAGGCGTCCTGCCGGCGCCAGGCCTCCAGCTCCTCTCACCGCCCTGGGGGGGTCTGCTCAGGATTCACGGCCCTGGGGAGAGCACCCACTGGCCAAGTTTAGGTCTATTTTTTTTTTCAATTAAAAAAATTCAACCAAACACATTTGAAGACCTAATTGGCTTTATGAAGCAATTCATGAGTTGAGCAGCATCCCATCTAGCAACGAGAAGTATGCTCTAAGGGGTTGTACAAAATAGAAGGACTTTATAGGAAGGAGGGTAGGCAAGGGAGCTCTTAGTGAAAGAAAAGAAAGGATTATTTTTGGGCCGGACATCTTTCCTTTGGGGAAAGAGAAGAGGAAGCGTTTCTATTACAAAGATTGCCTCTTCTTTCTATAGGGGATGGTGAGGGCCTATGTGACCGGTGCTTGGCCAGAAGATTCCGGACTGGCTGATTATGTTTCTGGGAGAGGATGAGGCTCCAATTAGATCAGGTATTAAATCTAGGTTTGGCATCATGGGCTTTTAGCACAAGTGATGCCATTGTGGCCTACGGTTTTGTTTTTGTTTTTTTTTTTAAGCAGGCCCCTCTGGCTTTGCTATGATAGGGAGAGGAGGACTTGGTTCATGGAGGCTCCCACAGTGGGAGACGGTCATTAGAAATGACCCTTTCACCACACAAAGGGTGAGGATTAACCCACACAATAGAAACTAGGGGACAAGAGGAAGAGGAAGGGTAACAGATGTTGAGCATCCAAATCACCACGAATGTCCGTCTTCAGCCCCAAAGGATATTACAGCCCATCTTGCATTTCCAGCGAAGCAACCTGTGCTTACTCAGCACGTTCCCCGACTGGCATGCTGCATCCAGGCTTCTGGGAAGCTGCATTACTCAGTCTGCTTGGAAGCCTCCTCCCAGCCTCCGATCCCTTACTCATCGTGAAGACCTGTTCGTTCCAAAGGCCCTTCCATTCCGAGGCAGGAGGAGCCAACATGGGCCTTGCCCTGGGCCACAAGTCTGTGCTCGGGTACAATCAGGAACAGACTAAGACGCTTTCCCTGTAATGAGCTTGTCTAAAGCTGGTTTCGTTTTCTGTTACCTTTGAAAACAATTGTTGAAAAGGTGCCCCTACTTCTCTGGCCCTCCACTGGCTGGGTTTATGTTCCCCGAAGTCTTCCTTGGCCTCTCTTCCTGCAGAACTAAGAAACTGCTACATTCTGTCTCTACTTCATTTCCCACAGGTTATTTTGTATCAGTCCGGACTCTCTTAGGAGAGGAACAGAAATCCCTTCAAATTGGCCTTACTGGTTCAGGTTACCAAGAATTCTTGAGGGTCGGGTTTTAGCGTCCAGGCTCTCCAGCAAAGTCACCAGGGATCCATCCATCTGGACTAGTTGTCAAACGCTGGGTAACAAACCACCCTAAAACTTATGGCTTCAATCAACAATTACCATTCCTCCCAGTTGCTGAGGTTCAGGAATTCAGGAGCAAAAATAGTATGTTAATTATGCCTTAATAAAAACAAACTCAGCGGGACGGCCCCGGCTCGAGGTCGCTCCTGGGGCTGCAGGGCCCACTTCCAAGGCGGCCCCTTCTCACGGCATCAGACTGGCACTGTCTCCCCACACAGGCCTCTCGGCAGGGCTGCCTGGGGGTCCCCCCGGCGCGGCTGCGGGCCTCCCCCAGAGTGAGCGATCCGAGAGACCGAGGCAGAAACCGCCATGCCTTTATGACCCGGGCTTGGAAGTCAAACACGATCGCTTCTGCTGCATCCCCTTGGACACAGCACAGCTCCGACTCAGCGTGGGGACAACTGAACAGCGTGGGGACACAAGGGCATGAGTCACAGGCGCTGTGATCACGGAGGACCGCCTTGGAGGCTGCCTCCCACATTGTCCCTGGCCATTCCTTCCCTGTTCGCTCTGCTTGTCAGCTATGTGAGACTTCGCTCTCAGGCAGGCCTTCTCCAGGCAGTGACAGAGATGACCGCCGACGTCTCCAGGCTCCCACTCTTAGCGGCTCCAGCGGGAAGAGAGGACCCCTTTCCCAAAAGCTCTGGTGAGAAAGTCCCAAAGCTGACTCTCACCAGACAAACTCGTGTGGGCTTCTCCCTCAACCCCACCCGCCCTGCGGCCTGCAGGTGCAGGGATCTTACTGGTCAGCCCGAGGCCACGCCCCCAGCCCTAGGATGAAGGGCAGAGCGGGCCGCTCTAGAGACCCATCAAGGGAATGAAGGAGTGGTTCTCAAAGGAAAAACGAGGGCGCCGTTCCTGAAGCAAGGTTAATGGATGCTGGGTAGGAAAAACAACACCTGTTCACCCCACCTCCCTCCCTTGTGCTCCAAAGGCACATTTTAGCACCCCTCGTTTTAGCGTTTTCTGGTGGGATCCTTTACTTTCTTGGGTCTGCTTTCTGTGGTTGGTAGAATTCTCAGATGGCCCCCAAGATGCCCACCCCTGCTGTACGCTTACCTCCCCCAGTTACTCAGCCAAACACTGATCTAGATGCTTCTATGGGAGAGTGCTGCCACTGTAATTAAGGTCCCAAACCCGCTGACTTTAAGAAAGGGAGGTTCCCCTGGTGAGCCCAGCCTGGCAGCCAGCTCTCAAAAGGAACGATGCTCCCCCGGTAGAGAGTCAATGCGTGAGAGAGAGTCAACGTGGCGGAGCCTCTGCCGCCGGCTTGGAAGGTGTCGGGGTCACGTGGCCGGAAATCCAGGCACCTCCTAGGAGCTGAGGTGGGCCCTGGCCGACAGCCTGCGAAGAAACAGCGACCTCAGTCCTGCGGATGCAAGGAACTGAATTCTGCCAACCATCTGAATAGCTTGGAAGTGGGTTTTCTCTAGAGCCTCCAGAGAACTCAGCCCTGGTCTCACTGTTGTGGGACCCTGAGCAGAAAAACCGGTCACGTAGTGCCAGACTTCCACCCTATGAGTCTGTGAACACATAAATAGATGCTGTTTTAAGTTGTGAAGTTTGTGGTTCATTTGAGGCAGCAACAGAAAACGAATGCACTTCCCAATGGACTCCAAGATCCCGACAGCAGGGAGCTTCTCTTGGGTCTCCTTCGCCTCCTCCCCCGAACGGTACCTGGAAGACAAGAAGTCCCTCTTCCTGAGTCCAGTCCCAGCGTCTGGGAAAGAGACAGGGAACCAGCCCATCATTCTACCCCGACCCCCAGCTGCCAGCTCCCTGCTCGCAAGGCGCCTCCCAAGGAAGTCGCTCTGCTTGGCTGTCCACCAGCGGTCTGTGCCCCCGCAGGCCTGGGAGGGCGGCTTGACCAGCCCCCGCTTCCCACACCTCGGGGACCTTTGGCCAGTTCCATTGATCCGGACTCCTGGGCGGGCGAGCGGTCGAAGCCACGGACAGACGCCATGAGGGCTCTGCTGCTCCTGGGGCCTCTGCTGCTGAGCCTGGAGCCGGTGCTTCCGGTGAGGGCTGCGGGAACCTGCAGGGCTGTGCTGTGGGGGGGGGGGGGGTGGCCCTGGGGTCCCGGTCGCAACCCGGCCTCTGCCCGTGCCCTGCTGGTCGGGTGACGGGAGGGCCTGTGTGGAAAGGCAAGGTCAGCCCTGGAGGCCCGGGCCCGGGAGAGAGACGCCAGAGCCGGTGGATCTGAGGGTGCAGCCTGCGCTGTTAGAGGAGAGGGTCCCTGGCGGGGAGGGGGAGGACCGGTCCGGGTCTTGCGAGGAAATCTCTGCATTTCTGGGCTGTGAGAAGGAGCTGGGGACCAGCATGGGACCAGGGGCGGGCTACGGCTTTCCAGGCAAATTCCCTGTCCTCTCCCCTCCTCCTGTAGACTCCACCTTGGAAAGGCCCCAAGGGGCACAAGCAGAAGCGCAGGGCGGATGAACAGGCCGTCGGTGAGTAGCCCGGCTCTGCCTCGTAGGATGCCCTCGGGTGGGAATGAGTGTGGATGGGGGTGTGCCAATGGTCAGCGAGGGGCGGGATCCTGGGCACAACCGCACTCTTGTCCCCAGGGTATCTGGCTGGCATTCAGGCCGGCACTGATCAGGGCGCCAGGTCTGTGCCAATGGGCGCTGGGGCCCAGAGTGCGCATGCGCTGCAGGCTCCTGGCGGGCGGGGCGGGGCGGGGCTGGGCGGGGCTGGGCTGCACGTGAAGGCCCGCTCCAGCACCTGCCAGTTTTCCTGTTTCCAGCCGCCCCTGTTCTTTTCCTTTCCTCGATACATCTTGCAGGCATTGGTCATGCCACACAAAGGCCAGGGTCCTTGATAGACAAGGAAAGATCAAGAGCAGGGCTCTGGAGCCCAAATGCCTCTGAGCAAGTGACTTGATCTCTCCAAACTCCAATTTCCCCAATTGTAAGACCAGGCTGGCTAGAATAAACATCTTAGGGTTGTGGAGAAGGAGCAATGACTCCTAAATCCATGTGAAAGCACTCAGCTCACTGAGCATTGTCAGGTGCCGGTCAATGCTTAAAATACGTTAGCTTTTCTAATTAAGCCCCCTTTGAGGTAAGGGTGTCTGCCGTCTCCCCCTCCTCAAACCCCACCATAGCTCCCCATTGCCTTTGTTCTCCCGGGCGCTAAATGCTCACCTGGAGTTGGGAACCGATGGCCCTGCCCTGGCGAGCCCGGCTGGTGGGGTCAGGCCTAGCCCCTCAGCGTGGCTCTGCGGCCCAGCACCCAGCTCTGACCGCCTCAGCCTTCCCTCCTCATTGCCCTGCCCCCAGCCAAACTGCTCCCTGCCCTCGTGTCTGATCCAGCCTTGGTGCCCTGCCCTTGCCTAACCACCTACCCAGGAAGCTCCTCCTCTCTGTCCATCCCATTTGCCTCTTAAAAGTCCATCTCAGGCCCTGGCCAGGTATCTCAGCTGGTTAGAGCATCGCCCCGATACACCAAGGTTGGGGGTTTGGTCCTTGGTCAGGGCACATTCAAGAATCAACCAATGAATGCATCATAAGTGGAGAGACAAATTGTTTCTCTCTCTCAAATCAGTGAATTAAAAAGTGTTTTTGAAAAAGTCCATCTCAGACCCCTCTCTCTTCCTTTACTGTCCTGTCACTGGTTTGGCCTTCAGCAAGGGCCTCTGTGCATTTAACAGCAAAAGAGCAGCTAAAGCTCGGCGAGCAGGCACTCCGCGCCAGACTCCGTGCCAAGGGTTCCACAGGCGCTTTCTCACTCAGCCTTCGCATGCTCCTCTAAGCAGATGCAGACAATTCTTGGTATTTGTGTTAGTCGCTGTGAACACTGACTTCGCTACACTGAACCATGGCTCCTAGAAGAAATAGAGTCGGGTTCCTGTGAGTCTCTGGTCAGAAAGTTTCTGTCAACTGTCGATATATAACCTTGTGTTATGTGAGGTTCTGTTTGAAGACCCCTTGCTTAATGTGTATCGTTGACTGATTAACACTGAACTCCCAGCCAGCGGCACTGTAACTCACGCCTGGACGACACTCGTCTAAGACCCGCGTCCTCTCGTCCTCTCCGTGAGGCACAGCACAGCCCGCTTGCCCCGGAACATAGCAGTCTGGCACAATGGAGGCCATTTTCAACAACAAAAGCACAAAATGTGAAAAGTGTGGCGCCACATAGACTGCGAAGAGGACACGTTTAGAGCAGGAGAGCTGAAACAAGGAGTGTCACCTGGTTTGACCTCAGCTGGGAACGGGGGCTTCTCTGTCGACTCAAAATTTTTACCATTCTGTGCATGTCTGTGAATGACCGTGAAAGCCTCTGGAGAACTGATTTGGGTTTTACAAATAAATTTTAGCGAGAAGGCAGATTCGCAAATGCAGAATCTGTGAACCATGAGGCTTGACTGTGCTATTTTTAAAATTATAATAGCCATGTGTGTGTGTGTATGTATATCTATATCTATATCTATATCTATCTATATATATATCTCCAAAACTTTAGAAATTACAACAATGCAAAAGGAGAAAAAAGTCGTCCATAATCCACAATCTTCTAAAAACCACTCTTGAAAATTTTGAGAATGTCCTTCTACATTTCCTTTTAATGCATATGTACATGTATTTGTACAAAAATAGGACCATACTGACATGCTGTTTGTAACTTGCTGTTCTTTAAAAATGATGAGTACCTTTCTGTGTCAATACACATACAGCATCATTTAAATTTTTTTTATAGCGATAAAATACACAAAACCTAAGATTTACTGTCTTAACCATTTCTAAGTGAGCAATTCGCAGGCATTAAGAACACTCACTTTGTGCAACCCCCGCCACCGCCCGCCCCCAGAACTCTCCGTCGTGCCACACGGCAGCTCCTTGACTCTGCTATTATTGCCACTTACAGAGGAGGGGACTGAGGCTCGGAGCGACCAAGCGACTTCCACATTCAACAAGTATTTATGAAGCGCCTACTGTGTGTCAGGCAATCTTTTCAAGCAGGGGGTGCTGGCTTGCGCGAGGCCACACAGCTCGCAGGTGCTGGAGTCGGAGCCGCTCCAGCTGTCTGACTCCAGGGCCCCATTTCTTAAGCAGGATGCCTGAGGGCACAGCGATCTTTTCCGAGGGCCTATCCTTTTTCAATGAGACTCTGAGGGTGGTGCCTGGGAGGCTGGGCACAGGAGTGCCATCAGAATGTGTTATCCCTGCAGTTCTCACTGTCACCGGAGAGCCCTGCCACTTCCCCTTCCGGTACGAACGGCAGCTGTACCACAAATGCACCCACAAGGGCCGACCTGGCCTGCGGCCCTGGTAAGATGGCCCAGAAGGGGTTGGAGCAGGGCCTGGGGAGATGGACGCTGCCCCCCTTCTCCCTAAGGAATCTGCTTGGAGAGAGGAGGCTGTGACAGGGAAGGGTGGGCCAGTTGCACAGGCGAGCAGGGAGCTTGTCTCTTTCCCCAGGTGTGCTACTACCCCAACCTTCGAGCAGGACCAACGATGGGCGTACTGCGTGGAGCCCAAGACAGTGCAAGGTGCCACACATAGCCCCTGGCGTGGCCCAAGGTCCTCTCCTCCCCCTTGGTTATTCTCCTGGGTCTCATCAGACCCTACACACCTGGGATTCTGGGCCCACCCGGCCCCTTCCTTGCTCCAGGGGAAGACGCTTGGGGAGGAGGTAGCCCCATTTTGCATGCGGATAAACTAAGGCTGGAAACAAGGTAAAAAGACAAGCAGGTTTGGGCATGGACTTGGCCCCCATGTGTCTAACTCGGGCTCCCCACCCTTCCCTGCACGGTGTCCGCGTCTCAGACCACTGCAGCAAACACAACCCCTGCCAGCAGGGAGGGACCTGTGTGAACACTCGAAGGGGCCCCCACTGCCTCTGTCCAGAACACCTCACCGGGAAGCACTGCCACAGAGGTAAGGAGATGCTGGGGGGTGGTTTGGGGAACAGGAGCAGCCCCCACCTACTGAGGAGGTCCCAGGACCCTCAGAGACCTGGCAGGGTCCCAGCCTCTCCTGAGACCATCACCTTACCTTGTTCCCAGAGAAGTGCTTTGAGCCCCAGCTTTTCCAGTTCTTCCATGAGAATGAAACATGGCATAAGCTGGAGCCGGCAGGTGTGGCCAAGTGCCAGTGCCAGGGTCCCCAAGCCCACTGCAAGCCGCTGGCCAGCCAGGGTGAGTGGGTTGGTTGGAAACCAGCCAGGAGGAGAACCAAAGGTCAGAGGTCGGGAGAAGGGAGCAAAAGCTGGCAGAGGGCCGGGTGGTGAGTCTATGGAAGGTGGAGAGCTCTCCGTGGGGTTTTTGGGCCCAGAGGTGGCTCAGTGCGCTCCTTCTCCCAGTCTGCCGCAAGAACCCATGCCTCCACGGGGGCCGCTGCCTAGAGGCGGAGGGCCACCACCTGTGCCGTTGTCCCAAGGGCTATGGAGGACACATCTGCGACGTGGGTGAGTCCTGGTCAAGCGGGAGGCAGAAGCCTCACCCCCACGAGGGGAGGGCTCATGGAGAGGAAGAGGGAGGAAAGTGAGAGCTGAGAGCCGGGCGGGAGACTATACTACCTGTTGGCTGCAGGGAGCCTCCTGTCTCCCCAGACCTTGAGGCCAGCTGCTATGAAGGCAGAGGAATCAGCTACCGAGGTGCCGCTGGGACCACGGTCTCGAACGCACAGTGTCAGCCGTGGACCTCGGAGGCCACCTACCGGAACCTGACGGCAGAGCAAGCACTGAACTGGGGACTGGGCGACCATGCCTTGTGCCGGTGCGCTGGGTGGGGCAGGACAGAGTGACCCCTTCCTCCTCAGGTCCCTCCGAGGCTCCCCATGCTCTAACAGTGTCCTCTCTGGTGCTTCCAGGAACCCGGACAATGACACCCGCCCGTGGTGTTTCGTGCGGAGAGGTGCCCGGCTGAGCTGGGAATATTGCAGCCTACCACGGTGCCAAGCTCCAGCACCCGCAAAGCCCCGGTCCCCGCTTCCACCCCAACCCCGCCACGAGCTCCTGGGCCACACTATGCCGTTGGTTTTAGCAACTGCCAAACCTCTGCTCAAGCCTGCAGGTAGTTAGGAAGGGGGCAGGAAGACCAAGCAAAGGGGGCGCGGGTGAACTATGTTCCAGCCACTCGTGGGTTTCCCTGGCCTCAGCCCGAGCTCCTCCACAGTCTCGCGCCCGCCGAGGACCGAACCAGTGGGCTGTGGCCAGCGGCTCCGGAAACGGCTGCCCTCACTGAGCCGTGTCGTCGGGGGACTGGTGGCGCTGCCCGGCGCGCACCCTTACATCGCCGCGCTGTACTGGGGCCACAATTTCTGCGCCGGCAGCCTCATCGCCCCCTGCTGGGTGCTGACCGCGGCTCACTGCCTGCAGAACCGGCCAGTACCGCCTGCCCAGCGCCGGCTCGGGACTCGGCTCCCTGCCCCTGGGCCTAGCTTCCGCGCGGCACGCGAACCCCTGCCCTGTTCTCCCTGCTTTTCCCTCCAGAGTTTCCCCGGAGGAAGCTGAAACCCAGGAAGGGGCTCGGGAACCGGAGAGGGGTGGGCGGGTCCTCCAGGCCGCCCGGGCCGGCTCTGAGCGCGCATCCTCTCCCCACTACGTCCACAGGCCGGCGCCCGAGGAGCTGACTGTGGTGCTGGGCCAGGACCGCCATAACCAGAGCTGTGAGCAGTGCCAGACACTGCCCGTGCGCACGTACCACCTGCACGAGGCCTTTTCGCCTGTCACCTACCAGCACGACCTGGGTGCGTGGGGGCGCCCCGTGGGGATCAGGGGCCTTGTGAAGAGGGCTCGGAGGCCGGCGTGAGGGGTCTCACGCTCCTCTCCGCCCGGGTTAGCGTTGGTGCGCCTGCAGGAGAGCGCGGACGGCCGCTGCGCGCGCCTGTCGCCCTCCGTGCGGCCCGTTTGCCTGCCGAGCAGCGCCTCCGACCCCACGGAACCCGAGGCCGTGCTCTGTGAAGTAGCCGGTTGGGGTCACCAATTCGAGGGTAGGCAGAGCCGCTGGGGGCGGGAGGGAGCCCTCTGGCCCCCGGGATGGAGGGAGGGAAGCCCGCCGCTTTGATACCACCAAGGACAGGCGGCGCCCACCTACTGGGCTGTGAGGACGTGCGAGCCCTCGTTACTGCAGCCGCTCCTCCCAGGGCCTCGGGTTCGCTGTTGGAGACTCCCAAACAAATAAGGGGCAGGGGAGAGTCACACTTCTCTGGGTTCCCACTTGCGCCCGGCCGCAAGGTTAACCAGGACCCGGCCCTGCGCCCGAGCGGCCTGGCCGGGAGGGGGCGTGGGCTTCCGACGCAGGGCTGCCCGCCCCGCCCAGCCCCGCCCAGCCCCGCCCCGCCCCGCCCCGCAGCCTCGGGCCTCCGCTTTCTGGTCCATGAAATGGGGTTACCGGCAGCTCTCTCCCCCACGGGCTTGCCGCGAGCGCGGCCGGTGCCCAGCAGGTCAGGTCCCTGCCCCGCCGCGAGCGGACCCGGAGGGGAGTGAGGAACACGCTCTCGGCTCGCAGGGGCGGAGGAATACGCCAGCTTTCTGCAGGAGGCGCAGGTGCAGCTCATCCCCCGCGAGCGCTGCTCCTCCCCCAGCATGCACGGCGCCGCCTTTGCCCCCGGCATGCTGTGCGCCGGCTTCCCCGAGGGCGGCGTGGACGCGTGCCAGGTGAACCCTCCGCCCGCTTGGCGCCCTGCCCCCACCCCGTCAAGCGCAGACCCCAGGCCAAGGGCGCTGAGCCTTGTGTCCTCGACCCAGGGTGACTCCGGGGGCCCGCTGGTGTGTGAGGAGGAGACCGCAGAGCGCCAGCTCGTCCTGCGAGGCGTCGTCAGCTGGGGCTCGGGCTGTGGCACCCGCAACAAGCCGGGTGTGTACACCGACGTGGCCAACTACCTGCCGTGGATCCGGGAGCACACCGCTTCCTGACCGCCCGGGAACGCGTCTTCCGCCTCGGCGACTCTGGAATGGGAAGGTGGCCGGACACGATCCTGGACGGCAAGGATGGTGCTCCAGCGCCGCCCTCCCCGCGCCAGGCATGGCATAAACAATCAATAAAGCGCTTTTGGCAACGCGTGAGAGGCACAACTCCCTCCACAGCCCCCAGAGAGCAGATCTTATGCAAGATTTAGATGCGTGTCCAGCCGACGTTCACTGAGCCCGGTGTACCGAGCCCCGTGCACAGTGACTCCACGCGTCATTCCTCACATGAAACATTAATACTTTGTTTATGGAGAACTCCTCAACCTCAGCTGTACATCACAATTGTCTGGAGAGCTTTTGGAACCTATGCCCAAGATCCACCTCGGATCAATTAAGTCAGCACACATCTCTAGGGATGGGGTGTGGGCAGGGGCATGTTTTAAAAACCCTCTGGGTGATTACATGTGCAGCTGGGGTTGAGAACCATGGTTAGAAATGCTCGACCTTGTAATAGTGGTGTGGACCCTTGGCAACCAATGTGGAAGTCCCGCTCCTCCGTCCAACCCGCACCAGGGCAGTGGGTCTCAAGGTGCAGTCCCCGGGACCAGCAACAATGGTGTTGCCAGGGAACGTGTTCAAAATGCCTACTTGCACGGTACACGCCATACTGCTGAACCAGAAACTCTGAGCTGGGGCCCAGCAATCTGTCTAAGGGCTCTCCAGGTGATCCTGATGCTCCTAACCTTTGAGAACCATGTTTTGGGACCAGCAGGAGAGGACCGACTATCCAGAAGTGGCATCTTTTTTGTTTTCAAACCCATGTGTAATGTGTTTGATGGGTCATCTAAGTGGGTTTTCAAGGATTATTTTGACTCTCAGGCGATCCCCTCCCTCAGGCTAAATTTGAACTTCACCAGGTGTAAGATACAGCCCGGCACTCATTCCGCCGCAGGAGGTGGCTGCTCTGTGACGTTGCCTTCCTCAACGTCACAACCCCGCCCCCTGCCGGTCACGGTGCCACGGGCGGTTTAGGCCGGAGCAGCCCCACATCCCTCGAAAGTACAAGGCGAGGGCTGTATTTGGAGCTCGAATGGGCGAGTGGAAAGGCTACATCAGTGCGGTGCTGCGCGACCAGCGCATTGACGACGTGGCCATCGTTGGCCACTCAGACAATCGTTGCGTGTGGGCATCACGGCCCGGGGGCCTGCTGGCAGCCATCTCACCGCAGGAGGTGGGTGTGCTCACGGGGCCTGACCGGTGCACCTTCCTGCAGACGGGCCTGACCGTGGCAGGCCGCCGCTGCTGCGTCATCCGAGACCACTTGCTGGCCGAGGGCGATGGCGTGCTGGACGCGCGCACCAAGGGGCTGGATGCGCGTGCCATCTGCGTGGGCCACACGCCACGCGTGCTCCTCGTGCTCATGGGCCGACGGGGCGTGCATGGAGGCATCCTCAACAAGACGGTGCACGACCTGATCAAGTGGCTGCGCACTCAGGGCATCTAGCAGTACAGCCAAGTTGGCAACCGAGCCACAATAAAGGCAGACCTGGGCACGGCAGACTCATCCTCCCGTTGTGTGGGGGGAGGGGAGTGTTGCTGGGGACACTGATTTCCCGGAAGATCCTTGCAGAAAGGTTACCCGGTAGGGTTGGGATTGCGTGTCCAGAGGCTTCCCAGCCCACGGTGCCCTAGACCTGGCCCTCCCATGGGTGCCCTGCAGAGGCCTCTGCCTGACTCCCCAGACCAGAGTCAGGGGCTGGGGAGGGGGCGTGGAGCCTTCCCAGGGCCCTAGAGACACTGCATCTGAGCAAGAGCCTAGGGAGCAGCCTTCTCAAACCCTCTAGCTCAGAGCCAACATCCTTTCCCACAAAACTGCCCACCCCCCTTGCCCTGGATGGATAGTGTGGCTCAGTGGAATGGGTGTGGGTCTGGGAATGAGAGGTCGCTGGTTCAATTCCCGGTCAGCACACATGCCTGGGTTGCTGGCCAGGTCCTTGGTTGGGGGCATGTGAAAGGTAACTGATGGGTGTTTGTCTCACACATCAATGTCTCCCTCTCTCCCTCCCTTCCCCTGTCTCTATAAGTAAATAAATAAAATATTAAAAAAAAATCTTTCCCCATGACCTGTAAAGGGAGTCTCCTCCCCACCCTAACCCTACTTGCGTGGTAGGTCAGCACACTTCTCGCCCTTCCGCTCGCCAGGAGGAAGCACTAGCAAGGGCTGCGAATGAGCGACAGGGTGTGGCCAGTAGCTTGGGGTTCATCCCAGGGCCTTGCATTTCCCCCGCTACCTCAAGGGGGGTGGGACCTCAGCGGGTATGGGGTGGGGTGAAGGAATATGTCCAAGACCATCACACCTGGGTCTGGGCCCCACAGCCTTCCTGTCTCCTTGGGGTCCAAAGGCTCCCCGAGATGTCCCAGGACTAGAGGGAGGAGCTTTGGCACCTCTTGCCCCCTGACCCTCTCCCTGTTAGGCCTCCGCTGGGGCTAGGGAAGGCTATGGAGGAGGAATTGAAAACTTGAGTGGGTTCAAATGAGGCATGGTTTATTGCCAAAGATAGAGGACAAAGGTGGAAGGAGGGGTGGCTGGTCCCGCTCCCTGTGTGCTGGGACACAGGGCATGGCTTCCCTTGGCCATCTCAAACCTCCTGGCCTCTCCCCAGTGGCCCTGATAAGCTGTCACAGTCACTTGCTTTTGGGGGAACTGATCTCATGCCCAAAAGAGGGAGGGAGGGAGCCAGTGAGGTGGGTGAGTCGAGAGACAAGGAGAAACCAGAGGAAGTCAGCCTGGTGGATTGGGGGATGGAGGCCGGAGAGCCTGAGGACACGTGCCTTGGGGGCTCTCGGGGAGGCTGAGCGGTGGCCTGGGCTCATTAAGGCAGGGCCCGGGAGGATCTCCCGGGCGCACAGTGGGCTGGCTCTGCCGGGCCCAGCGGCTGCCTCTGGCGGGACACGGGGTGCTGAGCCCCAGCCATGGCCTCTCCTCACAGCTAGGTGAGAGCAAACAGATTTTCAAATGCATAATGAAAGTTTAATTCCTTTTCTTCCCCCTTTAAATCAGGAGTGTTCGGAAGGGGTTGCAGTGGTGATGCAGAAAGCTGGGTGAGGATGAGAGCGGTGCTACGGAGGGAGGAAGCGAGGGGGAGGGAGGATTCAGCCAGTGGCGCAGGCGCCAACCACAGTTACGCATGCGCGAACAGCGGCAAGTCCCGTCCTCAGACCTACCCTTACTTCCACCCAGCCCAGGTGGACACAAGTATGGGCCTCCTAACACTTGCCCAGGACTGGAAGCCATGCCCAGGTAAGGCGCCCTGCGGCCTGCACAAGAGCCCCCACAGGTGCACCGAGATGCACACACGTGCGGGACGACACACAGACTCACACACCAACTCGCAGTCACATGGCCCCGACCCTTGGGGGCCTGCACAAGCCCAGGGCCCATGGACTCCCCGCCCCGCCCTTCCCCCATGGGCACCAGGCACAGGCGGTCGCCCACCCCAGGCGGTAGTCAGGGCTGCGGCCTAGAGGCGGGTGGCATTGTGGCGAGCAGGCAGGGCAAGGCGGGGGGAGGGCGTAGGGGGGGGCAGCTCCTCTAGGAAGACCCTGGCAGGCAGCGGGGGTGAGCGGGGCTCAGGCCTGGCACAGCACAGCGTGGCACGGGTGATGAGGCGGTCCAGGGGCTTGAGGGAATGCATCCAGGGGGGCAGGAAGTCCCACGTCTGCAGCCACTTGGGCAGGTGCCGCGGGCTGCGACTCTGCAGGACACTGACGAGCACCACGAAGGCCAGCAGGGCCACGAAGGGCGCGCCCACGCCCACCATGGCCCGCCAGCCGGCCATGGAGATGCCGAACACCAGCGAGGGCAGCAGCAGGAAGCACAGCAGGAGGTACAGGACGGCAAACCAGCGGTACTTGGCGGTGCGTTTGCCCAGGGCCTTGGCCATGCGGATGGGCAGGCGCATGCAGGGCACTGGGTACCACAGCAGGATGCCCGAGACGTTGAAGAAGAAGTGGCAGAGGGCGATCTGCAGAGACGAGGGCGAAGGAGCCGAGGTGGGCACGGACGCGGGAGCAGATGGTAGGGGCCCGGTCTGGTCTGGGAGGCAGGGAGGTCACCACCAGGGGGGATGTGCCCCCAGTAAAACACGGAAGCACTTCTGGGTCAGTGGGCAAATAACCACTGCCCTGAACTCTCCACGTCTCCCCCACAAGCCCCTCTCCCAGGAATGCCCCGGCGGACCCTGCCCAAACCCGGCGGCTGAAAGAGTCTTCCTCGTTTCCGTCTTAGCAGCCCTGGCCTTCCGATGGGCTCACACCCTGGCCCCAGCCCCTGGCTCGTCATTACGCGTTTGCTCCTAGAACAGGCACCCTCTGCCATGTCCGCCTACTCATGCTCGATCGCCCAGACCGGGCCAGGACCCTCTTACAGCATCCTCAGAGTGCACGTCCCACTCACTGTTTCCTGGTGTGACTCTGAGTCCCGTCTTCCTGATAGACACCAAGGCCCTGAGGTCGGCACAGCTCTACTTTGCCCCTAGGGCTGCCCCCGAACCTGGCGTAGCAGGTGGCCCCTAGTCAGCGGTCAAAACTCTGTCTTACGTCGTCCCACCCTGGGCCGGTGCCGTGCCCCAGCCCCAGCCCCAGCCCGGACCTCTCTCCGGCAAGGGCTACCCTCCCGGGCACACCTGGAAGGCGCTGGACAGCTTCTCCCGAGGGCTGGCCAGGGCAGCCAGGATGGCCGTGGTGGTGGTGCCGATGTTGGAGCCCAGGGTGAGGGGGTAGGCGCGCTCGATGCTGATCACACCCAGGCCTGGGGGCAGAGGGGAAGATGCGGTTGCCCTAGCTCCCCCCTCGGCCCTTTCCCTGCCGCCCAGTCCCCACCCCGCCGCGGGCACTCACCGATGAGTGGGGTGATGGCTGAGGTGAACACAGAACTGCTCTGGACGACGAACGTCATGCCGGCACCTACCACCATGGCGAAGTAGCCTGTGGCCCAGGTGAAGGGGGCGGGGAAGTCTGCGAGGAAGCCGTCCAGCAGGGTCAGCGCGGGGTGGGCGCTGGGACCGGGAGTGGGGAGGCCCCTTGGGGGAGGGCTTGGGCACCAGCTCCCAAGTGGGACCTTGTCAGTCCCCGGCTCAACTGTGATGGCTCCTGCTGGCCCTCTGATGCTGGAGTCAAGGCCCGTCTCAGCCTGGCCCCCTGGCGCTTGGCCCAGGCTGTTCCCGCCCCTAAATGTTTGCCCTCAGGGCTCAACACCACGTTGAGCTAGAAAAAGCCCGTGCTGGCCTGCCCTCGGGCGCTTTGTTCCGCCCTCCTCCCTCCTCCCTGCTCCCTTCCCTTCCGGCGTTTGCCCCGTGGCCTCTGTCTGAGCCAAGCAGTGTCCTGAAAAGCCCAGAATGAAGCTTAACCTGAAAATCAGATGGCATCACTCCCTGGTTCCCAACCCCCTAAGTGTCCCCGTCATCTTTCATAAAGCCCAGACTCAGCACGGCCCAGGGACCGCTCCTCCTCACCTCCCTGACCCGCCTCCACCGCCCTCCCCAAGCCAGCGCTGGCCACAGACTGCCCAGCTGCTTCCTGCCTCCGAGCCTTCGCACTTGCTGTGCCCCCCACCCAGAAGCAGCTCAGCGACATCCTGACTCCTTCTCATTCAGGTGTCTCTTCAAATGTCACCTCTGCACAGAGGCCACTGACCACCTAATGGGAGGAGTCTCTTCCACACTCCATGGTGTTGCCATTTTAGCTTTCTCCTTGGCTTATCCCCGCCCCAACTCCATCATTTGTTTTATTGCCCCCTGCGCCTCTAGGCTGTGAGCGCCCCGAGGGCAGGATCCATCTCTGTGCACCCACCCCTCTCCCTGCCCCCCCTACACCATGCTTGGCACGTGGTAGGGCCTTGATGAAAACGTGTTGATTCAATCAGAGGCCTCTGAAGGGCTCTTTAGAGCCACCTGCAGACAGATCCCCAGCCATCAGAACCTCAGGGGTCTCAGAAATCACCGGGTTCAGTCTCTCCTTTGTTCACAGGGGGAAACGGGGGCTTGGAGGTGGGGGGGCTTTCCCCAGCTCACGGAGCCAGGCGGTGGCGGGAGTCACTGAGACCTGAGGGGCCCATCCTGGGGCCTGCCCAGCACTGCCTGGTGCTCACCAGTGTTGATAACCTTCTGAATGACCTTGGCCACCTGGCCCTTGAGCAGAGAGTTGAGCATCTTGACGAGCAGGATGAGGCAGGTACATAGGAGCACCAAGGAGCCAGCCAGTAGGATGAGCCCCACGGCCAGGTCAGGCAGCCTCGTGTCCACGAAGATGTGGTTGCCTGTTGGGGGGGTGTCAAGCTGCTTAGAGCTCACCCCCCAGCTCCCAGCCCCCGACCTTTGCCACCCCCTTGGACTCAGAGCCTAAGGCCCTGCCTCCATCTCCTTAAACCTGACAGCAGGCCTGAGCCAAGCCAGGAACCGGGCTTGGGGGCAGCCACCCTTCCCGGGGGACAGCCCTGCCTCCGCCAGGCGCGGCCCCTGCCGGGCCGGGCCGCTCCCCTGCGGCAGGCACTCACACTTCTCCAGGCTGGCGTTGCCGAGGGTCCGGCTGCTGTTGGCCTCTGCCCTGGGCATGGGGGTGGGAGCCTAGATGAAGAGCAGAGTGGCTTAGGGAATTTAGGAAGATGCAGCCTGGCGTTGGGGCTGAGGTGGAGATTAGGGAGAGATGGGGCGGGTGGGGGCGGCACGGGGCCTGCGGGCTGCATGCCCTCGGGCGGCGTGCGTGCCCTGCCTGAGCCTGACCGCTCGGCTGCAGAGACCAGGGTGAAACACCTGCCGCGCAAGAGCCTGGCCCCGGCCAGCCCTCTGAACTTCTGCCCCATGAGCCCACTGAACTGGCTCGCCCTGGACTCACGGGGCCTGCTGACCCGGTGCCTTCTTGTCCTTATTTCTGCCACCTCTCCTTGGTGCGAGGCTGCTGCCCACGGTTCTCTTCTGAAATCTCCCCCTTTCCCGTTTTTATTACCAATCCTGCTCGGTGCCCTCTCGACCGCCGCATCTGTGGCCCCGCTGCTCATCTGAGGCCCAAGCTCTATTTTCCTCCTGCTCGCTTATCTGGAGAGGATTAGGGGGCAGGGGACCGCTGGGGGACACGGGGTCCAGGCCCCATGTCTCCTTCCTTCCCCGCTTACTACCGGGGAAGGAGGGGTGGTCCTGGGGAGGCCCCTCAAGTCAGAGGACCCAGGGCCAGACCAGCGGCCTCAGTGGGGGCGTCGCCAGAGGCGGTGAGGGCAGTGTGCTGAGTCTGCAGCGGCAGCAGCCTCTCAGCCCCAGGCCTCTGTCACTGACCAGGGACACAGCCCAGCATGGCTGAATGTCCTCATTCAACAAGAGAGGCCGCAACTCTATTGTTTTAGATAAAATCTCCCAATTTGTGGATGTCGACAACCACTGCAGGACATGCTTTACAATCCTGTGAAGGGCAGTCTGGTCTGGGGAGCATTCATTTGTAGCCTCTTTGGGCACCGCCCCTTTTCCCCAGACCCCAGCAGGAGAGGAGAAAGTGGGCGGGGCGGGGCGAGGGGGGGCAGAGGGAGGGGCGGGAGGGGGACCCAGGGGCCCAGGCCAAATGCAAGAGCCACAGCTGCTCCCTCCTCCCTGCAAACAAACTGTCCAGCCTGGTCTGGGAGCTGACCGGGTGCTGGTTCCATTGCCCCCGGGGCTCCTGGGCTCTGCATCCCACTCGCCTCAGGGTACGGGTGCAAGTGGGGCCCTGGCACTTTGATGTCACAGCTCCATTAGGTTGGATTTTAAACCGTGTCATTTAAAAAATGTATGATAAACATGAGACCTACTCAGGGCACCTGGCTTTCAGCTGGGGTTTATGTTAGCAGCAGGCCCTCCCTGGCACGGGCGACATGCTCGTCTGTGTTCCCAGCTGCCACACCGGAGCCTTGGGGCGCCCTCACGCAGGCTGAGAAAGCAGGAGGAAAGCGTCTCTGATGGGCTCGGTTAGAAAAGCCGGGCAAGTGGCAGGAACTGCTATGCAGGTGAAGGACAGAGCCAGTGTTTGCTGCCAGGCAGGTCTGAGTTCAAATCCTGGGTCTTACACCAGCCGCCTTGGGCAAGTCATGCCACCTCCCTGAGTTTGTTTTCTCTAGAGCAGGATAATAAAAGAGCTGTTTAAAAGGTTACAGGAGGAAATGTGTATGAAACGCTCACTTAAGGACTTAGCCCATGACAGTGCCTCCAAATAAGGACAGAGCCCTTCCCTTCCTGGGCCCAAGGCCTGGGAAGGGCGTGGAGGAGGGGAGGGGAAGAGAGAGAGAGAGAGAGAGAGAGAGAGAGAGAGATTGACCTCCTAGGTCAGGATCAATGCTTCCCTCGTGTAAGCCTGAGGATCTTGGCCCTGTTGGAGAGGACCTTGGTGGATCTTCCTTGCTGGAGTCCCCAGCCCGGTAACCCAGGAGAGGACCTTGGTGGATCTTCCTTGCTGGAGTCCCTAGCCCGGAAACCCAGGAAGCAGGTGGCTCTGAGATGAGTGGGGGAGGGGTCTGTGGGATCCTTCTCTGGGGTCCCCCTAGCAGCCCACAGTGTTGGGGCAGGGCGAGGGCTAAGGCCTTTGGGGTTTGGAGGCCCGCCCTTCCTGCCTTGGGCTGTGCAGCCCTGGCTGAGCTCACAGGGAAGTTCGGAGGCTGCGGAGGAAAGGAGGGGGAGGGTGGACGCTGCAGCCCAGATAAAGAGCTGGCAAGCCCAGGGTCTGGGGGGCATCCCCCCAGGATGTGGCTGACCCTCTGGGCCTGGAGGTGCGGTGGAGCAGGGTGGAATGTTGGGGGCACGGTGAGTGGAGGTGGTGAACTCTGGGAGGAACAGAGCGGTCGAGCCTCGGGCAGCCCTGGTGTGCCGCTCCCAGCGGTGTGACCCTGGACCGAACACACGCTCCCGGGGCTTCGGTTCCTCCCCCTGCAGCAGGAGGTTCGTCAGCCTGCCCACCTCTCCCAGGGGGGCGCTAGCTGTGAGGCGTCTCGGAAGAGAGAGTTGGGATTCAGATGCCTGCATAGCCATCCCAAATTAAGGAGGCACCTCTGGGAACTGAAGGAGATGATTAAGCTCACAAAGGAATTCCGGCTCCAAGAATCCTTTCCCCGGGGAGAAACGCCAGGCTGTAGGCCTGCGCACTCTTTTCCCCTCCAGGGGTGGGGCCCGGAGGGTCTTTGTTTCTGAAAGCAGAGGGAGATCACCGTGCCACCAGCGCCATCTGGTGGCGAGGAGGAGAACTCTTGAGAGCATCACCGGCCGCCCCTAGAGGGTCATCCGGGCGGCCGTCGTGGCCTGGCGGCACTCAGGTAGGATGGGCAGAATGGGCACAAGTGGTGGGGCACCAGACTGGCATCTGAGAGAGGCTGTGAGATGAAATTTTAGGAACACGGGCTCCAGAGTCCACCAGGATTGTCGTCCTACCTCAATCACATGGACTTGGGTAAGACTCTGAGGCT
Organism: Pteronotus mesoamericanus; assembly: GCF_021234165.1. NCBI lineage: Eukaryota > Metazoa > Chordata > Mammalia > Chiroptera > Mormoopidae > Pteronotus > Pteronotus mesoamericanus. The sequence continues at coordinate 32,542,923 of NW_026555084.1, read as the reverse complement.
GTTTCCTCATCTGTAAAACAGGGACGTAGCATCGCCTGCTTCTCAAGCGGCAAGTCCTCACAGAATGCTCGTTGGAACCAGGCCGGTCTGGCTGGCACCCCACAGTGCGACCGCACAAGAAAGCGACTCCCAGGACAGTGGCAGCCCCCTGAGCGCCAAGAGGTGCAGGGGAACCAATATGGCCCCTGGTGTGTCTTTCACCACCTGGACGACCTCAGACACCCAGTCCTCTCCCCGGTGACACGGTCCGCTGGAGGCTGGGTTGGGCGAGGTCGCGTCAGCTTGGTGAAAGCTGGAGGCAATGGGACAGGCTGGACGGGCACAGGGAGACTGGGTGGCCGAAGCCAAACACGAGTCTGGAGACAGAGGAGCTGCCAACACACATCACCTCCTGAGAGCACAAGGCTGCAGGAACCATGTTCCCTCAGGGACGCCCCGAGGGCGAGCGAGAACAGGGAGCTCAAGTCCCAGCCCCTGTCGCTCTCCAAGCCAAGGACACTGTTCTTAAGACATCTCCTGGGAGAGCTGGGACGAGAAACCAGGGCTCAGGCGGGGACAGCGCGTGCAGCGGGGCAGCCAGCGGGGCGGGCAGCCGAGCGACCCTGGGCAGGCTGCTTCCCGTCTCATCCTTGCGTTCGCCTGGGGAGGGGGGGTTGCTCGGTCGGCCTCGCCAGCACCAGGTAAGGATTTCCTCGGGGAGGACCACATCCAGCGGCCTGTGCTGCAGTGGCCCTCCTGGGTGCAGGAGGGCAGCAGGTCTCTGAGCGGTGGGAGCCGCAGCCGCGGAGCCCCCTTCCACGCCTGTTTCATTGGGAAGATCAGGGCGTGTGATTTCTCTCCCACCAGGCTTCGCTGAAGTAGAGAGGGTTGTGATGATTTGGGGAGTTCAGGCAGGGTCCCCACCAGCCGCTGACGAGGTGGAGGTTGTTAGCGAGGTCACAAAGCCGGCATAAAAGCTGCCTGCGAGGGCTTCCTGGTGTCAGGCTGCCTCGAACGCTCAGCAGGGCCCGGCTGGAGCCCCGTGCCGCCCAGGTGCTGGGGAGCCGCGTAGGGCAGGGCGGAGGGTGGCTCTGCGCACGCCGGGGTAAAGGCTCGGTGACGTGGAGCAGCAAGTGGAGACGATGAGTCAGAAAGGCTTGGGCTTTGAGTTCCCTTCTGTCTTCTTCCGAACGGGGTTACTTCTTGTGTGTAATAACCAAGGAGAAGCAGGTACCAAGGTTATGGTTTTGATGAAGCTGTTTTCCACTGATTGCCAGGAGAGAAAGTGTGCTATTTGCCTGCTTCCTTGTTAGCTTAGTGTCACGGCCGATCCATGAGTGTCCAACTCATCCAAAGAGATCTTCATTCCGGGCAGTAGAAGCCAGGGAGCATCAGAAATAGTGCAGAGGGACAAGGGGACACAGGCCTGTGGGAGTCTCCAGGGGAAGGGCCCCAATGTCGGCACAAGGGGCTGCTGTGTCTCCAGGGAGGTGTCCTTGGGGCCCGCTTTTCCTGCTCCTGGGCCCGTACCTTGGCCATCCTGCTTTCCCAGGCATCCTTACTCTGTCCCTGCCCTCTCTCCACATACCTGGGCCCCAGACTCGGCAGAGCTGTGCCACTAACCCCCTGTCCCTCCGTGGGGAAGAGAGAGCCCTCGGCGGTGAGACCTGCGCTGGGGGCCCTGATGCTGTAGGATGAGCTGCAGCAAGCCCCTTAGTCTCTTGGAGCCTATTTCTCTACTTGTGAAACCAGAGGGTTGAGCCAGATCAGCGGTTCTTAAACTTGAGCGTGAAGCAGACAGAGGGCCTGTCGACATGAGGCTGCTGGGCCTCACCCCTGAGTGTTTTCTGATTTGGTGGGTGGAGGGGAGGGGCTGAATGCTTTGCATCTCTAACCGGTTCCCAGGTGGCACGGGTGCCACTGGTCCCAACTTTGAGAACCTCTGGGCTCGATCGATTAGGCGCCCGCTCTCATTGATTAGCAATGGCTGCCTCAAGCCGGCGTGAGGCGCCGTCTCACAGTAAAGGGGCCACGTCTTTGCTCTCCCCAAGCTAATGATGTCGAGGGTCTACCTGGAGCATTTTCAAAAGATGGTGACACTGACAGCAGAGGCCGATCTGTCCCCTGGGGCCGGACCTGTGACTCACCTCGGCCGGGTCTGGGTGGCACCAGATCCTGATGAGACTGTGGTTCCTCAGGGACTCGTCACCCAGGGCAATGCTGGTAATCACAGACTTGTCCAGCTGTGGGCAGGATGTGGGCACAGTGAGGGCGGGGCGCCGGCCAGGCCCGCCCCCTCCCCCCAGCCCCCGGCCCTGCCCCACCTGGATGATGAGCTTAGTGAAGGGCTCCGTGAGGATCTTAAGCAGGTCAGGGGCATCTTGGCCACCGCGGATGTTGAAGGAGGCCACCACAAGCCGAGTGAGGTGGTACAGGTACCTGGTGGCAGCCTCCAGGGGCAGCAGGACGAGGACTGACAGCCAGTTGAAGCAGTCGTGCACTGTGGCCCCCGCGAAGGCCCTGGGCAGGGAGGCCACATTGCAAGGTACGCTGGAGCCTGGATGCGCTTGTCCTGGGGCTCCTGGGCCACCCTCCCCCACACAGGGACCCCTCACCACTCCGCCCCCTCACCGCCGGAAGTCAGTCCTGTCCCCCGCCTGCATCAGGGCCACGATGGTGTTGGTGACAGAGGTGCCGATGTTGGAGCCCATGATGATGGGGATGGCAGAGCTCACCTCCAGCACTGGGGACGAGGGGGCTGCTTAGCTGGGTGGGTGGCGCACACCCAGCTCCTGCCCCACGGCACCTCCTGCCAGACCCACCCCCGTGTGCTGGCCCCCAGGGGGCACTCCTGCGCGGCGGCTGCTCTGCCTGGCCTCAGCGTCACAGGGACCTGTGGGCTCGTGCTGTGTGCTTCCGTGTATGTGAATGCATGTGAACCAACGCACAGAGGTGAGCATATGTGTGGGTGTGCCTCTAGGAAGGCATGTGTCCCGTATGCAAATACGTGCGTGCCGTTACCAGTCAGTTAGAATTGGCATGTGTACACAAGTGTGACAATCAGTTTCATGCGTCAGCTTGGCTAAGCTGTGGTACCCAGTTACAATCCCACACGAATCTCCACGTCGCTGTGAAGGTGTTTTGCAGGGGTGGTTCACCTCTCCCATCAGCTGACCTTATGCAAAGGCCATAAATCTCAACAATCTGGGGGCCCTCATCCAATGAGACATGAGGCAAAAGGCCCTCAGAGCACCGCCGAGCCTCCCTGAGAAACCTGTGCACCGCGGCTTCTGCCCAAGAGTCCCCGTGGCCTGCACAGCGGCCGTGGGTGCGCCTGGCCAGCCTCAGTCCCGTGAGCCAAGTCCCTGCAAGCAGCCGGGTGTGGGCATACGCATCTCCTCCAGGTCCCATTTCCCTGATTTCTGCAGCACTGTTTCCCCGACCGAGGGAACGCGTGGCTGTGGCATTTTGGGGGTGAGCCTTCCTGGGGCGGTGCCCCCGTCGCTACCCTTCTGGCTCCTGGGACCCTCTCCTGACTGAGACTCCTGGCCAAGCCTCGGAGGATGGGGGAGATGCCAGAGCTCTGCCCTTTGCCCTCTGCCCCCTGCCCTCGTCCCCGACGTGCCTCCAGCCGCTGCCCAGCACGCCCAGCGGCCCACGCCGTGCCCGGGCCCGGAGGGCGGACTCACAGCCGGAGGAGACCATGCTGACGATGATGGAGGTGGAGGTGCTGGAGCTCTGCACCAGCACGGTCACCAGGATGCCCACCACCAGCCCCGCCACTGGGTTGGACAGGATGGCATTGTCCTTGAAGATGTCGCCAGCCACCTTCCCTGGGAAGCATGAGCCACATTGTCCAAAGCCCTTCAGGGACCCTGCCCCGGTCCCTTCCCCTGGCCCTACCTCCAGCCAGCTGGAAGGCGGAGCTGAGCACGTCCAGGGAGCAGACGAAGAGGTAGAGGAAAGCGAGCATCAGCGGCACCTTGAGCAGCGTCACGGTGGCTCGGCGCAGCTTCTGGGCCAGCCCGGGCTCTGGAGACGGGACTCCCGTGAGCGTGTGGCCTGAGGGCTGGGCAGTGGTGGCCGGCGCCTCTGCCGCCCCCCGCCCCAGGCCCACCTGGTTGCGGCTCCTCCTCCAGGGCCGGCTTGGTGGGCAGCGGGTCATGGAGCTCCAGAACCTCCCCGAAGGGGCAGCCGGGCTCGGCCAGGGCCACCGGGCCCAGGCTGGGGAAGGCGTAGGCAGGGGTGCCTGGGATCCTGTGCAGGACTGGGGAGGGAGGCTGGTCAGGAGTCCCCAGAGGCCCCAGGTCCCTGAGCGGGTGGGGGAGGGGGCTTCACATGGGGTGCGGGCACCCGTGGGCCAGCAGGGCCTGCAGATGGGAGCACACTCACCCTGAGGGCTGGGCACGTATGCGAAGGCCGCCCCGCGCATCACGTGGGCCCTGACTGGGAGTGGGGAGACCGCCGGGCTCCCCAGCCTCTCTGCGTAGGACAGCATCCTGGGCACACGCTCTGCGGCCTGCAGCAATACTGAGTGACAGCTGCCCTGTCCCGGACACTCGCATGCCCCCCCCCCCCGACACCCACAGAGTCGCTATCACAAACATTTACGATGTGCGATTACACACCCACACCAGGGGGTGCGCATTCAGGCGGTCAGCACGGATGTGCGCGTTCACTTGCTCACTCGCTCATTCAGCAAGTATTTATTGAGCATCTGTTCCATCCCAGGCATAAACTAGATGCTGGGGTACAGTGGTGACTAAATATGGACACAGCACTTGCCCCCCAAAAGCTCAAAGTGTGGCATGGAAATGTATGTCAATGAAATAACCCCTCAAATAGATGGGAAGTGACAATGAGGACAAGTATTCTAATAACAGATAGGTGCCACCAGAGTGACCGTGGATGGGGGTGGGCCCCTGGGGGTGGGAACAGGGGACCCAGCTGAGAGGAGCCATCATCCTGCCTTACCAGGAGAAGGGGAGGGGCGTGTGCGGAGGCCAGGTCATGTGTGTGTGTGGAGGGGGCCGGGAATGCCCTGCAGCAGGCGTTGTGGGGTCAGGGGACGTGGGGGCAGAGGCCACGGGGTTGGCCAGGGGTGGGGACGCAGGGGCTTTGCCCGTCCTGAGCAGCGAGGAGCCGCGGACACCTGCACGCTGCTGGGCCAACTGGGCAGGCGCCGAGGGAGGGCCCACCAGCCCTCGCAAGTGAATTGGTTCCCCTCACAAGTGAACGTCTTTCCCCATCCACCTCCTACTCCCCACCCCCCAACAATAAACACGCCCCGCCCCCTGTCTCCCATGAATGCGGTTCAGGCCAGGATTGACTTAGGTAAGAAGGCCCCCCAACTCTGTCCCCAAGCCTAGGAAACTGAGGCTTGCTTTCGGGTCCCCGCCCCAGGAGCCCTAGGCTGTTGGGGCCGGAGTGTCCCAGTCTGCCTCGGCGACGCCCGTCCCGTTTCCGACATTGCCGTGGGGTGGGGGGTGTGCTGAGCCAGGTGCCAAGTCCTGGCTGAGCGCAGTCCTTTTCCCTTTGGGGCTAAGCCTGGTGGGGCTGGCATGGAGATGTGACGGGGGGGGCGGGGGGCGGGAAGAGCGGCCCGTTAGGCCCCAGGCGAGGGGCCGGGTGATGGACTGCTCCCCGCGAGTGGGTGTCGGGGGTGAGGTTCGGAGGAGGGGCCCTGGGCTCACCGTGGGGTCCTGTGTTCCAGCTCCTGTTCAGCTGCTCAGGGAAGTCCCAAGGGCCTGGAGAGAAGCTGGGACCCTCCGCTTTATGCACTTGGGTCAGGGGCAAAGTCCCTAGAACCCTAGCTGCCCTCCCTGTGCTCCCCCATTAACCTCGCCCCCGAGATTCCTCCCAGTTAATGGCTAATCGCCGGCTCTGCAGGGGGAGTCTGTGGTCAGGCTCCCCCCAACAGATGCTTAGCCCGAAATGCCGCCCAGACCCAGTGAGGGCCCAGACACCCTGGCCACCCCCGCAGGGACCCTGAAGCCACTCAGGCACCATGTCGCCAGGGTCCCCAAAGATTCTGTGGCTCCAGCCCCTTCCCCTCATTCTTGGCCTGTCAGGAAACCCAAGGAGTGACCCAAACATCCTGTGGCCTTACCATGTGTCTGGGTGTCTGTGGGTTTGTGTGTCCTGGGGGCGTTTGGAGGAGCGGGAGGGGGTGAGCAGTGGAAGAAGCAACAGGAGACTGACCCAGAGAAGCTGCATAGCACGGAATCTTGGAGCGTCTCCAATGCCCAGCCGCGGATCCAGGGTGTGAGCCTAGTGGAATGCGGAGTCCTGGCCAGACCAAGAAGGCCGTCTGCACTTTAGAATGGTCCCGCTGGGGCGGGGGGGGCGGGGCGCTGGGCTGTGTCACAGAGAGCGAGTCTGGAAGCCGAGAGATGATGAGGTCTGAACCAGGGTGGGAACAGGAGGGATGGAGAGGGGAGGGTACATCCCAGAGATACTTGGGCAGTAGGACTGGTGACGGGGAGGGCGGGAGGAAGTGGAAATATATGGCAGTTGCGCTTCTGGGTTGGGAAACTGATGACGATATGGACGTCAAAGGTGTCTAAAGAAGTCTTTGAGAAGTTCGTTCCCCTCTCGTAGTACCATGGAGCCTGAGTTGGGGACCAGATTCCAGAGAAACGAGAAGGAAACTTCCTTTCTAAGGGATCAAGTTTTGATCAGACCCAGCAAGAGTGGGTTCCATTCAAGATCTACTTGGGCAGCTGCCTAACATTGCACATTCATCCACCCATCCACCCACTCACCCATCCTCTTATCCATTCGTCATCTGTCCCTCTGTCTATCCATCTACCAACTCACCTAGCCAGCCAGCTGACCTGTGTCTACCCATCTATTGGGTTGGCCAAGAAGTTCACGTTTGTTTAGTTTTTTTCTGTATGATGGCTCTAGTAATGCTTATCTGTCTTTAACTTCATTTGAAGTAGTTTTGTTAGATTGTATTGTGACACCTTTCATATCACTGTGCATTAAAAAAAAAAAATTAGCACTGGGCTGGTGTGGCTCAGTGGATAAAGTGCTGGCCTGCGAACCGAAAGGTCACCGGTTCGATCCCCAGTCAGGGCACATGCCTGGGGTGTGGGCCAAGTCCTCAGATGGGGGCGTGTAAGAGGCAACCCATCGATGTTTCTCTCACACATCGATGTTTCTCTCCCTTTCTTTCTCCCTCCCTTCCCCCCTCTCTAAAGATAAATAAATCTTTTTAAAAATAAAAAATTAATAAACATTAAAATTGGTGAATTTTTTGCAGCCATTTTAATACTCAAGACAGAAGAAAATGCTTTTTCAGGGTATTATGCTTTATTATTTCAAGAAAGGTAAAAATGCAACTGAAACACACAGAAAGATTTGTTTAGTGTGTGTGGAGAAGGTACTGGGACTGATCAAAACTGTCAAAGGTGGTTTGTGAAGTTTCTTGGTACTATAAACATTTTGGCCAAATAATCCTTTGCTGTGGGGCTGTCTTGTGCGTTGGAAGATGTTTAGCAGCACCTCTGGCCTCTACCCACTAGAAGCCAATACTGGGAGACAGCCAATACACTCAGAATATCCAAATCAATAAAGTTATTGGTGAAAATGAAAAATGTGTCTTTTACGGTAAGAACTAAACAGACTTTCTGGCCAACTCAGTATTTCTAAGCACATTCATTGAGCTCCTACTCTCTGTTGAGCCAAGCTTGGCAAGGTCAACCTCTCTCGGAGTGAACAACGGTCCAGCCCCTGAGTCGGCCTGGGATCCTGAGGCCATCACTTCCCCTCCTTGATAAAACAGCACTCAGCTTGGCTTTGTCAGTGAGCCGTGGAGGGCAGTGTGACAAATGACCCCTCTCTGTGCCCAGAGCAGAGCCCCTCGGTGTTTACTTTCTTCAGGCACTCGTGTGCTTTCTGCTGGCTCCAGGGCGGCAGAGGTGTCCCCTTCGGCGAAAGGGCCCCGCCTTCTCCAGAATCTCAGTCCTGGTTCAGGCCAGCAGCGCCCCTCGGCTTAGCAGCTGGCCTCCGATTGCCCAGGTCCCCTGAGCGGCACTCCTGCTTGACAATGAACACGTCTCAGGGAGACAGAGACCCACCCTGTTTCCACCAAGGAAGATGGAAGTCTGCACAGCTCCCCTTTAACGTGACAAAGGGTAACTAGTTAGGGGTTAATTTGCAGAGCATTGTGGGGTGCTGGTCAGAACAAGCTCTCCATCACATGGCTGAGAACAGAGGACACAGCGAGCCTGGGTTTGGACCCCAGCCCCCCTACCTCCATCGCAGCTGGAGGAGTGGCTGGGCTTGGTTTCATAGAGTGACTGCATGTTCTGGTTTGCCTGGCCAAGCCCGGCTGGGACTGTTGGCCCAATGTCCCCTTTCGCTTTGAAAAGCACCCTGCTGGGGACAATGAGCCGTAGAGTCTTACGGCTTGTTCTGGGAGATACTGGGGAATTGAGGCAGGGAATCAGCCGACAAGCCTCCATTCATAGCAAAAGGAAATTAAAAATAACCCTGGTTCTTAGAAACATAGCTGTAATGTTTAGAGCGTTGCCTTTCATCTTTTTCTGTCTGTCTTCTTCTTTAAACTTTTTATAAGAGTTTATTTGAGCCAAATTGACGACACACTGGGAAGCAAGATCCCAAATGCTCCAGGGAATGACAGTTTTGTAGTCTCTTTTATACTCATACATTTGGAATGAAGGAGGGAACCTCCCTGCCTTTTCTACCCGCTGAGGATTTCCTTGTCTGTGAAAGACTGTATCTTGCCCTTTTTAATCTACCATTATATCAAAAGTCTTTTCCTGTGTCTCTACGCTCAGCACAGATGTGGTTTTTAATGGCTGCATCACATTCCACCATAAACCCTACTTTAGGGAGGAGCCCTCTGGGTGGCCTGGAACCCCTTCGACCTGGAGCGAGTGAAGTGGGTAAGGTTGGATTCACGCAGCGGTGAATTCTTGCGTCGAAACCGTCCTTGTGCTCAGAGGCCCTGTTAAAAGCCCATCAGGGATGGGTCAGAGGCTGCCGGAGCGCCCGCCCCCAGGAGGACCTGCCCCCCCACAGCGTGTCCCGATGCCCCTCTCCCCTGCCCCGCTCACACCAGGCCCTGTGCAGGAGCAGCCATAGCCAAGGCGCTCCTTACGAACGGGGTACTTCTCTCTCTCTCTCTTTCTTTCAGATTTTATTTATTTAGCGAGAGGAAGGGAGGGAGAAAGAGAGGGAAACAAACACTGATGTGAGAGATGCATTAATCGGTTGCCTCTTGCATGCCCCCTGCTGGGGACCTGGCCTGCCACCCAGGCACATGCCCTGACTGGGACTCGAACTAGTGACCTTTTGGGTCACAGGCCGGCACTCATTCCAATGAGCCACACCAGCCAGGGCTGCTTCTCCTGTTCAATAGTGTTATGATCTTTGACAGTTTTGACAGTTATGAACTTTGTAACCCCTGCTCTCATGGGGTTGGTGGGGGAGGCAATGATTGATTACATCCAAAATATTCTCCAAAATTCTGGGGGTGGGACAGGCTGCTACAACCCCAGCAAAGCCCTGAAACGTGGAGCTGACCAGAGCTGCTTTTGGACTCCTGAGAGCAGTGGAGAAGGTAGCCTCTCAGTCCCTCTACTCATTTCAACCCCCTACCCCCACCCCCACCCCACTCGCAGCCTGACTGTTCCGCATCTGTGACAGACCATGTGTCCCCCTGAACGGTGACTCCCACCCTGTCTGCTCACATGCACTCTGGCCGTGGCTTCCCCAGACCTCTGGGTCCGCAGCCTGGGTGGTTGGCAGTGTCTCACGTGGAGGGAAGGCTTCCAGGGGGTGGGGCAGCCTGGGAGGGAAGGTGCCAAGATCTGTCTGTGCCGACTGTGTCTGGGGAGCTCCGGCGTGAGCAGCGGATCCTCACTCGGGTCTGAAGCCCAGGCCACGCTCCTTACCCCGCACGCTGCCCCCTGCACGCTCGGTGCTCAGGGGGCAGCGTGCGGGGCATGGGCGGGAAATGGAGCAGACGTCTTTGAGAGGCCCTTCTCCACTTCCTTGTCTCCCGTCCCTCGTCAGTTCTCCTGGTTCTGCTTTTCCAGGGGCTCCGGGCCACTACCCCTCACCTGGCTTATTGCAGTGCCTCTGCCCTCCCTCGTCCCAGTCCAGTCTCCAAAGGCACAGTCGGCCAGCCTTTCCAATTGCACTTCTGACCACGTCCCTCCCCGCCCCCCCGCCCCTTTTAAAACCCACCCCGGCCAGCCTCTCAGCAGGAAGACAGCATCCATCGCAGCCTGGGGGCTCAGCGTGACTCGGCTTCCCCTGGGAAAGGGCCCCAGGGAGAGTGCGCACAGCGGGAGCGCAGCGGCAAGCCCAGAGGAGCCCCCACACTTCCGGGAGGGGAGAGGCAGATGAGCTCCAGCCTGCAGCCAGGCCCGGGCTCTGGAGGAGCAGCAGAGACGCAGGTGCCCCAGACACCAAAGCCTCCATGTTTTGAGAGACATCCTGGTCATCTGGGTCTGCTGCGATGGCAGTGATGGGAGAACAGAGCACTCCAGTGACCCAGGAGGACCGTCCTGGGCCAGTGCTGGCGGAAGAGGCAGCTCGCAGTGAGTGGGCAGCGTGAAGAACATAGCCAATAGGAACAGGACAGGCTGCCGGATGATGAATTCGTCACACCATCGAAAATGATCTCCCCAGGAGCAACGTGGCTGCTGAATGAAGAGAATGATGCCAAGAACAAGTGTGTGAGGCTGGAACAGAGCGCGCTGTGGAGGGGGGTGGGCACGCCAGCTGTCCCCGCAATTCTCCATGAACACCCACTGCTCCTCAAATGTGTGATCCCTAGCCAGGCGGCTCGGGTGGTGGGAATGTCGTCCTGTACAACGAGAGGTTGTGGGTTCGATCGCCAGTCAAGGCAGCTGTTCTTACCCTTGGGGTGGGTGACACAGTCAGTAGAGGCCACCCGCCACTTGCCTTTGGGAAACTGAGCAATCCCCCTTGACTTTGTCCTCTCTTGGAGAGCTGGACTTCAATCTCAGCTGCCCGGCACTGAGCAGGCAGGGCTCTGAGACGTCCCATCCAGGCCCCATTTCCAAGGCCTGGGCAGCTGACCTGAGAATGTCCTGTCTGTTTGGGGGATAAGGGCCTTGGGCAATGAGTAATCCCGGGGGCTCAGGTGCAGGTCACTCATTGACTGATGAGGCCAAAGTCTGTGGCCAGAACAGCTGAGGCTGCTTCAGGCTTTTCTCAGAAATCACCTCCCCGCCTCCTCCCATCTCTGCAGCGCGGGCCCCAGGGCGTCGGGCAGGCCCGGTGGCCCAGGCGGCTGTCTGTGCTCTGGCTTCTAGGTTCCAGACCTGAAACTCTGAGGTCTGGCTGTAGACGCCGGGTGCTGGGCTCCAGTGTCTGGAGTCCCCACTCTGGCTGTGGCCCGTGGCAGGGAAAGGCCCTGCCCCCTGAGTTCTCAGGCCCGAGCTCTGCGTTCTGGATCTGAGTTCTGGCTTCCTGCTGCCCCTCAGCGCGGGGGCTGGGGGATGGTGGCTTCCTTGGCTACCGGGGTCCCCAGCCATCTTGGCCGGCACCCTGGGCTGCTCTGGAGGCGGGACACGGGTCCTGTGGCGCTTCTCCTCGCCTCTGGCCCCGGCCAGCACCCTGGGGAGAGGGGCTGACGTGGCCGCAGAGCACCCTCGCCGAGGCCCTGCAGGAGTCGCAGGGCTCACACACATAGTCCCATCCCCAGAGGTTTTGGGCCCCCGGGACCGACGTGGGCGTGGATGGCACCGCCAGCAGTTGTGCAGCGACGTGGGCCTGAGCCCGGCCCGGGCCGCAGCTGCTTGAACGCCATCAGCCGTGAGGGCGCCTCCGAACCGCGGCCTGTTTTCTGGTGGAAGCTGCCTTCCAGCCTCTCATCCCCCAGATGTCAGTCCCTTGACCACCAGGCCAGGCCCCCTGCAGGGCACACCCTGTGCTCACCCTTGGGGATGGGGGGGGCTGTGGGGGGCTATGGAGCAGGAGCCTACAGCTGCATCAGCACTTTCGGCTGGGCTGCTGGTGAGCAGCCCCCGCCTCCGCTCCCCCCACCCTGGCGCAGAGCCTAGGTCGCCGGGAGCCCTGTGCTCACCTTGTGCCCATCCCATCCCATCCCCTCCCCAGCCATTAAGTGGGATTAAGGGGATAAGACACAGGGAACAAGATTCTCTCTTGGAGGCTTGGAGCCATGCGGGTTTAGGCCCCATGGGGTCCTTGAGGAAGTCACGCCTGCTGACTCCGCCTATGTCCTCTGTAAGATGGGGGGGTGGAGCTGGAGGCCTGTGGGGGGGGCAAGGCGGACAGGCCAACTCCGCCCCAGCTTCCCCCCAGTGGGGTGAGGGGAAGCAGCCCTGTGACCTCTCCAACTGCCCAGGAGCCTAGGTCGCGCACTGGCTTTGGAAGAGGGCCTGTGGATTGACCAGCTGTCGCCCTGCCTCTGGGCCTGGCGGGCTGAGAGCTGAGGGCTCAGGGCCTGGAGGGGCTCTGGGAAAGCAGCACCTAGGAGGAGGGACCCCGCTTCACTGGCCCAGAGCTGCTGCAGGGGACGCCTTGGAGTTGGAGACCGCAGAGGGGACTGTGGCAGAGAAACACAGCCGGCCAGCCAAGATGTGCCTCCAGAGGGGGCGGGCTGAAGCCCCCAAAGGAAGAACTGGGTTCTATTTCTGGAGAAGGGGGTGGTGGTCAGCAGCAACAAAGCAGCGGCCTTGGGAAGTTCTCTGTGTTATGATTATTTTAAGATATTTAAAAAAATATATTTTTTTTAATTTTTAGACAGAGGGGAAGGGAGGGAGAAAGGGAGAGAAACATCCATGCGTGGTTGCCCCTCATGCGCCCCCTGCTGGGGGCCTGGCCCGCAACCCAGGCAGGTGCCCCCACGGGGAACTGAACGGACGACTCTGGTTCGCAGGCCGGTGCCCAGCCCACGGAGCCGCACCGGCTGGGGCTCATGATTATTTTTGAATTGCATCTTAAAAACAAAAAATTAAAGCTAAGGTGAAAGTCTCCTTTGAGCACTGCTTCCAATCCTGGTCCCCTCCCCATCTCCCTGTCAATTTGGCATGTAGCCTTCTAGAACATTCTTTCTCCTTTCTGTACACTTCCAAGTGCTTCTGTGTTTGTGGTTTATATAAAGGTCTCATGCCATATATGTTGCGCTCTCTTTTTTTTTTTAACTGAACAATAACACATCTTGGAGAACTTTCCACACCGGGACACTCTGCCAGTTCCTTATCTGCTGTGGCATTCCAGGTCATGGATACGCCACCACGTGTTGTCCCCGCCCCCCCGCCCCGAGCCCTCCACATTTGTCCGTTTAACAGTCTTCAGGCCATGGACAACCCTGCAGGGATGGGCCTCCTCGTGCCCACGAGCGACTCTCTAGGGGTACTGCGGGGGGTCATACAAGGCGTGCGTTTAATTTTTATCGGAAACTCTGAAACTGCCCCTCAGAGTAGCCATATCCATGTCCCCGCCCTGAAAGGGCCCTGGGTCCCCATCGGGGGTCTCTGCGGCATCCAGGTCCTCCCGGACGGGTGTCCCTGAGTCAGGCAGCCTGTGGGCTGGCCGCCCAAGCTCCCTGCAGGACCCTCGGCGGGGCACGCCCCGCCTGCAGCAGTGGTTTCTCACCCACTGGGCTGCTTGGTTATGAGGACAGAGAGAGAGAGGATAGAACGAGCCAAACTTGGGGACCTTGGTAGGTGTGGATTTCTCCCCATGCAGGGGCCGACCTGTCTGGAGGTTCTTCACCTGACCCACGACCCCTGTTCTTGTGGGGCCCAGGTGTGACAGGCTTTTCCATGGAGTTGGGGGAGGTACTGCAGGAGGCTGGCTTGGCCTGCAGGCTCTGCCAGCTTTGAGCAGATACCCCGTCTCTTACCTGGTGTCCCCGCCTCTCCACCCTGGGGCATGGAAGGTGTCTCCTGCCCCCCGCCCGGAGAAACCCTGAGGCTCAGGAAGTGTGGGGGGCTCTGCAGCTGAGCAGGGAAGGAACACGGGCTCTCTCCCTGCCCCCGTCCCTGGCCACAGACTGCGACCCTGGTGCCATGCAGCCCCCTGCCTGGGATCCCCCCGCCTGGGATCCCCCCTGTCCTGCTGTCCCTGTGTCCTTTGCCAGGACTCCCTGAGGCTGTGGCATCATTTGTCAGCCCACTAGGAAAGGGACACAGAGGTGACCAGGACAGTCGAGGTCCCTGCATCATGTTGTCTGCAGAGTGTGAATAAATACAGGAGAGTGAATGTTATAAAGGAAAAAACTGGGTAGAATGGTAGAGAGCGAAGTTGGGGAGCACTTCGTATTCGATGTCATAGTCCACGTGGGCTGCTAGAACAAAAATACCAGAGACCGGGTGGCTCATAAACAGCAGAAATGCATTTCCCCCAGTTCCCGGGGCGGGAAGCCTGAGGCCGAAGGGGCAGTGTGCTTGGGGCCCAGTGAGGACCCTTCCAGGCTGCAGATGGCGCCTTCTCACTATGTCCTCTCTTGGTGGCAGGGGCGAAGGAGCTCTCTGGGGTCTCCTACGAGGGCCTGGGCCAATCAGGAGGGCTCCACCCTCCCGTCCGAATCACCTCCCGAAGGCCCCAGTTCCAAGCACCAATGCACTGGGGCTGGGATCTGAACATATGAGTGTAGGGGACACGCACATTTAGACCACAGCACAGGTGACCAGGGAAGGCTCCCAGGAGGCGTTTAGGGCGATTTCCAATGAAGCAGGACTTGGTGTTTGCAGACCTTGGCAACCCCACGCAAGTAGCAAGGACGCACATCCAGAGACCGCGCGGGCTCGCCTCAGGAGCCACTCGGGAAGTGGCTGTCTTCAGGCGCCTCCTTCCGTCTTGCGTCGTCCCTCGTCCCTCGTCCCTCGTCCCCCTCCCCTGTGGGGCCGCCCTCGCATGGAGGTCCTCTCCCTGCGGGTCATTTCTACAAATCCCCAGGAGAAGGTAGAAAATGGCCAGGACTGGGATTCTGATGGGGTGAGAGAATCATCCCTGAATGAAACTGATCGGCCAGGTCTGGGTCATGAGCTCGCGCCAGCAGTTGGGGGGCAACCCAGCCAAACGGCATGGACCGAGGGCCAGAGTGCTGAAGCCCCCCTCCAGGAAGGCTCGGCTGTGGGTTGTGGAGAAAGCACAGTGGGCCAGCAATACCCCCATCTCTTCCAGTTACAGGACGGGGGCGTGGCGGTGGTGGAGCTCCTGGCAGAGGGGGCAGCCAGTGCAAAGAGCTAGGAGGAGGATGGGAGCTCAACCTGTTGAGCTGGTCAGGAGGGCCCCTCTCTCCCCAGGGACCTTCTTGAGGCTCCTGTGTCCCCTTGCTTCCCCTGTCACAGCGCCAGGACTGAGTCTGGCCCCTCTGCCTGTAGGCTGAGGCCCTCCTTCTGGAAGGTCTTCCCTGCTCCCCTGCCCTGTGTGGGGTTTCCCTGGCAGCCTGGGGAGAGGGAAGACCACCTGGCCAAAGCAGGCAAGGGGCAGAACCTGTCCTTGCAATGATACCTGGTGTCCCCTACAGGGCCTTCAGTGCATCCAAAGAAACTGCAGCCATGCCTGCAGGGACACACTCGGTCCCGTGGAGAAGCAGGAAACAGCCACGAGACACTGTACTCAGACAGGAGCCCACGGAACAGCAGGGTAACACCTGACAGAATCGTGGTTCCTGGAGGGGTCTACCCCTCCCCTCCCCCTCTCATGTCCTCTCCTCCCCTGCCCCCATACTTTGTGCACTCAGGAAGAGATGTTCTGATAACAGGAAGTCAGGGGGTACATCCTGAGGTCCCCAAGAGCTTCCGGGCACTGTGCCCTTAGTGACAGGCAATGCGGTTTTCGCAGGGCGGCGGGGGCGGTGGGTGGGTAAAGCATTCACAAGGAACACACCTCCTGGCAGAACAATAATAATAATTATAATAACAATATTATACATTCAGGACAAACCCAGCTGCCCCAAGCCAACTGGAAAATCCACGTCCTGTAGAGTCCAGTGGGCAGAGGGAGGGGCTGCCTACCTGCACCCCCAGGCCTGGCTCCTACCGTCGCCCTGAGGAGGGGCCTGCCCCTCCTCCAGCTCCCTGAGGAGGCTTGGCACAGGGCGGGGAGGCTGGCATTGCCAACACCGGCCCCTGTGCCGGGCAAGCCCGCATGGGGTGGGGGAAGGAAGGAGGGAGCCCCACCTCCCCCCAGCAGCCGGCTTCAGGGGATGGGTGCGCGAGCTTGTGAGGGACCACGTGGTGGCGGCTGTGGGGCGTGGCTACTCGGAGCCCCTCTCCACACACACGTGTGGCTCTTCCTTCCAGCCAGCCGGTGGCAGGAAGGAGCCAGGGACACTCACGGCACAGACAGGGCATGCAGAGCAGGGCCGTGGCGTGCTTGGCCTGGGGGGTGCCGTGCGGCCAGGCTGGGCTGCGGGACAGCGGTCAGAGGGCCGAGTGCGCAGTGCAGCCCGAGGGGTCCCCCTCAGGCTGGGCAGATGGTTCAGTTTGTGGGGGGGCATCCTGGGAGGGGGGCCCTTGGGCAGGCAGCTGCAGAAATTCTGGAAGCACCAGGTCCTCTTTGCGCAGAAGTCCCCTTTGGTCATGGGCCCCACTGCTTTGCACCCGGTTCAGCAGCTCCACCAGGCCTGGGGGTGGCCACAGAGTCAGGGGCCACCTGCACGGAGCTGCCCACTGCAGTCCACCACCGTCCTGCTGCCCATACTATGGCCACAGCCGGCCTGACCCCAGCACCAGTGCCCCCCCACCCCAGCCTGGCTGGCCCCCCAACCCCAGTGACCTCCCGTCCTCTTATTCCAGCTCCAATGACGTCCAGTCCCCTGATGCCACCTCAGTGGTGCCAACCCCTCAGGCCTCTGTCCCCCACCATCCCCCATGTACCTTCGATGTCACAGGTCTGTCGCTTCCCAGTGACACTGCTGGGCTCCTCTGCCGGGCAGCTGAGCAGCAGCCGGGGAGGGTGAGAGGCTTTGTCCTCCGTTCTAGGCGGCGCGCGCTGTGAGAACGTGGGGTCAGAGCCACAACCAGGAGGGGAGGTGTAGCGGGCTAAAGCTCCCTCCCTCCCCCCTCACCTGGCCGTGGCAGGGGGATGCGTCCGGGGCTTCGGAAATCTTCACACCTGCGGCAGAGAGCGCCATCTCTTGTGTTTGCCTCCCACCTGGACCCCCTTACTCTTTGATCGGAGCCGGCCCCGGGGGCCACGCCCCAAGCCAACATCCCCTACCTGGGAGAGTGTTCAAAACCAGTCTCTGGGCCGCCACTGAGCTGACTAGCTTCCCCAGATCCAGCGGCTGCTTCTCGCCTGGCTGCGGGGACAGGTCAGCAGCCTGGGGGACAGGAAGCCCGCTCC
The DNA here is from genome assembly GCF_021234165.1 of Pteronotus mesoamericanus. Classification (NCBI taxonomy): domain Eukaryota; kingdom Metazoa; phylum Chordata; class Mammalia; order Chiroptera; family Mormoopidae; genus Pteronotus; species Pteronotus mesoamericanus. Next base: position 32,525,616 of record NW_026555084.1, on the reverse strand, counting down.
CCGCCGCTCCGCCCCTGCCCCAGCCTCAGCCCCGCGGCCCCGCCGGCTCACCAGGCGCAGTTCCACCTGTTGCGGGCTCAGGCCGTGCTTCGCCAGGATGGGCTGCAGCGCCTCCTGCAGCCGCTTGGTGGGCTTGGCGGAGATCCGCACCAAGCGCTGTATCGCCGCCAACTCGAGGCTGCACGGGACCCTCCCGCTGCGAAAGGGCGGAAGGGCCGACCCCGCCTCTCCTCCCAACCCACACCCGCCAGCCCCGGGATGGGGCAGAGCCTAAATCAGGGGGAAGGGCCAGCTTGGGGTGGGGACTTAGCCCAAGGGGAGGGGTTAGAGCAAGGGGCGGGACCTGCAGGGAAGAACTGCAGCTGGAACGGGGTCCCCGGCCCAAGCCTCGAGGGAGGGGCACTCACTGGAAGGTGATCCTGTTCTCCAGTCTCACTTCCTGGTCCGCCAGCACGGTGCAGTCCTGATCCAGGACCAGGGCCTTCTGCAGACGCCAGGCAGGGTCTGAGTCCCTCCCCCACCCCTAGTGACCCCCGTGGTCCGAGGGAACCACCTTCCCTTCTTCAGTGGCTGCCCTGAAGTTTAGAGGGAAGGGCAGATAGGCAGGTGAGCCACAGAGATGCTGATGCGGTAGAGACCAGGCTGGGGGTGGAGCCTGGCACAGCCAAGGCCACGGAGAAGGCTGGCAAGGATGCTGGACACACTTGCAGAAGGAAGGGAGTTATGGGAACCATGCGAGGGGGTGGGCACGACACGGTAAAGGGGTTGCCTGGGTAAGGGGCAGGTTTAGGGGCCGGATCACTGGGCGCCTCTTCCTGGGCCAGGACAGGCTCTGCCTGCGGGACAGCTGTCCCTTGTCCCGCAGGCATGTGAAACCCACCCAGACCACCTGGATGTGTTTCCTCCCTCACCACGCACCTTTGGACAAGCTACTGTGTCGCTTTTTGGACATTTGTCCACTTCTCCCCAACCCCACCTCCTAAGGACACGTCTTGTCTCCTCACTGCAAAGGGGCTCTCTCCCCAAGTCTGCCGCGAGGACTGGAGGACGCAAATGCCTGTCACAGCGCCTGGCACGGGAGGCCCGCAGACAGAAGCTGCAGTGACTGACTGCTGCCCCCAGAGGCTCCGCCAGCTGTGCCAGCTGGGGGCGGGTAGGCGGCCTCCACCCTGCCACAGGCCTGTGTGTGCTGCAGGGACAGGTGGAGTGTGGGGGGTAAAGTTACATTTAGCGGTCAGGAAAGTCCACCTGGGCTGCGAGCCTGCTCGGGCGGCCTGGGCGAATGGGCAGAGCTCTCCCCACTCTTGCCCTCCCACTCCCATGCTCCGGGCCCCTGAGCACGCCCTGCGCTTCTCGCCCACCTCCAGGTCACTGATTAAGCTCTTCGCTCTGCCTGGAATGTCCTCCCCTCACAGCTCAGAAAGAGCAATCGCCTTCTCATCCTCATCAATGGCTGCCTCTTCCAGGAAGCCTTCCTGGGACCAACCAGAAATGCCTACCTCACCCCAGAAACCCTCTGGAGGTTTGACTCCTCCTCCCTGAGCATATCCTGCCTGGCTCACCTCCAACCAGTAGACCTGGAGGGCAGAGCTTAGGCCCAGGTCCCTCTGCCCGCCCACCTGGCAGGGCTTTAGGACTTGTCTACGGGGTGAACGGAACCCTGGCGGGTCTCCTGGGATGCAGCATTCTTCCTTTAGATCCCCCTTACCAGTGAGTATCCCCCTAGACTCCCTTTTAAAGCTAGGCTAGTTTGCACCTAAAGGAAAGTTTTCACGGGTTAGGTGCAGCTGGGCACTCCTGGTGGCAGAGGAGGCGAGGGCTCCCCCAAACAGTGATTTCAGGGATGGGCAGCCTGAGCTAGGTGTGCTGGGAAAAACCCTCCTTCAGCAGGGGGTCTTCCTACTCTTCAGCCCAAAGCCCTCTGAGTGAGGGCAGTGGGTGGAGCTGGGGAACCAGGGCGGGGTGGGTGGGGCCAGGATTTTTGGAAGCTGGGAGTCGATAGCTGAGTTCGAGTGAGGAGGGGGTGCGGAGAGGGGTGTGGTGGGAAGAGGCTGGAGTTAAGAAGGGGGTGAGGATAGGGGGTAGGGTTAGAATTAGGGTCGGTCAGGGGATTAGGAATGGAATTGGGGTTGAGGTCATAGCTGAGCAGAGACAGGAATGGGGTTGGGATCTGGATCAGAAGGGGAGTTGGAGGTGGGGTCCAGGCCAGGTTCGTACCTGCTCGTTGCCCACCAGGTAGACCTTGATGTCAGGCAGAGAGAGGCCTCGTTTCTCACAGATGCCTGCCAGCATGGCACGGATGGTGAGGCCAGGTCGGGCCAGGGCCAAGGAGGCTGTGCCATCGGGCAGGTACACGCAACAGTACTTCCCTTGCCGGCTTTCGCTCTCCCCTTCTGAGCTCCCGAGGCTCTTCCGATGGCTCTAGTTCAGGGCAGGAGTGGTAGGGAGGTCATGTGTACACATTCAAGAACATGCAGACAGGTGGGCTCACTGGGGCACACACGTGCACACAGGCACACTCGCCGAAGAGCACACCTGTCCTCCTATAGAAACACGTGTGTGCACAGCTAAGCGTACAGGCACCCAGAGGGCAGTCCACCCACCGACACCCACACCCACACCCACTGCGTGCACCTGGACGCCCAAGCGGACGCACACATCGGCTGCAGGGGGCCCGTTGCGGTGAGGGCAGGTAGAAAGTAAGGAGGCGAAGGAACTGGCTGCGGGGAGCAAGTGGCGGACATGCAAGTGGGGGTGGTGGCTGGGAATGATGGCGGCCACTCAAAGGGACCCTAGTCCGCACTTGGTCTCCTCCAGCAGTCGCTCACCTCAGATTTGCTGTTGGCAAAGGCAAGGAAGCCGAGGTCCAGGCTGGCCGACGAGTTGAGGGAGCCCTGGGACTCTCGTCTCGAGGCCGAATTTGCCCCCGTGCCCGCCAGCTCTGGAGGGAGCAGTGCGCAGTGAGCAGGGCAGCGTCCCCACCCCCGGCGGAGGCCCCTCCTTGGCGGGCGGCCCCTCTGGAGCTCTCCCGCGTGGGTCTAACGCGGTTTGGGGTCCTGCAAGCCTCGCTACGTAGGGGGCTTCCCAGGCTGCAGGGGTCTAGTGTGGGAACCAAACCACAGGGGGAACGCGGTGGCCACAGGGCCCTGCATTCTTGCCGGTTTCCACAAACTGCGGGACAAGTAGTTGGAACGGGGGTTCTCAAGGCCTGCCTACACTCCCGCCCCCTCTTCTCGGAGGCCCGCTCCTGCCCTCACCCCTGCGGAAGGACTTGCGGAGCGGACGGCCCCCGGGGCCCTCGGCGGACGGCAGCTGACCCAGCTCCTCCACGCCAAGTGGCAGTGACTTCCCGGGCTTCAGCTTCGGCTTCTGCGGGCACAGGGAAGGCGCTGGCACCGGGCCGGGCCCCAGCCCGCACGCAGACCCCGGACAACCCCGCAGATCTGCACCGGGCCCCCGCGCCCCACAGCCCCTCGTCCGCACCTTCCTGGCGGCGTCGGGGCTGCCGAGGCGCGAGGAGCCAGGGTCCGGGAGGGAGCGCCCCTCCGCCTCCGCCAGGAGGCACTCGCGGTACAGCGGAGACTTGACGAAGCGCGCATAGCTGTCGAATTTCATCAAGTTGAAGATCTACGGGGTAGGCGCCGCGGCGGTGAGCCGGGGTCCCAGGCCCGGCCCGGGGAGTTGGCCTGGTCCCTCACCTAGGGAGGAAGCCCCGGCCCCTCCCGCTCACCTCCAAGGCCCAGACCCTTGACCGCACCCACCTCACTACACCACGCCCCTACCGTGGCTAGGCTCCGCCCTGGCCCCGCCTTCTCCGCAGCCTGGGATCGTTACCTCGGAGCAGCGCCCTGTCCGCATTTACTTGTCTCTAAGCCCACAATGAATCATATTTGTCCCTTCCCACCCCACTCCTCATCCCCTACGCTGCGGGGCTCAGTCTCCGCCCCTGGGTCTGGCCCCGCCTCTGCTCCTTGCGCTCCCTTCCAAAGCCACGCCCCCTCACCTGAAGCTGCTGTGCCCGGAACATGTCCGGCCGGGGCTCGGCCAGCACCTCCTCACCGAGCCAGGCCTGACGGTCGATGTTCACGGGGCTCAGTGCCTGGCTGGACAGGAACTCCTGGTAGATGCTGCGGGCCTCCTGAGCGAGCTGGGGCAGGAGGGACAGGTGAAGGTCAGGGGCACCGCCCAGGCCCGGGTCCCACCTCTCTGCCTCAGCTCCCTCTTCCCCCAACCTGCTGGGTGTCGCTGGCAGGGATCTGCTGGAAGCTCTCGCAGGCCTTCCAGAAAGTCAGGTTCTCGGCACTGAATTCCTTCTTCAGGAACTCCTGGCGGCGGGGGTGGGAGGGTGGGGGATGAATGGTGGTGGAGAGTTGGGTGTGTGTGTAAGAAGGAGAAGGCAGCCAAGAGCGAGAGACCCAGTCAGGGTCAGAGAGGCTGGGACAGAGACTCGAGGCCAAGAAGCCAAGCCAGACAGACGGACGGGGCCAAACCAGATGCACAGAGACAAAATGAGAGGCAGGGACAAGGACAGAGAGAAGCAAAGTTCCCAGCTGGGAGAAGAGGACGTGGATGCCAAGGAAAAGCTGTGGGAAAGACAGCTGAGAGAGGGGTCCCACTGGCCAGGCTGAAGCTCCACTCATGCCCCCCCACCCGCCTGCCATCCGCCCCCATCCCACCCTAGGGCTTACAGTGAAGTAAGCCTGGCCCAGTGGGTCCTGCAGCAGCCGCTCGAAGGACAGGCCCCAGCTGGCCACGGGCTGGTCCCCCGTGGGGAAGGGGCTGGTGGGACCGCTGGGGAGGCTGTGGATGCTGAGGGAGCTGCCTCGGCCCTCGCCTTGGCGCTGGGGCGGCGCCGTGCTGCTCAGCTCTGCGGGGGGTAGACAAGTGGCAGTGAGCCCTGTGGCCTCCCAGGCTCTTGGACCGACCCCACCCACAGATGCTTCCCCTGAAAAGACAGCAGGAGGCGGGGGTATCCCGTCCCATTTCCAGACGCCATCCCGCACCCCTAACCAGGCTTCCTCCACGCGCCCTGTCGCTTACCTCCGTCTGAGACAGCCACAACCTACGAGAGACCGGAGGCAGAAATGAGAGTAGAGCCCGGGATGGATTCTCCAGGAGCAGCCTGCGCCCAGCCCCCAGGCCTGGCGCTGTGTCCTCCCCTGGCTGGAGGGCCATGCTGGGCATTCCCAGCCGGGTCACTGCCATTCAAGGTGTTGCTCAGGCTGTTCCGGCTCCCCTGCCATCACGTGTCAACCCCTGTGCTTTGCAACTTCTGCCTGGTGTCCTCCAGCTGCCCCGCCTCCCTCCTCCAGCACCTGCTGGTAGCCCAGCTATACGGCATGGCGCGCAGGAGCACAGACTCTGAATCCTGTCTCTGCCACTAGCTGTATGACTGAGGGCCAGTTACTTGTTTGCCTTTATCTGGAAATAGAGGATGGTGATAATCACAGTAACTTACTTCCAGGGGCTCTTGTGAGGACCAAATCAATTTAAAGTGTTTGCAGCATCTGGAACAGTGGCCAGCGTGTGGTACGCGCTATACCAACATTTGCTGTTGTCTTTGAAAGGAGCCTCTGTAGCTGATGACCCTTATTGCCACTTTTGTTTGCTCTTGTGGACCAGGTTCTCCCTCGGGTCCCACCCCCCGTGGGCAGAGCACAGGATGCTGTTTTATAGCACAGAGCGGGGGCTCTCAAACTTCAGCGTGCACCAGAGACCCTGGAGGGGTCCGCCTCAGATGATACAGGTTGGGTAGGTCCAGGGTGGGGCCTGGGACTCTCCATCGCTAACAAGGTCCTAGATGATGCTGACGCTGTTGGTCCACGGACCACACTGTGAGCAGCATTGCCGTAGCGGCCAACTCCACGCTCCCTCCGCCCCTCCACGCCCAACTCCAGCTTCTCCGGGAATCCCAACCACTAGTGAAACAGAACAGCCTTCCTTTCAGAATGACTCTTGCTTGGTCTCCCCACCTTCCTAGCAGCTCCTCCAGCTTCCTTGTCATCTCCTACCCCCGCAAGGTGGCCTCTACCCCTCCCCGACTCCGTCCTGGACCCTTTCTTCCACTCACGTCTCCTCTGCTCCAAACACAAAGCCAATTTCCCGCTAACGTCTCCGCCCCCATGTCCCGCACGCCCTTCAAATTCATCCAGTCCCAAATGGGAGCCACCTCTGCCACCACCACAGCAGGGCACCCAACCAGCTTCCCTGCCTCTCATCTTTCTTCCCATCACCTGAGCTCCCAACACCAGGGCTGAGTCATTCCCAGTGCCTCCCTCCCTCTCACTGCCTACATTTTCACTGGGCCCCGTCATGGGAGCTTCCACCACCTGCCCCTCCTTTCCTTCCCCACTGGAAGCAGGTCTGCAGCCCCCCCCTAGGGAGCCCCCCCTGCCCTCCTGGCTGCAGCCTCCCTCTCCTTCCCACTCCCGCCGGATGTCACGCACAGTGGGCTGCCACTGGCCTGCAGGTATGTGAGACATCACTAATGTCTTGGCTCTTTGAATGTTTTTTTTTCTTTTTACATTTAAAAAGGTTCCCGCATTTAAAAACCAGGAGTTTTACAGCAAACCCCAGCTTTATGCCCCAGCCACCCTGAGCTGCTTCCAGCATGGCAACCTTGGCCAGCACAGAGCGGCAACCCGTGCCAAGGAGGGGCTCAGCCCTCCTCAGAGGTCCCTGGGGCCAGTTGGATGCATTTGTGTTACTTATGGAAGCAGGTGCCGCCCAGACCGCGTGAATTTAAATCTGTGCTGTGTGACCTTGGTCAGGGTGCTTCACCTCTCTGTGCCCCAGTTTCTTCCTCTATACAAATGGAGCAAATACTGTCATGGCCCTGACTTCGAAGGGTCGCTGTGAGTAAGTTAAACATATATATAAAGAACTCAGGACGCTCTCTGGCATGTGTGACTATTCAGCGGACATTACTGCTGTTGTTGCATTAGTATCGGTGGCCGACCCTGCTCCCACTTTCGAGTTGGCGGGACAGCCACGGAGGAAGAGCGCAGGTGTCAGGGCCCGTCAGACCCGAATTCAGACCCTGGCCCTGCCCTTTTCTAGTTTCATGGCCGCGGTCCCCTCCCCGAGCCTCCGCTCCGGCCAGGAGCGCCGCGACGGTGGGACGCAGCGGAGGAGGAGGGAAAGTTTTCGAAGGGCGTGGCTCGTCCTGGAATCGCTCCGAGCGCCCCCAGCCCGCTCGAGCCTCTCGCTCCCGCCTTTGCTCTCCCCCATCTGACGCTCTGTCCTTTGTGCGGGTCACACTCACAGCTGCAGGAGAAAGTCCCAGCTGCTGGGTTGTGTGCGTGCTGCGAGTCCCTTCCAGCCTGCTCTTTCCCTTCCGGCCACCTGCCTGCCCAGGCCGCTGTCTCTGCGGTGCCCCCAGGCTCATAGAACGGTCAGAGCCCGCCCCCAAGGTCTCCGGAGCCGTCCTGACTCCCCTCCCCCTCCCTCCAAGGGGCCGCTGGGTCCTGCCTCCTTCAGTCCCCCGCAGCTTCTGGCCCGCCCTGCCGCCTGAGACTCAGCCCTTCCCATGCCCAGAGCCCCCATGGCTGCTGGGGCGAGCCGGGACCCCGGAGAGGGCAAAGGCTCCCCGCCCGAAGCCAGCCCTAACTGTTACGTTGTGTGATTCTGTGCTGTGTGTGTTTTTACGTGGGGCTGGCCCCCTGGTCCCCACCCGCCCCCCGCCCCCCGCCCCGGGGAGGCGGAGCAGGTGCTGGGCTAGAGCTGCAGCCGGCACCTGACTACCGCACACCAGCAGCCTCCCTCTTTCCCTCCTCCTCCCCTCCGCCCTCCACTTTATCAAACTTTTCTGTTTTTCCCTCACCCCTACACACTCCTGCTTCCTGCTTTGCTGTTTCCTTTGGCTGGTAATCTGCTTCTGCTCCCCTACCCAAGGGCTCTCCAGCCGCTGCCCATTGACCTCAGCCTTCCCTAGACACCAGGGGCCGAGCCCCTCCGCCCACCCAGCTTCTGCCCGCCCATATCTGGGCCTCCCCGCACCCCCCCCCCACCCCGCCCCTGCCCCCGTCAGTCTGGTAGCTCCTGGGTCACAGGCTTGGGTTGTTGGAGGGAATGGACCGCACTCCCACCCCCGGAGCACCCTCCTGGCCGGGAGCAGCCCTCAGGGCCTGGGGCAGCCCTCCTCCGCCTGCCCAGGGGGCTCCACCTGTGAACACGCCCCCTGTGAGCCTGCAGCTCACCTTCCTGAGCCCCTCCCGCCCCACTGGTGGCTGATCTGTGCAGTTGAGGCTGAGACAGGATAGGGACAGGAGATCCAGGGGCTGCAGGGGTGGAGCCGGAGGCCAGTTCCAGTTCCACTAGGCCAGGGCAAGTGACCTCCTTTCTTTGGGCCTCAGTGTCCCCTTTGATAGCGTGGGGCTCAGCTTTCCCATCCTGCTGGGGCTGCTGGGTGGGACAAAAGGCCCGCAGGTGAAAGTGGCTGGCACAAGGCCGGCAGGTTAGGGTTAGGCAGGCGCTCCGCTGACCCCCTGCTGAGCTGCTCCTACCTGCCAGGTTCTCAGGCTCCCAGGCTCCCAGGCCTGGGGAAGTTGTGCTGAGCCGGGCTGGCCTAGCCCCACCCGGCCTGCCTGGGGAGAAGTGGTGCGCGAATAGTGAGAAAAGGGGAAGCGAGGATGAGGAAGGGCGTGGTGGCCACCAGCATCCCCAATCCAAGGTCAGGCATCGTGTTTGCCGAACTTTTTCTTAGGAGATGGGCCCCGGGGAGCCGCTGCTACTTAAGAACGCTGAGGCGAGGATGGCCTGGCATTTCCTGAGCCCCGGTTGTGTGACAGGCACTCTGACTGTTCTCACCCTGTCCTCGCATCCTGACCCTGTGCGGCAGCTATTATTCCTCCCATCTCTCAGGTGAGGACACCTGGGTCCAAAGTCTCGCAGCTGTGACGTGGCCGGGGTGAAACTGGAACCCAAGCGCGCCTGACCCTGGAGCCTGAGGCCTTCCCTCTACGAAGCTGCCTCCCAGGGTGGACAGGAGACCTGCCGGGGGAGCTGGGAGGCCCAGGGCCTCAGCTCTTGGGCCACAGGTGGGCGAAGTCCATCGGGGTAAAGGCCCAGGGACTCCTCCTGAACCCTGACCCTGGGGGGCGTCGGACCTCGAAGGGAGGGCTGATGCACTGAGTGCATTTGTATAACCAGCGTCCCTTTCATCCTAGCTTGGGGAACCAAGGCCTGGAGACACCCACAGGAACCCCGGGAGCCTGGCCGGTCCGTCTGCGCCAGCCCCGGGGAGCTGACCCAGGCTCGGCCCCTCTGCGAGGCCACATGTCGCTCAGGTGGCCCAGAGGTGCAGTGGGCGCTGCCTTGCCCATCTCCTTGTCAGGTGCGGAAGATTAAGTGGGCCTCCCAAGAGCGAGAGAACACGATGACCGTCCCTCCCAGTGTCCCCACGCCATGCCCGCCTCAGCTGGCACGCCCTTCTAGGGCTCCTTCCAGGCCACAGTGCACCAAGCGAGAGGGGAGGCTGGCTCTCCCTCCCAGGCCCCTCACGCCTCCTCGGTCCCTGACCAGCTGCTTTTACCCAAACCGGGATTTTACTCTGTGTTTGGGCCCATGTGTCTCACCAGGTGGGGGGCCGCCTGAGGGCAGGGGGCGGGATGATGGGCCTGGTCCTGAGAGCCTGGGACAGGGCCGGCACAGAGCAGGCCCTCGGAGGGGTTGTTGAATGAATGAGTGGACAAATGAAGTGGCGGTTGGGGCTATGTGGAGGCATCTCTGGGACGGGGGGCTGGAAGTCATCTCTAAGTGACATGTTTCATTGCAACTGCCTGACATGCTGAGTGGCAGAAAGACAAGGCTGACAAATGAAACTGCCTCTGCAGGGAATGACGGAGGATGGGGTGGCAGCTGGGGGAGGTGGGGGAGGACAGAGCCAGGCAGTTTCGGGGGGGTGGAGGAGCCCTGGCATTGAGTCAGACTGGCTGGGTTCCAATGTGGGCCCCTCTGCCCCGCTGGCTGCGCTCAGCAAGGCGTTCATTCCTCCAAGCCTCCAGCAGGAGGTGATTCACGGAAGGGGCGGACGCCTGGCTCACAGGCGCCTCGCCACGCTCATCCCTGCTGTGGCCACCGATGCCCGTCCGTCCCCTCCATATTAGCTGAGCATGGCCTCAGGAAGCTCCCAATGACCAGCAAGAGGCCATCTGTGGCTCTTGGGATTCCCAGAGGTGGCACACAACATTCAGAACAGGCCCAGGATGGGCAAAGACAAGCCCGTGTGAGCAGGTTGCCGAGAGGAAAGCCTGTGGGTTGCTGAGGCCGGGGGCAGAGCGTGGGTGCCCTCCTGGTTCCGAGTGACTTCGGGCAGAGCAAACATAGTAGACCAGGGAAGGGCAGAGGCAGGGCGTGTCTCTGGGCCCCTGAGCTGCTGCCTGGGCGGGCATGGGAGTGGGCATGGTCCCCCTTGGCCTGGACGCCCAAGTGTCATGCCTCTGGGCTAGGAGAGCGAGGCCCACAGGCTCCTGAACTTTCAGCTGGGTGATGGTGGGCGGCTGGGCCAACTTGGAGGGGTCTGCCAGTCTCCCACCCGGCTAGCCTGGGGCTGGGCAAGAAAGATGCTTGAAGAAGGAGCGATGAAAACAGATCTTGAGGATTAGGGGGCAGGAGTGGCGTTGGGCGTAGCTCACCCTCTGGGTGAGGCAGAGGGTCCTTGAAGAGGGGCTGATAATGAAGGGGGGATTGGGCTGGCATTTATGGAGCCCTCACCACGGGTCAGGGGCCTCGTATTCATTATTCCACTTAATCATCTCAACAGGATCTTGAGATCTGTTCTATTCTCCTCATTTTACAGAGGAAGAGACCAAGGGTCAGAGAGGATCCCCTAGTAAGGAAGAACAGAGCTGGACTGGAACCCAGACCTCCCTAGGCCCATTGTCTTTGTTCCACAATAGTAGGCTGGGCCCTGGTAGGAGGCTTTGGCAATCTGGCCTTTCTGGGGTTGTCAGGAGGGACTAGGGACCTGCCAAATGGGCTGGTATCCTAGGGAGAGAAGGGAGGCCCAGCACAACCTGCCCCGTCTGTTGAATGAATAAAGAAGCTGGACCTTACAAGTGCAGCTCGACCCGGGGTCCAAGCAGCCAGGGAGAGCATTTAGGGGGTGGGGTGGCAGCAGCCAGGGCATCCTAGAGCCCAGCTACCCCTACCTTTCCTGGTAGCCCGAGAATAGAACAGACAAGCTGACCAACCTGGCCTGACCCTTCTGAGCCACCCCAGGCTGGCCAACGACCGCCAGTTCTGGCAGGAAGCCCCTGGAGCAGGTCCAGCTGCAGAGCAGTGACCCAGCGAGCGCTGCCCCTTGCCTGACCTTGGCCATCAGAACATGGGCTGAGGAGGGGAGGGCTGAGGCTCAACGAGGTGTGGGGGCTTGGGCCACCATGGGGGTGTGCAGGGGGCAAGGGGCATGCCAAAAGCAGCCCCAGATGGTGCCAGAGTAGCAGAAGAGGGAGCGGTGGGGCTGGACCAGAAGCCTGTGTGCTCTGGTCTGGTCCCCAGGGTCGCCCCGGGTCCCCAGCAGGCCACTCTGGAAGGTCCTGGGATGAGAGCACCAGGTCCCACTGCCTGCTGTCTGTACCCAAGTTCTTCCACCCGCTAGCAACATGCAGGCTTTTGCCTAGCCCTGCTGGGTGTGCTCCGGGGCTCCACCCTGGGCGCGCCCATCCCTCCCCGCAGGCCTGGCCTGGAGCCTACACTCACCATGCGCCCGTTGGGGACGCCCAGGTGCTTGGGCTTCCCTGGCATGCCTCCGCTGTTCACCGGTCCCCGGCACAGGGGGCGCCCACCATGGGGACCGTGGGCAGCACGCCGAGGCCAGAGCTTGCCGGGCGGCAGGCAGGCGCGGATAGAGCCCAGCTCTGCTCCCGTGGGCCCTCACATCCTGAAACACCAGCTCACTACCTCTTTTCTCTGCCACAGGAAGTGTCTCTATAGAAACGGAACCACAGAAAAAAGCAAGGCCTGAGAGAGTGAACGCCTCTTCCTACACACACATTCACATACACACGCCGCCAACACAACCTTGCAGCACCCCACGCAGACACCAACACGTGGCAGAGGCCTCCGTGTGTCCAGAAAGGAGCCCAGCCCGGTCTGGCCCAGCCCCAGGAGCTCCAAGGTCATGTCTGGGCACCGAGAAGGGCACTCGCACACACCTAGGCAACTTTGGACAACCTAGCAAGGGCTCCGCGGACACGTGTGTACGTACGAGAAGTGCACCAAGCGGCCACACATGGACTTTCCTCAGCACGCACTTATCTCACACCTGCTGCGTGCTGGGCACGTACATACTCAGCACCCCTCCGCCAGGCAGCTGTGCCAGTACAGTTACTACCTCTGTCCCTAGACTCTTCCCAGGCATGTGTCCCGGTGTGCAGACAGATGGACACCTTACATGCATGGTCATGCGCACACAGACCATTCAGGTGCGCATGTCATAAACACACAGGCTCCCCTTCATAAGGAGTACCCGGTGTTCAGTCGTCTGCACTCACAGTCCTGTGGACGGGCACGTGGACAGTCACGCCTGCGCACAGCGCATGTGCATGCCCACGCCTGCCCACATGGGCAGGGGCATGGAGCAGCGGCTTCTGTGCCCAAAGACGCATGTGCATTCACCCTCCCCTTGCTCACATACGAATCCCAGCTCGGCAGAGCCCTGTCAACTGAGGGGTGGCACCCTGCCCTCTCGGCCTGGCCCCGTCCCAGGTGAACTTGGGCCCTTTAGCCAGAATCCTCAGTTCACCTCTTTCTTATACACGCATGTTCCCACTACTTTATGCACGGACTTAGAGCCTTCAAGTGACCCACCACTCCAGTTTGGGCCCCTCTCTCTTCAGGGAAAAGGTGACACCCCCCTTCCATATTCTACCCTCTATACCCCACCCCCTTCTAAGGCTATGATCTGAAGACCTTGGTGACAGAGACTTGTTATTCACCACAAATTCATGTTCTTTTCTTCCTGGGCACATGGCTGCGGTTTAATCCCCCAGGCTCCCTTCAGTCATGTGTGGCCATGTGACTAGCTCCCCGCAACTGAGTGTGAGTGGAAGGGTGTGTGCTGTTTCTGGACCAGCGCTTTGAAGTAGTACGTGCTCGCCACACTCTCTGGTCCCTTCAGCTGGCTGCACGCAGAAGGTGATGAGGCTGCAGGGGATTGTGGAGCCACGACAAGGAAGAAGCCTGGGTCCCTGCGTTAGTGCTCGAAGGCAAGCCACCCATGAACCAGAAACAGCAGCCTTGGACTGTTACAGGAGCAAGAAATAAACTTCAAGCCATTACACACATTCGGGTTTATTTGTCATAGCAGCTAGCATTGCCCCAGTTAAATCACCTCTTCATCCAGCCCTGATCCGCCTCCTTCCAGACACCTTGCTCCAGGCCACCCAGACAGAGGGAGTCATTCAGACTTGGTGTGTGTATGAGGGGTTGCTTTTGGGTCTGGAACACTGCCCATGGTGGTTTTAGCAAGGTACGTGACAGTGTGCATGTGCCTGCGAGGGAGCCGCCGAGTGTGTGCCGTAAGTGGAGCCTGCCTGCCTGCGTGCGGTGCCGTGGCTCTGAGCCTGCGCTTCAGAGGGGGCTTCACAATTTACAGAGTTTTCTCTGGAACTGACCTCATTTGATCCTCACAACCTCTTTGTGATTAGTTCTCATTATTCCCATTTTACAGATCAGGAAACTGAAACTCAGAGAGATGTGAGTTGCCCAAGGTTACACATCAAGTTGGAGATGGGCTAAGCTGTGAACACGTGTGCTTGCGGTGCCAGGAGTCGGGCCTGGACCACCACCAGCCCAGGTGCCAACAGTGCCCCTTCCTCCCCGAAGAGGCCCAACCGCGAGCTCTGCCTGGGACCCCCCAAGGTCGTCCTCCCTGGCTACTGAGAGATGCCTCTCCCTACCTCTCCGCCATGGATGCCAGTTTCACTTCTGACCACATCTTCACCCCAGGGGCCCCAGAAAACCTGGGACTTCCCACCTCTTAGTCCTCCTCTACTTTTCTTCACTCCACAGGTGTGGCGCGGTACCTCCACTCCACAGAACACTGTTCTCAACTGCTCTGTCCCTGCCTTTCCACAGGGAATCACTTACTGATGTCTAGTCTTCCTGTGGGATTTCTGACCCCGTTGCCTGTGGAGACCGTCCTGGCTCAGGCCTTGCCCTCTCTCATCTCATCCTAATGACCTCCTGCTCAGTCGCCCTACCTGTTACCTGGCGCCAGTTCTTCTCACCATAGCGAGAGAAATCCACATCGGCCACTCCCATGCTTAAAACCATCCCATTGCCTTCTGGGAAAAAAGTCATGTTCCTTAGCTGGGAGCTGAAGACCCTTTGAGGCCTGGCCTCAGCTGAACTCTTGCCCACCACTGTGCAGCCGTATCAGGCTGCTTGTACTCCTCATACTTTCAGGCATGACTCCCTGCCTTAGCATTTTCTGTTCCTCTTTCTGGGAGACCACTCATCCTTCTTGACCTGATTCCAGGTTCTAGAACAAATGTGCATTCTTTCACCAATTACCTATTAATCACCTCTTGTGTGCCAAGTACTGTGGTAGATGTTTGGGATTCAGGAGTGACCATAGCTGACAAAAATTCCAGCCCTCATGGAGGTCTAGTAGAATACACATGTCCTTGGTTGTATGGGCATAAATAAAAAAGCTCATTAAAAAATATGACTCAGAAGAGATGTCTTGCCATTTAATCCTGAGTAAGTTGATTCATTCAAAAGGAAAGCTTCTTAAAATTAATGAAGGAGCAACCGATCAAGATTCCACCCTGTGATCTGTAACAGGGGTCATTAACTGAAATGTCTAGAGGGGCCAGACAGGAGGGGTAAATTAGTGGTCAGCAGAGGAAGGCATTTGTAGAGTGGCAGCCCATGGGCTTAGCTTGGTTGGATCTTCCCATTTTCCCTGAGAAACTGGAAATTTTGTTTCTAATGTGGTTTTAAGAGTCCTGATTTAATATCATTTATTAAAATAGCATTTGCAGGTAAAAACAGAGCTCTATTTGGCTGTGGGCCACTAGTTTCCCACCTTTGGTTCCCGGCCAGCTTTCCTGCACCTTTAATAGACACTTCTTGCTGCATCAGGCAGACACTTCAACCATTTGGATCTGGATGCATTCCAAACGTCACTGGGGACCCAGGGCAGGATTCAGGTCCGCTGTCCTGCTTAATCCCGACTGGGCCTGAGGAGCTGGGAGTAGTGGACGCCCTACAATCCCTGGGAATTCTAAGTCTTCGAAGGCGTGAAGCTGCAGGGGGTTAAGCCAGAGTCAGCTAAGGCACACCGGAGGTCACCCAGGGAGTCCGAGGCAGCGCGGGAGTTGGAATTTAGGCCTCCCCCTTCAAATTAGAGATCCTTTACCCTCGGACCGGGAACGGTTACTCCAAGGAAGTGGCCAGAGGCCAAGGGCATTGTAATCTTCGTGTGTCCGGCCCGCGCGAGCAGCCCCCCAAAACTACAAGTTCCGGCACGCCGCGCTTAGCGGGCTACGCTCGTTCAACCTCCGACTCAAACCATCCCCCTGCTCCCCATTGGCTCACAGTCCTAACGTGCTGTTCCATGATTGGTTGTGGCTCGTAAGAACCCGTTGCTGAGGCTGGCCGACAGGTGCTTAGGGGAAGCCCAGAAAGTGGAACTGCACTCGATCAGAATGGGGGCCGCTCTGCGAATAAAGCCGCCGTCCCCTCTGCTGTGAGGCTGTGCTTTTAGCTCCTGGTGACACTAGATTTGGAGGGTTTCCGCCCGGAGGCCACTACTTGGGACATCCGGAAGGCGGAAGTCCACGGCCGGAAGTGGCGGAGAGGAAAGGAGAATGGCGGCGAAAGGACGGATTTGGCGCTGGGGCTGGGGCCGGCGGTGCCCGGGGAGGCCTGGGCTTCCCGGCCCCGGCCCTGGCCCCACGATATCTCTACTTCTTATCCTGTTGCTGGGGCCTGTGACTGCAGATATAACTGACGGCAACAGTGAACACCTCAAGCGGGAGCATTCGCTTATCAAGCCCTACCAAGGTGAGCCCTGGGGCGGGAATGAGTGTAGGGTGAAGGCGAGCCTGCACAGGGTTGGAAAGGAAGTGCCCTTTCTCCCTAGCAGGCCAGCTCTGTGGGTTTCCTGCCTCTGGCAAGGCCAGTCCTGGCATGGCCTTTTACGCACCTGCCCGTGCCCATCACTCTGCCCACAGGGGTCGGTTCCAGCTCCATGCCCCTCTGGGACTTCCAAGGCAGCACTATACTCACGAGCCAGTACGTGCGTCTGACCCCTGATGAGCGGAGCAAAGAGGGCTCTATCTGGAATCACCAGGTGAGTGGTTCCCCAGAGGCCAGACATACCCTAAAAGAAAGGCACTGCTCCCTGCCTCCGCTGCAGCCGGAAGTTTGGTTTGACCGCTCGCCCATCCGTCTCCGGCCCCTTTCCCGTATTGGTCACATTCACCAGCAATAACAGGGGATGGCTATTGAAGTTATTTTGTGTCAGGAGCTGTGCTTGACACTAGACACCCTTCTCACTTAATCCTTTCAAAACCTATGTGAACTAAGGGATGTTATTTCCATTTTACCAAGAAGTTAAGGCCCAGAGTAAAGTGGAGCTGTCAGGCTGCCTGAATTGAACCCTCTCGAATAGTGGGATAAATGGAAATAACAGGATCTTTATTGGGCATTTTGCTGTGTGTTGCTCTGACTTAAAATGCCTTATTGTATTTAATTCTCAAACAGGCTGTTTGAAATATGTGGCCATTGTGACCTTGTTCAGAGCTAACACAAACCATGAATAATTCAGCATGAGCAGAATTTAAACTCTGACCTGTCTGATCTCCAAGCCCAGAAATTCACTCCCTGCACTTGACCTCTTCCCCCTGGGCCGTGAAGGAGCCGCTTAGAAGTATTTGCAGACTCAGCCCCCTTCCCCAGTGCTTACCTGAGAGTCTCGTCGTTAGTGGTGTGGCGGAGCTGGACTTGTGGGCAAATTTTGTTTCTGCGACCTTTGCTCCAGAGGTCAGGGGGCCTCAGGTGTCACTGGCATGTCATACATAAGCAGTGGCCAAGATCGGTTGCTACAGACTCCACACTGAGGAAACCTAGCTCAGGAAAAGGTGTAAGAGGGATAATTTGGGGCTGGGTCACAGCTTTGGGTGGCACCCACTCCTGCCTCATGCTGCCTGACCCCAGCTTTTCCTGTGCTTAAGGCATTGGTCGTTGTCCTAATTTTTTCCGCCACCCTCCTCTTGGTTCCTTCTGGTCGACATCCTCATTTACTTCTGGGAGCCCACACCGTCTTCATTTGCCCTGTCTGCTTGTCCCCTCAGCTTCTCTTCTCCTTCCTACTGGGGGCCTCTGGGGTACCTTGCTCAGCTTTCACTCTGCAGGGGGTTAGGCTAGGGGGTTAATGACCGCCTGTACAGTCGCCCTACCTGTTACCTGGCTCCAGTCCCTTCTTGAAAATAGCAAGAGAAATCCACATCGGCCACGCCCATTGCTTTCTGGAAAAAAGTCATGTTCCTAAGTTGGGAGTTGAAGGTCCCTTGGAGCCTGGGTCTCCTGCGAAGGGATAGACATACAGCATGTGTACACATTCTGGCCCCTGGTGCCTGGGACTGCCAGCCATCTGCCCTGCTAACTTTGTTCCAGCCGCTCGGGCTGCCTTCTTGCCTCAGGATCTTTGCCCTTGCGGTCCCCTCTCAGGGACACTGCCTCCGGGCTCTTCCTGCCTGCTTGGTTCCTTCTCTCTCGCCTGCTAAGTCTCAGCTGAGTGCCCCCCGACTCAGGGCACTTCAGTAGAATAACACCCCTGAGCCACAGTCCGTCACATTATTCTGTCTCAAGACTTTCAGATAATTTTTAAAAATGAGGCCTGACTGGTGTGGCTCAGTTGGTTGGGCGTCGTTCTGCAAAGCAAAATGTTGCCAGTTCGATTCCCTGTCAGGGCACATGACTGGGTTGTGGGTTCGGTCCCCAGTTGGGGCATGTTTGAGAGGCAACTGATTGATGTCTCTCCCTCACGTCGATATTTCTCTCTCTTCCCCTCTAAAAATAAAATCTTTTTTTTAAAAAAAAGACTTTTTGGGAGAGGGGAAGAGGGAGAGAAACCTCAATGCATGGCTGCCTCTCACATGCCCCCCACCGGGGACCTGGCCTGCAACCCAGGCATGTGCCCCAACCGGGAATTGAACCAGCGACCCTTCAGTTCTCAAGCTGGCACTCAGGCCACCGAGCCACACAAGCCAGGGCTAAAATCTTTTTTAAAAAATGATAGTGTAGCCTTATATTTTCTATGGAAATAAGTTCAGTATATCATTAAGATTTTTTTTTTTTAAAGTAAGGTACAGATAGTGTTGGCACTGTTGGAAATTGGGTTCAGTCACAAGAAATTGATTATGGGTGTAGGTAGGCGGTGGTTGGCATTGTCAGCGGTGTGGCATTGTCCCAGGGCTGAGAGGGTTCTGCCCTTGACTTCATTGAATTGCCTTCTCCCGCCTTCCCATTCAGCTTCAGGGACCTTTGCTGTTTGGCCCTACAGATGTTCCCAGAGGGTTGAGATGCTTCCTATAGTTCCTGAAAGGAATTGCTTAGAACTCTTCGAATCTTCTGCCCAGTGTTTCCCAAGAGCCAGCTCCTCCTTTACTGGGCCGGAGAGATGCTTTCTGGACTTTTCTCTTTTTTGTCCCTGCTACTCAATCCATCTGGGAGAGGCGGAAAATGAGCAAACACTACCGAGTACCTGCCGTCTTCAGAGCAGACATAAGACACAGTGCCCGCTGCGTGCGGGGGCGACGGTCCCGATGAAGGACCAGAACTCCGCGTGCCCGTGGCCGGGGCACCGACCCAGGGGAGCCCACGGGGCTGCTGTGGTGGCTGCAGCCGGGTCTTTTTTAAGCTGCCTGTGCTGATGTCCTGTCTGAAAGTAGGTACCCGCTTCACTTTGTAAAAAGTTGACCTAAGTTTAAATATTTGTGAAGTAGCTAGTTTCCAGCATTTTAAACATTGCCGTTTTAAAATAAAACTTAAAGTGTATTCAGTGGAATCTAAATATTGCAATTTGATGTCCACTCTCTTTTAAACATTATGAATAAGCCCAAATTGTATGTCAGTTCTTTATTGAACTTGTGTCTTCCTTTCATTTCCCAGCACAGAATGTTACCCTTATGCAATGAATTCAGTGCTTGAAAACCTCTACCCCTCTGTGGCTGACAGAAGTCTATAATTTAAACGTTTCAACCTTGTTGGGGTTTTTTTTTTATTATTATCGGTACATAATAGGTCAAAATAAATACATTACACATTGCATAATTTTCAAGTAATTACTATAGAAAAGTGAATTTATTGAAATGCCTTTCAGTGAGCGGCTGCCCCGACCCTGTCTGGACGGATGTTATTGTCAGAATAGGACCATCCTCAGCCCCTCTTCTGCTCTTTTGTTTTCCCAGATATCAGTGCTGAGACCTAGGGAGTTGTATTGTCGCTGGGACACTCAGTGCTTTGACCTTTTGGTTTACAAACCCAAAATCTTGTGGTGACCTTTCATCAAAAGCATTAATGATAGCAGCTGACTGTTGGTTAGCCCTTCTGTCCGCTTGTCACAAGGAAGGAATGGAAACCACCCGAGTGTTGGACGCCCTGTGACCGCCGGGTGAGGGTTCGGTGCTCCCCAGCGGCCGGGCTCTGCGGCCAGGTGGAGACCCACGGCTCTGCCGTGCTCTGCCCCCGGAAGCAGCTTCTGAGTCGGTTCCAGCCCAGTCTTCAGCTGCCTGAAGCCCTCCAGCGGCTCTGTGTTGTCGGCAGCGCAGTGTTCCTGCTTGCTGCCCTGTAACCCTCGGTCTGGGTGTGTGGAGACTTTCCAGGGCTGGTTAGTCTGGAAGAATCAGTTTTCAGGTCCTCGGCCTCGGCGTGTGCTCTTTGCTGACGCTGCTGTCCCTGCAGACGTGCCTGGGACAGGGGGGTGGATTTTCTTTTCCTGCTTCCCGGTTCGCAGGGCCTTTCCGCTCAGAGGCAAGGGGCATGCCTTGCCCCAGCTTGGGCCTCCCTCTGGGTGCTGCTCCGGGTGCAGAGAACCCAGAGTGCTGAGGGGGCCATGCGATATCTGGCTTCTGGGTTGGTGCGCGCGCGCGCGTGTGTGTGTGTGTGTGTGTGTGTGAGAGAGAGAGAGAGAGAGAGAGAGAGAGAGAGAGAGAGAGAGAGAGAAATGTTTTAAATTTTTTTCAAATATATGAAAGTCTTTCTAGTTATCTTTTTAAAAGTTACTGTTATTGGTATCTAGTTTAATTCCATCATGATCAAGCAATGTACTTCATGATTTCAGTCTTTGGAGGCCTGTTGAGCCTTGCAGGTGGCCCTTCCAGTGATCAGGTTTGGGGCAGGTGTCCCGGCCGCCTGAGCCAGCGGCGGTGCTGCCCCCGCCCCTCAGTCAGGTTTGCCGATGGGGTTCAGTGCTCTGTGTCCGTCCTGACAATTCTGCTTGTTTTCATCAGGTTCTGAGAGGGGTGTGTTAACATTACTCTGTGGATTTGTCTTTACCTGTTGGCATTCTGGTAGTTTCTGCTTTCTATATTTTAAGGCCAAAATTTTCTTGGTAAAGGATCTTTAAGAAGAGTCCCCTTTTAAACTTTGTTATGGGGATGGCTGTACAGCCTGGTTTCGTTTAGCATTTGCATGCTGTGTCTTTTCCTGTCCTTTCTTTTTTCATATCTTTATATTTTAGAGTTGTTTCTTGTAAACGGCATATACTTAGGCTTTTCTAGGGGGGGTTTATTGTGGTAAAATACATAAAACAAAATTTACCATTTCAACCTTTAATTTTATTTATTTTTTTACTTTTTAAATCATTCAGTTTATGAACCCATTCTCTTTAGTATTGGCATTGAAACACATTTGCATTGAAATGGTTTTTTAAAAATGTAAGTGGCCATCAACAAAAAATTAGTTTTGATTATTGTATTTATGTATCTGCACATATTAAAAAATCATCAAAGCTTTTTTATTGTGGTAAAATATGCATAACATAAAATCATCTTAAACATTTTTTAAAAATGTATTTAGATTTTATTTATTTTTAGAGGAGAAGGAGAAGGAGTAGAGAAACATCAATGTGTGGTTGCCTCTCGCACGCCCCCTACCTCGCACGCAACACAAAATCTGGGGACCTGGCCTGCAACCCAGGCATGTGCCCTGTCTGGAAATCGAACCTTGGTTCTCAGGCTGGCACTCAGTCCACTGAGCCACACCAGCCAGGGCCCATCTTAACCATTGTTAACTGGACAGTTCAGTGGCATGTAGTACATTCACGTTGTTGTGCAACCATCGCCACCGGCCATCTGCAGAACTTCTCATCTTCCCAAGCTGAGACTCTGTCCCCATGAAACACTTAACTACCCCATCCACACAGCCCCGGGCAACTAGTGTTCTACTTTTTATCTCTGAATTTGACTCTCCTAGGTACTTCATATAAATGGAATCATAACCATCACTGTCTGTGGCTGGTTTAGTTCCCTGAGCATAATGTCTTCAGGGTTCCTCTGCGTCGCAGCGTGCGTCAGCAGTTCATTACTTTTTGTGACTGAAGGATACTCGTGTGTGCACCGCATTTTGTTCATCCCTTCGTCTGTGGATGGAGGCTGGGGCTGTTTCCACCTTTTGGCTATTCCGCATAGTGCCGCTGTGGACATGGGTGGATGGGTGTCTGAGCGCCTGTCTTCCTTTCTTTTGGGTTACGTACCTAGGAAGCAGAATTGCTGGGTCCCAGGTCCCTCTGTGTTTAACTTTGAGGACCACAGAACTGTGTCCCACAGTGGCCGCGCCATTTCACACTCCTGCCAGCGGTGTGTGAGGGTCCCCATTGCTCCAGTGCTTGCTGGTGTCCTGTTTTTTGATAGCAGCCCTTCCAATGGGAGCGGTGTCTGTGGTTTCGGATTACACTTCTCCAGGGACTGCTGGTGCGGAGCACCTTTCCACGTGCTCTTTAGCCATTTGTGTGTCTTCTTTGGGGAGATGTCTGTAATGTCTGTTCAGGCCCTTTGCTCATTTTAAATTGTGGTTGAATTGTAAGTGTTCGCTGTGTATTCTGCATATTAATTTCTTATCAGATGTATGATTTGGAGATATTTCCTCCCATTCCGTGGGAAATCTTTTCATGTTACTATTTTCAGATTGGATGCAGCGTGATTTACCTGCGGGGCGCGCGTGTGCAGTGGTGTCCTCCCAGGAGTCACTGCCAACCCCTGTGTCCTCACGGTTTTCTCCATGTTTTTTCCTACTAAGAGTTTTATAGTTTTAGCCTCCAGTTTAAGTCTTTTTGACCCTTTATTTACTTTTTAAATTAGACTTTTTATTTGGAGAGAATTACAGATTTACATGCATTTGCAAGAAAAGATGCAGAGAGATTCTATATACTTTTAACAACCATGTAGTTCTTCCACACTTAGTAAAATTACTAATGCGTTTGGGTTTAATCTACTGTCTTACCATATACTTTGTATGTGTACTGCCTGTTCTTTGTCATTTTTCCCTTTTGAATTGGTTGGGTCTTGTTCCGTTTTCACTCCCCTGTCAGCTTGAAGGCTCTGTGCTTGTTCCCAGTTCGTGGTGGCTTCTCTGGGGTTTAAATCACATGCCCGTGTTTCACAAAGGCAGCAGCAGTGTGCTTTTGCCTCCTGCATGGGCAGTGCAGAGACCTTAGAACTTTAACTCCATTTAGCCCATTGTTACTATTTATTTTAATCCTTTGCCTTTTAAATCACGAAATGTTGTTTTAACCAGTCAAATAGTTTTTGCACTTTTACCCTCAGATTTATTGTGTTCATTGTTCTTTCTTCCTTCCAGAATCTCTGACTTTATAACTGGATCATTTTCTCTCTCCCCAAAGAATCAAAGACAGTTTTAATATTTTTCTTTATCTGAAAATGTCTTAATTTTGCATTCTTTCATGAGGGACACATTTGCTAAGTATAGACTCCTATGTTGATTACTGTTATTATTTTTTAAAGATTTTATTTATGTTTGAAGGGAAGGGGAAAGAGAGGGAGAGAAACATCAATGGGCAAGAGAAACATCGGTCAGTCGGCCTCTCATACACTCCCTGGCTGGGGACCAAGCTCGCAGCCCAGGCACGGCCCTACAGGAATCAGCCTTTCGGTTTGCCGTGGCCGGGGCGGGGCCATCAATCTATTGTCCTCTTGTTCTTACTGTTTCTGTTGAGAAGTCCAGTATCAGGCTAATTATAGCTCCTCTAAAGGTGATCTGTGTTTTTTCTTCCTTCTGGTTGCTTTCTTTGTTTTCTCCCTCCTTCTTTTCTTTCGTTCCTAAGTATAGTGTATTTGGTTTTGTTTTGTTTTGTTTTGTTTTTCTCGTCTCTTTTGGTTTTGTAAGACCTAAGGTGTGGCATAATGTCTTTGAATCAGCGTTAATAGGTGCTTAAACATCTCTAAGTTTTTCTTTGCCCTGTTGTGCTGTTCATTCTGAAACTCCAATTATCCATGTCTTCCAGGGGTGTGCGGCCCAGGATGGTTGTGAATGCAGCCCAACACAAAATCGTAAATTTACTTAAAACATTGTTTTTTACTTATCAGTTTTCATTGGTGTTTGTGTATTTAATGTGTGACCCAAGGCAACTCTTATTCCAGGGTGGCCCAGAGACGCCAAAAGTTTGGACGCCCCTGTTTGGACTTTCTCGCTCTTCCCTCTGCCTCTTACCCACTGTTTGGTATCAGTCATGCTTTTGTTTCTCTGTCTTATTCTGGATATTTTTATCTGACTGGACCGGAGTTTACAAATTCTTTCTTCATCTGTTTTAAGTCTATTGTAAAATCTAACCATTATATTGTTAGGTTTAGTTACTGTATTTTTTTGTTCTGGAATTTTTATCGTGTGATTTTTAAAAACTTTAGTTATCTACCAAAATTCTCAATCTTGTCTTTTTCCTCCTTGAGCACAGTGAACTAGTGGTTTGGAAGGCCAGTATCCGGAGTCCCTGTTAGCCACCCTCCTTCCTCCCTCTGGTGTTTGTTCACATCTTGTCTTTCCATGTGCCTGGTAGTTTTCATTGTGTACTAGACACTGATATTTGTAATAGGAGGCCTAGAGGAGTCGCTATCAGGGATTGAGAGGACTCAGCTGGGCTACAGGCCATGGGAGGGTCCTTCTCGTTCATTCGTATTCTTGGCTTCCTGCCTCGTTGGTCCCAACCCAAAGCAGGGTCGGTGCAGGAGAAGGTCTACCCCCTCAGCAGGCCGTGAACTTGGATGTCTTGTTCCACTCTCCTTGAGAGCCGGCTCTCCTCAACCCTCACTTGCCCCTCTGGAATCTGCGCATTTTGCAGAGCCAGTGACCCGTCCAGAACCGAGAAGGCTGTTTGGCAGGACTGGCAGGCTGCCTTGCAGCGGCTTCTGCGCCGGGCTGGCCCCGTCGTTGAGGGCCGGGTGCGCAGAGCTGAAACACCAAGCCTGGTGAGTTCATGATTGCTCGGGGCAGCTTGCCCTCGATGGGACAGCAAGGTCTTTGTTTTTGAGTATTTTTTCTGATTATAGAGGTAGCACAAAGTTCAGTCGCAGAAAGTAAACCCTCCCTGTAGTTCTCCCAGAGTCACCGATCGCCGACGTTGGGTCCTCATAGTCCTCTCATTTTTTCTTCCTCTACACAGAGGTTAATCCCTTTCTTTTCCAAATGAGAACCTAGTGCTGATACTGTTTGCAGTAGTGTCTTTGCTATCTTTAAATGTAAGTGCTTAAGGCTCTGCCTGTCCTAATAAAAGGCTGCAACAGCCAAATTGTGCCCAAGAAGACGGGAAGGAGAGTTCACAGTCCCGCTGGTTGAGCACGCTTCTTTGATCCGCATCCACAGGGGTGTTAGTGATCTCTTCAGTAGCTGCCAATCTGATAGGTCAGCAGTATCTTGTTTTCACTTGCATGTCTGATGGGCCGTTTGTTTAATCACCTGCTCACACGCCCATCTGCAGACTTCCCCTCAGCGGATTCTGTTCCAAGTATGTGTCACGCTGGAGTTTTCATGAGCAGCTTCCTGGTGGGCGAGGCCGGGCTGCTCCCCTCGCTGCAGTGCCAGCCCTGCACCTGGTGTCCCTGATGCCAGGGGGCACCAGCCTTCCCTCAGGTCACGGCCCTGCTGCCGCCGCCACCGCGCCGGGGCTGGGTTGGGGCTGGGCTGGGCTGGGGCTGCAGGAGTCAGGAGTGTGCCGGCCAGAGCTTGGGGCCTGGAGTCGGGGGGCTCCGGCTCGAGTCCCGCAGTGGGGAGGGTCGGTCAGAAGGGAAGGCCGTGGGGGTGGGAGCCTGGAAAGCGGTGGGCGCGCTCCGTGTTCAGGACCGGGGGGCCCTGGCAGGCGGGGCAGGCGGAGCACCGGCTCCGTGTCTGGCAGGCCGGGTGTGACGCAGGACCCGCCGCATACCTGCTGTGGACTGCTACTTTGTCCCTGAGTGTGTTTTCTGTTTTGTAAAATGGGTGGCTCCAGTAGGGATAGCAACCTTTCCACAAGATCCCATGGCAGGAGCCTTGTGGGTGGATGGAAAACAAGGCTGGTGGGTTTGGCTGGTTTTGAGGAAAATGAATCAAAGTAGAGAAGACTGGCACGGGGCCAGGGGCCTGGGCCTCAGGCAGCGTTGGGACACTGTGCAGCTTCCCTGTCCTTACCTGGGAGGCCCAGCGGCCTGTTCCTTCCTCCTGAGAAAGCTGGAGAGTCTGTTGGCCCCCTTCCAGGGAGGGCCTAGTCTCAGAGGGGGCAGGGTCTGTGCCGGTCCCCTCCAGCCGTCAGGAAAGCCCCAAGAGCTCAGAGCGGCCTCTGCTCTCCCTGCAGCCTTGCTTCCTCAAGGACTGGGAGATGCACGTCCACTTCAAAGTGCACGGCACCGGGAAGAAGAACCTCCACGGAGACGGCATTGCCTTGTGGTATACCCGGGACCGCCTCGTGCACGGTAGGCTGCGCTCCGTGTGGGCCTCGCGGCCCAGGGCCTCCACCCCACACTCTCCTGTTAGGTTCTGCCGCTCTTCCCTGGGAACCCAGGACCTTGGGTTGGCCGTGGGTTGTCCTCTGGGGAAGAGGGGGCGGGACCCTGTAGCCTCACTCTGCTCCCTGTGGTGGCCTGGCATTGTACACCAGCTGGGAACGGTTTTTCCCATTTTAAAGTGCAATTTTTTAAAAAGCAAAAGTAAGGAAGACTGTATGTGGCCCTTAAAGTTCAGAGTGTTTCCTCTCCAGAGCTTGACAGAAAGCCCCTGAGCCCGGGGTTAGAGGATGAGGCTCCCTGGGTTGTTTCACAGGCTGGGACCCTCGTCACTTGAAACCTCAGAGCACATGCCGGGTACTGTCCCCTGACATTCAGGTTTCAAACTCGAGTCCTCTGTGCCGTACGCCTGAGACCACCTCCAGGTTTTTCTTCTAGAGACGTCTTCTCTTTCCTGGGAGAGCAGCCGGCAGGCGGCCGTCTTGCCCCCGCCCCCCGGCACTGCTTTGTCCTTCGGGTCAGCCTGGGCACACCCCCATTTTCCCCGTGACCGGAGCGGCTCTTTCTCATCCCAGGGCCTGTGTTTGGAAGCAAGGACAACTTCCACGGCTTAGCCATTTTCCTGGACACGTACCCCAACGACGAGACCACTGAGGTAGGCCCCTGCCGCCTCCCGCAGAGCAGGGCAGGAAGGGCTGGGAAGTCGGCTGGGGGCCAGGGCTTCTCCCTGGTCCCAGCACAAGGCGCCTCCAGGGGCTGGGGTGGGGGCCCCGCCACTTGCGCGGGCAGGTCTGGCCATGGAGTAACCGGTGTCTTGGTCTCAGCGCGTGTTCCCGTACATCTCGGTGATGGTGAACAATGGCTCCCTGTCCTACGACCACAGCAAGGACGGCCGCTGGACCGAGCTGGCGGGCTGCACGGCCGACTTCCGCAACCGTGACCATGACACCTTCCTGGCTGTGCGCTACTCCCGGGGCCGTCTGACGGTGAGCCGGCGGCAGCGGGAAGGGAGGGGCGGGGTGCGCCGGCCGCACCAGCTCTGCACGGGCCTGCACGGGAGGGTGGGCAGGCTGCCCCGTGGCGTGCGTCACCTGCTGGCTGGCCGCAGGTGATGACTGACTTGGAGGACAAGAACGAGTGGAAGAACTGCATCGACATCACGGGCGTGCGCCTTCCCACCGGCTACTACTTTGGGGCCTCGGCTGGCACCGGTGACCTGTCTGGTGAGTGGGCAGGGCGTCGAGTCTTAGTTTTGACCTTCCCTGGTCTGCCGGGGCTTGTGACACAGCCGATAGCTTTCCTGGTGAACTTCCTGCATTGGTTCCGCACTCGCCTGGTCCCTTCCTCTTCGTGTTGGCTCCGCTGTGGCATGCCCGGGGCCCCGCCCGTGAGCGGTCCTCGGCCACAGCCCCGCCTTTAGGAGGCTTTGCACTGGACCTGCAGGCAGCCCAGTGTCATCGCCACCCCGCTCAACCTCTCCACTCGGTCGCCCGGAGTGTGTCTCAGCCTTCACGTGCCCACAACTAAAGACCACATCTTGCCACCAAGACATAAATGACACCTCTGTCCTGGGTGCTCAGGCTAAAAACCTTATCCCGCAGACAATCACGATATCATCTCGATGAAGCTGTTCCAGCTGATGGTAGAACACACCCCCGACGAGGAGAACGTCGACTGGACCAAGATCGAGCCCAGCGTCAATGTCCTCAAGTCGCCCAAAGGTACGCGTTTGTGGGCCCCCCCAGTTGGACCTGAGTGGGACTGGGGCTGGGCCATGGCCAGCGTGGTGTGTGCCTGTGGGCCCCCTGCCTTTGGGGGTCTGGCTGTGGTGGTGGCCTGGGCTCTTGGGTCAGCAAGCCGTGCTGAGGAGCAGTGTGGGAGCCCTGGAGTCCGCTTCCTCCCGCAGCCCGGGCTGGGGTAAGAGCGGGGGAGCCACAGGGCCCATCTGGCGTTGTGGGTGTCGTGCAGGGCACTGAGAGTGCACAGGCGTGACCTCTGAGCGCCGGGAAGTGGGTCCTACCGCTGGCCGAGGCAACTGATCCTTCAGTTTTCCTCATCTAGGAGATAAGGGCAGGTTTCGAACTTGAGGTTTTGCAAAACTCCAAAGCCTGGGCTCTTCTCAGGGCACTAAGTAGCCATGGCTTTGTCCTCACAGAATGAGGGTTCTTGCTGGCGCATGAGGCCCGTGTGGAGAAATCCTCTCAGCCCAGCCCATGGTCACCAGGTGTGGTATGAGCTGGGATGGACCCAGCATTTTATGTGACAGCTCACTTTTTTAAGATTCAGGTTACTTTTACATGTTTTGAGAGTCACACAGGCCACTGGCCTGCCACTGCGGGCTGAGGGTTTCTGGCTCCCGAGGGCTCAGGGACCTTGTCTGCTCGACCGACCCAGCAACCCCACATGCTTAGCCAGTCAGGGATCAGCTCGTTTTCAGGCTGATTGGCCCATTTGTTCCTTCAGCAGTGAATTCCAAAGCTTCCGCTCAGTGCCTAGCTGTGTGCTGGGCGCTGCCCCAGGGCTCATTGTGGTGACTGAAGTGGAGGAGGGGACAGGGGGGCCTTGGGAACCCTGGGAGCCCTGAGGCTGAGCCTCTTGCAGGAAGCTCCTCTGCTTGGGAGCCCCTGGTTTAGTCAGCAGCGATTGCTGCCGCTGTGCAGGGGTGGACAGGGGCCGGGACTGGGACAGCAGGCCCCCCAGGTCAGGCCTTTGGAAAGGGAGGGCGTCGGTGGGCTCGTGGCTGGCCTTCCAGGCCTGGCTGGGAGGAGAGCCGAATCCCAAGGCAGCCGGCGTTCCAGGCCTGGGCTCACCAGTTGCTGACAGGGTTGGGGGGCAGCGGAGTGGTGTGGCCAGAGCGGGACAGGGTCGGGGCCTGGGACCCCGTCGAAGCCACCAGAGGCATCCAGGGGTGAGTCAGGGCAGCGTTTGGCCAGGGTTCGGTTTCTGCAGATGGGCCCTCAGACCTCTGCCGGGGGGCACAGGGGGGCCGGGGGGCAGAGACGTGGGAACGCAGCTCCGGGGCCTCCCAGGCAGAGGGGCTCCCGCGGGACCCAGGAGTCCAGTGTCCACCAGCTCCTCACAGCAGAAAGGCACCCGGGCCTCGGTCTCTGGGACCCTCGCGGTTGCCCCCGTCCAGTGTCTGGCCCTCACGCGTGTGGTGCACTCAGCCGAGGGTGGCCTGCGGAGCATGGCCGCCGCCTTGCTCCGTCCTGTTGGGAGCTGCCCGGCCCCTCTGCCACTCCTGCTCCCCCTTTCTTCTCCCTCAGACAACGTGGACGACCCGACGGGGAACTTCCGCAGCGGGCCGCTGACGGGCTGGCGGGTGTTCCTGTTGCTGCTGTGCGCACTCCTGGGCATCATCGTGTGTGCCGTGGTGGGCGCCGTGGTGTTTCAGAAGCGGCAGGAGCGCAACAAGCGTTTCTACTGAGCAGCCGGCACTCGGCTCGGGGAGGCCTGGTCGTGGCCTCCAGTGCTAATGTGAACTTTTTTTTTTTTACTGAGATTGTAAAAGAAAAACAAGATGACCTTATTTCTTAACAATTTCAAAGAAATAATTAAAGTATTTTCGTACCTTTTGCTTCTTGCCCAAGCAGGGACAGGCTGCAGGGGCAGGGAATAGGGTTCGGCGCCCCGCCCCCCGCCGCCCCGGGAGACAGAGGCCCTTGCCCGCGGCCGGCATCTCAGGAGTAGGGGTCTGTTCCTGGAGCTGCGCCAAGGCCCCAGCAGGTGGCTGTTGAACACTGGAGACCCCTTGGTTGCAGGGGTGGGCGCCCGAGGACACGGGCAGTGATTTTGTTCTGTGCCGCACGCGTGGCAGAAGAGGAGGCCGAGCGGGGAACCTAGGCGCACGTTCGCCTCTGAGCTCCCCAAGACAGACTCTTGAATGAGGCTGGGGGAGCAGTGTGTGGGGCCCAGAGTGCGGCTGTTTGCTGAATAAAGTAAAATGACCACCCTCGGCTGTGTGACTGCCCTGCAGCGCGCGTGGCTTTCTTCAGACACCTCCCAGGTAGCCAGGCTTCCCACACGCAGCCTCATGGCCTCGGGCAGGGGTGGTGCTCTCGGTTCCTGGGGGCACACAGCGTGGGGTCATGGGAACAGGTGCCCTGTGTTCCCCTGCCCCTATGTGCTCTGGGCCTCTAGGTGAAAGGGTCTGGTTGGGGGAGGATTTAGGGTACCTTGCAGAGGGTTCCAGGGTGATCTGGAAGGGAGTAGGGGCGGGGGCAGGCTGGGGCAGTAGTATTCCCTTCGGGGTGCCTTGAAGGTCACAGGGTGGGAGAAAGCCAGCAGCTGACAGTAAGTGCTGCCATCTGGCACCTTCCTGGCTCTGCGCCCAGGCCACGGCCTGCTGCCGCCCTCTAGTCCCCCCTCCTTACCTCCAGCCCCACCCTGGAATAGCGTGTCCCCGACTAGTCCAGAGCCACCTTCAGCATCTTTACACTCACAGCTTGAGAACATCTTGAGTTTCCATCTTAAAAGCAAGAGCGACCCTATGTTCCTGTTGTAACCAGGCTTTTTGTAATTAACACTGTCAGGTTCTCATCATAAAAAGTAGGTGAGATAGGAGTAGATGAGAAGGAAGAACTTCCTTTTCTTTGGTCTCAGTCTCATTGGGGAGCTCCCCCCGATGGGCGAGCACCACTGCTTGTCTGTCAACACGTTTCACAGCCCGGGCGCCAGCCAGTCATCCACAGGCTCACGGCGGCCGAGGTCTGACCTGGTCTCTCATGGACCTGGGAGTTTGTCCATGGAGCAGTGAGAGTAAACAGCATCCTCGTTACTGAAATGTTTTTTGAGCCCTTTCCCCAAAACAGTTTCTGGACCTGAAGAGCAGCTGACTTTGAGTGCCTGCAGAGGCTGGCTGTGGCCCTGAGGGGTCAATGTGTGTGAGCCCGGTGGGCGCCGGGAACTCACCAGCTCAGGCGGCCCGCCCCGCGGGGGCGCTGTGTTGGCGCTGACGCTCACGCCGCTCTCCGTGGCTGCGCCGGCCGCGCCAGCAGCCCGCACTCCCCGAGCCTGGCCTTTAATCTCTGGCTCTCACTTGGCCTGCCCCGAGCTCCTGAATTACTAGAGCATTCTGTGTCTTTCCGGCGCGCGCCCCCACTGTGCAGCAGAGTCGTCTGAAGAACAAAGGTGAGCTCGCCTCAGACACCAGCTCCGGTGTAAAGTCGGTGGGACCCGGGCAAGGTGGTTTCAAAAGAGCCACACCTGGGGGTTCCCACCAGTGGACAAGTGTGAGAGCCCACAGCTGTTAGACCAGTGACCAGGCAGAGAGTCGGGTGACCGCGGGCTGTGCTTGGCCGCCAGGGCCCTGTGTGCATCCCTTCTGCAGCCCGTGGCTCGAGGACTGACCTGCGGTCCACCGGCCTTTTCTCACACGTGATCGTGGGTCCATCACCTGTGGTTTTGCCGTGGGTGTTTAAAAGCAATTACTTCCTCCTATGAAAGTGAAATATAAATCTATATTCTAGGATCTTATTCTGAGAAATAAGCACTGACACACTGGCATCCCTTTGCCCCCTGCCCTGAAGGTGTGTCCCGCCCTGCGGAGGTGGTGGCTGCTGGTTCTATTTTTGTTATGTGCTCTTGTTTAAAAAATTGTTCTATGGCAGTTGTCCCAGTTGTCCCCCTTTGCCCTCCTCTGCCCAGCCCACCCCCGGCTCCCAGTCGGTTCCCACTCTGTTGTCCATGCCCATGGGTCACTCGTACATGTTCCTTGTCAAGTCCCTTCCCCTTCTTTCCACCCTTTCCCCCTCCCCCAACTGCTCTGGCTGCTGTCAGTCTGTTCCATGTTTCCGGGTCCTTTGCTCATTAGTTTATTTCGTTCATTAGGTTCCTCTTGTAGGTGAGATCATATGATATTTGTCTTTCACTGACTGGCTTATTTCACTCAGCATAATACTCTCCAGTCCCATCCATGCTGTCACGAAAAGTAGGAGTTCTTTCTGTTGCATTGTGTTCCATTTTGTAAATGTACTGCAGTTTTTTGATTCACTCATTTACTGATGGCGTGT
This sequence comes from Pteronotus mesoamericanus, assembly GCF_021234165.1. NCBI lineage: Eukaryota > Metazoa > Chordata > Mammalia > Chiroptera > Mormoopidae > Pteronotus > Pteronotus mesoamericanus. Next base: position 32,493,665 of record NW_026555084.1, on the reverse strand, counting down.
TGTGCATTTCTTAAAAATGTTAGCATAGAGCTGTGTATCTCTCAGTACATGCATTGTTTTGCATCCTAAAAAATTATAACTGGTATGTACACAGAGGATGCCTCAGCTTTTAAGTTGAACGTTGTGAGTCTGCTTACATGCAGCTCAAGCTGCGGCGCGAGTGGGCGCCAGTCTCCCGCTCTGCACGGCTGGCATCTGGATGGTGTCCAGGCTCTGTGCTTAGATCGGTGCTGCTCTGAATGCCGGGGGCTCTCCTCACGCACAGTGTGCAGCTCGTGCACATTCAGTTTTCTTGGCTGTCAGGTTGTTCTCCGAGGTGAGTTCTGTCCAGTCCACTCCACCTCAGCTGCTGAGACGCCCCTCTGCCCACCTCTTAGCACTTGATACTGATGGAGCGCTTAATTTTTTAGTCTGATGGGTGCCAGAGTTTTAATTTGCATTTCTCTACTAGTCAGGCTGGGGACCTGGGCATCCCCAAAGATGCGTTTGTGTTTCCCGTGCGGGGGTGTTGATTGTCCCCTTTTCTTGTGTCAGGTCCTTTGCAGACACCTCCCAGTGCACTTGTCTTTTTGTTTTTCTAATGGTGTGTGATGTGTCTTAATGCCACTTACTAATCTTTTCCAAAGATTTTCCCCAAAAAAGTGTTTAAATTTTGATTTTCAGATTTAGCATTTAACGTATTTGGAGTTTATTTCTGTGTGGGGAGTGATGTCGGGGTCTGGCTGTCCCCTCTGTGCCACATCCAGCTCGTGGCGCCATCAGCACCGTTACCGATGCATTCACTTCTCTGCTGGAGCCCCAGCGCCACCGAGGCAGGGGCTCAGCGGGCAGCGGCCCTGCCTTGATAACCGCTCCCTCACCTTCCTGCTGTCCGCGGCCTTGGCCTCAAGGCTGAAAACACAGCTAAACCTCCCGGCTCCTCCTGGGGCGAGCAGGAGGAGATGCTGAGGCCCTCGGTGGAGGAGGTTCTCAGTAACTGCCTCAGGCAGTGGCGGGTGCGCCGGCCACCATCCCCTCTTCGGTGGGAGCTTGGAGTCTCTGAAGGTGGGGAGGCCTCTATGACCATGGAGGTGGGGGTAGGGGGTACAGGTCCTTATGACACAGCTGAGGAGCGGCTTCAGCCTGGACTGCTGACCACAGGGCTTTTATGTGAAAAAAAAATAAATGCATTTGTTCAAAACTGCTTTGAGTCATGTTTTCTGTTTGTGGCTAAAACCAGCCAGCCCTGTGTCTGTCCCCAGGTTCTCTAATACGCATGTCAGCTCTGGGCTGCAGCTACATTCACACGCCCGCTCTGTTTTGGCCACTAGGGCACCACACAGACCAAAGGGACAGAACACTTTGCCCTCATGGAGCTTACAGTCTAGTGAGGGATCAGGTGAAATGAATAAGTGAAATACATGCTCTGTAGTGCTTGTATGCGTCTTGTAGAGCTGCCATAGCGAAAAACCACAGGCTGGGTGGCTTTAAACAGACTTACTGTCTCCCAGTTCTGAGCAGGGTCTGAATCATGGTGCCGCAGGGCCGCGCTCCCTCTGACGGCTCTGGAGGGAATCCTTCCTTGCCTCTTCCTGAATTCGCGCGATTCCTGGCTTGTAGACACACCACTCCAGTCTCTCGCTCCATCAGCACACAACTGTCTTTACCTCGCCTTCTGTCTCCAGATTTCCCCGTTGTAACACCATCGTATTGGATTAACCACCCCCACGCCTCACCTCATCTGGGTCAGATGTACACGGAGGACGCCACTTCCAAATAGTCCTGTGCTGAGGTGCGGGATTAGGACTTAAACGAAGACTTTTTTGGGGAACGCAGTTCAACTCATGACAGTGGCTAAGGAGACAAAGATTAAGGTTAAAGGGGTAAGTGGGGCAGAGATGGAGGAAGGCCTGTGACTGGCTGAACTAAAGGAAATGGGATGGAAACTCATCAAGCCATTCACCTAAGATTTGTGCATTTTTCCATATATCAGAAAATGTTAATTTTATATGCATTTCAAAAAGGCAACTTTCTTGTAAGGATCTCAGAATCAATAATTGGCATTTCTTGATTTCTGTCAACATTGACAATGCATATGTGCACTGAAATAATCTTTCCTGTGGTTTTACCGTGATTTATTAAATCTTCAATTTAATTTTATCATGGACTTGAGGCTAATTAATTGAGCAAATTTTTAACAATGAACTAATGTGAATTAGGCAGGAGGCAAGGCACATAGAGGGACAACACAGTCCCTGCCTTCGTGGCTCAGAAGGTGGATTGTGTGACGCAGCGTTCAGTCTGGGATCCACATCTGCTAAGTATTTCAAGCAGAGGGGGTTTAACATAGGGTGCTGATTACCATGGGGGGTGGGGGAGTGTAGGAAGGCTGAATGAGCAAAAATGGGCCCTGAGGTATCCCGGAAATTCAGAGGGAGCTGTAGGAAGAGGTTATGTTACCAGAACCCCAGGGCTCTGAGTGCTCTGTGGTGGGTGCTCAGGCTTCTGGGAAGGTAGAACCTGGCGGGAACTGGGACTTCCAAGGGAGGCACAGCCCAGTGGGGAGGGAGCAGGGTATACCGCTGGTGCTTCTGCAGACAGCAGTGCAGGGTCTGTGCCTCAGCCAGTGCTGAAGTGGCTGCAGCCAGCTGGCAGCGGCTGCTGCTGCTGGCCTTGGATTTTTCCCAAGTCAGCCTCTTCTGCCTTCCCCTTCCAATCTCCCCCTAGTACCCTCCAGCGGCAAGACCCAACTGAGGCCGGCTGGCAAAGGAGCCTCGGAAACATCTCTGAGTTTCAGATGTCAGCATGGAAAGGTGGGCTGGCAGCTGACTGGTGGAAAACAGGTGTTTCCCACTGCAGATGAGAGCCTGTAGCCAACATCTTATGTTGACTCCACAGTCCACTTGGGGACATCTGGACTAAGGGCACACACACCCCCCTCTATTAGCTGACCCTTGGGGTCATGCACCACTTGCCTCCTCCCACTTCTTATGGCGGCAGGTGGGAAGGGCACTTCCTGCACACACAAGGTGTGCAAGCTCAGGACAAGTGGCTACTGACCCATCTGATCTACTTGAATATACGTGCTTGAACTGTGCAGGTCGCTTCTTTGCAGATTTTTATTTTTTATTTTTCAGGAAATACCAGTGCCGTTTTGATCCACAGATGGGAGTCCGTGGATGTGGAAGGCCAACTGTATGCATTGTTTTATGCCATTTTGTTCAGGGGACTCAAGCCTCCGGGGATTTTGGTATCCCCAGGGGGTCCTGGAACCAATCCCCAGTAGATACTAAGAGACAATTAAGTTTTTTGGGGGGGGGAGTTCAAAAGTTATATGCGATTTTTGACTGGAGGGGGAGGGTCGGCACCCTTAATCCCTGTACTGTGCAATGAACATGCTATACAGCTAAGGAGCCCAGGTCTGAGGAACCACGTGCCCCTTTCTAGTCGTCTCGGGAAGGCCGTCTGCGGACATCCAGATGACGGCAGAAGTTGGCCCCGGTGCTCAGGGTGGGCTCTGCGAGTCACCAGGCCCAGTGAGCCCATGTGCAGGGGTGGAGCCCGGGAGTCTGCATGTTCAGGGAGCGCTGGAGAGCAACGCTGCGCGCACCGCAGGCTGGGGCGCGCGGGAGCAGGGCCTCGTGTTCCCGTCGGCATTCCCCGGGGGCTCGCCCAGACCACCACCAAGGGGGGCTGGACCCCTATGAAGTACTAAAGCAGTCCAATAAAAATGTTTGCTCTGCTCTGGCATGAGACGGGAACTTTCAGTATTCATCACCTTGGACACGAAGTCCAGTCGGCAACGGTATTGCCTCCTCCCAGAAAGCAGTGTTGAAACTCCAAAGCGCCAAGCACTCACCCCCACTTCCGCTTCCGCTTCCGGCTGGGGTTCCGGCGGGGTGCGGAGTCCCCGGGAAGCTCGTTTCTGCTGACACTCCAGTGAAGGCAGAGTCATTCAGGAAGGAAATTCCACACTGAGGACGGGACCCGGTTCCAGTTTCGATCTCGTTCTCTACCTCAGGCACAGCGTCCGCGTTTGTTGATTTCTAAGAACCGCCGCTCTGCGGCGCCTCATCCGAGGAGCGACGGCTGGGCTCTCCTTGGCTGCGTTTGAAACCCCAAAGTTACCTCCCTCCCCCGCAGCCCTGAGCTATCTGATTCAGGGTTTTGGTAAAGGACCCTCTCCCTTAAATCTGCTTGTAGACATTTAAATCTGGAATGCAAATTCAACATGTTTAGGGGGCAGTCTAATTCTTACCATAGACACTTGAATTGGATTGGTTTCTGCACGGGCTGCGCAGCGCTGGAGATCGAGTTCCCGTCCATAAGCCAGCTCGCCATGTTAAGTGCGGGGCCTTGGCCCCCACAGACACGGGAGACGCACATCCTAGAAACGTTATGACTCTGAGAAGGGATCAGATTCTCAAAGGGGAAACTAATCACGTGGGAACGGAATTTTCCACTAAAGAAGGAAAAGACCTTGCTAAAAGCAAATAACTGTATGGGTTAATTGAAATAATTTACAGGAAATATCAACTTTATTTTTATTTTAAAAACATCAAATAAGATACGAAACAGTTTAAGAATAAAATACACCAACGGTCCCTAGCAAGAACAAAAACGACCATACTGCCTTGATCCAGGGGCAGTGATTTTCAACTCCTTTAGGTCTTTCTTGTAAGTTGTTGCTTTTGTGTCTGTAAATCATACGCTTGTGTTGCTTTTGTCTTGATTTGTAAGCTTCAGCATTATATATTTATTTCCTTGTATGATACTTGAGGTTTAGCTCTTTTATATCTTGCCTTCTCTGCAACCTCAGAATATATCTCTATTTTTAGCTAAATAAATGATTATTATCATTACACAAGTGTATTCCACCCTCAGCTGGAGAGAGAGAGCTCCCATGACAGCACTCTGCCTCATTTTTAAAAAAACATTTATTCATTTTTTAGAGAGAGGAGACGGAAGGAACCAAACCTGCAACTGAGGCATGTGCCCTGACTGGGAACTGAACCAGCAACCCTTTGCCCTGCAGGGTGATGCCCAACCAACTGAGCCACACCAGCCAGGGCACTATACTTTGTTTTTAACTTGGGTTATTTCCCATATACAAATATTCAGTTCTTTCTCCTTTTTTTTTTTTTTTAAAGAGATACTGTAAATTTTTTTTTTTTTAAATCTTCATCCAAGGACATGCTTATTGATTTTACAGAGGGGGGCGAGGGAGAGAGAGGCAGAAACAGCTGGATGACACTACAACCAGCTGAGCCACAGCAGCGAGGGCCCCAGTTCTTTCTAACACTCCAAATCCATTGAATTGTCTCCACCTCCTCCACCTCCTCCCCTAGCCGTGTCCCCTCTCCTCCTGTGAGGCCACACAACCTTTGTCTTCCTTTCTTTGTTGTGCATTGGAGCCACTTCTTCTGGGGTTCACACCTCTCCCTTTCTAGGTCCCACTGTCTTGTTTTGCTAGAATCTAAACTGAACCCTGGTATGGCCTTGACCTCCTTTTTCTCCTAGCTCTGAAATAACCACAGGCAACTTTCATCTGACGTCTGCCTGAACCTGCTACCCGTATCTGAGGAGCTCCCCGAACTTCTTCCCAAACATACCACAAGGAAAATACCTTCATTGGCACAATCTCATGTATCAGTTGTATGTCAGTAAAGTTGGGGTGGGGGTACTCCACTGTCACTTGAAATTGGGGATCACAGTACTGTCTGTCTCCAGTCTGAGGACACATGCAGAAACCCATTAAGCGAAGTTTAATTTCTCCCCAGAGGACTCACTGTTAGCTGTTACCTTTATTACCAATTATTGTCATGATAATTCTTTCCATTTAGTAACACAGACTTTCAGTATGGGCAAATTATTTTTGGTCCCTCAATAAAGTTTGCGACTTTCTGTCTCAAAATTTCTGAGTATTCCTCATGACTTTGTTCTGATTTTATTGTGTGGTTAACTAAGTCTAGTTTATTAAATATTTTCTGTTATATTTTCTGATTCCTCTATAAAAAAATAGGAAAAATTTTTTGTTGAATTAGTCAAAATTCAACAGCTCCCTTACTTTCTAACCAGAGCAAATATATCAGAAATTGTTAACATTTTTTAAAAATCCTAACCCAAGGACACATTTGTTGATTTTAGAGAGAGGAAGCGGTGGGGGGGGGGAGAGTGAGAAAGAGAGAGACATGGGTGCAAGAAGGAAATATCGATTGACTGCCTCCCATAAGCACCTTGACTGGGGACCAAACCCTCAACTAGGTATGTGCCCTGACAGGGAATCAAACCCACGGCCTTTTGGAGCGTGGGGATGACGCTCCAACAAACCAAGCCACACTGGCCAGGGCTGTAAAGAGTAAAAACAAACAAACAAACAAACAAACAAACAAATAAATCGTATCGCCTGCAAACAACAAAAGAATTTATCTTTAAAAAAAAGGGAAAAAAAGAAAGAAAAAGAAAATACAAGTCTCATATATTCCCAATTCGGGAACTGCTAATTGTCTTCCTGATGTGTAAATAACTACCTCTTCCCTCCTATCAAAACCCAGATTGCATTTGGGGTGGCTTTCTCGAGCACTCTTGCTCAGTGCTTAGGGAGAAGTTAGCGGGAGGTGTCGGCGGCAGTGCCAGAATATTCGTGAAGGGCATAGCTCAGCCAAATCACCCTTCCGCCCCAACCCTCCTCTTTCCTAGGTCGTCCAGCTGCTGTGTGGCAGTGCAGTGGCCACCTCGGACCAAGAGGCGAACTTCCAGGCAGACGTCCCGTGCTAAGGACGGCCTAGCGGAAAAGCGGATGGAGCTGCCGGCCTGTGCCATCCTACCAGCAGCACAGGCCTGATGCTGAGCATTTCCTCTCCGGGGAAGAAAAATAAACCCCTGCTTGGTTAGGCCACGGGGCAGCCTTTTCGAACGGACGCGTGGAAGACTTAAATTATCTAATGAAAAGACCTCTTTCCCTAAATGCTGATTCTAGAGCACAAACTAATTATGAAGTGTGGACCCTGAGCAAAAAGATATCTACTAAGAAGGGCTCCTGGTGGCTAACTGGGCTCAACATTTTTAAAAAACAGAACCAGCAACCATTTATGCACAGGTGCCTCTCATACAGACCGCAGTTCAGGGAGACGCTAGCCCGGAACTACCTCGCTCTGCACTTTAATCGCCTGCCTGCACCGTTCCAGCCAGCTGAGCCAGCCCTTAGAAAGGAGCTCCTGCAATCTTGTTCCAACCAGCCGGACCGATGTTTTCCCCATCCAATTGGAGCTGTGCAGCTATGTCCTCATCAGCTTCTTTCCAGACCAATCAGGACAGAGCCTTTTAGCCCAATCAAACTGCAAAGATTTGGACTCCTCATTTGCACTAGGATGGACCAATCAGGGACCAGGGGTGGGTACTTGTCTTACATATATAAATCAGCTTATGCTGCGGTCCAAGGGTCCACCTTTTTTTGGGCCCACCAGAGGTTGAGGGTTTCCTTTCCCCAGCTGAGGCTGAAACATTGAAGACGTCCCACAGGAGCCAGGCGGAGACCAGCGCAGGGCAGAGGGGCGAGGAGCAGAGCCCAGCTGCCTAGCTGAAGAGAGGCCTGGCCGCAGGGACACCTCATAGCTGTGCTGTTTTCCCAATTGAGCTGTTTTGCACTGAATAGTTTCTTTCTTCACCGCACTGTTGGTGTTGAGTTGGCACCAAGGAGCAGCAATTGACAGAAGTAACTTACATTCACCCAAGAATGCGCTTGGGACAGAATTCCTCATTCAAAGGTTCAAGCCCTATGTGAAAGTAGAAAAGAAATGGCTGGTTTTCATGGAAAGTGTTTATAATTCTGCTCTTTTTTCTAGGGCACCTTGAATCTCTCCTAAACCCCAGAGCACGTTGCTCAGCTGCATGCACTTGTCCTGGCTTCAGGCGCCTGGGGAGACAGGACCCATCCCACAGCTCTAGCAGGCATTTTCTTGAAAGTTTGTGATGCTCTGCCCTATATGCTCGTCCACCACCTGAATGCTTGAAACCCGACTCTGGTCTGCCCCAGGATCCACTCAGTATTTGTAGAGCAAGTTCCAGTCAGCCTCCCCAGACCCCAGAGATGAAAAATGGTGCCTTGCCCTGGCTGGTGTGGCTCAGTGGATTGAGCGCTGGCCTGCAAACTGAATGGTCGCCCTTCCATTCCTGGTAGGGGCACATACCTGGGTTTTGGACCAAGTCCCTAGTTGAGGTCATGAGGGAGGTGACTGCTGTTTCTCTTCCTCTCTTTCTCCCTCCCTTCCCCTTTCTCTAAAAATAAGTAAATTAAATCTTTAAGAGAAAAGAAAAAGTGTCTTGTTTTAGTTCTCCTTTTCTTGAGTGCTATCCAGTGGAGTCACTTCCCATTTATTCTCCTGGGCTTTGTGCTTAACCTCTGAACAGGCTCATCCTGTGGGTTTTGGGGTTTGTTTGGTTTTTTTTCTGCTTAAGTTTTTTTTTCCCCCCAATATGTGCTCAACTTTTAGAAATTCCTCTCAAAATTGTGAGGGCTGGCAATGCAGTTTCTAGAAACCCCTCTCCATGTTGCTGGGGGAGGGGGAAACACCCCAGCGTGTGTGTGTGTGTGTGTGTGTGTGTGTGTGTGTGTGTAAGAGTTTCCTTGGGTGCTGGCAGAGCAGTGCCTGCAGCAGGTCCAATCTGCGTTACATCCGGCTGCCCGACAAGCTTTCCTTTGTGGCACTGGATTTCCGTAGCTCGGCTTGGGCCCTGGGGTTGTACAGGGCCAGTTAGGCATAGAGTTTGTTGTTGTATTTATTATTTATTTATTAGTGTATTACTTTTTAATTACAAATTGTAAACCTACTTTTGCCCCACCCTGTTAGTCTTCAGAGGTGGAGCCTGATGTGTCGGATCAGCCTTATTCTTTATATTTGTCCTTTTTGTGGTTTGTGCAATGGCCAATGAGGAAAACGAGTTGAGGTTATTTGTTTTAGAGTACTGTGGATATTTTAAATAACTTTTTTACTTATGCAAAACATACAGAGGTGATCGTTTTTAAAAAAATATTTTACATCGATGTGAGAGAGATAGATCAATCAGTTGCTTCTCGCACGCCCCCAACCAGGGACCTGGCCCGCAACCCAGGCATGTGCCCTGACTGGGAGTTGAACCGGCGATGTTTTCGTTCGCAGGCTGGCACTCAATCCAGTGAGCCACACCAGCCAGGGCAGGTGGTCGTTTTTAATGTTCTCTTTTCCTGAGACGTATATGAGGAAGCCCTTGATCTTTTTTCTCGATCTACCTCTAGTCTTTAGTTTACCTAGAGACTATGCTTGTACGAACTGGAAGGAAACACTCCTTGAATTGCTGTCTTGTTCCAACTGAATTAAAACCCTCAGTATTAAGGAAGAACATCCACTGGGAGATCATATAGGTTATAAGCTAGTGAATTATTAGATCTTAATAAGATGATGATTTTACAAAAATAGGACATACTGACTTGCCTTGTATAGAAAACTACCCAGTGGTCAAACAAACTGCTTGTGTCAAGTCACTTTCACTTTTTAAAAAATGTTGGTAAAATATAGACAACACAAAAGTTGACCATTTTAACCATTTTTAAGTGTAAAGCTCAGTGGCATTCTGTACAGTCGCCTTGTGCAGCCATCGCCACTGTCCATCTGCAGAACTTATTCATGTTCCCAAACTGAGACTCTGTCCCCATTGAGTAGTAACTCCCCATTCCTTTCTCCCCCCAGCTCTTGGTAATCTCTATTCTACTTTCTGCCTTTGAATTTGCCTGGCCCAGGTGTCTCGTGTGAGCGGAATCATGTATTTGCCCTTTTGTGTCTGGCTTATTTCGTGGGGCATGTCCCAAGATTAGGGTTAGGGTTTCAATGTCATCAAGGTGAGCACGTATCACACCATCACAGCCAAATCCTACTCCACTGGACGGAGAGACCACATTTCATGACCCATTCATCTGCTCACGGACACTTGGGCTGCCACCGCCTTTTGGCTGTTGTCATGCTGCTGTGAGCACAGGTGGACAAGGATCTGTTGCATCTCTGCTTTCCATTCTTTTGTGTAGGTACCTAGGCACAGAATTGCCAGGTCCCCTGGTAATTCTGTGGTTAATTTTCCTGAGGAACCACCAAACAAGTGACCAGCTTCCCCGGCACTGTGAGTGTTGGCGCGGGCTCCAGTCGAGTCTGCCCCCGCTGCGGGGCACGCCTGCCCCGCGCCCTGGGAGCCCTGGGAGAAGCCAGCCTGCTGCTAGCTTGTTGGGCGGCCATGAAGTCCCAGCTTGCAGGCAGTAAGGATGTCACAGCTTGGAAAGTCAGGCAGTGACAAAGTTGGGGACTTAACAAACTTGGGGATCTCAAGAAAGATGACACTCCTCTGGTTACAAGTTCTTCCCATGAAACCTGGTAGCGGCTAGTGTGATGCCTTCTGGAACTGAAGAACTGACCATAAAAAATACTTCTGGAAGGACAGAAGCTGTAAAAGCTATGGCCCTTGGGGCTTTACCAAGCCTCAGACTCAGAGCCAAGGTCCAGTTTTATCAACTGCCCCAGGAGAATCCAGTATTAAAGAACAACTGTTGCTCTACCTCCCTAGAGAAAACACAACACACCAAATAGCACCGCATAGGAAGGCGATTATACAAATTCAAAAGCACAAGTTCTGGGCTCACAGGCGGAACCCTTGGTCTCCTGACACGTTCTCAGGATGAGTCAGTCGGCTTCTCTGGGAGCGGTGTTGGTGGCGGTCAAGTTTGTGATTGTCCCAGGCATGTGCATGGACTTTTAGATGGCAGTATCTCACTGAGCCGATGTTGGGTCTGAGCCTCTGCCTCTCCAGGGCAGAAACACAGTCCCAGGGCAGAAGGAAACCAAGCAGTCCTCCAAACCAGGTGGCTTGGGGCTCCTCCACAGTCCTCGCAGCCATTTGGAGCCTTAGTGGTCTGCAAAGGTGACCCACTCTCTGACACCTCCTGGAGTTGACTTTCTTCCCTGCTTCTCTCTCTCATTCCCCAGATCCAACTCCTGTTTCCTTGGACTGTTTCTCAAAATAGCCCCCTGACAACCCCACCCTTGGTGCAGCCTTAGCTTTCAGGGGGCAGGGGTAGCACCCAGCCCAGAAACCCACCTCAGCCCGGCGTCAACCCTGGCACATAATACCTGCTTCCACCTCTGGGAGATACAGAATATGGCCAAAGGGGGAAACAGGAAAGTGCTTGACCACCGAACTGGACTCCATCTTTGTTTGCTTCCCTGTCCTGGGTTGCCTGTGTCACCGTCACAGAGAAGAGAGCACATGGGCACAGCTCCTAGAAAAACCAAAACAGCAGACTGGGCCGGCCAGCACTGTCCTCAGAACACCCACAAGTTTACCAATCAGTAACCAGCCTGCTGTGCACCGCTGCACCCAAGTAGCCCTGGCACAGACCAGCAACAAAACAGACCGGTCAGTGTTGTACGTGGATTTTGGTTTTTGATCTTTTGGTCTTTGTTTGCCTGGCCTTTGTGCTTTGTTCATTAGAAGGTCTTAGGCTGTTCACTCTGGCATAAAAAAATCAGTCCTACCATCCCCACCCCAGCCCCTGTGGACCACTTTTTAATCTTTTCCAGTTGTTTCTTCCAACCCAGGAAGATTGTGAGGACCCAGGCTCACAGAGGGGCAGAGGCCTAAGGAGCTTGGCCCAGAATGACAAAGAGCTCAGTTTGGGGGGAGGGGCGGCGAGCTAGGGAGCAGCAGCATGTCCTGGGAGCAGCCTGTTTGAAAGGAGAAATATACTAGGTTAAGAAAAATGCACATCAGACATATTTGGTTTTAGGGTTTTTATTTTTTATTTTTATTTTAAAGATTTTATTTATTTACTTTTAGAAAGAGGGGAAGAGAGGCAGAGAAACATCGATGGGGTTGCCTCTCATCACACTGCCAACTGGGGACCTGGCCCACAACCCAGGCATGTGCCCTACACTAGGAATCAAACTGGCAGCCTTTTGGTTCACAGGCTAGCGTTCAATCCACTGAGCCACACTAGCCAGCGCAGGGTTTTTATTTTTTAAAAAATGTTTATTGATTTTAGAGAGAGAGGGAGGGAGAGAGAAAAAAACGGGTTGGCTGCGTCCCATAGGCGCTCCAACCTGGGATTGAAACCACAACCTCGGCACTGCCCAGACGAGGAACGGCGCCCCCAACCTTGTGGTGCAGGAGATGGTGGTCAACGAAGTTAGCCACCCTGCCAGAGCTGGTTTTAGGGTTTATTAATTTATACCTATGTGATAAGATACACCTACAAATAGTCTGTATGCCATGCTTAAAGACAGAGTGGCCCTGGCTGGATGCCCAGTCAGGGCACATGCCTGGGTTGCGGGCCAGGTCCCCAGTAGGGGGCGCACGAGAGGCAACGACACGATCGCTCTCCCCTCTACAAATAAAATAAAATCCTTAAAAAAAAAAAAAAAAAAGTGTACGCGTTAATAGGTTCGTGAGGACACATCTTGGCCTGCGCGCTAGTTTTCTGTGGCTGCTCTAACAGCTGTGGTGGCTTAAACAAGACAAGCGTATTCCTTCGGGCCCGGGGGCCGGGCCCTGGGGGTCCTCAGCGGCTGAAGTCGGCGCGTCCGCGTCCTCCCGGGAGGGTGAGGGCGGAGTCGCGCGCTCGCTCCTTCAAGCCGCTGACCGAGCTTCCTTCAGCGCGGCTCCGGGTTCCCCCATTCCCTGGGTGGCAGCCCGCTTTTCCACCGGCCCCGGCGGCTCCGTCCCCCGACAATCTGAACCTCGGCCACCGCTGCCTCCTCCCTACCTCGCCACCTCCTGCCGCTGCTCTTAAGCGCCCTCGTGATCACACTGGGCTCACGCCTGTGGCCTTAGGGGAGTCCCCCAATTGTTAGGTCGGCGGAGGAGCTACCCAAAGCCCTTTTGCAAGATGACATTAAGATACTCACGCGTGACACTAGGGAGTAGGACGAGGGCGTCCTTCCTCTTCCCAGCGCGGGCCGCGAGCGCGGACCTGGACGACCCAGGCGGACCGGACTGCGGAGGATTCCCAGCCAGTCAGCCAGTCAGTCAGCCAGTCAGCCAGTCAGCCAGTCAGTCAGCCAGTCAGCCAGCCAGTCAGCCAGTCAGCCAGTCAGCCAGCCAGTCAGCCAGTCAGCCAGCCAGTCAGCCAGTCAGCCAGTCAGCCAGTCAGCCAGCCAGCCAGTCAGCCTCGGCTGGGCGCGCGGCGGCGTCAGGAGAGCGGCTCCCAGGGCTCAGCCGCACGGCCGTCAGGGCCTTGCCTCCTCGGCACCTCTGCGCGAAACGAAGCCGCCGGGACACGGAGCTTTACCGTCCTTAGAAAAGCAGAAACACGTTCTCCAGGGCACGGGAGCCCCGTGGGGAAAGGCTAGGTGGGGCCGAGGCCTCTGTGCGGAGGTGGACGCGGGACAGACCTGGGCTAAAGGATCCAAAGGCGTCTACTGAGCAGCAAGCCCCAAACATCTGGGCTCGGCACCGCAGTCCTCCACAGAGGTGACAGTGGTCAGCACGCGGACACCAGGAGGGGCTGCATCCGGACGACGTCGCCCGTGGTGGATGGACCGGGTGATCTCAGCCTAGAAGGAAGGGGCCTCAGAGCCTTCCTCCTGGTGGCTTTGGGGACCGGCTTAGGGTTCCAGCACCGGGGGCTGCTGTTCTGGCTGCCGCCACCACGGAGGTGGGAGGCCACCCGAGGGCTTCCGGGGCTCCATGCTCCCTGTCCACCCCATAAAGAAAAGAGAGAGGGCGCCCCCTCTGATGTCTCCCTCAGCGGAATGAACGCTGTCCCACAGGGACGCATGGACTGCTGGGGCAGGCATGGGTGCGGGAGCGGAAATGGGGTCTTGTTGCAAAGGGGAAAGGGGAAGAGGTGTGGGAGGCCCTGGACAGCCGGACCCACTCAGGGCAGCCGTCAGCACTCCCTACCCCCCTCCACGGGAGGTACCTACCGTCTCCCCTAAACATAGTCACCCAAAGGGCAACTGAACGGCTCCCCCAGACACTCCCACAGGGATTATAGTTGTACGGTTTAAGGGGTGTCTGGGGAACACAGTTCTCCCCACCGGCTGCAACTCCTTGGTCCTGGCCAGGTGCCCATCACAGCCATTCCCAGTGGTGGAGGGGACTTGGGGAGCGGTGGGAACACACTGGGAATGAAGGGAGTGCCCCGCACCACCCCGCACTTCACCATGAGGAGCACCTCCCCACACCCTGGGACTTCAAATGGTGCGTAGTAGCAAAAGGCTGAATGACCTAAGGTCGGGAACAGGCCCAGGCCACCTGCTCTCACCACTCCTATGGATAACATACCTGAAGGCTTTCTAGCTGGAATAAAGGGAAAAAAAGGAAAGGAAAAATAGAAGGCATACATATTGGAAAGGAAGAGGTACGCCAAATGTATACCTACGTATGACCCAGGATTTCCAATCCAGTATTTTTACCCAGAGAAATAAAACCTGGAGTCAACTGACTGGACAAGAAGGCTGTCCACAAATAGGTGATCAGACAACCACATCCGGGTAAATCCACACAGTGAGGCTGTAGCAGTAAAATGGAACAAAGTGCTAATACACACAACCACATAGATGAATCTCAAAAATGGTATTTTGAATGACAATGACCTTACACAAGAAAGTTATGCTTCATTATTCCATTTATTAAACATTCTAAAGCAGGCAAGATGGGTCTGTGGTGGAAAAAGCCCAACAGTGGTTGCTTCTGGGGGTGGCGGTGGGGAATCCCAAGTTAATGGCAACGGTGTCTGTATCAGTAGCAGTTTGGCTGACACAGGTGTCTGCGTTTGTCAAAATTCCTTGAGTGCACAGCTGGATTAGTGCCCTTAGTTACATGTACATTTTAACTTAAAAATAAAAAAAGAACTATTAACATATATCAAACCCTAGTTTAAATGACAAAGAATTTAGACAGAAGTATAGTTTTGGCTACAGTTTCTTCTGAAATGCATTTAAAAATCAAGATGATGAAGGGATATATGGATGGATAGTTGATAAAGTACAGTAAGACCTCACTTAACATTTCCAGTAGATCCTGTTCCATTAAGTGATACAACGTGCAATGAAACCAATTTTACTATAGATTTATTGATGTAAACAAGAATTTTGTGCTCTGGCTGGTGTGGCTCAGCAGATTGAGTACTGGCCTGCGAAGCAAAGGGCTGTTGGTTTGATTCCTTGTTGGGGCACATGCCTGGGTTGCAGGCCAGGCCCCCAGTTGGGGGTGTGTGAGAGGTGACCTATCGATGTATCTCTCACACACTGATGTTTCTGTCCCTCTCTATCTCCCTCCCTTCCCCTCATTCTAAAAGTAGATAAATAAAATCTTAAACAAAAAAAAAGAATTTTGTTCCTCACAGCATCTCATCAATGTTATAATGTAACAATGTTGAATGAAATGATGTTATTCAAGGACCTGCCGTATAATAAAATGTTATTGGTAGTCTCTATGTAGTGCCTATATGGATGTTCAGTGTAACATTCTTTTAACTTTTCTGTAGATTTGATATTTTTTATAACAAAATTTTGGAAAAAACTATTAGAACTAATATATAAATGTATCACGGTCACAGGTTACAAGATCAATGTACAATAATCAATTGTATTTCTATACACCAGCAACAAATAATTAGAAGATGAAAATTAACAAATATTACTTTTTGATAATACCCATAAAACATGATAGATTTAAGTATAAATCTAACAAAATATGTGCAGGGTCTATATGCTAAAAATCCAACACACTAATGAAAGAAATGTAAGAAGACAAACAAATAGATGCGCCATGTTCAGGAACTGGAAAATAAATATTGTTTAGATTTCATTCATTCCCAATTTGATCTATAGATTCAGACAATCCTAATTGTTGTCCCATCAGGTTGTCTGCTTGTTTGCTTGTTTTTATATCGTAAAATTAATATGAAAAGCCAAAATAATTTTGAAGAGAGGGAACAAATTTGGGAATTTACAGTCCCTGATTTAAAGACTTACTATAAAACTACAGTATTCAAGAAAATACAGCCTTGACCAGTGTGGTCAGTTGCTTGGGCATCATCCTACAAAGCAAAAGGTCGAGGGTTCGATTCCTTGTCAGGTCACGTGCCTGGATTGTGGGTTCAGTGCCAGCTGGGGCACATGCGAGAGGCAACTGATCGATGTTTCTTTCACATCAATGTTTCTCTCCCTCTTTTCCCCTCTCTCTAAAAACAAATAAATAAATAAATAAAATCTTAAAAAAAAAGAGGAAGAATGTGGTGGTTGACAGGATTAAAAGTGGAAGTTTAGATGGAAACTGGAAGTTTTGAACAGACTTTGCGACGTTTTGTGTCTCTTTGACTGGAATGTTATCTTAGGAATGGATTTTATATCTGACTCCGAGAAGCTTCATTGTGAAACAGAAGGCATGGCAAACTCCCAAGTATCGACGTGACATGTTAACTGGAGGCCAGTAACGGTGACCAGAGGCACAGTATGTGAGTGCAGGCAGGAGTTCGTGGCAATTGCCTGTGCGCGCCACCTAGTGGCAACTCCTGGTATTTGAGATCAGAAAACTTCATATGAGAGACAATCACCAGTTTGTTTTGGACTTTCATTGAGATGTCCCCTATGACTTAAGGACATAAAATAACCTTGAAACCTGAAGTAGCTGCAGCACCTTGGGTGATGGAGAAATGCAACGTGGAAGGGCAGTATCCAGAGTGTCCGTCACAAAATGGAAATGGCCTCTGCAGGAACCCGCCACCAGAGCAACGCCAGGAAAAACCGAGGAGCAGGGAGCTTCTTTTCCCCTGAGGGCCGATCCTGCTACCACCCAAGGAGCTGCTGGATCTCATGGCCGGTGGGCCACCCGCACAGTCCCTGTGAACAGCTCTCAGTGACCAATAAAAAGCTGCTTAATTTGTGGAAAGTGGTTCCATGGTGGACTCACAGCTCCTGGTCAGAAAGCTGCCACTTTGATGGAAGAGGTCAGAACAAATCAACTCATGGGTGGTGGCCAATGGCCCGGCCGTCCGGTCAGGCAGAGAGCAATAGGAAACTGGCCTATTGAGGAGATGCCCTGTGGGAATCACTATGGGAATTCTAGGGGTGCTTAAAGCAGTATAACAGAGCCAAGTGCTTGGCCTCTCTGACTCCATCTTGTTCATGCTGCTTTGTTCCCATGGCCTTCAGGCTAGTAGCTCCTGCTTTGTCTTGCATAATGACATGCTAATCATTAGAAGACTTCTTATTGTGGCCTGAATTTTATAAAACAGCCCCTTACCAGAAAGTGCCCGCTCCTGAGGAGATAAGGGAAGTATGTACAAAAATAATGATTGCTTATCAAAGATTTGCAGGAAGCTTGTGACTGGACTCACATTGATTAGAGTCAAAGGCTAAGGACAAAGAAGTTTCACACCCTTGCTCCTCAGTCACCCCTTGCCCCTCCCATTCCCCCTTCCCTTGACATAAAAGAGGCCTGAACTCTGTATTGTTTTAAGGCAGTTCTTTAGGATGTGAGTCTGCCATCTTCTTGGCTTGCTGGCTTTCTGAATAAAGTCACTTCCCTTGCCCTAACACCTTGTTGCTCAACTTACTGGCTGTTGTACAGTGAGTGATATGAGCTTGACCTCAGTTACAGGAGGACATGTTGATGCCCATTGGAAGAGCCCCTTCCAGGATCTGAAGGGGATTGGAGCCAGTGAGTGAATATGCTGGTGTGTTTACTTGACGTGGCCACCTGGGCCTATGAGCTGTGGATATGGGGTCGGGGGCTGCAGTGGTGCAAAGATGGGCTAGACATAGTCTTCTTGTGCCCTCTGAGGCACAAGATGCCAACAAGAACTATTCTGTCTGCCAGTGAGAGAGACAGAGGCTGTGGATTGCTGCAGGAAGACTGCTGGGGGGACCCCCACACATAGCTGGCAGGTCAGACTGACTCGCGTAGTCCTGGGGTGGGTCGGGGGTGCAAATACGTCCTGAAGGAACAGACACTGACTGCCCTGGGCCGAACTGACTTTGTGCTGCATGCAAATGCTCAAGGTATAATAAAAGGATGGGCACAAAAGACATCAGAACAATTTGGACTGCCAGGTCACACATCTTCAGTCCAAGAACACATTTTACAACCCTCTGTGTTCAACAATGGGTGGAGAGATACAGTCCTCAAAGTAATGGTTTGATGGAGGATCGAAACAGGCCATTGGAACTTTTTTTTTCACAAATGGGGAAATAAAGGCATGAAAGGCTGGCCTACGCACCTTTGCGAATATGGTTCATGCACTCAACATGAAGGGGCCAAGGGACGGTCCCCACTAGACACTTCTGCTTTGGGGGTGGGTTTGAGGAAGATGGGGTGGGAAGAATGCTGGGATAACTACATTGTTTCTTTTCCCCCCACATTACCTCAACTTACTTTGTCCTACCCCGCGCAGCAGTCCCAGGACCAGGGCTGCAGCTGCAGGTTCTGGAAGCAGGGGTGATCCCCAACCAAAAAAGTGTAACTTACCTTCAACCTTTAGGTCAGAATTCCTGAGTCTGATGGGGTAGGCTGTGCCTGCGCCCCATCTGGCAAAGTTGGGGCTGACAGTGAGTCTGCATTGCTTAGTGGCTGGGACAGTCCACCAGTTCCACACCTGAGTAACCCTACCTGTGGGAATGGGGGTGGCTTGGGACGGGGGACAATCCAGACCAGCACAGTGGCCAAACCTGACACCAGTGGAAAAGTTAGGGTATAAATGGAGAGGAGGGCAAAGGAATGACTGAAAGGCTGCTGCCATGAGAGAAACAGGTATTACATCAGTGCCTTGAGAGAGACTCAGACCCGGATGTTATGCGTCCCTCAGCTCAGTGACACCAGGTGCCTGGAAGGGTGAAGACATGCTGCTGAGACACCCCTGCTTTGGGAACCTAAAAAAATTGAATGGCAGCCTGATAACCTGAACAGCATCACTCTGGGAAACATTTTAGTCATGCAGTGTGACGATGAAGTGGACTAATTGTCAGTCGCTGAGTGGGACTCCAGTAAAGTGACGCAGCTTTTCAGGACACACCTACTGCTACGCTGTGGTAGAGCATGACCTGGCCTTGTTATAATACTGAAACTGAGAGTCCACTGTATTGGGAATTTGAGTTAAAGCCTCCTCAAGAAGTAAAACAAGTGCAAAATAACTGACGAGGAAGAGCTGGGTTTACCTAACCATCAGCTAATTTCTATGCTGTATAGTTCTGCATACATTTATCAGAAGGGGGGCAGTGAATAATTAAATTACTACAAAAATATAAAAATGTGTGACCTTGCTTTATAGAGTGGATTAGTTTTTCCTTTAAATCTATCCCTTCTCCCCCACACTGTCCCTCCAAATATTAGGCAATATGATCATTTTGCTTTATTTTTTAAAGTATATTTTATTGATTATGCTATTACAGTTGTCCCATTTTTTTCTCCCTTTTATGCCCCTCCACCCTGCACTCTCCCCCCCGCGACCCCGAGTTCATGTCCATGGGTTGTACATGTACGTTCTTCGGCTTCTTCATTTCCTGCAGTATCCTTACCCTCTCCCTGTTCATTTTGTGCCTACCAATTATGCTTCTTAATCCCTGTACATTTCTCCCCCCACCAATGATAACCCTTACGTGATCTCCATTTCTGTGATTCTGTTCCTGTTCTAGTTTGCTTAGTTTTTTGTTGTTGTTGTTTTTTAGGTTCAGTTGTTGATAGTTGTGTTTGTTGTCATTTTGCTGTTTATAGCTTTGATCTTTTTCTAAGATAAGCCCCTTTAACATTTCATATAATAAAGGCTTGGTGATGATGAACTCCTTTAACTTTATTTTATTTGGGAAGCACTTTATCTGCCCTTCCATTCTAAATGATAGCTTTGCTAGATAGAGAAATCTTGGATGTATGTCCTTACCTTTCATGACTTTGAAAACTTCTTGTCAGCCCCTTCTTGCCTGCAAGGTTTCTTTTGAGAAATCATTTGATAGTCTTATGGGAACTCCTTTGTTGGTAACTATCTCCTTTTCTCTTGCTGCTTTTAAGATTCTCTCCTTATCTTTAATCTTGGGTAATGTAATTATGATGTATCTTGGTGTGTTCCTCCTTGGGTCCAACTTCTTTGGGACTCTGAGCTTCCTGGACTTTCTTGAAGTCTATTTTCTTGGCCAGATTGGGAAGTTCTCCTTCATTATTTTTTCAATTAAGTTTTTAATTTCTTGCTCTTCCTCTTCTCCTTCTGGCACCGCTATGATTTAGATGTTGGAACATTTAAAGTTGTCCCAGAGGTTCCTAATCTTCTCATTTTTAAAAATTCTTTCTTCATTCTTTTCTGGTTGAATATTTATTTCTTCCTTGTGTTCCAAATTGTTGATATGAGTCCCAGTTTCCTTTCCTTCACTGTTGGTTCCCTGTATATTTTTCTTTATTTCACTTTGCATAGCCTTTATTTTTTCCTTCATTTTGCGACCATACTCAACCATTTCTGTGAGCATCCTGATTACCAGTGTTTTGAACTCTGCATCTGATAGGTTGGATATCCCCTTGTCGCTTAGTTCTTTGTTTTGATATGTTCTTTCACTTGGGTCATATTTCTTTGTCTTAGCACATCTGTTATGTTGTAAGGGGCAGAGCCTTAGTATTTGCCAAGGCGGGGCAACCCACCTTGTCCCCAGGAGGGGGTGCTCAAGTGGCAACCACACATTGATGTTTTCCTCTCTCTCTCCCTCCCTCCCTTCCTCTATAAAAATAAAATCTTTGAAAAAAGAAAGAAAATGTGCTTTATAATCAAGAGAAAACACAGTCAATAGAAAAGTCCCACAAAACATCTAAGTTACTGAAATATATTATAAACATATATTTATAATTTATCTATAAAATTTATGTTTATAATTTATATTATACTTGTATAATTTATACTACTATAAATACATAAAATAATGGGAAAAGAACAGTAATTGGAACAGAGAAGGGTGTCAATCTAAAAATAAAAGGACAAAGTGAGAGGTGACAAGCATTTATTTGGGATCCAAAAGAAGAGCTATTTGGGAAATGCTGATTCAGGCAGAAACCCAAACAGTGTTCATTAGAAGGTGAAGGCAAGAGGTATTTATGAGAAAGGGAAGGGGAACAATGTCAATAGAAGAAAGGCATTTCTATGTTAATAAGCTAAGGAAAGAATTTCTATAGGTGCAGATAAGCTAATAGAGTGATGCTAATTCTTTTCTTTTTAAAGATTTTATTTTTAGAGAGAGGGGAAGGGAGGGAGAGAAACATCAATGTGAGAGAGAAACATCAATTGGTTGCCTCTCACACATCCCCAGCTGTGGACTTGGCCCACATCCCAGGCATGTGCACTGACAGGGAATTGAGCCAGCAACCTTTTGGTTTGTACACAGGTGCTCAATCCATTGAACCACACCAGCCAGGGCAAGTGATGCTGATTCCAATGAAAGTCTTTTATTTTCAGTCTCGCAGTTGTAATGTTTGCTTTCCTGTTATCTTTGCAAACAGTTGTTTGGAATACAATGCTGCTTTAGGTCCTGTCCAAAGGTTATTTTACCCAGTTTTAACATTCCAAAGGACTGAGGAGTAAGACCTGAAAGACAGTCCCTTTGGGATGGCATTCTCTTTTGAAGTGACTCCATTTATATTATTTTTTATAAGGGGTATAATAAATTGAATAGTGTGCTTCAAAATTTCATGTCCATCCAGAACCCCAGAACGTGACCACGTTTGAAAACAGGGCCTTTACAGATGTAACTAGTTAGGTTAAAATGAGTTCAAACTAGTTAGGGTGGTGAATGGCTCAGTTTTTGGTCGAGCATGTCAAGGATTTTCCAAGGAGCTGAGAACTGACTTCCAGGCATCTTGTGTTTACCCAGCATTGTGTCTTTATCAGGAATCTGGCCCCTCCTCGCTCGCCCCTCGCCACTGCTCGGTCACAGACTGGCCCCGACGCTCGCAGCAGTGCTCTCCCTTAGAACACCTGCTTTCGTCTCCCTGCCTCCACTCTGAGGCTCTCCCTGTGGGGCAGGAGAGTAAGAAGCTAAGGAAGTTTCTTTGCAAGTGGAATAAGGAAACTGAGATAGACAGCTGAACAAACCAGTCAAGCAATTTAGAGACAGATGCAGGTCATCAGGGCAGAACGCCCCGGGTGCCTAGCCGTGGGCAGGCCTGGCGAGGGACTGCGCTCCCAGGGTGGCCTTTCCTCCCCTGGCATATTGCTGGTCATATGGTTTGGACCCCCCCGAGCTTTCCTCCCCAGAGATAACCTCTAGGCCTCAGTTGCGTTTCAGCTTCAGGCCCAGAAAAGCAGCAAAACCAAGTGGGCGATGCCAGGGCCAGCTGCAGTGAATGAAGACGCCTGCCCTGGCGCCAAGCAGCCAGTGGAGACCACCACTCTGAAAGGACACACCTGGAAAAGCTGATGAACGTTCTATTGAGATCCTTCCCTGAGACCTCCTCTAAAATCCCAGCCTTTAAAACCTTCACGACAAGGACCCAACACGAGACCACGCCTGAGCCTTTCCCCCTTTCTTCCCCAACAGGCGTGCATCTCTGAAACTCTAAGGGACCCTGGGAGACTTGCAACCAGGGGAACAATGGGCAGGGACAGCCTGTTCTGCGCTTATCCCCTGAACCTGCCTCCAGGGCCCCTTTTCTCTGACTTCAGTGAGCCGCCAGCAGCGCCACCCAGCTCCCTCCTTTCCTATATAACGTTTCTAGAGAGCCAGGTAGCCCCGCCTAAGCTCTTTCCTGTTGCTTCTTCTCTCCTAGGCCCGCCCTTGTTTCACTGTCCCCAGCTTTAATAAACATATTCTTAAAATCACCTGGACTCATGCTGCGAAATCTTTCCTACACAAAGTCAAGAACCCACACATTACCAGCTGCCCTAGGCAGACCTGCTCAGGGGACAGGTCTTCTTTCCAGTAAAATTGTGCCTACAGGTGTGGCCACACCTGCTGGTGCTGCCCCTCAAGAGTCACTGTAGCTGCTCCTTGGGGAAGCTAGGATGTCACCAGGGCCTCTAGAGGAGGAAGAAGCCCGCCTCTGGTGGCCCCTGCTGTGGAAATCAGCAGCTCGTACCAACTGGGCACTGCACAGATGTGGGCTCTCGTCCTGCAACAACGCTGTTGTTGCAGGGCTTCCCGAGCTTACAGGAGGGAGGTTAATTCCCCAGTCACAGAGCTGAGAAGCAGCGGTAACAGGAGAGGAACCCAGCTCCGACAGCTTCAGAACCCAGGGCTCCCCAGCGCGCCAGTTTGCCTGCTTCCCTCGCTTGCGGGCGACGGAAGTCGGCACCCTACTTGACGCTTCCTAGCGACAGTAGCTTCCCTGCAGGTGAGAAGCCCGAAGACCACCCCCCTTCGCCACAATAGGGAGCTGAAGCCCAGTGCAGCCCACGGAGGCAGACGGCCGGCAGGCCAAGGCACAGAATCCGGGGAGCAAAGCGAGATCCCAGTCCCCCTCCCCCGGCGCCTGCGCCCTACGGCCCCGTCCCCCGCTCAGCCCCGCCCCCACCGCTCGGGTTTTCAAATTTGAAACCTGCTCCTTTTCCCGCCGGAATGCGTAGACCAGCAGCGAAAGAGGGCGGGGCCGCGTGCAGCCACTAGTGCCTCAGCGGCTCCCCCGCCCCGCCCCGAAAGTGACGACAGCGAGCCGCACGAGACGACCCGCGAATGGGCGTCGGCGCTCCTCCGCCCTGCCCCCACGGCGCCCACGTGCAGCTGCGGGTCCTGGGGCCTCCGGAGACTACAGGCCCCCGGAGCTCGGCCCTCTGTGCGGCGCCCTCGCTGTCAGCCCGGGCTGGGAACTGAGGCCCAGAGGCGCCTAGCAGCCAGCGCGGGGTCGCTGACCGAAGCGAGCAGGTCACATCAACCCCCAGCCGGGGGCTAGCCCAAGGGCCGGACCTAGGGCTGGCGCAGGTACAGATGCCTCAGGGGTTCGAGGGGGCGGGGGCTTGGGGGGCTGGGCTGCGGTCCGGGGCGGGTTCCAGAGGGGCGGGGCCAAGAGCCGGGCCATCCCGCGGGCGGGGCGTTCAGGGGGCGGGGCCGGGCGCCTGTGTTTGTGGCACCGTGTCAGTTACATTGTAACAAAAGTGGTGCCTCTGCTCCTCAGGCCCGCACCTCCCGCTCGCCCGCCGCCAGCTGTCGCCGACATGGAGCCCGTGGCCAGCAACATCCAGGTCCTGCTTCAGGCGGCCGAGTTCCTGGAACGGCGCGAGAGAGGTGAGGCAGAACCCTTGGCCGGACTCCAGGCGGCGACCTGGCTGACACCGGCCTGGGTTGGACTTGGCTCCCAATTCGCAGGATGCATACTGCTTTAAAGACAGTAGCCCCGGGGCACCCCCGTCTTAGGCTGGAGAGAGGTCCGCGGTCGGGTTGGGGGGTGTTGGGAAAACGGCCCTGGCGCCAAAAGCCCCTCCCTGACCGTGCCGTGCCAGGGGCGCCCTCTGGGACGAGCTCCATCCTGACGCGGACGGGGGCTCTCTCCGGCAGAGGCTGAGCACGGATACGCGTCCCTGTGCCCGCACAGAAGTCCGGGCCCCGTCCACAGGAAGAGGAAGCGATCCCCCCAAGCTCCTGGCACGCTGGACAGTGGGCGGTGAGGAGGGCCAGGGGCAACGGGGAGCCGGGGGGTGGGTGCTGTCCCTTTTCTGGCCCCCCCTCAGCCCCACTTCCTCCTTGTTTGCTTGCATCTTTTCTGGGCCAGGTACTCTACGCTGGAGACAGACCCCTCTTGCGGTCTGCGCATCCCCCATAACACTCTATTCATTCAAGCACTATTTCTTGAGCACCCCTGAGGGTGTCAGTTCTGCCTCCCGCTTCTACTCACGCTCCTGTGCTCCACGTATCACACCACGCACTTTCCTTTTCTCTCCTCCTCTCCACTCTGTACACATTATGTTCCCTCAGGTGGAGTGTCTGTCCCTCCACTACCCACTTTGGGTAACTTGTATTTCTGGCTCAGCTCAGCTGTCACCTCTGTTTAGGAAGCCCTTCCTGACCGCTGCTAGGGAGCTTTGTTTGCCCTCTACAGCTACCTGGGCAGGCCTCTCAGCATTTGCCCCTTCCCCCCAACCCCCAACCCCCAACCCCCAACCCCCAAACCCCATGAGTCTCTGCCTCCACCTGGCAATTCAGGTGCCTGAGGCACAAAGTCATAGTCATACTGAGCTAGTTTGGGACAAAGATCTGTAGTGGATTTTGGGCCCCTGGGAGCCTGGGACTGAGGGGGTGGGCAGCAACCAATGCCCCCTCACCCCATCCTCCATGGTGTTTGCAGGTCTGTGCACAACGAGCTGGAGAAGCGCAGGTGAGTCCCGGCCGTGCCCTGGTAGCGCTGGGTCCAGGAACTGCCTCGCTCTGGCCTTTCCTCCCCTGTCAGCCCGTTGGCCAGCAAGGCTGGGCTGGCACTGCCCTCCAGACCCCTTCCCCTGCAGGAGGGCCCAACTGAAGCGGTGCCTGGAGCAGCTGAAGCAGCAGATGCCCCTGGGGGCGGACTGTGCCCGATACACCACACTGAGCCTTCTGCGCAGGGCCAGGATGCACATCCAGGTAAGGGGCTACCCCTGCACCCTGGAGCCAGCTTGCCAGGCATGTGGAGAGGCGTAGGAGGGAGTTGCTGGGTGAAACTGGGGAGAGAGGCCCACTGTGCTTTTAGTTTCCAAATTTGTTTAAAGAGAAGAAAAGCAAAAAATAACTCAGGATTGTTCCAATACTTAAGCTTCAGCATTTGCCCAATAAATTTTCACCATTGTTGTTACAGCTAATATTACTTCTACTCCAGCTGTGAGGCCCTGAGCCAGGCAGTTAGCCTCCCTGGACTTCCTCCTCTGTATGGGGGGCATGCCTGTCGAAGATAATGTGATGGATAATGTGTAAGGGCCCCTAAGGCTGTAGAGGGCTGGTCCTCGCTCTTCCTCTCTCCCATCCTCAAGTCCTCCTGTTCTGAGCAGTCTGTCTTGAAGCCGCTTGGGGAGGCAGCCCCAGAGGCCAGGACCGGGAAAGGACTTGAGAGGATGGCGGGCATCTTAGTCTCAGGACCCGGGCTGCTGCCCCCTTGTGGACATACATGGGATGTGCTGACTCAAAGCCCCAGGCATCCGCAGAGAGACCTTTCCTGCCCTCTTGGTTCTTCTGACAGAGAAGAAACCGAGGCAGAGCCCCGCTGATGAGAGGCAGATTCAGGACCCAGGCCCAGGTGCCCTGACTTGCATTCTTTCCTTCAACAAGTATTGGGTTGGCCAAAAAGTTCGTTGTTTGTTTAGTTTTTTCCGTAAAATAAAAGACACACTTTTCATCTTCACCAATAACCTTATTGATTTGGATCTTTTGAGTATGCCAGCTATCTCCCGTGTCATATAACATTGATTGTTCTCAGTTAGTGTCTCGATTTGATCACTATCAACTTCAACTGGTGTGTCTGACTGTGGAGCATCCTCTGGCGAGAAATCAGCATGAAACTTCACAAACCACTTTTGACACTTTCAATCAGTCACAGCACCTTCCCCATACACTGCACAATTATTTTTTTTTTTTTGCATTTCAGTTACTTTTTTTTACCTCCTTTGAGATAGTAAAGCATAATATGCCAAAAATGTGGTGTATTTTTCTTTCATCTTCAATATTAAAGTGGCTACACAAAAGTTCACCAATTTTGATAAGCTTTTTTAAACGCACACTGATGTGACAACTGTCACAATGCAATCTAACAAAATTGTCTCAAATGGAGTCAAAGACAACTAAGTGCTACAGAGCCATCATACAGAAAAACCCAAACAAGTCTTTTGCCAACCCAATATTTATTGAGCACCTGCTCTGCTGGCCATTCTAGGCACAGGGACAGTGTCAGAGACAGATGGATGTGCCACATGGCAAATAAATCAGTGTGGGAGCTGTCTGCACTGTCCCGCAGGTGCCTGCAGTCCCCTCCGGCGGCCGAATAGCACCCTAGTTGAATAGCAGGCCCCAGTTCCTCATGTGGAGCCTACCTAGCCTGGCTCTTAAAGGGACAGTGTGCCCCTCAAGGGCTGACTGGACAGTGGGCAGGCCCCGGGAATGGCGTCTTCTTGAAAGCCCCGTCGGCCCTTTCCTGGACCCCCTGCTTCCTGCTTTGCCCCCGCCTGGCCTCAGGGCGTTCTTTATAGCACGTAGATTTGTTTAGGTCCGTCTCCTGCTGAAAACCTCCCATGGCTCCTGACAGAACAGTCTCAGTCCTTACTTCCTGTGAACTCAAGGTCCTTCACATCTCAGGCCTTGCCACTGGCCTGCGTTTTCAGTCTCATCTCTTCCCCCCGCCCCACTGAAAAGCTGAATTCTCGGCGCTCTGATCGGTCTCCCTCTGCTTGGGTGCTTCTCCTCCATCTTCGCCGAGGCAGCTGGCACTCATCCCTCTACACCCGGTCCCAGCGTCCCTCCCCGCGCTTCCCTTCGGGTGGCCCGCAGCCTCCTGCCCACCCAGGGCTCTGACGGAGAGCCCTTGGCCTTCCAGTCCCTGGGGTGCGGGGCTGGCAGAGCTTTGGTGGGAGTGGGGGGAGCAGGTTAATGCTGAAGAAGCCTTGGGGTCCTGGGTGTATCTTGACCAGGAGTTACAAACTGGTAGCCTTTGTTTAGTCTGTAGTTTTCTAAAATTTAAGTTAGTTGGCAGCAATTAAGAGGCCTCTTAACATGAAAAATCTGACTTTCCAGGCCTCCTAAAGACACTGAGAGATCTGGCCACACTGGGCCTCTTTCCACTTGGCACCGGTCAGCTGGAGCCCACACTCGCGGGCATGCCGCCCCTCCCCCTCCCTGTTGCTTGATACCACACTGGGCACTCCTTCCCGTCACCCACCCAACTAAACCCTGAAGGTCTTTGCGATTGTGCTGCCCTCCCTCACCACCCAGCTAGACAGGACTCAGGCCATTCACACAGGACAGGAGGACCTGAATTTCTGGAGGATGTGGTGGAAACCCTTTGGAGCCCGGATTTAGCGAGCAGGCAGGAGGTCACCAAGTGACCATGGCCTGCTGCAGAGCTGTGATGGGGTGGTGTCCCCAGGCCCCCGGCGGCTGACCCCACCCTTTGCTCCCTCGGGCCCTGCAGAAGCTGGAGGAGCAGGAGCAGCGGGCCCGGCGGCTCAAGGAGAAGCTGCGCAGCGAGCAGCAGAGCCTGCAGCAGCAGCTGGCGCGGCTCCGGGGGCCGGCAGGGGCGGGCGAGCGGGAGCGGCTGCGGGCAGACAGCCTGGACTCCTCGGGCCTCTCCTCCGAGCGCTCCGACTCAGACCAAGGTGAGTGCCCCGAAGTGGAGGAGGGCTGGGGTGCGCCGGCGGGCCAGGTCTCCTGACTGGACCTGTCCCTGTGCAGAGGAGCTGGAGGTGGACGTGGAGAGCCTGGTGTTTGGGGGTGAGGCCGAGCTGCTTCGGGGCTTCAATGCGGGCCAGGAGCACAGCTACTCACACAGCGGCGCCTGGCTATGACCCTCGCCGCCCCAGAGCACGCCTCTTCCCTCAGACCACCCTCCACTCTGCTCTGACGGGCAGGAGCCCTTCCCAAGCCTCAAGGGCTGTCCAGAGGCACCTCCTGTTGGAATGAACTAAAAGGACGTTGGCATGGGAACGGGTGCTCCCCCTGCCTGGCTGCGGGCTGCGCAGCCCCCTCCTAGGGGAGGGGACTGGCCTCCCAGAGGCCCGCAGTGCAGGTGGTTTGGGCCTGGACTGCCCTTTTGGGCATTTTTATTTTTTGTAGCATTTGGCTCTGCTGTCCCGATGGGGACAGGAAGCCTCTTGGGCCCACCTCCATGGTCCCTCCTAGTCAAGGCCATCTGGCCTTTACCCCAGATAGTGTACAGTATTTTCATTAAAAGGTTCTTTCTTAATTTCCTGTCCATGGTCTTGCCTGAAGAAAATGGGGAAACTCCCAGCCACAAGATGGGAGAGAGGAAATGAGCTCAGCAGCCACCACCAGCCCTGTTGACCATGCACACACTGCACGCACTGCCCTTTCAGCCCGCACAGCTCAGGGGCTGGGTATCCCCACCTGCTGAGGAGAGTCATAGGACTTGCCTGAGGCCCAAAGCCAGGATAGTGCAGAGTCAAGATTCAAACCAAAGCTTTCTGACTCCATAGCTGGGGCTGACTGAATTCAACAAATATTTATTGAGTGCCTATTAAGTGCTAGATACTGTTCCAGGTACTTGGGACACATCAGAGAACAAAACGAAGGTTCCTGCCCTCATGGAGCTTACAGTCTAACATTTATGACCCTTCACCTGCACACTGTCTGAGAGCCCGGGCAAGTCACGGCACCTCTCTCCGTGGCTATGATGCGGGAAGAAGCAGGCACGGGCCTGGGTATGGGTTACGTGTCCGGTGCGCTGCGGATGCCAGACAGACACCGTGCCCGCCCCGCCCCCCAGACAGGAGATTAGGCTGGAGATTGATTTTTAATAATAAAGTACAAGCAGGGAGGGCAGGGGGAGTGCAGCCGGGTGGTCGGGGGTGCTGCAGCCCCCGGACCTGCGCTGGCTACACAAACTGCTGCTGCTGCTGCTGCTTCTTGGTGGCTGCCTTGCTGGCAAGGTCCTTGGCCTTCTCTGTAGCTGCCAGTGCAGTCTCCTTTGCCTTCTCCTTGGCTTCCTTGGCTGTCTCAACGAGAGTTTTGGAAGGGGCCTCACCTGCAGCAAAGGGCAGGAGGCTGGCTTCAGAGGTTGCCGGGACCCGCCTTACTGCCTCCCACTCCCTTCACCACTGTGAGCCGGGCCCCCTCGGAAAGGTGGTATTTGCCAAGGGTGCAGGCGAGGAGTCCCTGGCTTAGAGTGAAGCAGTGACAGCCTCGGGCGCCACACCTGTCTGGGCAGCTGGGCCGTGCTCACCTTGCAGCTTGGCCAAGATGTATTCAAAGCCCTTCATCGTCTTGGTCACATTGCTTTTGAACCGGGCGAGACCAAATTCCTGGCAAAAGATGAGGAGGGGAAGGATTCTGAGCTGCCCACTGCCCCCCAGTCTAGGCTCCAGGCTCAATGCCCTGGGCCGCAGAGCACCAGCAACCCCATGCCGCTGCTCACCTGGACAGCCCTGGAGACACCAAATAGGCTGGAGGAGACCCAAGCTTCCCGGTGGATTTCAGTCCAGCCGCTGTTGTCAGAGTTCACACAGTAAACACATCGTTCCTCCACCACCTGTGCAGGGAGTCAGGCCAAGCACAATTGTGTGGGAGTCTTTCATTTTGCCAACTTCACATAATTTGACTCACTGCCTCTTTTTATGAGGGAGAGCAATAAAAGGAAAATCCATTCCTTATCACATCCCAAGCTGCCTTTATGGAAAAGCAAGAACATAAAGGTCATTTTGATCTCATTATATAATCTCTCTTATGACCCTTTAAACTAGACAGCTAATGGCCTCTTGAGATCAGCAGAGGGCCTTCCGGCTCTAACTTGGCCCTAGATTTGGCTCTGTCCCTGTATGTCTAGATGTGCACACTGTTTCTAGCCTGTTTAACACCTGCCGCAGCTCTCGGGGTCACTGGGAATCCAAATAAAAATGGAAATCTGGGTACTGGCACAGCTCATTCCCATCAGAGAAAAAAAGTGGACGAGCACTTTCAAGAGAAACCCTTCAAAGACCTCTCACAGCTGGACTGAGGGACGTTTCTCACAGCAGGATCGCTACCGTGGCTATTTAGAAAGCAGGTAGCACCCTCTGGGCAGTCTGTTTCGAGGCCTTCAGATAACTGGAGCAGTGTATGCAGTTTCCAGCTCATTCTGTGAGCTTGTAGGAATGTGAACCTCACTTTCCTCTTTGCACAAGAGAGTGCAAACCTCCGAGGGTTATTGTGAAGACTGAGTGAGAAACAGAATGAAAGTTCTCTGAAAGCTTCAGGGTATTCATACATGAGGGAATACTGTAGAATGTTCCTGAAACCATGGGTTTTCAATTAAAAAAATAAATTTGTATTTACCAATCTTAGAGAGGAAGGGAGAAAGCCTTAAGACTACAGCCTCAAGTAAACCACCGCCCAGGCCCAGCCTCCTTCCAGCACTTTGCAGGCAAAGGAACATACTTTTTTTTAATGCATTCCACTGATTTATGTATTCATTGGTTCTTTTTTTTAAAAACCCTCACTAGAGGACATTTTTTCACTGCTTTCAAAGAAAGAGGAAGGGAGAGAGAAACATCAATTGGTTGCCTCCTGTACGTGCGCAGACCAGGGATCGTACATATTCGGACCGGGGATCAAACCTGCAACCTTTTGGTTATGGGATGGTGCCTCAACCAAGCCAAACTGGCCAGGGCTCACTGGTTGATTCTTATATGTGCTCTGACTGGAAATTGAACCCTCAACCTTAGTGTATTGGGATGATGCTCATTATAACCATCTGAGGTACCTTGCCAGGCCTAGGTTTTCAGGATTTAAAGACAAGAGACTAAAGATATATGGAACCCCTTTTCCCCAAAATCTTAGGCCGAACTCCGTTGTGTGTAGGACACATAAGAGTGTAACTCCTCTACTCCATGTGAAGTCTGGGGCCCAGATCTTCTCCCTTCTGGGGCACACCGATGGAACCCTTGTGGCTTGATGGGCTCCTGTTTGAAAATCACTCTCAGCATCACTGGCTCCCAAGCCATATGTATCAGGAGCTCTACTTCTGGGGTGACCAAGAGACTCTTACCATCAGCCGGGCGTGGTTGATGTTCCAGGTGAAGGTGGTCATGGTCTGGTTCCGTGGGTCCACAATAGAATCCTCCAGGATGTACACCGAGTGAGCAACATTGGCAGGAAATAGTCGCTCAGCCCAGCGGGGCATCCTGTTGGTCTTGGTCAGGAGTCTCCGGGACAGGAGCTTCTGGTCAGGGGTCACCTCCCGGTGCACTATGTCTTCCGTCAAGACATGTTTGCTGCAGGTGTCGGAGTGAAAGTGACCCTCGGGAGCCTGACCCTGAGACTGCGTGTTGGGCTTCCCGGCTGGAGCCTCCCAGCCCAGAACGGCCAGGCCTTCCCCTATACTTGCAGAGATCTGTGCTGTAGCTCAGACCTGAAGATAAGAGTCCCTTGAACCTATCCCCGGGCAAATTTCAACTCCTGCCCCCTCGCTGACCTGGATTCCTGGGCCTTCCAGCATGGCGGGCCTTGTTGATTTACTGCACCGCTGGAGAGGGCCACCGGCAGAGGAGTAAGAGAACGTCTGGAATTCCAACGCCAGTATCCCTCCCAGTTCCTGTGCCGCCGCCTCTTCCTGTCTGGCCGGCCACCGGGATCTGAGAGCGCCTTAGGCTACGGCCTCAAGTAAACCACTGCCCAGGCCCGGCCTCCTTCCAGCACTTCGCAGGCCTAGCCACTTCCCCCGATAGGGTTCTCTAACCCTAAAGAAGGCCACAGTTCCGGCGATCCCCTCCTCGGACTCGATGTGGAGTCCTTTCCGACCCCACATTTCGATCTCCAAACAGCGAGGGGGAAGGTTGCTCTATCCCGGGCTACGTACCTATAGGGATTCGGGTACCGCTGCCAGAAGGCAGCAAACACTTGGTCCCAGGAACTCCGGAGCACGCTCTGGCCCAGGAAATACTTCACCATCGTCCCGGCCGGGGCGGGATCAACACCCGCGCAGCATCAGCGGTGCAGAGCCCGGGGGCACGCGGAGGCCAGGCCGGGGCTCGGCGCACGCCCGCCAGGCACGCAGCTCAGTCACCACCGCGCTGCGCCTAACCAGCTGCCACCGCCATGAGGAGTTGTCCAGCCGCCCGCCACTTCCGGCGCAGACTCGCATTATCCACCACTTCCGGCGCCTGTGCACGTGACCCACAGTCCCGCCCCCTCCCCGTCTACCCCCCTCCCCCTGCGGGAGTCGCGGAGCTGCTGGCCTGAGCTGGGTTAGAGGGGACCCCCAAGCTCGGTGGGGAATACGAGCTGGGGCGGCGCCTGAGCCGGGCGGCGAGCTAGGTGGGCGGCGGCGTGCGGCGCCGTTGAGGGCGCTGCCCCGCGCGCTCCCAGGCCGCCCCGGGCCCTGGGCTCTCGATAGGAGGATCAGCGCCCGGGGCCGACGAGTAGGGCAAGCGGGGCGCTGCCGTGGCTGGAGCCCAACGTGGGGTCTCGAGACGTAGGGACTGAGGCTTGGGGCGCTACCTGCCCGAGCGGAGATCCGGGTTTACCAAGCGCGGGGACGCAGGGCCCTGACGCGGGTGAGGCGGTCGCGGGAGCATGAGCGGGCAGCGGGTGGACGTCAAGGTGGTGATGCTGGGCAAGGAATACGTGGGCAAGACGAGCCTGGTGGAGCGATACGTGCACGACCGCTTCCTGGTGGGGCCCTACCAGAACGTGAGTGAGCCTCACGGGGCCCGCGCGGGTGGGAGGCCAGCACGCACCCGCCGTCCTTATCTCTTCTCCCTGGTTGCAGACCATCGGGGCCGCCTTCGTGGCCAAGGTGATGTCTGTCGGAGACCGGACGGTGACTTTGGGTATTTGGGTAAGTCTCCTGGGCAGGTAGTTCTGGGAAAACCCATTCCTCAGGCTTGATCCTCTCTATTCCTGTCTGATCTGTGGCCTTATTGAGGCCGTTTCTCTCCTCTAGACCCCAGCTTAAAAGTGGGGGTCTGGAGGACGTATTTATTTGCAGTCTTGGGGAGTAGCTCAATAACTCAGGCCACGGCTGAGCTTCCCCCTGCCCTTCAGGACACAGCAGGCTCTGAGCGCTACGAGGCTATGAGCCGAATCTACTATCGGGGAGCCAAGGCTGCCATCGTCTGCTACGGTGAGGGGCGTTTTGGCCTGTTTCTCAAGCGAGGAGGGGTGGATGCCAGGCTGGCCTTAGAGAATAGCCCCTAACCCTTGTTTGTGTTTCCTGCGTGCCCCATACCAAGACCTCACGGATAGCAGCAGCTTTGAGCGGGCAAAGTTCTGGGTGAAGGAACTGCGCAACATGGAGGAGGTAGGTGGTCAGACATCACCAGAGGACGAGGGGCTGGGGCTCTGGAGGTCTGTGTGGGTGACCCTGACCTTGTCTTCTGCCTCAGGGCTGCCAGATCTACCTGTGTGGCACCAAGAGTGACCTGCTGGAGGAGGACAGGCGGCGTCGACGTGTGGATTTCCACGATGTCCAGGACTATGCAGACAGTAGCTTCTCCTCAGCTCCCTGGGGATGGGGGAGGGAAGCGATTGCTCGGGTGGGTACTGGAAGATAGGGGCTGCCTTGGCTGCCCTGGGAAAGCTTTCCGGTCTCTCTGAACCTGTAGGGTCCAATAGAATGAACTGCTAGCCTCCCCCTTTACCTGTGTCCACCTGGTTCTTAGACATGAGGCTTTAGTCACTTTTCTTTACAGATATCAAAGCTCAGCTCTTTGAAACATCCAGCAAGACAGGCCAGAGTGTGGGTGAGTGCTGTCCTGGGCCGCACAGCAGGAACAAGCAGGGGCACCAGAGGAGGCAGAGCAGAGCCTAGAGGGCTGTGTCACCGGGTGACCCCAGGGCTACTGGCATTGGGCCCTCACCGGTTGTCCTTTTTCCTGCCAGACGAGCTCTTCCAGAAAGTGGCAGAGGATTACGTCAGCGTGGCCTCCTTCCAGGTGATGACAGGTGCGCACTGCCCTAGCCTCTCCGGAGGCTCCCTCTGGGCTCTCAGCATCTAGCCCCCTTCACGGGTGCAAGCGGGTGCCCCAACACAAGGGTGCTGAGCTGCCACTTCTCTCTGACAGAGGACAAGAGTGTGGATCTGAGCCAGAAGGCAAACCCCTACTTCTACAGCTGTTGTCACCACTGAATCACCACTCACTTGGCCTGGGGGGATCAGAGGAATTCCCCAAGGGGCTGGACTTAGCTCTGGTCTGGGCTCAGGTGGGCAAATGTGAGCGACCCCAAGTCCCATGGCAGCAGGGGTAGTGCCTGTCTGTGCTGGCCCACGGGGCGGATACAGCATTGGGCTGACTGACGGGCATCAGGAGGGTGAGGGCGGATTTGGATGCCAGGTCTCTGTCCTGGACAGCACGTGTGTCTGCAGACTGAGTAGCTTCTGATTTGTAAATAAAATCAATGCACTGTGAACCACACTCAGCCCCTTTCCCTGTTGTGTAGTTGGGTGTCAAGGCACCAAGTTCTTTCTGAGGCCACCTGGCTGGCCTCACTTCTATATGAAGGCTCCTCCCAGCCCTAATTTTACTTTACCCCAGGGTTACAGCTGAGATAATGGAAAAACAAAGAGAGCCCTGTCCTGTACTTTCCTAGGGTGAGAGGCCTGGGTTGGGACAGGGCAAAGCTCACGATTCCTTCCTGGTGCTGAGAAGAGCAAGGCAGGCACTTAAGTAGTGTCCAGAGAACAAAGATCAAGCACTCCCACCTCAGGTTGGCTGGTCCTACCACATCCGTCACACGCAGGCCCCTGAGTCACACCTGTGGCTCAGATCCTAAGCTTCCCATCAACATCCTGCAATGTGGTGTAATGAGAGAACTATCATGTTTATGGGGACTCCTTAGCACCTGCCTCTGAAGAACTGAAAACTTGGCCAAGATGCTCAAACTCACTCAGGAAGTCTTTTGCAACACAGAAAGGTCTTTTGGACTCAGATGAGAAAAAGGGACCAAAACTTGGCCTCAATTTCTTATCTCTAAAATGAGATAACCATTGCCCAGTTCAGGACTGGGAAGACCAGAAGTAAAACTAACTCTAGGACTAAATGTGTATCTTCCCTGGAGGACATTTTGCTGAAGGAGTACGAAGTTTAGGATTAGGTCCAAATATTTCTAAAGGATCAGGTGTTAACTGTAAACAGGGCTGACACCTGTTCAACCAAAAAGGAAGTTTATGGAAGCAGCCCTTCCCAGGAGGGAGGCTTGAGCCCCTTTGTCTCGGCTTTCCCACCTTAGGCTGGGTCCTCTGCAGGGCTTAGCACCTGCCTCTGAAGAACTGAAAACTTGGCCAAGATGCTCAAACTCACTCAGGAAGTCCTTTGGTTTCACTTCCTTTTTAAAAACCAATTCCTCAAAATATCCTTACTTCACGGGTGATGAAGCTTCCTGTGTAAGGACTGAAACTAACACCAGCCACTCCCAAAAGAAACCCATCCTGGCACCCAGTGACTCCTGGGAAGGAAATCCACACCATTCCCACACAGTGCTTGGAGGAAGGGCTCAGCTCCACTGCGTCCCGGCCTGGGAACTAGCTTGGGCCAGCTCCTGCTCTCACCCCAAACCCGTCCTCCCTCCTGTTGGGCTACATCTCCCCACGGACAACAAAACACAACACAGGGTAAGGGCCGTAAGAGTAAAGTTAAACTTTACTTTACAGTAATTTTTTTCTATATACAAAGAATTACAGTACATGTTTATGGGGACTCCTAGCACAGGGCTCCCCTCTTTTCCACTAAGAGTTTCACTTACAGCTGACAATCTATGGGGGTGAGGAGCAAAAAAAAAGTGATGGACCTCAGCTGTTCCCCCCACACCCCTTTCTTAAAAATATAAAGATAGATCTGTATTGTCAGCTTCTTTCTTTGCCAAGACTTAGAAATCTGCTCTTCCACGAGCTCCTGTGTGCTGCACGCACCCATTTTCTACACACACTCACCTACATGCACACACAGGCAGCACCCACCTCAGACCTGGAGACCACCTGTTCTCTGCCCCTACCCTGGAAGTCTAAAGCACCAGAACTATCTATTTCTGCTCTTACTCCCTGGGCTCTCACCTCGGGTCCACAAAGCTTTGCTTGACTTCCAGAGTGGTGTTATACCTTTAAAGCCCCTCCACAGCCTGATGTTGGTAAAGTCATGGGAAAGCAGCTCTAGAGAAAGAACCACTTAAGAATTTAATGTGTGCTGTTTTTTGCTTATGTTGGTAGAAAACATTTCTTCCCAGGCTGTGGACTTCTAGATAAAATAAACTTCCCATTTCCTTAAGAAACATAACCCTTAATCTTCATAAGCAACAGAGGTGTTCCCACGAGAGTGGAAGAGGTAGAGGGGGCAGAAGGTAACCAAGGGAGACCCCGCACCTGGAGCTCTCTACCAACCTGTTCCAGGCAGTGTGGACAGAGGCTATGGACAAGGTGACGCCAGTCCTAAGAAACAATGGCCTCGCTCATCTGGACATAGCGCCTCTGCCATCTCTGCATTGCTCTGGACCACTCCAGGGTTGGGTACAGCCTTCAACGAGGCTCTGCCCCTCTTCTCTCAAATGGAGCTTCAAAGAAACTTCTACATAAAATCTCTTCCTCCGAAACAGGAAGCTGGGTTTTTCAAGTCGCCAGTCCCTCAACCCTTGGCAGTGCTTATTTATACCAGGAAATTAGCACCATCGTTACATTTTTTTTTGAGTGTACAAAGCAATTATCTAGTCTTATTTCAATTTATACTACAGCAACTTCTGGCCCTAGAAAGCTCAGCTGAGAGCTAACTGGCCACAGCCAATGAAAGTCTCATGCAGCAGCTACCTAGCTCTAAACGATCTGGAATGTCTAACACATGGGACAGCCCAAACGTTATTCAGTAGGAAAGGGGCTTGGAGCAGCTCCTTTCCTGCCTCGAGCTCAGAGAGGTTACATCACTGGGCCATTCTGACCTCCTGGTTGACAAATCACAAGAAGACGGCAATGTCCCCAGAAAAAGACTTAGGAGAAAACCCACTTTATAGGAGCCGAGGCCAAGACCCGCCCACGTTTAGGGCTCTCCTAACTCCTTTCCACAGGGGAAGCTGCCAGGACCAGACTTCTTCCTTCCACTGTGTTTTCACAAGGCGACCTGGGAGTCCAGCTCCAGCGAGTAGACACTGCCAAACCTGCGAAAGAATTGCTGTGCACTTCTTGCCCTGACCGCGGGGTGGGGTAGAGGGTATGACAAATACAATTACTTTCATCAATACCAAAG
This sequence comes from Pteronotus mesoamericanus, assembly GCF_021234165.1. NCBI lineage: Eukaryota > Metazoa > Chordata > Mammalia > Chiroptera > Mormoopidae > Pteronotus > Pteronotus mesoamericanus. The sequence goes on along the minus strand of NW_026555084.1, from coordinate 32,455,873 downwards.
ATGTAGATTTGGTTGTTGTTCAGAAGAGGATCGACACAGTGATTAAATCACTTTAAACTCAGTAACTCCAGGGGGAAGCAGACATTTAAAAACTTGTAGGTTTTTGTAGCAGTGACAGCTATTTTGCTTTTAGAATGGGTTAGCTTCAGTATGAGAAGCAAAGGAGGCTTTGAATTTAAGTTTCCATGATTTTTTCCCCCTGACCTAACACGGCCTGGAGAGGTATTTGTTCTCTAGCTACCTATGGAAAGAAGCTATGGCATCCCCCTGGGAAAGGCTTCCTGGGGAACTGGCTTAGAAGCAAGCTCTCTTGAGATCCTGATTTCCAAGCACTTGCCCAAATACCCAAAATACCATCCTGCATAAAGATCAGGAACTTCTAAGAAAAGATTTCCTTTTAACTGCGCCAGTTCACACTCCCTGGAGAAAAGGCCTCAGTGCAGGTTCCAGGGGTCCCAGAGGGCTGGCCAGGTCACTCCCTCCCCACTATCAGGCGAGAGTCTCACTTCTCCACAGTCCCGATTCTACTTCTAATTGTATAGTGACTGCTTTCATGATGTTAAGATGTTAAGGATCTAGAATCAGATGCTGCAATCAGGGGGCCTGACAGCTGAATTTGTAGTTTCCATTCAACCTGAGTCTTTCAATGACCCTCAGGAAAGCCTGGCACTCCATACATTTAGATAAAGAACTGCCTCCTACCCCCTAAACCAAGCATAGCTCCTAAGTTGTTTTCCTAGGCAGGTCTGGAAGGAAGTTACCGGTGAATGGTGGAAAATGGAAAGGACCAAAACAAAACCACAAAGTGGCCAACATGGCTCACCTTTCCCTCATTCCTTCGCATCCTGTGAGACTTATCTAGAGTGGCTGTCAAGTCAATTACCTACCAAAGCCTGCTTCAGAGAAGCTACTTCAGGATCAGACTTCACTTACAAATTTTTACATAGCCTGCACAACCCCCCACCACACACACAAAAAAATTCACAGTTTATTTCATGAAACAAAGAACTACGGTAATTTAACACACAACAAAGTGAAAGGAGATTCTAACAGTGCAGTGTGGATACTTTTTCTGATCACAACTACAGATGACAGGAAAGAAAAGGGCACAGGACTGGCACCAAGCAAACCCTACTCATACAACCTAAGAGATTAGGGAAAAAGACCTACTAGCTGCAGTTATATACTTATTATTCTCACACATGATAAATACTTAATATAATGAACTTTAATGTTCTGGGTGGATTTCTTTAAAAATATCTTTTCCATGGTTTAAAATTTTTTAAAAAGAAAATAAGATGCTTTGTTTTCTCTTCCTTTTGAACAAAGAGCTTTTCCTCTCTGATGATGGGGGAAGAGATATAGGATGAAAAGGGAGAACTAGGCAGGTGGAATTTACAGAGGAGGTTCCGAGGTCTAAGTGAGATGCAAGGATAGGCCCCTAAACGCGGGGCAGCCCTGCCCAGCCTTGTGCCTCTGCCTGAGTTCAAGTGTCTCAACCCCAGAGACCAACTTTGGGAAATAAAAGCAAATTCTCTCTTTTCTTTATATAAAGCGCAAATGCTTCTATAACAACTATTGTTCCCTCCCTAAGAGTGATCGGAGCAACCTCAATAGGAACTTAGGAGGAAACTGGGACAAAATACAGAATCCTGTTGAGGGTTTAAAAGCCATACTGAGACAGAATGGGCAGGAGACATTTGGGCCAGATGACCTGGTTGGCTAAAGCTGCTGGCTAAGTTGGCAAAGCAGAGAGGTAAACACATTTGGTCTAGGGACGAAGGAGGCATGAGTGATTGGGAAGGAACCGGCCAAACAGTACTTCCTGTTGGCAGTCGGTGAGCTGGGTGAATGGTAGGGCAGGGTAGCACCAACAGATTTCCCAGCCCTTGAGCCCCAGCTCAGGGCAGCAGTAACAGATAATCAGCAGTTATGAGGAGTCGACTCTTAGACTGGATGTTTCTCTAAATGCCACATCTTGCCAGTCCTAAAGGAAGGGTTATGGCTGCCTTTGAACTGAGTCAGAAAGCAGGTGCGGCTCAACATAGAGCACAACAATTCTCAGGAAGAAGGTGGTAGAGTCCACTAGTGAAAAAGAAGACTCCTTCCATTCAGGTAGGAGAGCAAAGAATCAGAAGGAATTTTCCATCAAGGTCTGGCAACCTCCCTGAGCTGGTGGTAGATCTAGCCCAGAGCTTGCCAGAGATTCCCTAGGTCCACTGCCCGAGACTCTGAAATCTGAAAGCACCTGAGTGTTTGGGGAAAAGGCATGGGGTGGGTTGATGTAAAAGGAGAAAAATCAGTAATAAAGGTATGCTTGCTAGTTGCCTTCTTACACTGTGGGAAAGCTACGTCCTTGCAGAGCCCGGCCCCCAACCAGCTATTCCACCAAGTACAGATCTTCAGAATCTGCACAACCCAGACAGCAGCAGCAGCGGCGGCTGCCCAGCCCACAGCCCCACATCCTCTATGCAGCCCCCTGCCGAGACATCTGCATGAGCACAAACGCATGCATGTGCACGCATGCACACCTGGCCAGAAGAACCACACTCAACACAACCCTTTCTGGGGCCACAAAGAACATCACAAAACGAGCCTGGAGTCCCAGGGCCCCTAAACTCTTCGTATTATTTCCTGGTCAAAGGTTCTTGAAAACGGCCTGGAAACCCAGGCAGGCATGTGAGGCTCACAGGGATCAGGTCTTATTTATTTCTGTTATCTCCTATCAGTGACTAGCACCTGGCCTAGCACACGTGAATGCTCAGGAAATCACCACTGATTTGAATGTATATCAGTTCCTTCCAGGGGTTCATTAGGTGCCCTCAGTGGGGCTCTGTTGGACTAGCGAAATAGCATTGAGAGCCCCTCTACCTTCCAACCTGACCAGTGGAATTGAATCCCATGCTTGACTCCAGAGTGGACTTTTTATTTCAAGTTGACCATGTGTAAAGGTTGAGGGAAAGAGACCCAAGTCTGTCTGTTTCCTTGGCTGAGGCCCACTTGGATTTCCATACACGGTTCACACAGCCATAAGCCCACTGGCTAATGTCACCAGAATTCTGAATGCTGAAATATAAAGAAAGAATAACAGCGGGAAAGTGTTGGGGTTTGTTTTTTGAGGCGGGGGGGGGGGGGGGGGGGGGTTTCCCTCCCCCAAGAACCCTGGGGGTAGCTGGTCATGTGACATTTACTGGTATTATTTCTGTTCTGACTCTGCATACTTGTGACTGGAAGGAGCCTGGTTAAGAGCTGGAAATGTATTTTGCTCTGGCTTGGGGTCTTGCCCTCTTCCAAGAGACCAGCAAGTCTGTGTCATTGTCTGTGTGCTCCCAGAGGACCAGCAAGACTGGGCCAATGTCTGTCCGGCTACCATGGGCCAGAGCCCTGCCCCTGGTGACACCTTTCCCAGGGCCCAGGAACTCTGCTCTGTGGTTGCCAACTTCTTCTCTTCAGTGGAGAGTGAGGACGGGGCCTTCCCAAGAGGCCTAAAGGACTGTCCACTCTTGGCAGCAAGTCCAGGTAGTTGCTGGCCCCCGGCCATCTGCTTCACCTGCTTCACCAGGCCCAGTGCTTGGCTGGGAGGCCCCGGGATCTGCTCAGCCCCTGCAGGTGCTCTTCCTGAGGCCTGAGTTGTCGGCTCATATAAAAAAGCCTTGGCAGGGGACTGAGAAAGAAGTCTGGCTTGGGTGAATGACTTGACAGCTTGCCAGGGGTGCTCCAAGGGGGCCACAGCTTTTCCAGGAGGCTGAAGGACAGGATCTGACACACTGCCTCTCTCAGCAGCTCGTGGCATCTGCCCCAGACCTTTGCTGGTGGGCCACGAGCTGGACTCCAACACCGGCATCTTCTCATCGGCCTGTGGTAAGACTTCATGAGGAGAAGCTGCCCGTTCCTTTTGGCGAGAAGTTAGGTCTATGAGATCCATCACCAAAGCAGCTCTATTTTTTGACTGAGAATTCTGGTCCACAGGCCTCAGTGCTTTTTCTTTAGCTACCAAGGTCTGGACCACAGCTGATAGCACTTTCTCAGGAGGTGGGAATCTCTGGGACGAAGGAGCATGGGATTTGTCTGGAGACCTGTCTGAAGTCTGGGGTTTGGGGCTGCTGGTGACTAGCAGTCTGTCTGTTGGTGGGAGTCTCAAGCCAGTAGGAACTGGGGTTTTCTCCAGGGACTGGGGCCTTGGGCTGGCAGCACCTATGGATTTTTCCAGCCTTGTGTCAGCTGTCCCAAGTGGTCTTTCCAGTGGTTGGGACCTGACTGAGGGTGGAGAACTTGGGCTGGTCACTGGAGAGGGTTTGTCAGATAGTTGGGGTCTTGGTCCTGCCACTGCAGGTGGCCTGTCCAATGGCTTCTGGCTGGATACCAAGGACTGAGGTTTGGTCCCTGACCCAGCAAGGGCCCTGACCCTATCTACAGGCTGGGGCCTAGAGTCAGTTCTGTCAGGAGGTCTTTCAGGAAGTGATTGCCTCTGACAAGTCCCTGCCAGAGCTTTTTTGGACAGCGACAACGTCTGGTTGGTTTCAGCAGGTGGCTTGTCCGACATCTTGGGCCCCGGAGCAGCTACTCCTGATGGCTGCTCTGCCAGGTGGGGGCTCGGGCCCGGAGGCAGCGGTACTGGGGGAGGCACATACTCACGGATCTCCCCAGGTTCCAGAGGGTTGGGCCCACAGGGGTCATGCTCTGTACAAGACAGACGCCCGTCCAATTTGGAAATGAAGAGCATCCCTTCCCGATGCTGCTTGCAAAAGGAGCTGGGACACATCTCACAGAAGGAGGCTGCTTCCTTCCCACAGATGTCACACTGATGCCAAGGACACTCCCATTTCCCTGAAAACACAGATGTGAAACAAAAGCTTAGGAAAACAAGAGATACATACAAGAGGGGCCATGGCTCTGGAACCAGGTCAAAGAAGTGATTTCAAACTGCCATGTTCTGCAGAGAGCTCATGCTTCCCTGACCCCTGATCTCAGCTTCCTCTTCTGCACAACCGCATATAAAAATAACAGCCAGGGCCCTGGCCGGGTAGCTCAGTTGGTTAGAGTGTTGTCCCTGTACACCAAGGTTGCAGATGTGATCCCCGGTCAGGGCACATACAAGAATCAAGCAATGGATACATACATAAGTAGAATGACAACTTGATGTTTCTCTTTGCCTCCTCCCCACCCCCTCTCTAAAATCAATTAAAACAAACAAAACAGCCAAGTATCAAGTGGCAATTAAATATACAGGCAAGAATAACTCCTTTTTTTTTAAAGTCACTATTTTTTTTAAAAAAGATTTTATATATTTATTTTTAGAGAGGAAAGAGAGGGAGAGAAACATCAGTGTGTGGTTGCCTCTTGCACGCCCCCTACTTGCACGCCTGAAACACAGGTATGTGCCCTGGACTGGGAATTGAACTGGTGACCCTTGGGTCCGCAGGCTGGAGCTCAATCCACTGAGCCACACCAGCCACAACCCTTTTGTCTTTTTCTAGCAAGGAGAAACCACCCAAAGCTCCCTTTAGATAGGATGTAAGGATATTACTTTCATATTTTTGCAAACTCCTCTTGTCATATAGAGCCTTTAAATACTAACTCCAAGAGGAAAATCTCAGCTATTTAAACTCCTACTTATTTCTTTATATGTATGAAGAGGAAGCAGATATACAAATGTAAAAAAATGGAAGCAGATTTATCTTTCCTCAGTTTTAAGTCTTAAAACGAGCATGCTAGGGGAAAGCAGGTATAAGGGGGCTAAATAGTAATGGAAAGAAAATGCAACAGAGATTAAATCAAGCCTGGCTCGTTTGGCTCTGTGGACTGAGTGTTAGCCTGTGAAATGAAAGCTTGCCGGTGCTATTCCTGGTCAGGGCACATGCCTGGGTTGTGGGCCAGGTCCCCAGTTGGGGACATGCAAGAGGCAACCCATCAATGTTTCTCTCTCACATCGATGTTTCTGTCCGTCTCTTTCTCTCTCCTTTCCCCTTCTCTAAAAAGAAATAAAATGTTCAAAAATAAAATAATAAAAAAGATTAAATCAGAAGAAAAACTAGCACAAACTTTATTTGTGGTGTCTATACAGAATCAATGGAAAAGACCCAAAGCTAACCTCAGGTGCTATTTGTCTCCATTTCATGAAAGCTGGGAGTCTCTGTCATGGACAGTGCTTTCACTTCTGCTTTTTGCAAATAAACTATGCTAGATCTCACTCCTGGTTCACAGCCAAGATGAGTTCTATCACAGTCTGTGCCGACGACGGCCCCGAGTAACTGATTCCGAAACAATTTCCCATTTCCAGTTCCTGGCACGGTCAGGTCAATGTTACGGCCTTGCCCTCACACTACTCAGTTTCTGTTATTTCATCCCCCTGGCTGCCGAAGGCTAATTCAGAGACAAACTCCTCTCACTCCTTCCCCAAAGTTGTTCTTTTCTGCAATTCCAGGAAGCAGACCACTAGTGATAAATAATCTCCTCACCCAGGATGGCTTCCTACTGGTTTCTCACCTTTGTACACTAAAATAAACGGCAGATCCAAATCCCGAAAATTCTCTCACTCCAAATCACTACCCAAAGGCGAATGACTTCTCCAAGTCATTCCTGGGCACCACATCTGCCGTAGCAGCTTTCTCGTGCGTTACCTGACACACAGCTGTTTCTCCTTCACAGAGGACTGTGCCGAAGGGGGTCTAAATGGTGTCAGTCCATACCCCACTGAATAGAGTGACCCAAAGCTCCACTCTGTCTCAACTTCTCTTTCTTCAGAAAGGGAACATGACCTAGTGGCCCGAGGTCAGAAAACCTGGCTTTCAATCCAGCTCCTCCATCTTTATGTTCTAACAAGACAAGTCATCTCCCCAGACTTGACTCTCAGTTTCCTTATCTGATTCATGGGAAGGTAAAAAGGTCTCCTATTTATGGGTTGCTAGAAGGATAAAGTAACAACAGAAATGTAAATAAAGTACAGTACCTGACACCTAGCAACTGTGTTTCTGTTCCCCTCTCTATAACCTGAGTTTCTAAGACTTTGTTGTCATTTATTTCCAGAATGAGAACATGGACCCATATCCCGTCAGCACTATGCAAAGGGCTCTGACACTTCTGGCAGAGAACAAAGAGCACTCTGAACTGATTTTGGCACTAACCTGCTGGTCGCTTGGTTAAATTGAGACAGTCTGCGTGGTAGACTTTTGGGCAGCCCGGCTTCTTACAGGAGACAAGCTGGCCAGCATCCCCACAGCTGAAACACTCATCCTCTCGTTCCTTCGTGATTTCACCCTGGCTCCTGCGCTTCCCCTGTTGCTTCTTCTTGAATTTCTTTGACTTTTCTTCCGTGGCAATGGGTTGATTCTAGAGGTCAGACATTGAGCGGTCAGCATTCTGTCAATACGTTAAGTTGTATGATCTTGACCACGTTAACTATCCTCTCTGAGCCCCAGTCTCTCCTCTGGGAAAAGACAGTCCTCACAGATTGTTGTAAAGATAAGAGAAAAATGCAGAAAAGGCACCTAGCACATCAGAGGTACCCAATAAATGTATGAATTGTTAAATTTTCTATCAACTACTCCTGCCACCTAAATAAAATAAGTGTTCTTTTTGTTTGCACACAAGGATAGTATTAAAGGTCTTTTAAAGCTTTATTGTTATTTTCACCTTAATTTCATAACTTAGGAAGACTTCTTTCTGTGTTTGTGTGTGAAAACACATTCCTTAGCTTATTCAACAAACCTTCACTGAGCACTTAGTATGAGCCACGTATGTGCTAGGAAGACACAGAACACTAGGTCATGGTCCTTGCCCTCAACTAGCTATGCATCTTTATCTAAGACTTACCCTGGTGCAGCCAGCAGGTCTCCCCTATGCTCCAAATGCAGGGGTTTTCATAGCTTCTGCCCTTGAATTTATCTAACACTGATTCACATGTGAAATGCTACATAGACTTTAAGGATGCAGGAGCTGACATCCCAGTACACAGAACACCATTAAATACCATTAAGCTCAGATTAACCTCAATTACTATTTTATAATAATTTATAAGAAATAAACCGGATATCCAAAGGAAGAAGACCATTTAACCAACTACATAAAACAAAATCAGATACAAAGATAACTTTCCTTATTTAATAAGATAAAGTAATTGGTGGATACTCTTCATGTATTACTGCTCAAAATGATACCTTCTTTACTATGGGTTTCTACACTAATTTGCATTTTTCAGTTCTCAGTGTTGACTTCGTAGTCAAAAAATCGTAATGGAAATACCCAACTAAAGTCACTGTATAATCTACTATCCATCGAAGTGTGTGCTGTTACTTATGACAGAGCAATCTGGAATTTCATCTTTAATGATCCATGCATTATGTAAAAAATTTAACAGTCACCAAAAATGATGATTAAGAAGACTATGTAACAGCAAAGAAAGTTTCTTACGATATTTAAGAAAAGCAGGATGCAGACTTGTAAATAATTCTTAACAATTATAGAACTATAATTCAGTTAAAGAGCACCAGGAAGGCACAACAATGTTTAATACTTCGTTACAATGATAAGACTAAGGGTCTTATGTTTATTATGTTATACTATGCAGCACATTAAGAAATATAAGCGAGATTAGCTGAAATGAATAAAAATGTGGGAAGTAACCCACTTTACAGATGCCTATTTTACTGTTTTTTTTTAATTTTTATTTTTTAAGTTTATTTTAAATTATAGTTAACATACAATATTATATTAGTGTCAGGTGTATAACAGTGATTCAACATTTATATACCATATAAAGTGATCTCCAGAATCTAGTAATCATCTGTCATCATACATAGTTACTAAAGTATTATGACTACATTTCCTGTTGTACAATATATCGCTGACCTATTTTATAATTGGAAGCTTATACGTCTTACTTTTTTTTTTTTAAGCTAGAATGGCATCACCAATTAAAAGTCAGATTGCTCAAACACTCCAATAAAACTCACACTCTCTTATGTCACCAAACTGATCATCAGAATGCTTACTCAATAAATTGTCAGTGGCCCTGACAACTCTTCAATATCATTAATTCAAAGTGATACCTTCTTAAAATAAAGACTCAGCCCTGCATTGATAGGGTGGGAGGGTCACACCATTATCCATGATGCAAATGTTTGGAAGGTACCTTTGGCCTTACACCCAAAAAGCCGCTGCAGTTCGGGGCGCCACATTTGCAAACAGTCTTTCCATTCCCAAGACATTCTAGGTTGTAGTTGAAGGTAAGTTCAGTGCCTGTGTAAGAGATCATAAAAATATTAATATCTACAGATTTAATTATATTATTTTTGTATTAATTACAAAGTATATTGACTTCTATGAGAAAAGATTAATTTTTAAAAACAAATTTATTAATTCAAATCCCACGGTTATTAAAATATTAATAAATTATAATCTTGTAACATTATTAATCAGTTAATACAACTTATTAAGAGAAAAATGTAAATGGCCTAATGAGTAATATTTAAACTAAGTTTTACTGTAGAGGTGTTACTATAACCAACTTGTTTTTTGTTTTCTAACCATTCAGATTGAAAATATATTAATTCATTATCAAAATACAAACGACAACTCACACTGATGTGCCAGGCATTGGGAATGCAGGTACGGAGAAAACCTGTTGGTCTGTGCCAAGGTGAGCGCCTGGCAGCACTCAAGGGAGAGACCTCTCAACACAGAGTAATGCTATGGGACTCTGGATCACAGACCTAAAACCCTGGCTTCACATTCAAGTTACATCACAAACTGAGTGATCTGAGCCTGAGTCTATCTGTTAAATGGAGAAATAACCATTTCACAAGCTTATTAAGAGTATATGACATAACGCACATAGCACTAATTTGTAAACTTAAAAAAAAAAGAGACGTACAGATTTAAGGTAGAAAAAGTCCCCTTTCTGCCCTGGTGTGGCTCAGTGGACTGAGTGCTGGCCGGTGAACCGCGAGGTCGCTGGTTTGATTCCCAGTCAGGGTACATGCTTGGTTAAGGGCCAGGTCCCCGGTTGGGGGTGCTTGAGAGGCAACCAGTGCATGCTCTCTTGTGTATTGATGTGCCTCTCTCTTTCTCCTTCCCCTCCCCTCTCTCCAAAAATTAATAAATAAAATCCTTAAAGAAGTCCCCTCTCTGTATGCATGTCATCAAAATTGAGAGCAAAATCGAGAGAAATAAAACTTTCAAACTCAAAACACATTAGCAAAGGCCAAACAAATATAAGAATGTATGCAACGAGGCTGTCTCTGGGCAGGGGTAATGGCATATGTGATAATCATTCAGTCAAAATGTTCAAATCTTAGATTTACTTGCAGACTGACCTACCTTCTACATGTGAGACTAATTATATATAATGTTATATATTTAGAGCATTATATGAAATATATAACATTATATAACATATGTAATATATAACATGTTATAAATATAGAAACATAAGCATATATAGTTTTTCATCTTATATTAGAAATGGATTATTTATTTCACTGGGAAAATTATAAAGCAGCTGGCATATATATTATATGAACACTGAAATCAATCATGGCCTGGTGAGAGACTCCCACTGCAAAATCCACAGGAACTGAGACTGACTGAGTAACAGCAGGGTGCAGTTTTCCTGCTCACACCTACTGTGACTGGACTAAACAATGGGTAAGTCTATTACACTATTCTTATTAAACAATTTGAAAGTATATAACTGAATTTTCATAAATTTAATGTGCTTATAATGCAACTCAATGACATAAGTAAGACAGGATACTCAGCATAAGCTACTGCTCATTCAGCATCCACTGTGTAAATACACATTAACCACACAAAGGATAAATTGGAATCTGTCAGTGTGCATAAAAGAAAGACTCACACCATTCTAGAAAACATACAATAATCCTTGAGAGGTCTAAACTCATTGGGAAGGGTGAAGGGAGTATGACACACGTGGGAGACAGAAAATACAGGTATGGGAAGAGCCCAGGAGGCTGGATGAGAGAGGAGAGCAAGCTGACAGTTCTGGTTCCACGTGCCAAGGCTGCAGCTCCCACAGGCACCCGCATGCCATGCTGCCTGGTCTCCCCATCCCACTCACGCAGACTGGAAGTCAAGTAAGGACAACAAGAAGGCCTGCAAATTCTTATACCATGCTACCTGAGCTGATGTGGGAGAAGAGAGAAGAGAAATTTATGCCTAGACATGGTAGAGGAGGCCATCCCTGTGGACAGACTAAAGTTCTGCGTATAAGTGTGGTACTGAAAGCAGTCAGGGCAGATATTAGAACTAAAGTCACAGAACTGAGTAACATCTGAGTAATTGATTTATACACAAGAGCTGCACCCTCCCCCAATCCTGCGGTTGTTACAGAGAAAAATGGAGAAAAGAGTAAGAGAGAAGTTAAATCCAAGAATTCAAATAACATAGATATAATAATACCACATACTTTACAGCAAGGATTTTTGCAAGGATTAAATTAGATAATATGCTTGGAACAGTGTCTGGCATCTGCTAAATTCCTGTTACTAAGTACAAATTTACCCAATTTACTCTGAAACCATCCATTTAAAAAACTTGATATAAGCCAGCATTTAACAAATCAGTATTACCTGAAATTAATATAATATTGTATGTCAACTAAAACTAAAAAATACATTTAAAACTATTTTTTTAAATGAGTACCATTTAGTCCAACGAGTGCAGTGCACACTGATGCTCAAGCATTGTTCCCTTAATCATTTAATACTTTAAGTAGTGCAACACAAAAGAACTGGTGGATGAATTTTTAAAATATGAAAATTGTCAGAACCTTTAACATTCTGAAAAGCCTAAACAACTGTTGGGCAGTATATCTAAACTGTAGAGAAAAATGTATTTTGGGGGGTGGTGGGGAAGAGGAAGATGCTTACTGATATTTTTTAAAAAGGCAACACACCAAAAGCTGACCAAATTGCTCTTTAATTACTTCATCTTGATTAATGTTTCCTGATTATAGTAAAACAACACTGGGTAAAAGAGGACTTTGGTCTCCTTCCAGAATGCTCACATGGGATTTCTGCTTCAACAGTAACTGGACTATCCTGTTGTCAATTATACACTAACCCGGCCAGTCTCATCTCAGTTGGAATGTAGGAGAGTGATTTTTAAATTTAAATGTTTTACTAATGTTCCTGCAAAACTTACTTTGAAAATCATGTACTTATTTGTGCATTTAAAATTCCCTTTACACAAGTCTATATATTTTTTTTAAATCATGCAATTTAGAGGGTGCCATATGTGCATGGATATAGATATTTAAAATAAATTCATCAAAATCTTGATGTTACATATTAAGGTCCTTTAATTTATGGAAAATATCTGTCATATGACTTCACTTTCAAACCTCTAGAACTGTCCTGGTTACAGCCACCTCACTTCCGCACTCTCAGTGCTTGGAGACACGGGCCCCCGGCAGGCTGCCGCAGCGCTGTGCATTCTCCCAGTGCCCGGCTCTTTGGCACCTCAGAGACGAGAGGTGTTTTTTACTTAGGCTCATAAACCATGAAATTTGGATGAGTAAGAGATGAATCTTTGGTCTGTAAAGTGAGTGAAGGGCAACTGTTAAAGGGATGGTAGGAAAGGCGCTATGGATTGCTGAAGCTTTCCAAGGCAGACCAATTTTCATGTAAGAGGTCTGGAAATTTAAAAGCATCCACAGCCAAGTGTGAAGACACTGCTAAGTGAAATGAGTCAGTCACCAAAGAACAAACCCTGTATAATTCCCCTCATGTGAGGTTCCTAGAGCAGTCAAATTCAAAGACAGAAAGTAGAAGGGTGGCTGCCAGGGCTGGGGAAGGGGAAAAAGGGAAGTTAGTGTTTTCTGGGTACAGAGTTTCACTTGAAGAAAACAAAGAACCGTGGAGATGAATAATGGTGACGGCTGCACAACAATGTTAATGGACTCAATGCCACAGAATTATACACTTAAGAATGGTGAAAACGGTCAATTGTACATTATGTATGTTTTACCAACAACAAAAAAATTCCACGCCAGGCACCACCTAGCAAGTTTTCTTTACATATCTTTAAGAGTTTGCAAACCTCATTTTAGATTATAAGATACCTGGGATTTTAGTCCTGTTCTTAGCTCTAGAATCCTTAAGTGAGTCTTACCTGCTTTAATGTCGCTCAGGGCAAAAAGGCCAACACGGGTATCTCCATTCACAGACCACTTCTGTGTCTCACAGTTGGGCTGGCAGCAATGATTCATGAATCGAGCATAGTTTCCTTTGGGACCAGCATCAATGATCCGGTCCTAGAATTCCAAGAGATGCTGCTCATCAGACACTTTCTGAGAATTCTAACATATTGGAGATTCTTTTTCATTTTGAGTCTTCCAGAGGAGAGGAGATTCTCCTCTGGAAATGTACTTGCTGGGGAACTTGTTAGAAATGAAAATTCTTGGGTTGTGCTTCAGATGTATTAAAGCAGAAGCTCTGAGGTGGGGTCCAGTAATCTGTGCTATCACAAGCCCGCTACGTGATTCTGAAAGAAGCAGCTTGTCCTGTCCACTAAATTACCTTGTCCTGAGCCCTGGCTACACATTATAAATCGCTCATGGAGATATTAACACTGATGCTGAGACCCATTCCAAATGAAGACCTGAATATCAGGAGGTGAGAATTTCACAAACCATAAGGGTACAACTTGATAAATGTTCACAAAGTTTCACATCAGGAAAGAGTTCTATTACAAAAGCTATTACAAAAAGGAGAAAAAAAAAAGGAAGCAAAACCTAATAATCAGGTACAAAGAGGAAGCTCCGATTCACGTAAAATAAACACATTGGGATACTAGAATTAGGAATAAGTTCCAAATATACTTCTAGGAACCAATAAAATGAAACTCATCAGAAAATTCCTGTAATTGAAAAGATGGTGACTTGGGTTCAAAAGCTGACTCCAGTAGTCAATTTACATGCCTCAATGCACTAATGAAGTAGCAACAATCAGGCTCTACTGGTGTGGCTCAGTGGGTTGAGTGTCGAACCGCAAACTGAAAGGTTGCCAGGTTCCATTCCTAGTCAGGGCACAGGCCTGTGTTGCAGGACAGGTCCTTGGCCGGGAGTCTGCAAGAGGCGACCAAATCAATGTTTCTCTTTCTCCCTCCCTTCCCTTCTCTCTAAAAAGAAGTAAATAAAATCTTAAAAAAGATAGCAACAAATCAGTTTCTCAGTTTGTAAAATGAAAGAGTAAAGAATGATTATTTGACTTTCCTGGCTTCAAGTTTTAACCCTACAGGAGAAATACTAGAAGACAAAGTCTCCAACGTACACTGGATAGCTCCTAAAGAATGCTCAAAGCAGTGCTGCCTTTGGCCATGGACACATAGCCAGAAATGAGCAACTGACCCACTCCAGAGGCCTGACCAACCGTGAACACTGGGGCGGGAAGACACTGTTTTGGGTAATTATGACACGCCTGCAAGCACGGTGGATGGGATGACACTAATTTCCCAATACATTACTTACTTTGTCTAAAGTGAGCATATAGAAATTAGTGATATCGTGTTCTTGGGCATAACGGATTCGAGCTCTGCACTCTTCTTCATCTATTAGCTCTCCCACATACTCATTCACGAATTCACCCTAGAACAAGAAACAGCTCGATTTAATGGCAAAAAATGAATATTTACAGGTATCCCTTACTTAAAAAAAATGAAGAACAGAGCCATTCTTTTCCACAAATTCTCCAAAGCAGTCCATGGATAGATAATGAATCACTTAACAAAGGTTTATTCAAGAAACATAACAAATATGATGCTTCAACTATTTGATAATGAAAACCCCTTCCTGACTTCTACCAGGACACTACAGGTCAACCCCTAACAGAAGTACTCTAAGGCTCCCTTTACTGCCCAAACACTTCAGTTAAGTCAGCTGACCTAGTCTAGGTAGGTTCTTTTTCCTTGGGAACATACACTACTGCTCTGCTCCTCATTTCACACCACGGTCCCCCTGACTTACTACTGCAGTCACACTGGTTTTCATTTATGCTGTCCCCTCTATACGTAATGCTTTAACACTCAACTGACCCAGGCCAAAAACTACTTATTTTTCAAGTCTCCACTTAAAATATTTTCAGAGACAAGCAAGTTCCAGGCCCTTCACTGTGTGCCTCCAGAATGCTTTCTGCTTCTACAGTGGGTGATTACTTGTTCAATGTTTCCCTCCTCCAGAATGCAAACCTGATCAAAGCATAGAACATGTCTCTTTTGTTGATCACTGCATCCTTAGCACAATGTCTTAGCAAATGACTAAACAGATCAACCCTGGTTCAAGCCCTGTCCTAGAAACAAATACCAGTGAAATTCTTCAGAAGGTATAATCCAAGTATGGTTCATTTTATTAAAATGTTAAATAAGATTGTTCCTTTACAAAAACTATAAAATATCATCTATTTATTAGAAACTCGCAGGTCCTTCCAAGTTTGAAGTTAAAGATGCTACTTCATTTTCCCTTAGTAAAAATAGGGTTAATTTTATTAGCAGGAGATCAACACCTCTGAATGATGTGCTCACTACCCTTAACTACAGGTAGTTGGGTTTTCACAACAAAGCAAATAAAGCCATAGTATCTCTGAATTTCCACTATTTTTCCATCCTCACACACTGAACATGAGCGATACTAAAAACTTAACAGATAAAGGAGAACATTTATTCTCAAACCTCTAACTCTAGAAGGATATGGCAAGATACAATTGCAAGATTAATCCCTGCACTATTATTTTCCTCTATGATCAATTTTCTCATATTCATCAAGAATTACTCATTCAAGCAATTGTGAAGAAGGAAAAAAACCCCAAAACCTGGGAAATTAAGGAAAGTTTCCTTCACCTTTTTAATATCTGTTTTTGTTCGGAGACCCCAGCCCCTCTGTAATGTGCGAAAAATTTCCACCTCAGGATACTGGCGCTTAGTAAAACACTGGTTTTGACAGCGCCCTCCGGCAGGACATACTGTGGGGTGGCACTCATAGAGCAGCATGCGGTTGATGCACTCGGAGTCTATCCCACAGGGGTTCTCATCAGTAGCTTTACAGTTGCAACGTGGAATTTCAGACAAGTCTGCAGTGAAGATCTGTACCCTGCCAATAGGACGGTTCACCTGGAGAAGACATACATACTGTAGTACACCAGTCAGGCAAGTCAGCACAAGACAATTCAGGACCTAGAAAAGGGACATTTCTTTTCCTTAAAGTTGCCTGCCACACTTTATACGATTTTCAACTATCAAGATTTAGCAGCATTATTCACAACAGCCACAATGTGGGAAGCAAACCAAGTGCCCATTGACATGCGAATGGATAAGCAAAATGTTGTATAAATAATGGAATATTATTCATCCTAAAAGTGAAGGAAATTCTGAAACACATTACAACGCAGATGAACCTGGAGGACATTATGTTACATAAAACAAGCCAGTCACAAAAGGACAAATACTGTATGATGCCACTTATATAATGTAGTTAGAGTAGTTAAAATTAGAGACAAAAAGAAGAAGTGGTTGCCATGGGCTAAGAGGAGAAAATGAGAGTTGTTATTTCATGGGAACAGAGTTTCAATATTACAAGATTAAAGAAAGAGTTCTAGAGATGGATGGTGGTAATATATACAAACATTATGAATGCATTTAATACCACTGAACTCTTAAATACGGTTAAGATGGTAAACTTTGTTACCTGTGTTTTAGCACAATAAAAAATTTGGAAGAAATAAATATTTAGGCAGTTTGACATAAAAATAAAGCCTGACTTGACAAACACAATATGATTCCCACAAAATTTAAAAAATCATTTTAAAGAAGCATAATCTCAAAGCTGGTAGGCCATGAAAATTTTAACTGGTTTCTGCTATTGCCACAGGGTGGCACCACTTTAGCTGTTACGTAATAAACCAAAACTCCTAAGTGGCATGAAAGTGTCTTTGGGTAGTTAAGGTCCCTATAGTGAATACGTATTTTTCTTTTCTTTTTCTTTACGTTATTAAAAAAATACATTTTTCTCTCTCTGAAGAAGAATGCACAGATGCAGGGCCAGCCAGGGCCAGGTCCCGGGCTGTGGGGCTGTAATGAGCAGCCTCTGTGGGCTCTAGGCCAGCCCTCAGGAGTGGTGGCTGCTGATGAGTCCGCACAGCTGCTTGGCCACAGTGTCAATCAATTTCTGCTTGTCTCGCTCATTTTTACAAAACTGTGCAAACATGCTGTTCTCGTGGCTAGTATCCTTCACGTTCTCCAGCAGGATGAGTTGTCACGGGGTTTACCCAGAGGTACTTGCAGTTGGGCTGGCCATAGTGTGCAAGGTAGGTTGACCAATCCCACTGGATGAAGGGCTCCAAAAGTCGTCTCAAGTCGATAAAGGCCAACTGCAGCATGTCCTCCTGGAACCCAGCCCCCGGGGCCGGATCTGACAAACTCCTGGTCTCCGACAAAGGCGGGAGCAGAGTGGGCCAGAGACACCCAGGAGAGACTGGGGAAGGAGGCCCCAGGGAGAAAACTGAGAGAGCAGCTGGCAGGATCCCAGCGCTGACCCATCCCCCATGTGGCAGCAGCCGTCCTGCTCCTGTATTTCACTGGATATGTACTTTACTATTTACAATCATAATTTGAAATCTCTTTAATAGATGACAGCACTGTCACTCATGAAATTTTATTCAGCAGTGGTGCTAGTACTAAAAACTACAGTGAAAATGCAGAGTGGTGAAACATAAAGGTCAAATAGCTGCTGTGACAGTGAAGCCACTGGTTTTATAGGAACACCAGCAACAACGCTGAGAACAAAACAGATGTTCCATAGTAAAAGAGAGATTTGCACCCCATGAGAATTGAGCCTCCCCAGCTTGGTGTATTTCACTTAGGAACAGTCACACTGCAGGTTTTCAGAAACCCATCCCATACATAAAATTTGACTATTCAAGGAATTGCATGATTTTGATACACTGTTTTCTTGTAAGACATACCTTGTGGGACTTGTGATAAGTATGGAGCCTAGCAACTTTTAAATATGGCTGATATTATAGTTACCTTGTAATTGTGATATCAAATATTCTAGATTGCCAATTCCAATCAATCTAAAATCACTATGATTATCTAAACAGTTATTTCCATCCTCTAAATTTTTAATGGTTTCATTTCTAACACTTTATTGCCTCCTATTCTTTCAAGATATTACAAAATCTATAACCTGTTTGTAGTAATGTATTGTCCTCAACCCAGTTCTCTGTAACAACTTAAAAAGGACAAACATCTCACTGCAGGTTCTCTTCTCAGATTCTTCAAAATACTGTAAACCTGTAAAACCTGTAAACCTCTCGTTAATACTCTCACCATATGCAACTGGAAATCACAAACCAACTAAAGCAAGTTCTACAGGGATAGAAGACAAGGGCCAGGCTCAGTCATCTGAGACTACAGGTCCTACGTAGGGCATTTGAACATTCGCTTTTGATTCAAGGAAGAATGTTTACCCAACACGACGATCCGACACCCACCTCCCCAAAAAGTTTCATCCTATTCTTTTATATAAAGCCATTTTTTGATCATTCCTTCCTGCTATCTGATGTAACCTATTACTAATCCCAGGTTTCCTACCTGACATAAAGTGAAAAACAAAAGACAACAACACAACCAAAAACAAACCAAACACACATGGTTAGGTAAGAACAATATAGATATGTAATTGCAGGTAAACACTAACTCTAGAAACACACTTTTTGGTAGAAGAGCACAGAGTAAACATTTTAGCATTTATAGGCTCTAGATCTCTGGTGAATGTAGCTCCACTCTGCCACTGTAGCACAAAAATAGTAACAGACAATACAACATGCATGATTGTGTGTGAATACAACTTTATTTATGGATAATAATACTTCAATTTCATATAATCTTCATGTGTTAAGAAATATACAGAGCTGGCTCGTGTACAGTTTGCCAATTCCTGTTCTAAATCCTTTTCCTGGAAATACATTTGTTAAAAGAAAAACTAAGACATCTGCCTCTAAATTCTGTGACTAGATCCCTCACAGGGAGCTGCTCCCTAAGAGCCAGGCTCACTATGGTTGATAAATGAATCTGATATGCCTACCTGGCTGTCATCTGACATTTATGACTTTGAGAACCAGATTACTTCCCTTTTTTGAGGCCTAACTATACTTGGTGTTATGTCTCTATGCACAATTAACTCCATTTCTCTCTCAATAGCCCTCCAGGTTCCAATATGTTCAGACCCAAATTTTAGGTGTTGAGGGTTTTTTGTTCCCCAGCAGTTCTATTTGTAAAAATTGATATTTTATGACTTACTTTTTGAGGTTTACCAAAGATCAAAACCTACTTATTAAAAAAGGAATAAAATTCATTCTCTCTCGCAATTACCATGTAAGTCCATTAGACTGTTTTATAAATCTAAGATATTGTACATTAGGGAATTTTAGTGTTTACTTTTCCTGTATCTTGTAATATTTTATTATTTCATTACTCACCATTATTCACAATAATTCCTAACAATGCAAAAAAGAAAACAAGATAATGAAGTCACAAAAGCATGATGCAATAGTGAAATAGTCACACTTCAGATTTTTTGTACTGCTTTGCCCAAAGTACCATATCATCTTTTTTAAAAGTATAAAAGACTAGACATAATATCTCTTTAAAAAATTTACGTATTTATATTTTATTTTTTTATTACTGTTGTCGCATTTTCTCCTCCTTGGGGGCCCCCCCTCTAGCATCCTCCACTCCCTCAATCCCCATACCATTGTTCATGTCCACTGGTCATGCATATGAATTCTCTGGCTACTCCATTTCCTTATATTTTCATGGCTATTCTGTAACTACCTATATGTACTTCCTAATCCCCTCACCCCTTCAAACATTCCCCCATACTCCCCTCCCATCTGGCAACTATCAAAACACTATCTGAATCCATGGTTCTGACTCTATTCTTCTTGTTTGCTTACTTTGTTTTTTACTCAGTTGCTCATAAATATGTAGATATTGCCACTTCATTGTTCATAGTTTTGATCTTATTTTTCTTAAATAAATCCTTTTAACATTTCACATAATAGTAGTTTGGTGATGATGAACTCTTTCATTTTTTTCATGCCTGGGAAGCTCTTTACCTGACCTTCAATTCTAAATGTTATCTTTGCAGGTAGAATAATCTTAGCTGTAGGTTCCTGTTTTTCATGACTTTGAATATTTCTTACCAATCTCTTCTAGCCTGTTAAGTTTCTTTAGAGAAATCAGTGGACAGTCTTATGGGAAAATTCCCCAGTAGGTAACTAACTACATTTCTCTTGCTGCTTTTAAGATTTTCTCTTTCACCTCTGGCATTTTAATTATGATGTGTCTTGGAGTGGGCCACTTTGCATCGATCTTGTTTGGGACTCTCTGTGCTTCCTGGATTTGTATGTCTATTCCCTTCACTAAATTAGAGAATATTTCTTTCATTATTTTTTCAAATAGGTTTCCAATTATTTGCTCTTTCTCTTCTCCATCTGGCACGCCATACGATGAGAATGTTGGGACTGCCTGAAGCTGTCCTGGAGGCTGCTTACACTATCTTCATTTTTTTTTTTTGTTTTGATTCTTTCATTTTTTTATTCTGATTGGTTTTTTGCTTCCTTATGTTCCAAATCATTGATTTGATTCTCGGCTTCATCCACTTTACTGTTGCTTCCCTGTAAATTGTTCTTTTTTTTAATTAGTGTATCCTTGTCTTCTGACTGGATCTTTTTTATGCTGTTGAGGTCCTCAGTAAATTCCTTGAGCATCCTTAAGTGTTTTGAACTCTTCATCTGAAAGATTGCTTATCCCCATTTTGTTTAGTTCTTTTCCTGGAGTTTTGATCTGTTCCATTATTTGGGCCTTGTTTCTTTGTCTGCTCATTTTGGCAGCCTCCCTGTGTTTGTTTCTGTGTATTGGTTAGAGCTGCCGTGATTCCCTGTCTTATGAGTGTGGCCTAATGCAGTAGGTATCCTGTAGGGTCCAGTGGCTCAGCCTCCCCTATCACCCAAGCTGGATACATGAGGTGTGCCCTTTGTGTGGGCTGAATACACCCTCTTTTTGTAGTTGAGCCTTGATTGCTGTTGGGAGATCAACAAAAGGGATTTACCCACAGCAGTCAGCTGTGAGGACTTGCTCTGACCACTGACCAACAACCTCCACCCAACATGAAAGATCAGCTATGCGGGGTCAGGGTGGTGGTGCTCCAGTGTGGTCTGTAGCTGTCCCCTGGTTGTGCAGACTCTGGTATTTCCCAGGTGGTACAGGCCAACGTCAGCCCTGACCTGTATTCTACCCAGGGCCACCTCGCATGAGCAATCTGAGCATAAAGCAATCTGAGATGGCTGCTACTATTGTTGGGCTTGGGAGTTCCCAGGTGAAGTTAAGCTGTGAATCTAGGCTGGGGGCTTACTGAGGCCAGCTGTTGCTTGTTTGATAGGATGTGGGAAGTTGTGTAGCGTAAGCCAAGACCAGCTATTCATATGGGAAAGTCACAGTTAACATTTTGGGTGGCCACTTAAGTTGTGTGTGACAGTCTCAGGGATCTCCAGGGCAGGGCCAACAGTGTTAGCCAGGTTGATGGAGTCACAGATATGGCACCCACCTGTCAGCTCAGTGGCTCTGTGTGGGAGAGCTCAGAAAAGGGACAATGACCTCTGCCCACCTTTCTGTCTGGGAGAAATCCCAGCTCTTGCCTTGATTCGAGACATTTCAGTTCTTCTGCATATGCCGCTGGTGTCCTTCAAGCTCCTCGCTGGTGCTGTAGCTCAGAGAGAGTGAGTCTGATTAAGTCCATGTGTGGGCTCTTTAAACAGAACTGCTTGGGCCTCGAGAAGGTTCTTCCACTGACTCAATTCCTGCTGGTTTTTGCACCCAGAAATTACATGAACTTATCTTCCTGGCACTGGAATCTTGGACTGGGGGGCCTGGCATGGGGTTTGGACTCCTTGCTCCCGAGATAATCCTCCTGAACTTTTATCCACCACATGTGGATATGGGACCAGCCCATTCCGCATCTCCACCCCTCCTACCAGTCGGGATGAATGTGGTTTCTTAAATTCCGTAGTTGTCAGACTTCCATTTAACTTGATTTCTGACGTTTGTGAGTGATGGCTGTACTACATTTTAGTTGTAATTTCATGTCTAGACCTAACGTCTTAGTAGTCTACTTTTAGTACGGTGGCTAGGTTTAGCAAATAAAAATTCAGGACACCCAATTAAATCTGAATTTCAGATAAACAACAAGTAGTTTTTTAGTTAAGTATGTCCTAAAGAATATTTGGGACATACTTAAACACATTAGACAATAAACATGGTGGTGAAACAGATTTCTTGGTGAAATCTTAAACTATAATACATACTTCAGAAACTCAAAACCAATTAAATCAAAAACAATGCATTTCTAATGACAAAAATATGGTGTCCAGAAATGACATCACAAATGTTTTGCAAGAAGAACCTAGGCAATCTCATTTTGTTAATAGTATTTCTTTCATGTTTTCTGATATTTGAGCACTAAAACTGACTGGTGTGGCTCAGTGGGTTGGGTGTCATCTGGCAAACTGAAAGGTCATTGGTTTGATTATGGGTCAGGGCACATGCCTGGATTGCTGGCTAGGTCTCTGGTTGGGGGCATACAAGAGGCAGCCAACTGGTGTTTCTCTCCCTCTCTTTCTCCCTCTGTTCCCCTCTCTAAAAATAAGTAAAATCTTTTTTTTAAAAAGGGGAGGGGCGTTTAAAGGTTTTACTTTAAATACTTATTAAAATTTCTAATAAAGTTGTTATTCATATTCCTTTATCTTTAGTTCTGTAAATTATTCATGAAAATGATTTAAAAATATAAAAAAATACAAAGGATTCATTGGACTCAGATAATAAATGGTGATGATGCCTTTACCAGGTATAGCAAGGGTTAGCTCCACCTAACATGAAACCTTCAGGACCTTGAGAATCCTAGTCATACCAGTCACCTAAATATTTAGTATCAACTATTACCAAGAAGACTTAACCGCGTGTATTATCCAAACTATCTAAGGGCAATTTATGATTTTTTATCACGGCTCTTTGCTCCCTTTCAAACCGAAAGATGTTGACTGTGAGACGACTTCTCACAATCTACTTCTATGAGAAGACTTTACAAAGCAACAAAGACTATAGCAATGAACAATGGGTTTTGTAAAGTGCACACAATCGCTAGGAATGATGTTCTGGCACTTCTTTGTTATCTTCTTTCAAGCTCTTATCTCTACCTAAAAGCCACTGTGTTTGTGCTTCCAGTTCTTGTGAACAGAGTGAGAAGAGGGCAAGCTGTAAGTGTCTCTTCTTGAGATGGAGTCTCCTGAGGTCTTTTCTTACCTTTATATGTTTATAAGGTGGAGGTTTCTTATCATTTTTTCGGTCTTCCTGAAGCTGTCTTAGCTCTTTTTGGGCCTTTAACTCCTCAAACCTTGCTGCAGCTTCTTGAAGAGCTAAGAAAACACAACAGTACAGATGACTTCATTTCTGGGTGGAGTTGTTTATTTCACCTTTTTCCTCCTTTTAAGGGGGAGGAAATCCATGTTTTAGACAAAAATCACCAACACTAAATGGATAACTAAGAAGTATATATAACTTCTACTTCCAAGTAAGTTAGAGTCCCCAGGGTGCTCAGATAATAGCATTAAGACAAAATAACCCATCACTAAATGGCACAATATGGACTCCTAGGTTCAGAGGAAAATTCTAAACAAAAACAGCTAAATGATTTGAAAATGTCCACATATAATATTGCCTGACAACAACTAGACTGCATCTGCTCAGCACAGCCACTGCCTTTAAGCCTGCTTCTCTTCTGAGTCCTGAACCTCCTGCTTGCTGCCTCCTAGGTGCCACAAGTACATGCTGTGTTCCTTTGGAAGAAATCTAAGAATCTAAGCTTTCCTCTCCCTCTTTCTTATTTTCTAGAGGACCTGACCTACTCTCTTCTCCTAAGGCTCATTCTGCAACCATTAGCTCTAATGATATAAAAACAGACCTTCATAGCTAATCAGCATTCACGGCCTGTACTTTATTTAATATGCTTGAAAGACTGTAATACCTGAAAAGTCCAACAAAATCTTAAGATTCTCATTCTTCTCCACTTAAATCAAAATTTTAATTCATTATTTTTGACCCAGGTTAGAAACTAAAAAGAATTCCAATTCTTCCCTCTTCCCCCTCTGTGGTTTTCCCCATGCTGTCAATTCTTAAAAAAAAAAGAAAAAGAAAAAGAAAATCTCACCCCTGATCCACACCCTTTTCTCCATTTTCCTGTCACCACCCAGCAGTCTGTTTTGCCTGGAGTCCTCTCAATTGTTCTCAAGTCCCTCCTTCCTATGTATTGTTCAGCACGTCCCGCCTGGTCTATCTACTTACTGTCTACCCCAGACCCCCTACCTCTCCACCCACGGACACCGCCATGTGATAGTCATGTCAACCCAGAAGTATTGACACAGCTACTTCCCTGAGAGTCCTGGTGGCAGAGTCTCACTGTCCTTGGCCCTTGCTCTCTACTCACTGAGATTTCTAAAACTCTGCCCTAACCATACAAATCACTTACCTTCTCAGGCCAATAGCCCACTGCTCCCCTAACCCCATGCTTACACTATACTAAATACGTGGAGGTTGGTAACTCAGCAGGTTAGAGTCAATATGTGCTTTCTTCTTATTGCAACGTGTTAACTTCTTCACAGTCAGTGTAAGCGTTAAGAAATTGGACTCTAGAGACCAACAATTAGACTCTGAAACTTTTTTCTATCACGTATCAACACTAGGAACTTGGGCAATTAATTTAACTTTTAGGTGTCTCAGTTTCATTATCTGAAGATAAGAAAAATGGCATCTAACTTATAAGGTTGCCACAAGGATTGAAAGAAGAAGACAAACTCTGACCTGGGCCTGCCAAATAACAAATGATAACTATTATTATTATAGTTAATTCTTCAAAGTATCACTTATGAAAGAAGCCAATCTCCAAACTTCAACACCCAGTGTAGTTATGCTTCCTCTTGGTCTGCTCCTGCAGCAAACCAGCATACTTTTGCCACAACACTCAATAAATTAGATTTTGATTGCTGGTATCTGTGTCCAATTCTCCCATAAAAACATGCATTTTTTGGAGGCAGAGGCACCCAGCCAGCCCAGGGTCAAGGCATAAAGAATAGAGACCCAGAAATTTAGCAGGCTCAGCTTTACAGGCCAATATGTTGTCACTTGGTGCCTGACCATCTGAGACTACAAGGCTCAAGCTCCTATGTTATTAGTACTGATCTCCTGCATCTACACAAAAACTGAATGACCCACAGATAAGTGAGACCCCACTGAAATTAACATGTGGCAAACAGAACCTTTGTTATTAAATTTCTTCCCTACAGATACGTTCTCATTTCCCATCCAGGAAGTTTCATCTGCTTAGTATCTTCTCACACCTCACCAGGGAGTTTCACTTGCTTAGAATCCCTCTTCACCATGCAAACTCATATATAATTCAATGCCCAAACACATTCAAACAAGAGATACCTGTACTGCCTTCCAAAGGACAGCTAATGGAAGAAGGTAATTATCACTGATGGGATACCAATTATGTGCCTTGCCAGCTGATTTTTAATTATTTCATTGAATTCTCAGAGCAACCTTTACTCATTATACAGTAAGAGAAAACTGAGGCTCATAGTTGGGTCAACCCCTCCTAGCCCCAAATGCTATATGCACTCCTTCAATGCTATAAATGCACTCCTTCATTGCTATAAAAATCTCTTTTGACTCAGAATATGATTTGACTTTCACTATCTTATTTTGCTCCATAATTTTTGGTGAATTTTATTTCTTGCCAGCAAACTAAAAAACAGAACTAGTAAGACAAAAATGTGCCTTAAGGAAATTCCAGTTAATAAAAGGTTAGATTAAAAAATAATGAATTATGAGGGTCAACTTCCCTGCAAAATCCTGTAGCTGCAGCCACTTATGTGCCCAAAGGACACAGCACAGCTGCTAACGGAGCATATATGAATTCTAACACATACCTGTGTCTAACACATAACATATGTCTAACATAGTTATGACACAGAACAGATTCTCTGGCCACAGTTGGACAATCAAAAAGGATACAGTTACCTTTTTTATACGTCCCATCCACTCCTTTGCCCATCTTATCCTTGCTGCTCACATCCCCCTCCATGTAGGGAAAGACTCGGGCCTGGTGAGTCCACAGATAGTCATTAGACCCAAAGAAGAGTACGGGGAACTCGCCTACATCATGTCTCATCTTATCAATGTTGGAAGGAATAGCTCGAGGATGGCAGATCTCAGCCGGCCACCACCTGGGAAAAGTGAAAACAAAGAAGGAAAATTCTAAAAGACTGCAAGGTGCTAGGAAAATAACCTACTCTTTAGAACAGGAATAAAGAATAGCAATGTCTGTCTATCCACATCAAAGTCTGACCCTGAGCATCTTATAATCCAACTAGTGAAAAAAACAAGTAGTATGTACCAAAGTCTGCAACACCCATCCTCACACACATGCTTGCATACAGACACATTCTCTCAGACTCAGTCTTTCTATTTCAAGGAATCTATAATAGGAAATAATTATCTATATAACAGGAAGTATTACCTATAACAACGAAAACCTGAAAACAATCTAAATGCTCAACATAAGGGGAATGATAGACCTAACTATGGTATACTATACAATAAAATACAACTTGGCTTTCAAAAAGGAAACTGTCAATATTAGGGGATAGAAAAATGACACCAAGTAATGCCTCCCCGCCAAGCACATAAATTAGTACAACCACTTTAGAAGGACAATTTGGCATTAGCCATAAAAGCTAGAAACCCCTGCCCTGCTACTCCATCCTAAAAATGCCTTAGAGAAGCTCCTGTGCATGTACACCAACACACTGACAAAATGTTCCCAGTCCAAACAGGGGAATGGATAACTGAACTACATACACTGCACTGTACTGTACAACCATATCGTCTGAATGGACTGGAGCAGTGTGATAATCACAATAAATCTCAAGAAAATAACAGTGAGTGAATAAAGCAAGTTGCAGGGAAATACATCAATCCCTTTATATAAAGATCTAAAACATGCAAAACAAATTATTATACATATGGTAAACCTACAGAGCAAGGCAAAAGAATAAAAAACACAAAATGCAGTAGGGTGGTTCTCTGTGTGGGTGGGGAAAGAATGAACTCAGGCAGGCGCCTGGAGGAAGACTTAAAAGTACCAGCAGTGCACTATTTCTTTAACTGGGAAGTATACACACAGGTGTTCCTTTTGTTACTCTTTCAAAAATCATTCATGTTTTAATATCCTTTTGTACATTCCCTGATCAATAAAAATAATTTTAAGGAGAAAAAGGTAGACACAAAAATTGAGTATAAACTACAAGGCCAATTATTTTGAGGGTGCATGTGGGGTGTCTTCAAGTAAATAGGCTGAAATGTTAGCAAGCAATATATCTTCCTTGTTTCTAAGATTTATAGGTTTGTTTTTCATGAATGAATTTTCTACATTTTCCAATGATCACAACAAAAAAAATCAGTTTTTTCATTTATAATGAAAAACTAATGGGGGAGGGGGAGGCATTGCTTTGCCAGGGAAATCCTTAGAAAATGTTAAGCACTGTATGTAAGAGATCCCAAGAAACAGAATAGTAAAAGAAATGGGTGGCTGTCTCCTTCATGCTTACTCACCTGTATCTTCCAACTTTTACCCAGACAATTTCTCTGTAATGTGGCTTTTTGCCTGCTTTGCAGTCATTGCAATACCAGTTTCCTTCAGGGATATCAATATTCAGGCATTCCCGATGAAAAGCAGCAGGGCAGGAATCACAGCACAGAAGGCTGCCTCCTGTAGGAATGAAAAAAATCTGGCACTCAGAAACATAAGGCTACATATGAAGAGCCAGCTGAAACAGCCTTCGCTCAGCACCTAACCAATTGTCTCTCACCTAATGACCTAGTAATTCAATTAGCTATTCAGAAACTTTCCCGAAGAAGTGTTCCTTTTACAATATTCCTGAACCACACCCTT
Source organism: Pteronotus mesoamericanus (assembly GCF_021234165.1). NCBI lineage: Eukaryota > Metazoa > Chordata > Mammalia > Chiroptera > Mormoopidae > Pteronotus > Pteronotus mesoamericanus. The sequence continues at coordinate 32,427,795 of NW_026555084.1, read as the reverse complement.
GAAGGTTTGTTAGATTCACAGCAAATAAACATGAGATCTTGTTGGCAAAATTAGGTTAGGGCAAACCTCTAAAAGTCACGTATGTATACATATACATATTAGGTCTGTCCGGATAAAGCCCAGCCATTGTTACTACAACAATGGTTTGCATGACATGGATATAACCTGGCAGCCTAGGATAGTGGACTGGAATGCACATGCGTTAACAGTGACAACTTCACTGTATTAGTCAGCTGGGATGGTAGACACCATCGAGTGAGCATGGTTACTGTGTTGTCACTGCATTCAAAGTGACAGTGAGTAGAGCAATGAATCTGCATCAAATTTTGCATTAAGCTTGAATGTTCCTCCACAGAAACTATTAGGATGATTCATTCAGAAGGCTTTCAGGGATGATGCAATGAGAGCAGCTCAAATAAAAGTGTGGCCCAAACGCTTCAAAGATGGTCGAAAATCTGTTGAAAATAATCCGCATTTTGGAAGGCTTGCAATAAGCTGAACACCTGAGAATGTTGAATGTATATGGGCTGCAATCCACAAAGATCAGTGGCCGACAGTGCGAGACCTAGAAGCTCATCTGGGGATTCCAAAAACCACTGTGTCCGAGATTTCAATGCAGGATCTTGGCATGAAACATGTCTTGGCAAAATTCGTTCTGTGGCTTCTGCTAACAGAGCAGAAGGAACATTGTGCTGCAGTTGTTAATGACTTGATTCAAACTGCTACCAATGAACCAGATTTCCTCAAGAAGGTCATAACCAGAGATGAATTGTTGGTCTATGGCTATGATCCATAAACGAAGGCTCAGGTGTCCCAAGGGAAGTCTCCTGGTTCTCCATGCCCAAAGAAGGCGAGGCAAAGTCACAGCAAGATCAAGACCATGTTAAGTGTGTTTTTTTTCATTGGGAAGGTGCTGTCCATCACAAGTATGCGCTTCCAGGCCAAACTGTTAATAAGGACTACTACACCTCAATGTTCTTCGTGGGTTGAAAGATGCAATATGACAAAAACAGCCATTGGCAACTGGTGATTGGCAGCTCCATCACAATAATGCACTCACTCATGTATCACATCTCCTGCAGGTTTTCTGGGAAACATCAAATCACCCAGGTAGTCCTTACAGCCCAGATTTTACCCACTGCCAGCTTCTGGCTTTTCAAAAAATTAAAATCACCTTTGAAAGGGAAGAGACTTCAGACCGTCAGTGAGATTCAGAAAAACACAACAGGGCAGCATATGGCAATTCAAATAAAGGATTTTGCAGTGTTTTGAACAGTGAAGAGATGGTGGGAGAACAATGTGAGGTTTGAAGGGGACCGAAGTGTTATTGTCCTATGTACGTTTCTTATATCTTTTTCAATAAATATCTATTTTTCATATTACATGGCTGGATATATTCTGGACAAACCTTGTATATACATCCCTTCCTCTTCACTAAAAGGCATCGCACCAAAAGGAATGTCAATGACACACAATGACCAATGTATAAAGAGCACAAGCATCAACTAATTTAAGCTCTGAGATCACATGACCTTGGGGAATTCACTTCTCTTGCCGGTCTGTAATTCCCTCAATGGTAAGGTGTTTTCTATAATGAACAATAAATAAGCACATCTGTTTGAGGAGAAGTGACTAAACTGCCTAGTAGTGACTAACACATAAGCAGTCATCCCCCTTTTAAAATCGCTAACCTTTTAATCTTTTTAATGATTGGTACTCTCACGACACCTATGGTCCCTTTTCAGAATAGCAATTATAAATACATAAATGTAACACATAAGCTAAAAAGGACTAGATTATATTAAAATATCATGATCACATGGGCACTTCTACTCTGAAACCATTTCACATTCATTTCATGTTACTCTGGAATTAAAAACAGTCTAACAATGAAACTATTTCATCTTTCCATATTTAAGAAACATGAAAATTTGGAGCCTCTGCTTCAGCACTCCAGACACTAAGAGAATTACAGAATGTTTTATTTAAATGCTATTAAATACCAAAATTCTGTCTTTAACTTTATTCTAAACAAAAGAAAGGTCATACAATAACAGGCAGCAGTTTTCACCAAAAGACAGTTTTATTTTATTTATTTTGTAAAGATTTTACTCATTTATTTTTAGAGAGAGGGGAAGGGAGGGAAAAAGAGAAGGGGAGAAACATCAATCAGTGGTCTCTTGCACGCCCCCAACTGAGGACCTGGCCAGCAACCCAGGCATGTACCCTGACAGGGAATCAAACCTGTGATCTTTCGGTTTGCAGGTGAGTGCTCCATCAACGGAGCCGCACCAGCCGGGGCAGAAAAAGACAGGTTTATAAGGAGCAGATATTATAAGAACAAAAAAGAATGTATGGTGTCATAAAGTTTTATGCAGGATAATTAACAAAGCTAACATAAGTCTTCTTTGTGCATTAAAACATCCCTAACTACACCAAAGTTCCAGTTTCTACCCATATAAACTGCACTTAATATTCTACTTTGTTCTTTTAGATTTTATTTATTTTTAGAGGGAAAGGAAGGGAGAGAAAGAGAGAAACATTGACGTGTGGTTGCCTCTCATGCGCCCCCTACTGGGAACCTGGACTGCAAACCATGTGCCCTGACGGGGAATTGAACCAGTTACCCTTTGGTCTGTGGGCCGGCGTTCAATCCACTGAGCCACACCAGCCAAGGCCAATATTCTACTTTGTTTTAAATTAACATCATAGTTTAAGGACATCAACCATGTCCTGATGCACACCCTAGTTAGTTAAGTGGAGTTTTCCTTAAATTGTCAGGTTACATAAATATTAAGAAAAGTAAAAGTCCACTTATTCGTTAGCTTTACCACTATTTAGTATACTCAAATTTCTTAAAGGGGATGCTCATCAAATAACACATGTTCATTCTTTTCTGTAAATTAGTCCTTTAACATGTTCATAACCAGCTAAGGTTTCATAAAATTGCATGAGTAAGTAGATATTTAAAAAAAAAAACCCGCAGAAAAACTGTTCCCCAAAATTTACTAGTCAACAAAATTTAGCCATTCTGAAAAGGAATGAAAAAAATGAGTACGAGAGCTAGTGCCACCTTCACACCAGCATACAGTGGAGCAGTGTCAACACAAATCTTAGAAAAAGAACATGTAGCCTAAACATTTATAGTAACCCAACATGTGCTCTAGTACACAGGCAAATGATGAACAGCCTCAAACTGAGAATTATAACACCTAGGAGTGCTTCTTAGCAGTTCAGTTAACCAAGAGGACAATTCAGAACTGTAAGTGTAGCACTGTAAACAGAATGGCAATGAATACTAAATCCTCCACCTAACTAGCAAAAATCAGGCTGTGAGAAATGGAAAGGAATTGTATAAAGATGAATAATATTGACTCTGTTCTGGAGAAGAAATATTTTTAAACTGAAAATATGTGTGTGTGTGTGTGTGTATAAGATAAAAAAATTACCTTTTCATCCACTTTATAAGACCTTTCAGAAACATTAATATCCCTTACAGAAGGAAATTCATAAATTTCTCTACTTTCCCTTTCTTCCATTTAAATTCATGTAAAATTAGGACTTTCAGCCAAGATGGAGGCATAGGTAGATACAGTTTGCCTCCTCACATAACCAACAGGACAACAACAAATTTAAAAACAAAAAATAACCAGAACGGCCAGAAAATCGAATGAATTGTATGGAAGTCCAACCACCAAGGATTTAAAGAAGAAACACTCATCCAGACCAGTGGGAGGTACGGAGACGGGCTGCCAGGGCAGAGAGGCCGCACAGCAAGGCAGAGGCTGGAGGACCGGGTGGGCAAGGCAGCAGCTGGTAGACCTGGTGGTCCCACATTTGTCTAAGGATAAACTGGAGGAACGGCTGGAGAGTGAGATAGACTGCAATCCAGGGTTCCAGTGCAGCAAAAAGAAAGCCTCAAAACCTCTGGAAGTAAAAACCTGTGGGGGTTGTGTCAGTGGGAGAAACTCCCATTCTCATAGGAGAGTCCGATGGAGACCCACAGAGTCCTAGACCATACACAAACCCACCCACCCAGGAATCAGCACTAGAAGGACCAAATTTGCTTGTGGGTAGCGGGGGAGGTGACTGAAAGCCCGCCGAGAGCAGAGCAAGTGGCATTGTTCCCTTTCGGACCCCTCACCCACAGACAGCGTCACAACTCAGGGACCTGGGTTGCCCCACCCTGGTGAATATCTAAGGCTCCACCTATTCCATCATAAGAGGCATGCTGGGACAAAGAAACAAGGCCCAAATGAAAGAACAGAACAAAGCTCCAAAAATAGAACTATACAATGAAGAGACAGCCAACCTATCAGATAGAGTTCAAAACACTGATAATCTGGATGCTCACTGATTTGCTTGAGAATGGTTGCAAAATGGAAGAAAAAGCAAAGGCTATGTAAAGTGAAATAAAGAAAAATATACAGGGAACCAATCATAAAGGGAAGGAAACCAGGACTCAAATCAACGATTAGGAGCAGAAGGAAGAGGTAAATATTCAATCAGAACAGAATGAAGAAACAAGAATTCAAAAATATGAGGAGAGGCTTAGGAACCTCCAGAACAACTTTAAACATCCCAACATCCAAATCATAGGGGCACCAGAAGAAGAGGAAGGGCAAGAAATTGAAAACTTACTTGAAAAAGTAATGAAGGAGAACTTCCCAATCTGGCCAAGAAAAGAGATGTCCAGGAGATCCAGGAAGCTCAGAGAGTCCCAAAGAAGTTGGACCCAAGGAAGCACACAAGAAGGCACATCATAATTATATTACCCAAGAGTAAAGATAAAGAGAGAATCTTAAAAGCAGCAAAAGAAAAGGAGAGAGTTACCTACAAAGGAGTGCCCATAAAACTACCAGCTGATTTCTCAAAAGAAACCTTGCAGGCAAGAAGAGGCTGGAAAGAAGTATTCAAAGTCATGAAAGGCAAAGACCTACATCCAAGATTCCTCTATCCAGCAAAGCTATCACTTTACCCAAATAAGGTAAAGTTAAAGGAGTTCATCATTACCAAGTCCTTATTATATGAAATGTTAAAGGGACTTACCTAAGAAAAAGAAGATAAAAAATTATGAACAGTAAAACAGAGGGGTGGGCGAGGGAGAGGGGTAAAGGTACAGGGAATAAGCAGCATAAATAGTAAGTACAAAATAGGCGGGGGGGGGGGGGGGGGGGGCGGTGGTGTTAAGAATAGTATAGGAAATGGAGAAGCCAAACAACTTTTATGTAGGACCTATGGACATGAACTAAGGGGTGGGGGGATGGTGGAGGGGTGCAGAGTGGAGGGGAATAAAGGGGAGAAAAAAATGGGACAACTATAATAGCATAATCAATAAAATATATATAAAAATAAATAAATTCATGTAAAATTAATAAAAAAAACACAAGTATACTGTGATACCATCTTCTAGAATTGTTTCTACCCAGTTATATGCAGATGTCTAGAGTGATATTCCTTAATATTTTTTTTTTCTGATGATGAGACTCAGGTGATTTGAAGTTTTTTTGTTCTTTCTGTTCCTTTCATTTTTAGTCTTGATTTTCCAGCTTTACTGACGTTTAGTATACGTGTAACCTTGTGTAAGTTTAAAGTGTACAACATAATGACCTGATATGTATATACTGTGAAATGATTACCATAACATTAGGTTAACATATCCATCATATCACGGTTACATTTTTTTTGGTGGTGAGAACTTTTAAGGTGTACTCTCTTAGCAACTTTCAAATACGCAATGCAGTCACTATGCTGCACATTATATCCCCCAAGCTTATTCATCTTATAACTAGAAATTTGTACTGTTTGAGCACATTCCCTCATTTTTCCGACAGTGATTTTGTTTCCTATTTATTTCATCAATGGTTTAATGTCTTAATAAAAATCAAGTCATTATTTAAATTAAAAATGAAACTTCTCCCTATTGGGGAACAAATCCAAATTTGAAAGTTCTGCTATGTTATCACTAATTCAGTACTTCATTTCCCCGTATTTCTTGTAGTGGCAATGTGAAGAAAACTTTTTGTTGCGATTAAAATACTGTATTAATCTATTTTTAAATTATTCATACATCGGGAAGTCATGTCTTACCTTCTGAGCATACAAAACACCAGCTAACATTAACATGCTCATGATTCCGGCAGCCACGCCTGGGTGTAAAGTGATTAGGGCAGATGATACTATTAGATGCAAGGATCTTTGACCCAGCAGCCAGGCAAAAGTCATTGGCATGGTATGCCACAGGACAGCGGACACAGCGCATCAGACGGCCTAAAAATGTGAGACAGGAAAACCAGGGAGGAGCAAAAGAAAAACAAAGACATTAAATACTAAAAAATGTGAGTTATTCAAGTTTATTTGATAGTACTGAGAAAATGTCACAAATAGAAGGAAGCGTTACTAGGGCAGGGGATCTTAAACACCCAACTTACTATAAAAAGCTCAGGTGGGAGCTATGTGACTTCAACACAAGGAGTCAGATCCCACACCTGTAAATGAGCCTGCCTCACCAAGAAAGCCCTACAGAAGCCACTACTCTGACTCCTAGGAAACCTGGGATCACCTGCAAACTAAATGGGAGGTGGAGATGTGCACCATCAGAATAAAAGGCCAGCTGACAGGAACACTATTGCTTGCTTTTGTTGCCTAATGTTGTGATTCCTAAAGCCTTTCAGATGAATGAATCCCTCCATCCCTTCCTGATGAACGATGTCCTCTGACATACTTCCACTAAAAGCCATTACAAACCATCTAATATAAATGTCAACGACAACAACAATTGAAAACAGGAAGGTACCTGATGGTTAAACTGCAATTTTGATCAAGCTAGTTAAATCACTGTGATTAAGATTGATGAGACATAGAGGGCCTGGAAATCAACTTACCATAAAGGTTGTGCCAGTCTGGTTAAAAGACTGAGTAACGAAAAAAGTCAAGACTGCTCAGTTTTCCTGCTCAAACCTCTATAGGTGACGTGGGGGCTTTTTGGGCACACAGGCATTTAACAGTAGAGATACAATATTTGGCTTTTAGGAAAATCAGTAAAAGACCCACTATTATTGAACAGAAAAAAAATGATTATTTTCCCAGTAGGAACAGATTTAAAAACTTGAATTTACCTACATCCGATAATTTTGGAAACCTCAGCTTTCTACCTAACTATGAAGCAGAAAAATAGCTTCAAGATAGAAGTTTCCATTTTACAAAACAAACAAAAACAAACCAACACAAAACAAAACCTCACTTTTGACCTACAAGCATGTCTGTATTACATCACATTTGACAGCTGCAGAGATAAAAGGGCCCACAGAAGAAGAATACAGTTTGGTCTAATGAAGTGGTCCCCAATGTTTTTGGCACCACTGATGGGTTCCCTGGCTCACCTGCCACTCACTTCCTGCTGTGTGGCCCGGTTCCTAAGAGGCCATGGACTGGTACTGGGGGTTGGGGACCCCTGGTCTAATGGAGTTGGTAACACGATGAAGACATGCAACAAAACACTTTTTCAAACTAAATCTCACATAGAATCCAAATATTTAAAACAACCACATAACGTTAGGGCTCCATATAAGACAATGTGGTGAACTGTGGTGGATTTAACTAGTCCATTACTCTCTTCTGTCTCACATAAAATACTGCTACTCTGACAAAAGATAGAGAGGTCACGAAGAGACATGCCAGATCGCATCTGCAAATGTCCACTGCCAATGACACTGCTATTTTACAGTTAGATTGGTTCCCACGAGAAACTTGTACCTTTCGATGCAGAAACACTGGCTGGATTAGCAGCATGGCAGGTTATACAGATGTGGAGGGAGCACCGGAAACCCTTGTTCTGCATGACAGTGGGTGGGTACTTCTGGACACACTCTTCATGGTAAAACTTTCCGCACAAGGGCAGAAGGCACCTTTTAACATCTTCCCCACTCTGTTTACATACAAAACAGGTATGGATTCCTGGGAAGGAGAAAAAAGGTAACATATTAATAACAATTCAAGAACTCATCCAATGCAAAACCATTAGATGTAAAGTTAGTGAGCACACAATTCCGCACCAAATTCCAGCAGGAGGGAGTGGGCAGGGGGGCTGGGTGTTGGGCGTGTTCCTTCCCCACTAGGCAATTTTACAGCACCCGCTGGCTGTCCTACAAGTCAGCTCGATTCTGACACTACCTACCTAGAGATAACAGCAGATCCCACAGATTAAGAACTCAGTCCTAGAGACGATCATGTCCAGACCCCCCCCCTCCGCTTCAGACACCAATCTTCAAAAGCAGGTTGTGGCCTGTACTTCTAGAAAACTAACTGCGATCCCCTTCTTGGGTTCAATTAATTTGTTAGACAAGCTCAGAGGACTCAGAGAAACATGTTACTTATTAGATGGCCAGTTCATTAGAAAATTCAGGAACAGTTAGATGGAGAGATGCATTCAGCAAGGATGGGAAAGGGGCAGCCATGTCCTCTCCAAGCATGCACCTCTCCCAGAATCTCCACATGTTCACCATCCCAGAAGCTCTCCAAACCCCGTCCTTTTGGATTTTGGTGGAGGATTAATTACACAGGCCTGACTGGGGGCTGTTTCAACCTCCAGCCCCTCTCCCTCCCCTGAGGTCAGAAAGGTGGGACTGCCAAGTTCCCACCCCCTAGTCACATGGGTGGTTCTATAGGCAACCAGCAGGCATCTTCAGATGGGTTCAAGCCATCTCATGAACATAACAAAAGACATACAAAGGACAGGTTATGGCTTCCAAGGAGCAATGAAAATAGGAAATTCCAAGGGTTTCAGGAGCTCTGCGCCAGAAACTAGACAAAGACTAAATATGTATTTACTATAAATCACAATTATCATAGTAAGGAACTTTATAATAGACTGATCAGGCTGACAACAAGACTGACTAAATCTTAATATCACTGTTCAGTGGGAAATTGACAATATGCTTGCTGACATGAATAGGAAGTAACAGGAAGTACACATCACCCTGCCAAAAGAAAACTGACCTGAAACTAACCCAATCTCTAGCTCTAACTACAAGTTTCCAGGAAATACAGAGAAAAGAGAAACAAGTTAAAAGGACATCTGAAGGGTACAATCAACAAAAGTTAGACTGTGGAAAATTTTGCAGGACAAATGGACATTGTCTTGACAAATAAATGTCAATTTAAAAATATGGCGAGAGGGACAGGAATGTTGTTTGTTGTGAGAAATTTAAGAAGAGACGTATCAAAAATACAACACAGATTTTATTTGGATCTTGATTCAAAACACTCTAAGAAGACATCTTGGAAATAAGTGGGAAAATTTGAAAATGGAGCTGGGTAATATATGACACATAGGGGTTACTTTATATTTTTGCCACACACTGGATACATGTATTTGTTAAATGTTGTAACTGTTAGACCTTTTGAAATATATAGGTAAAATGATACAGAAAGAAAATTGGCACTATTGAATCTAAGTGGTAGATACATGGGGATTCTTTACACTGATCTCTCTAGTTTTGTACATGCCTTACGATTTCTGTCATAAAAAATTTAAAAGAAAACACAACCTACCTCTCCCTGAGAAACAATATAGTGTGAAAAAAAACCCAAGCCGGAAGGAACCTGAATATGACTCCTGCCTCTGGCACTTGCAGGAGATAGGAGCTCATGAAAATAACCGTTCTCATCTATAAATAGTGAGATCACCCAACTAATAGTAATTTTAGAAAAATTCAGACCTGTATTTGGAAAGAAGCAAACTATTGCTTGATGTTGAACAAATGGCAGCCAATATTAGTAAATGGTGTGGTCAGCCTACTATAAGAAAACAGGGTGAGCCACAGCAGTAAGAAATAACTTCTTTATTCATCTTTATTAAAACTAGGATATCGGTTCCCACCCTCAAAAATGATAACCTGTCTTTACCTTACATCATACACAAACATTAATTCAAAAAAGATCTTAAATGTAAAACCTAAAACTAAAAAATTTTCAGAACACAAAATCTTTGTGACTATTGAATTAATAAGCAAGATGTCTTAGATATGACACCAAAGTCTACAAAAAGAACAAATTGATAAACTTTATCAACATTAAAATCCTTTGTTCTTCAAAGGACACCATTAAAAAAATGAAACAAGCCACAGATTGGAAGACTAATCTGAAAAGTATATACCTGACAAGGGACTTGTATGCAGAATATAAAAAACTCTTAAAACTGAACAGGTTAAAAAAAAATAAAGCAACCTAGTTAGGGGGGAAAAAAGGACAAATACTTCATCAAAGAGGAGAGCAAATAAGCACAAAACATGAGCAATATCATTTGCCATGAGGGAGATGCACATTAAAACTACAATGAGATGCCATACACATCTGTCAGAATGGCTAAAATTAAAAAGACTGACAATGCCAAGTGTTGCTGAAGATGGGAAAGAACAGAAACTCTCATACATTGCTGATGGGAATGTAAAATGGTACAAATATTTGGAAAACAATTTGAATGTTTCTTTAAAAGTTAAACATATACTACTGTACCTATCACATGATGCAGCCATCTACTCTTAGGTATTTACATAAGAGAAAAGACAATGTGTCCATACAAAGAGCTCAATGTTCACAGCAGCTTTGTTTGTAATAGCCCAACCTGAGAACAATCCATGAGTGTACTTCAACAGATGAATGGATAAACAAACTGTGGTACATCCACACAACAAAATACTACTCAACTGTAAGCAGGAATGAACTCTCAGTACCTGCAACAATGATGCTGAATCTCAAAATAACTATGCTAAGTGGTAGTTTCACAGATGTATGTACATACACACCCACCAAAACTTACCAAACTGTACGCTTTTGTGCAGTATCTTGTACTACAGTTATACCTCGTTAAAGCTGTTTTAAGAGAATTCAATACTGATACGCACAACATAGATGAGTCTCAAAAAAACATTATGCTGAGCCAGACACAAAAAACTACATAGACTTTGATTCCATTTATATGAAAGACTAAAAAAGAATAAATCTAATGTGAAAGCAGATCATTACTTCCCTGAACCGAAGAAGGAGGTGGGAGGTGGCGGGGGGGGGGGGGGGGCGGTAATTTGTATAAGGGTTGACTGGGAACTTTCCAGAGTGATAGAAATGTTCTAATCTTCCCTGTGGTTGTGGTTACATGGGTATATGAATTTTATCAAGACCTGTAAGAGCCCTGACTGGTGTGGCTCGGTGGGTTGGGCATCATTCCGCAGATACAAAGGCTGTCGGTTCAATTTTTGATCAGGGCATATGCCTGGGTTGCGCGCCAGATCCCCAGGTGGGTGTATGTGTGAGGCAACCAATTGCTGTTTCTCTCATACATCAATGCTTCTCTCCCCTTCTCCCTCCCCTTCCTCTCTAAAAGTATATAGATAAAATCTTAAAAAAAAACCCCACTTATCAAAACATACATTAAAATGGGTGCATTTTATAGTAGGTAAATTATACTTCAATATAGTTGACTTTTAAAAAATAGCTTTGCCTGCCCTGGCTGGTGTGGCTCAATGAATTGAGAACGGGCCTGCAAGCCAAATGGTCACCGGTTTGCTTCTCTGTCCAGAGCACCTGCCTGGCTTGCGGGCCAGGTCTCCAGTAGGGGGCGTGCGAGAGGCAACCAAGCATTGATGCTTCTCTCCCCCCCTCCTTTCCCCTCTCTCTAAAAATAAATAAAATCTTTAAGAAAAGCTTTGCCTTAGATAACTTGCTCACATCATAAGATAAGGCTAGCAAAATTGGATCACTAGCACAAAAGGCAAGAAGATTAGGTAAAATAACCCAAAACTATCTTCCAGCTTTTGCCCTCACATTGTTAAAGGTGCAGCAGAAAAATGAAATAACTCAATGGGATATGGCCATCTATTTACAGACACCAGTAAATTCTCTCATTCCCCACAGGATCTACTCTAAATGTGCACTCTTCCCTTCCAGCTAGGAACACCTTTTTCCATCATTCTCACCAAGCCAAGAAAAAACTGTTCCTGCTTCCTTCTCCTGTCTCAAAACTCCATGGGACATTCCCATTTTACTTTTTCATCTCTTACCCTCTTTTGCCTGTAACTACTCTACCAATTATTCACTCTCCTGGTAAGAATATTCATTTCCCTACACAGTTCTTAAACTTCATCCTACAAAAATGCAAGATGGTCTTCCTCTTGATGTTATAATATCCTCCCTTTAGCGACTGCCCCTCGTTCCCGTTAAATCAGGGTTCTCTAAGAGCAGCGTCCTACTGCTACCCATCCCCCTCAGCTGATTTAATGAGGCAGCCTCTGGTAAAAAGTCAACCATTTCTCACTGTCAAATACAAACGGCTTCTGTTCACTTCAGAACCTCCTTGATCTTGTCTCTTTGCTACATCTGTCCCTGCTCATGACACACCCACTCCCATCGCTTCGCATTCTTTGACTAGAGCCTCCTTACCCTCCAGGGGCCCCTTTTAAGGGGCCATCTCCAGGCACTGTCACGGACCTTCTTCTCACTCTACAGATGCTCTCCCCCTGGGCATAAGTCACTCAATTCACACTTACAGTTTTAGTGACTTAGGAGCCTAAAACTCAGTCCTCATTTCCTCACTACTTAAATGCTGTACCATCCACATATAATGCTGAAAAAAGACCAATCTCAGCAGCACATTTGGGAAGTGCTTTACAGGCTGGTCTCATCTGACCATTCCTAGTTTCTGACCCAATTTTCATATTATAACTCCCAAAATATCACTTTCTTTTTTTTTTGATAAATAGTTTTATTGACATATGAAGAAAAGCACACATATCCTAACTGTATTATTTATGAATAATTACTAAGTGAACATGCTTATGTAATTACCACTCACAGCAAGAAATATAAATCATCACCTATAACTCAGCAGCCTTCCTTGCCACTTACCAGTGCCTCTTCCCTAAAATATCTTAGTCTAAAAGCACCGATCTATGCGTCCTATTTCCCAAATATTCTTTACTCTCATTACTGGAACTTCTGTCCTTCCCATCTCCATACCAGTTTCTATTTCTCTCTTCAAGCCAAACTCAGGTATCTTCCTCTGTGGCAGTGGCTCATCTTTGTTTATGAAGCACTTTAAATGCACCTCCACGGCAACACTTTTTGCACTACATTATGCTATACTGCACATTCATTATTCATTTGGAAGCTCTTCTGAAGGCAAAGGTCTCACAGCACCTATTTCTATGTCTCTAGCAACTAGCCCAGTATTGCAACAAAACAGTGTCTCCTATAAATGAAAAACTTTAAAACTCACACCTTCTTTGGAAGAAGACCCCTCTATTTCTAACTTTACCTGTGCGACATTCATTGCAGATAAATTTTCCTCTGGGCATCTCAGTTAATCCAAGGCACTCCAGGTGGAAAGCCCCACAGCACTGAGCCTCACATAACAGCAGCTCACCCAGTTTTTCACAGTTCTGTTAAGAAAAAGAAAACAGATCTGTCTATAGAAAAAGGTTTTTAAAAATCCCAAGCAGAAGGCCCTAATGAAGAAGATTAACAAGTAGCTTTGCCAGAAACAAGAAAGCCCACCAATCATTTAGCCAATATTTAATGATTACTTCCTCTATGCCAGGTAACACAAGGCCCTGGCTCTCGTGGTTCTTATAGTCTAAGGACAGAAAATATAAGTAAAACTTAAACAGGAAAGGTATCAGACAATCATAAGCAATAGGCAGAGAATTCAAATCGCTCTTTGGATTGGGTGATTTGGAATGGCCTCTCAGAGTGGCTCTGAATGACAAGTTGGCCACGTGAAGGAGAAGCAGGAAGGCAGCGAGTACAGAAAGTCCATAAACGGGAACAACCATGGCATGTCTGAGAATTGCAAGGAGAGCCTGGGTCACTGGACTAAAAAGGACAAAGTTGTAAGTGCTAGAAGATGAGGTATGAGGAAGGCAGAGGCCTGATTATGTGACCTTACAAAATACAATACAGCATTTCAGATTTTAGGTGTTCCATTAGAAAACTTACCAAGGGAAGACTAAAATCAGATATTCATTCAAACACAGATCCCTGTAACTGCTACATGGAAAATGAGTTTGATAAGAGTAGAGAGGTGAGAATAAAAGCAGAGGCAATCAAGAAGACTACTGCGATGGTTCAAGCAAGAAACACAGCTGGCCGGACTCGCGTCGTAACTGTTCCATGAAGGGCTCCAATCGACGTCTGAACAACCCTTGAGATGCAAACCATCTCAGAGAGATCATTCTCCTCAGATGACCTCATCTAAGGCAGGGTGTCGCTTAAGATAGGGCCTTAGGAAATAAGGACCTAGATCCATCACTTTGAAAACATTCTAGGATTTATGAAATATCTGTAAATTCCCAATATGTATGACTTTTCACCCCTCTAACACCCTGACTTGTTTCCCCATGGTGATTCTCTCTCTCTCCCCGAGACACACACACACACACACACACACACACACACACACACACACACGTACATGCACATGCACACGCACACACAGAGTCATACATTCATCCATGGGACAAGAAAGGGAAAAGGGGGCTAGGTGAATCTAATATCTTCAGTAACTCAAAGAAGTAGAACAGACCTTGACCACTTAACATCAAATAAATAAGTAGGCCTCTGGGGCAAAAAGGCCAGAGGCAGCCAGAGATTAAGAGGAGACACCAAGATCTTAATTAACTTGTAGTCTGAACTATTCTCACAGGTTTTGCTATCCCATTATCCACTATTCACACATAAAAACTGACAAATACCATTAATGTTATACATTTTATTTTGTATATTCAGAGTGTCAGTGACATTAGGTTCAAGGTACAATAAACAAATTCACTTTCATCACTGAAACAGAAAAACTTCATTTATAGTATATATCAAAGAATGTATTTTTCAAAACAACCAAACCCTTTATAGAGTAACCCTTTAACTGTAACCCATCTTTCAAAGTGGGACCCTTGAGAGTAAAAAGAGGCACTACTAATAAATTATACAAGGGAAACATTTAAACTAAGATCGACCTAAACAAGCCAGGATTGCTGAGTCGCCACCATTTAAAAAAAAAAAAAAATCCTCAACCAAAGATACATTTATTGATTTTAGAGGGAGAGAGGGAGAAATATCAGTCAGTTGCCTCCTGCACATGCCCCAGCCAGGGACTGAAGCTGCCACCTTTCGGTGCATGGGATGATGCTTTAACTCACTGAGACACCCAGCAAGGGCTTAATTATTTTTTTGTTAATAAACTTGTGGGCCAAACAGTCTCTGAGACTAACCCTGTGTTTGGACGCTGGTCTAAATGATCAACCTTCTTTGATCAAAATATATATATATATATATATATATATATATGTGTGTTACACACATACAATGTATATAACAGTGAAAATGAATAGATGAAGAAACTGAGCTGAAATTATATTTGCCATAACAACACTCTAAGCCCAGGTTAGTATTACTTTTTCTCTGTTTCAGTTGGGAAAAAAACAAGCTAAAATCTTTGACTTTTCATAAGCCAGGTTTTATGAATTTATTGGGGTGGCTAAAAAGTTCGTTTAGTTTTTTCCATTCTATGGCCCTAGTAGTGCTTAGTTGTCTTTAACTTCATTTGAAACAATATTGTTAGATTGTATTTGGGCAGCTGCCACATCAGTATGCATTTTAAAAAACAAACAAACATTAAAATTAGTGAATTTTTGTGCAGCCATTTTAATGTTGAAGATGGAAGAAACTATGCAACATTTTCAGTATTATGATGCTTTATAATTTCAAGAAAGGTTGAAGTGCAACTGAAATGCAAAAAAAGATTTGTGCAGTGTACGGAGACAGTGCTGTGACTGATTGTGTCAAAAGTGGTTTGTGAAATTTCTTGGTACTATTGACATTCTGGTCAAATAATTCTTTGCTCTGGGGCTGTCCTATGCATTGGGAGATGTTTACAGTACCCTTCGCCTCTACCCACTAGAA
Source organism: Pteronotus mesoamericanus (assembly GCF_021234165.1). Taxonomy (NCBI): domain Eukaryota; kingdom Metazoa; phylum Chordata; class Mammalia; order Chiroptera; family Mormoopidae; genus Pteronotus; species Pteronotus mesoamericanus. The sequence continues at coordinate 32,411,844 of NW_026555084.1, read as the reverse complement.
ACCACTAATGGGAGAGAGCTGACACACTCACAATATCCAAATCAATAAAGTTATTGGTGAAAATGAAAAACATGTCTTTTCTTTTATGGAAAAAACTAAACAGACTTTTTGGCCAACCCAATACAAAGGTAAATCAAGATCATAAAAAGATAACATAACCAAAGCATCCATTTAATGACTCTACTCCCAAGCCGAAAAAAGGCTCTTTAACAATGAAGTGGAGTCACATCTCACATAGTGGTTTGGTTCAGACTCTAAACCCAGATTGCCTGGGTTTATATCATGGCTTCACTTCTGAACATCTCTGTGCCTGTTTCCTCATCTATAAAAATAAGGATAATAATGATAATCTACCTTCTAAGATTGTGATGATGAATATGATGTGATATAATATTTATAGTGACTGGAACACTGCTTAATACATAATAAATAGTGTATAAAAGTTTATTAAATAAATAGAAAAATATAGGCAGTAGGTTTTCTAAAGTTACTACTTTAAAGCAATAGATAAACAAAACAGAATAAAATAAATCTTAAAGCAAAATTATCATAGGAAAATTCCTTACACATCCTAAGATTCTCACCATGAGACGTACAGGGAAAAAAAAAAGGGATCTTTAAGTGAGCAACCACCGATTCACCTCTCCCATCTCAGACCTGTTTCAACACATCTACTCAGGGGCAACAAGCGCAAGAGATTCACCAACACTAAACACTTCTCCTCCTTTCTTCTATAGTGTGGAGGGTGAAGAGCTAAATCCTCGCAGAAAAGTGACTCCACTGGAATAACCCAATAAAATTATTATTCTAATCATGATCGGACCATCGAGGAATGTAGAGGACTTCTCTTAATAGATAAGCACATAATCAAAAGGTAAGTGGGCAACATTTTCTACCTGACAAACATTCTCCTTGAGTGCAGCTCCTCCACCTCGTTCGCCCTGCAGTTTTTTAGACGCGGGCATCCCGTGGTCGTTTTCTATACCCTCCTCAAGAGCCTCCTTGGGGCTTGCAGCCGTCCTGTGTGTCATCAGTTCTCCCTTGCAGAGAAAAAAATAATGTCCCACATCTGCATTATTGATGTCTCCTCCACGTGACCCCCTCCCTCTGGGCTGCTATTTGTCTAGCCATCAGCACTTACAGATGTTCAGCCAATCACGCGGGCGGACTGCATGCAATGTTAGTTCTAACCCTGCTGTGATTGGGCGGGTAGTGGGCGCCTCATGCCCTGCCACTAACTGCTCTGAGGCTGTTCCACTGGAACTTTTTGAGCTGTTCCATTTTAAGGTTTCACTAAGGGAGAGAAAACATTCTTAAGTTTATTTGATTACTTATTTGTCCTTCCAAGATCAGTGTTTCCTAAATAATGCCCCCCTTGGGCACTCTATTCAAATTGTCCTGGAAAGAAACACTTTTCATTACAAATAATGTGTGATGCTGGCCTGACCTGTTCTAATGCTCTTTTAACCTGAGTTGCAAAAGCCAGACATAGCATCAATGACTACACTGATGCTCTGCAAGGAAAGAATTTTAAATCTATCTCTATTTCCTAAAAGCTGAGGTTTACAAATATTAGTCTAAAATCAAGCCATTGATGATTTCAAGAAATAAGCAAATGAGTGTTGCCCCTAACTGCAGCAGTCTCAACTCTCTTAAAGGGCAACATCCAAGTTCATTGGACTACGTGGTTACTGGATATTGTGCTTTTTGGTTTTTAGGAAAAAGTTTACTTTCATGATGAAACAGTTATATATTTCATCTGACACCTAGAGCATAAGATGTGATCTTATAAAAAGGTCATGCCAAATGTGCCTTGACTGATTTTTTTCACTTGGCTCAGGCTATATCTTGTTTCTCCAGGATTCCTTATACCCATTAACCATTTCAGTAGAATACTGTTTTTAAGAAAACTCAAGGGAAAGAGGGATGTGGCCTCTATTATGAAAAGTAGATTCACTTTAGAAGGTCTAAAGATTAGGAACTGAGTAATACCTCTGAGCCTGGAGTTTCTCTTGATGAGTCTTCATTTCTCACTTTTTTATAATGCACCCTAGCTGTAGCATGCCTCTGTCGTTTTCGCCTCCTTGGTTTATCAAATATCTTCGTAGTGCCTATAACAGGAAAACAGGTGTTACCTGTCAGCAAATGATATATACATGTCCAAGAACTCTTATCCTCAACTAAAGGAACCTCACAGAATTATGGAATGTTAAGAGTAAAAACTAACCTTAAAACCTGTTTTATTCTCCAACTCTGTAGATGAGAAAAAAACAGAGGCAGAGAAGAAAAAGAGACTTACTCGTGACTATATTAAGTAGTTTGGAAATTAGCTACATATGCATAAATCCTGCCTTGTACAGATTAAATAACAAATGTATAGGTAGGTTATTAAAGCAATTTCATACTACACCAGTGATATTAAATCCTTTTCATCTGATGGCACACATAAACTACCAAAATTCCATGGCAAGTGCCCTGACTGGTATGGCTCAGTCAAAGCATGTGCCACATTGGCTGAGCATTCTTCACAAAGCAAAAGGTTGCTGGTTCGATTCCCAGTCAGGGCACATGCCTGGGTTGTGGATTCGGTCCCAATCGGGGTGTGTGCAAGAGGCAACCAACTGATGTTCCTTTTTCATGCTGATGTTTCTATCCTTCTTTCTCCCTCCTTTCCCTTCTCTCTAAAAATAAACAAACTTTTTAAAAAAATTCTGGGCACACCAAAAAATATGTATTTTGTCGGCCAGACCAAAAAAAAAAAGAAAAAAAAAAAGGTATAATTTTTATTCATTCTCATGGACAGCTATTGCTGTGTTGGCTATTGACTTTTTAATTTGACAATCTGAAAGAAAAGAGGTGAGTGTCCCTGACTAAATAGGTATTGCATGTTTTAAAAATTCTTGCAGCACACCAGTTAAAAATAACTGTTCTACATGGTTGAAATTAAAGACTTTCTAGTTCCTTAAAGGACTTTAATATCCGGTAGATGGGGAAAGAATGTATTTACTACTCAAAAAAAAAAATACTAAAACTGGCCTCCAAGATTAAATAAAAGTAAATTATATCACAGTATAATCAACTTAAGGATTAAAATGTAAAGCTGAAACATAAAACCTGGCTTACAGGAAGAGGGGAAAAGACCCCCCCCCAAAACATTTAGTGGCTTAAATGATAATTCATACAGCGGTATTATAACCTTGAACATCCAACAATATAAAGTGAATGCATGGTCTAACCTGGCATATTAAGAAAATGAAATTCTAGCCTCTCATTTTCTATTATACATATTTCAAACGTTTACTATAGAAACATCAAGAAGAATCTAAAGCAATATTTCATAAAATGTTCTGAGATAATCAGGCTAGGTATCAACATAAAGGCTGAACTTTGGGAAACTGCCTTTACTCTCCTGGACTGCCTAGTGGAGATGAAGAATCTCTGCTAGCAAATCTACTGACAGCCTACGAACGAAGGAAGAGTTAATATAATGGCAGAGTACAGGTTCGAAATTCTCACAAGTTGAAGTATTTAGATGAGATATACAAAGGATAAAGTGTAGGTTATAGTAAAAAGTATAAAGTATTTTAAGTATAAAAGTATAGGCAAGAGCTGATATTATTTTGTAAGGTTTTTTTTTAAGCAAGAAAGCAAATTGATAAACCTAAGGAATTACAATTTTGCACAATGTTAAAACAATCAACACATTGCTAGATTTACTTGCTAGAAAACTTAATAATCACGGTCACTTTTAAAGAAATGTGCATTTAAGGAGACAGAATCGTGCTGGCAGACCACATCTGATGCAGTGGGCTCAAATCTGGGCCAATGCCTCAGGAGTGATAGCAATCAATGTCACTGGCAGACAAATGATCAAAGTGGTTCAAAAAATTGGCATGGCCCTGGTTGGATAGGTAAGTTGGTTGGAGCATCATCCTATACACCAAAAGGTAATGGGTTTGACACTCAGTTGAGGCGCATATGAGAGGCAACCGGTTGATATTTCCCTTTCACTCTATCCCCTCCCCTAAAATCAATAAGCATATCCTTGGGTGAGAATTTAAAAAAAATGGGCATGGAAAAAGTTGGGTGGATAAAAAGATAGTAGTGTGGCAGTGAATTTGGTCAAGTCTGGGTTTAGTTCCCCAACACTGCCACCTCTTTCTTGTTCGGGTTCCTTGTATAAAATAGAGATAATATGGATAATATCCTAACTCGTGATAATGCTTTATGGATTAGCAATACTAGTTCTATGCAAAGGACCTGGTAAAGTAAACACTCCAACTATGATTATTATATTCACTACTGAATGAAGGGCTGCCCATTCTCCCTGTGGGCTAAAGCAAAATCATCAAGTAGAAGTTCCAGGAGTCAGATTCCAATTTAATCTAAAGATTCCCAAGCTCTTAAGCAACCAGAAGAGCTCGAAATGAGGCTCGAATGTAAGCTCTCTTTTTCAAGCATGTGCTCACAAACTAACGACCACAAATGTGATAAAAAAAAAAAACTAAGACTATTTGTCAAAGACTGGCTTAGGTGATTTGTAATTTCCCTCTCAACTCAGATTCCCTACTTTCTGTCCTATAGATTTAAAAATTGAATCAAAACCAAGGAAGTAATGATGCAGTCTGGAGAATTATCTAAAAAGAAAATTAAGAAGCTGATTTTTCTCTACTGTTCCTAACATTTCCCTATGCTAATTCTAATTTCATTTAACTGATTTCAGCATAAAGCTGAAAATGATGATATGATTTTCTAGCGTCACGCACAATTTTAATACACAGATTTTGGGTGAACACATCTTAGAACTCGCAACCTCACTGGTCTTGCTCCTATACATAACAGCTTTTCTGGTTAAATGACAAGGTCCTCCCCACTCTTTTGCTTTACATTTTTTTAAATCTCAAAAATACTCACCGCCACAAAACTCTTTAGAACGAGATCCAGCACTTGATTCAGTAATGTTATTCTCCAACTGACCAGCTTCATAACACTACAAATAAGTAAAATGCAACATAAAATAAACCCTATAGTATATGCCAAAAACTGAATGGTTTATTGCCATCAATACAGAATCCCGGCTATTTTTTTAAACGATTAAAAAAACAGTATGATAATAATGAAGAGTTCAACAGAAACTTCTGTTAAGAAAGGAAAAGCATCAGATTTTTTTTTTAAATGCTCCAAAAGACTAATGACCATGACATACTCCTTGAGAGAGCAAGAGAGAGACTTGCAATATACAAAGCAGATACAGAATATAGCTCTGACTGAAGTGGGGGAAGGAAACGAAGGGGTATGTACCCAGAGCCTCACTATCTCAGGTCTATTCCTGTATTAAAAAGCTACCTTCTTAAAATTATATTTATAGTTATTAGATTTTATACAGTCATTTGCTTGATGAATTCTGAATATTAAATAACTCTAAATCACTGAATCTCTAATATACATTAAAGCAAAATTAAAACTCAGAACAAAACATCTAGATGTGAAGACTAATTCCTGACACGCTGTATTCCCCTACTACTACTGCTTGTATGAATTAGTTCCATTACATGAAAATGTCTTCTCCCAGACTCTTCCTGACTATAAAACAAGATTCAGTGGCCAAAAAAAGCCAATATAATGCATGCTATGCTTGGTATGAAGTGCCCAAAATTTGAGGTCAAAACAAGATAAAATACAATTGTGAATTTCCAAATGCTCACCATATACATTAATAAATCATAAAAATACTACTTAAATCATGTTCAATGAAGATCAGAATCTTACAGAGTCAAATAAAATAAAGGAGCAAATATTATATATCCAGTTAAATGGAACAAAGACTAGAAGACAAACGATTTGCATATTAAAAAAAAAACCCATCCATTACTCACATAGGCAATGTATAGTTCTTTGTTTAACACTTACCCAAAAGCTGTGGAACAAAAACAATGAGAATGTTCCCAAACCTACAGTCAGAGAACAATGCAAAAAACATTTTCATTTCCAACCTCCTCAACTTATTTTTAAGTTAAAATAGATGTACCAGGACAAAAAAAAAAAAAAATATCACACTACATGAATAAAAAACCCATCAGCTTTTCTTAGAATGACAATGACCACAGACCTCAGCGGGCACGTTGGAGGACATGACTGAGATGCCAGTAACTTCCTTTGCACATACTCTGCTGTGAATAGGCATTAAGCCAGTGCACTTTTAAGTTACCATTACTTTAACATATAAACCCCTCTTTCTCCAACCCACTGATTGATCCATCTACAGATAGGGTGGCCCATGGTACAGTCTCAAGATATAACTGAATCATGGCTTCAACCTGGTGACAAAATATATCTCAGAGTAACCAGGATCTCAACTGTGAAGCTGACCATGTCAGATGGCAGGACTACTCCTAAAACAGAAATAAAGGTTACTCTCTCCAGAGTCTGGTTCTAGCCATCACCAATAATCATGGTTTCCAATGTTCTAGAGCCAAATATAATGCCCATCTCCTTATCAATAAAGCTGAAATTCAACAGTGAGTTATTAATTACATCAAATTTAAAAAGAGACAGAAATATGACAGAGAATTCCAGAGATATCAAAGACTTTTAACAAATGTTGCTAAAACAAGGACATCCATGTGTGGGCAAAAAAAAAAAAAAAAAACCTTCAAAAAATGAAGATGAAACAAAGATCTGTACATAAATTCCAGAATAAGACCTCTAAAGAAAAACACAGGAACTTATACCCCAAATATGAAAAGCACTACTAAATAGCAACCATAAAGATAAGTAGTCCAATCAGAAATGTATATATGCTCAAACAGTCACTTTACAAAGATAAAGGAATAACACATACTAAGAAGTTCAACATCATTAATCATTAGGGAAATTCAAACAACAAAAACAAACAAATAAAACCTCCACACAGTTAGTTATCATTTCATATCCACCCAAAGGGCTAAATTTAAAACGACTGACAAACCAAAAGCTAGTAAAGATGTGGAGCATATGACCTCCTATCCACTGTTTGTGGAGTATGAAGCTGTACAACCACTTTGGAGAACTGTATGGCAGGTTAGTTAAAAGATAAACATGCTGAGTGGTCTCTGCCTGGGCAGGATGGCTACTGCCACATGGGGGATGGGTCCTGCTGGCTGCTTTCTCAGTTCTCTCCCCCGGGCCTCCTTCCCCAGTCTCTCATTGGGGTCTCTGGCCCACTTTACCCCGCCTTTGCTGGAGACCATGAGTTTGCCCCTCAATGCCAAACCTTTCCTCAATGGATTAACAGGAAAGCCAGTAACGGTGAAACGTAAGTGGGGAATGGAGTACAAAGGCTATCTGGTATCTGTAGATGGCTATATGAACAGGAAGCTTGCAAACAGAAGAATACATAGACGGAGCATCGTCTGGACACCTGGGTGAAGTTTTAATAAGGTGTAATAATGTCCTTTATATCAGGGGTGTTGAAGAAGAGGAAGAAGATGGGGAGGTGAGAGAATAGCATCTTTTGTGGGGAATTATTTTTATATATCTTTCTAGACAATAAAATTTGAGTGTTAAAAAAAAAAAAGGATAAACATGCCATGAGCCAGCATCCCACACCAAGAGAAATGAAAATATTTGTTCACAAAAAGACTTCAGGCAGAAGTATTTGCGCCTGCCTGAAGATTAATAGCCCCAAAAGGAAAACCTCAAATGTCCATCGACAAGAAAAGAATAAACAAATTGTACTTGAGATACTACTCAGCAATAAAAGGGAATGAACTATTATCATTTTATGAATGTACCTCAAAAACAAATGTTGAATAAAAGAAGTCAGATTAACAAAAACAAACAATACATATGACATTCAGGAACAAGCAAAACTAATCTACAATGACTGAAGTAAAAAAACCTTGTCTATGGAAAAGATGAGAATGAAAGGTACAAGAGAAATTATTGGGGTGATGGGTAGACGGTACTTACATGGTATATACAACTGTCTATCACACAAAACAATGAAGGTCTATGCATTTTATTGCTGTCAATTATATTGTAATTAAAAAAGAAAAGAGCCCTGATTGGTGTGGCTCAGCAGATTGAGCGCCAGCTTGAGAAACAAAAGGTCGCTGGTTCAGTTCCCAGTCAGGGCACAAGCCTGAGTTCTAGGCCGGGTCTCTGGTTGGGGGCATGTGAGAAGCAACCAATCAGTGTTTCTCCCCCTCTCTTTCTCCCTCCCATACTCCCTCTCTAAAAAATAAATAAATAAAATCTTAAAAAAGAAAAGAGTTCTGAGATACACTTGCCTACATAAATTTAAATTAAATATATAAACTAAATTATGTTTTTTATCCCCTTAACGGGAAAAAATAACCCTTAAACATGGCAAGTCACATTTTAGATTAGAAAACTACTTTTGACAGAGCAAGCTATACAAACATGATATTTTAAGCAACAAAGTCTCAAAACCATTGAGGATTCATCTTACTCCTTCAAATCATTCACTTATATACACCAATTATACCTTAATAAAACTTGGAGAAAATTATTCACTTAATTGGCCAGAATTCTTACTTTGAAATTTACATCACCTAACCTCTAGCAGTGAAGTAACACCCTTCCATGACTCACCTTGTACGACACTACTAAATTTATCATCTGATTGCAAATGTTACTTGCATGCACAAAATACTCGACTGAATTTCAGCTCCCATGGCTCTACCCATCTAACTCTTCCAAGAAGCTTGCAAAATAGCTAGGATTTGAATAAGACAAAGCCAAGAGAAGAAGTACTGCAGAAAAAAATTATTATAGCCTTAATAAAGTGTAAGGTACAAAGAGAGGATGGTGAGTTGCAGACATAATGTCATGAAAGGTTGTACAAACTGCAGAGGAAGTTTGGAGGGTAGGAGATGAGCCTAAGAGTAATTGAAAAGTCCATGTCATCAGACTACTTTGAGTATAAAAGAATTAAAAGATATAATGTAGTTTTTAAAGTAAAGAATAAAAACACAAATAAACTAAAATTTACATTTACAGGCTAACATAGATGGATAAATAGCTAACAAAAATAAAAACTTGAGGCAGGATTAAGAAATAGGGGTTTGCTATAGTTAAAGAAAAAAGTCCAGAAACTCAAATTATTTGATGAAATAATTTGATGCTATTTGATGCAATTTTTCTTTAAAAAAATTTTAATAGGAAATCTATACGTCACACAACTAAAATTCTAACACCAGCAGTTACTCCTCATGGTAAGGAGCATAAGGTGGTTCCTAAGGAATCAGTATCAGGCTGTTATCCATTACAGAATTAGAATAGTAATTTTTTTATTTCCATCTACTATTTAACGATGTCTTCTTGGCTAATAAAACCAAGTTTGCAAATTCAAAAACTGAAGTTCAAATGTTTCTGCCTGGCTTATAGCTCAACTGGATCTTTTCTGAGGTGTTATGCAGACAGGGCAATGGGATGTAAATAGGTTAGTGCCTTGTAGAGACAGAAGTAAACTTGAAGAAATTTGGTGCTTTTGAGCACATAAAAGAAATGGTAACAAACACAGTTTCCTTTGTAAAGAAACCCTAAAACCAAATGATTCATATGCTCACACAAATGCAAAACAGTCTCTTAATATAGGATCTCTCAGACTGACACTCTGTGATTTCTATGTATATGTACATTATTTGAATTCACTAAAATAACATACCTTTTTTGAGAGGCCAAGATCCCCTTTCTTGGGCATAAATCCAGGGTCTAAATCATTTGACTCAAGAAGTTTCTTAGTTGGTTTTCTCTGACGCTTACTTTCATAATTTCCTGAAACACATGTACCTTTTCATTAGATGACGTAGATGCTGGGCACAAGCTAAGTTTTAAAAATCTATATACCACACAAAAATGAGTCACCCTATTTTTTAGTTTCTCTCATCTTGTGGGGAGGGACAGGATAGGAATTTATTTACTCTAAAATGTTAGTTAACATAAGACAAGGAAAACAGTTTTCAAATATAGACAAATGAGTAGAAGGATGTCCATGTGGGTGTGTAAATCACAAAGGAACACAGGTACAAATCAGAAGGGCAGAGCTGCCTTTAGAGTAACTCAGTGGTGGTAAGGATGAAAGAAGTGAGGGGACGCAGAGCCTGAATTTGTGGCATAAATAAATCAGGATTAGAATTTGTGTTCTGCTCCTAAATAAAAGACATTCATTTACTTTGTAAGATTGTTCTTAAAAACTATGTTAAAAAGCCTAATAACAGAGTTTGGGGCATAATAGGTAATAAAATAGTAACTGTCTTTATTAATCTATTTAAAGTCTTTTTGATTCTGCCTTACTTAATTAAACATAATTGGGATGCTGTATAGTTTATTCTTGGGAATGTAAGAAGTTACAACCAAAATTTCCCTCAGCTGACTACAATATTCAGTAGTCAGAAGATGAATTAGACACAGTGTGTATAAATCCAGCTCTCAACAGGTGACACATATATAGAGAATAACAAAGAGAAAAGCAATCGGTAATTCACTTCAAGAGAATATTAACACTTAGCTACTTTGTGTGTCAGGTAAATTACATTATATACTACATTATGATCTCCACTTTACACATTTGGAAACAAGTTCAGAGGTTAAACAACTTCCCAAGTAACATGAGGACTGGTGAGACATTATCTGAAGCACAAGTTTCATGTTCTTGCTTGGGTGCAGTGCCTCTCCCCAAAATCCCTTCTATCCTGGGTGCTAACTCACATGGCAGTTGATCAACAATCATAAAGAACAACAATGGAGCAAGGAGAGTAGCTTTTTTTAAATGCCTTCTTAACTGCACCACCAATTTATAATCATTATATACACATTTACCCAGTACTTTAGGGACTTATTAGGACAAAAGTGGGTACTTTTATTGCATAGAGATATACCACCAGCTTTCCATCAAAACATACTAAAACTACTGCTTCCTCTAATCATAGCCACTTACGCACTCCGCCTCCGTGCCTATCTCACCTGGGGCTTTAACCAGCAGTTCCTCAGATGGCAGAGCAGGCCGTGGAGAGACTTCCAGAGCCACAGGCACAGACAAGGTCAGCTGTGGCAACTCCGCATGTCCACCTCCAAGTTCTGACTGAGCCAAGGGCCCCTCCAAAAACGGAGCCTCCCTTTCAAGAACTGGAGGTTCTTCTTTGGTTGAAATCAAAGAATTCTCATCCACCTGCTTGTTCTGAGCAATAGATCGACTTCGCGCTAAAAAGTTTTCCTCTTCACAGCGGGAACTTACCTAAGAGCAAAATATAAAAATAGAATCCATAGGCCAAAGTTGTAATTTGAGTGTCAAAAAGAATAATGTACTTAAAAAGGAATAAAATTCTGACACGTGCTACAATACGAATGAACCTTGAAGGCATTCCACTAAGTGAAAAAAACTAGTCACAGTCAAGTAAATATTGCATGATTCCACTTATCTGAAGTACCTGAAATAGTAAAATTCATAGAGGAAAAAAAAATCAGAATGGTGGTTCCCAGGGGTCGGGAGAGGGAAGTACAGTTTCCGCTTGAGAACACAAGAAGTTGTGGAGACGATCAACAGTGGTGACAGTTGCAAAACAATGTGAATGTACTTAATGCCACAGGAATTTTCACTTAAAAATGGTTACAGTTATAAATTTTATGTTATACAGTAGTATCTACAGGGCATATGTTCTAAGTCCCCCAGTGGATGCTAGCAACCCTCGGTAGCACTGAGCCCTATATATACTATGTTTTTTCCTACACATAATATACTTATGATAAAGGTTAATTTATCAATTAGGTACCATACGAGATTAACTATAATAAATAATCATAAAAGAGAATTACAACAATGTACTGTAATAAAGTTGTAATAAAAGGTATGTGAATGTAGTCTCTCGAATTATCTTATTATACTGTACTTACCATTTTTCTTCTTGTGATAATGTGAGATGATAAAATGACAAACCTATTCCTGAATCTCTGTAATTATCCCTTACCTGCAGTAGATGGCCTGGTATCATTCGTTTCAGGGGATCTCTTGAAGTCTTCATGTATGTTCAATGCTTTCTGGCACAACATGCTGCCATCAATTGGAACAAGTTTTCTGTTCATGTCTTCCATCCACAAATTAAATGCTTTTTTGATCTTAAATAAGTACTTATCATGCAGTGTGGATATAGCTTTTGCATGAGGTGCAACAGCAAACTAGCATGAAGTTCTTTTTTTCTTTCTTCACAATTTCATGGATGGAAGATTTATTCTCATTGTAGATGCTGGCAACCTCAGCGTACAATTGTTTTGATCCTTATTAACTCAAGACCTTTCACCTCTCACTTAAAGGAAGCACTTTACGGCTTCTTTTGGCATATCTGAATTGTCAGCCTCACTACTCTTGCACTTTGGAGACATTATTAAATAACATAGGAGTGACTTAAACACAAGCACTGCAATACCACGATAACTGATCTCATAACCAAGGGGGCTACTAAGTGACTAACAGCAAGTAGCGTGATGCTAAACAAAGGGATGATTCATGTTCTGGGAGGGGCTGTAACAGGAGATCATCACGCTACTCAGAATGGCACACAATTTAAAACTTATGACTTGGTTATTTCTGAAGTGTTCCACTTAACATTTTTTGACTACTGTAATTAACACTGCAGAAATGGGGAGACTACTGTATGTATTTTACTACAATTTTTAAAAAGGGGGTAAAAATGAAGTTGATTGAGCTACATTGACACTTATAAAAATTCATTAAGGCCATAGTGATGATAAGAAAGGAAGAAGGAAGGAAGAGAGGGAGGGCGGGAGGGAGGGAGGATGGATCCCTAATATGTCACCAATGAAAGCAGCTAAAAACGAACTCCTAATGTTAAGTTGGTAAAGATAATAAATGGAAAAGTAGTAAGGACTTATTCTGCCTTTCATGTATTTCAAGACAATAAAATGGTTCAGTTAATAAGAGATACTGAAAGAAACTGCCAGCTAGTAAAAATAGAATATGATGTAAGTCTTCATTTTGTTAACTCTTAATGAAATTGATACAGGCAAAGATTTTTCAACTGATATTTGTTTGTTTATTTTGGGAGAGGGAGGAAGGGAAGGAGAGAGAGAGGGAGAGGAACATCAATCAGCCACCTCTCCAAACCCCCAAATGGGGACCTGGCCAGCAACCGAGGCATGTACCCCGACCAGGTATTGAACCAGCGATCCTTTACCTTGCAGGACGACCCTCAACTCACTGAGCCACACCAGTCAGGGCTTCAATTGATATTTTAAAAGCCATCAGGGAAATGGATGATGGGGAACAGGACAATCTTTCAAAGCCAAAGTAATTACTGCTTCTTGATCAAAAGGGGTAAAACCTAACTTAGAAGGGAGGAATCAGTTAGTCATCACTGTGAACAATTAATTGGATGTTAAATGCCTTCTACTGCCATGCAATATGTAACACATTATCACCTATGATGTAATCTGTAACTCCCACTTAACAGGAAACATAGAAGGCAGAGAAAAAAAGCTTAATGACACCTATTACGAAGCAATCCCACACAAATGGGTTATTCAAATGTGGTACTCGCATTGCTTAGGTAGATAGGGTCATAAAAAAAAGGAATTTTTCTGAATTTAACAACCAGATATGGCCCTGGCTCAGTGGACTGAGCACTGGTCTGTGAACAGAGAGGTTTTTGGTTTGATTCCTAGTCAGGTCTCATACCTGGGTTGTGGACCAAGTTCCCGGTTTGGGGGTAAGAGACAATTGATCGATGTTTCTCTCACACATCAATGTTTCTCTGCTTCTCTTTCTTCCTCCATTCCCCTCCCTCTCAAAATAAGTAAGTAAATAAAATCCCTTGTCAGAACAAACAACAACAACAACAAAAAAACCCAAAACAACCAGATGTGTGTGATCCTAGAATGGATCTTGATTTGGATAAAACAAATGTAAAGGTTAGGGGACAAGTGTGTAAATCTGAGTATGGATTTGTTATTAGATAAACTGATCTCATTAGATGTGACAGTTATATCAGTTATGAAGGGGAAAGTTCGGTTTTTTAGAGATGCATATTATTTAGGGAAAGTCAAAATGTCTCTAATTTACTTAAAAATACTTCAGTTTAAAGAAACTGAATTTAAAAATAAATCAAATAAGGTATAACAACATTTGTTTAAAAAATTAGAGTCATACTATGTATCTTTTATATCATTTTTTACTAAACATTTTTTCCTGAATCACTAAATACAGTTTGAAAACAAAGGGGGAAATACACACACAGAGCACAACGACCCACTTACACATTTCCTGTATAACTAGTATATGCTAAGTGTTGTGCCAGAAGCTGAAGGTAAAAAACTGAGAAAGTAAGATCCCAGTTAAGGAAATTATTGTCCCATGAAGACAAAATATGATACTGAAGGCAAACTGCAGCATCCTAAAAGACTAACGAAGGACTGCAGAAATGCTGAAACATACCTTGTGCACTTGTTCCTGTACCTTCTTTTGTTTTTTCTTAGGAGCAAATATCTGATCATATTCTTCTGTATACTCAAGAAGCCATTTGCTTGGCTTCCTAAGGCGTTTCTTCTCTGACCGCACAACTACAAGAAGAGAAACAAGTTCAGTATTAACTAAAAAGAAGAAAACCCAATGTTTTCATGCATCCATCTCTCTACTCCAAAAGGTACAGAGATGGAAAACTCTCAAAAATACTCTGGCTTAAGCATCAGGAGACTAAAATAATTTGCTATGGTTTATTATACGCAAAAGTTGGGAGGGAAAGAATTTAGTTGCTCTGTAGACACAACACACAGCCTATCCAATCTTACGCAAAAGATTAAGTTGAAACTAGTGTCCTATAGTGATAGATACTATTAGCATTAAAATACATATTCTAAGTGAGATAAAATCATAAAATACATCATGAATTATTTTAAATAACACCTCTCTGGATTATGCAGAATATTGGATGGATGTTCAGACACAGTATTTACTAATCAGTACTACCACACGAATTTCAAAAGCACTCTACA
This sequence comes from Pteronotus mesoamericanus, assembly GCF_021234165.1. Taxonomy (NCBI): domain Eukaryota; kingdom Metazoa; phylum Chordata; class Mammalia; order Chiroptera; family Mormoopidae; genus Pteronotus; species Pteronotus mesoamericanus. The sequence continues at coordinate 32,396,838 of NW_026555084.1, read as the reverse complement.
CATACTTCATTATCAGGGTTGCAGTGAGTTTCATATTAGAAAGCAGAAATATTTCTAAACAGAGTCAACAAAATACATAATTATTTGTATACCATTACCTCAATGACATAAAAAAATGTACACCATGTATATCAAAGCCAGAAAAGATGAAAATACAGAATTCTGGGTACTTCCTTTTAAAAAACCTCTTGCGTTTTGTGGTCAGAATATCAAAGTATCATACCATTTCTCTTTGAATTAATGAAACAAATATCTATTATAATTTCCCTATAAAACTTTAATACTTAACACGTTACAGTTATTTTACTATACTGGAAGCTCTTTAAGAGCAGAAGGTAATGCTTGCAGAATTCAGGATACAGTCTACTTAGGAGGCAAGAGGGATTTCACAATATGAGGCAAGAGGGATTTTACAATATGATGATCTTGGAGGAAGCTGTTTCTGCCTCAGCTGAATGTGGCAGCAATACTGATGTTCTTCCAATAAAAGGAATACAAAAGTTGAGACCAAATACAAAAAGTCACAGGATTGGCAAAGGCTCTAACACTCCTCAGGCAGCACATATGGAGACAAGCCATAAAACCTTCATTAGGACTAACCGTGGAAAATAATTTCTTTACACTAATTCAAACTACTGTAATTTCATAGTAGTAAACAGTAGTAATACCTCATTTAGTTTATTTAAAGATAATGTAAAAGGAGTTGGAAACTTAATGGCTTTTTCTAGCAGCTTTATTCCTAATTGTGAAAACTTAGCAACAACCAAGGTGTAAGTGAATGGATAAACAAACTATGGTACATCCAGACAATGGAATATTATTCAGCACTAAAAAGAAATGAGCTATTGAGCCATGAAAAGAGACAGTAGAAACTTAAATGCATTTTACCAAGTGGAAAAGAAAAGCCAGGCTAAAAAGCCTATATACTATGATTCCAACCAGATAACATTCTGGAAAATGCAGAACTATGGAGACAATAAAAAGTTACAGAAGAAACTCCGTAAAAAATTAGAAAGTATCTTTAGACCAATGAAAATGAAAACACAATATGCCAAAACTTTCAGATGCAACAAAGGAAGTACTAAGAAGGAAGTTTATAGCAGAAACTGTCTACATTAAAAATAAACAAGGATCCCAAATCAACAACCTAATTTTACACCTCTAGGAATGAGGGGGAAAAAAATTAAACCCAGTGTTAGCAGAAGGAAGTAATAAATATTAGAGCAGAAATAAACAAAGTAGAGAATTTAAAAAGTATCAACAAAATCTAAGAGTTGTTTTTCTGTAAACAAAATTGACAATCCCTTAGCTAGATTAACTTATAAAAAAGAGTAAAGACACAAATACCTAAAACCCCAAATTAAAGAGGAACTCCAAACAATTATATGCCAACAAACTGTATGACCTAGGCCTGGCCAAGAGGCTCAGTTGGTCGGAGCCTCGTCCCCTACACCAAAAGGGGTGCAGGATGGAGCCCGGCTCAGGGCACATATCTAGGTTGTGGGTTTGATGCCCAGTTGGGGCTCCTAAGGGAGACAACTGATTGATGTTTCTCTCTCACACCAATGTTTCTCTCTCTAAAAAATCAGTAAATATATCCTTGGGTGAGGGTTAAAAAAATATTTGTATGACCTAGAAGAAATGGATAAATTTCTAGAAACAATTTACCAAGACTAAATCATAAATAGACAACCTGAACTAAAAATATGATTAAATCAGTAATCAAAACCTCCCAAGAAGGAAAAGCCCAGGACTAGATGATGCCACTGGAGAAATCTATTATTCATTTAAAAAAAAAATGCTAAACTGTTTTTAAAAACTGAAGGAGGGAAGATTTCCAAACTTCTTTTATGAAACGAACATTACTCTGATAAAAAAAAAAAAAGCCAAACCAAAAAAAAAGTGTTTTTCCCTTATGAACACTGATACAAAAAATCCTCAGCAAATATTAGCAAACTGAATCCAACAGCAACGCAGTAAAAGGATTATATACCATGACCAAGTAGGATTCATTCCTTGGGTAGAAGGACAGTTCAATAGACAAAAATCAATAAATGTAATACAACACATTACCAGAATGAAGAAAATCATCTGATCATCTCAAATGATGCAAAAAAGGCTTTACAAAATTCAACCCTTTTCCTGATAAAAACACTCAACAAACTAGAAAGAGAAGGAAATTATCTAAACATAATAAAGGTCACATATGAAAATTCCGGTTAACAGGATATTCTATGGTAAAAAAAAACCAACCAAACAAAAAAACTCCAAAAACAAAACTGAAAGCTTTTTTTCTCCAAGCTCAGGAGCAAGGATAGGATGACCACTCCTTCCATTTTTATTTAACACAATACTAGATTTCCAAGCCAGAGCAATCAGGCAAGAATTAGAAATAAAAGATATTCAAATTGAAAAGGAAAAAGTAAAATGGTCTCTGTTCATAAGAGGGGCATGATATTGTATGTAAAAAACCCTAAAGATTCCCCAAAACAAACAAAACCCTGTAAAAAATTAATGAATTTAGTACAGCTGCAGGATACAAAAACTACAACATTCAAAAATCAGCCATGTTTCTATACACTAATAATTAGCAATTCAAAAGGAAATTAAGTAATAACCCCACTTGCGGTAGCACAAAAAATAAAGTACTTAGGAGTAAATTTAACCAAGGATGTAGAAAAGTTGTGCACTGAAAACTACAAAACACTGCCAAAAGAAATTAAAGACACAAATAAATGGGGAGGTATCTTGTGTTCATGGACTACAAGACTTCATACTGTCAAATGTCCATACAACTCAAAAGCAATCTTCAGATTCACTGCTACCCTATCAAAATCGCGAGGGCACTTTTTGCAGGGGGAAAAAAAAAACACCCCACCCTAAAATTAACATGGAATTGCTAAGGGCCCTGAAGATAACCAAAATAACCTTTTCTGTTTGTTTGTTTTTCCAGATAATCTTGGCAATAAAGAACAACACAGAGGCCTCCCACATTCTGTTTTCAAAACATATTACAAAGCTATACTAATCAAACCAATGAGCTTACCATCAAGCCAAACATATACATCAATGGAACAGAATAGAGAAACCAGAAATAAACTCTTAAATACATACGATCCAATCAGCATTGACAGGAGTGCTCACCCTATGCAATGGAGATAAGTCTCTTCAATAAATGGTGCTGAGAACAGTGGATATCCACATGCAAAAGAATGAACATGAACTCTTATTTTATACCATACACAAAAATTAATTCAAAATGGGTGAAACACCTAAATCTAAGACCTGAAACTATAAAACTCCTAAAAGAAAAATTAGGGGAAAAGATTCATGACATTGGAATGAACAAGGATTTCTTTGATATGACATCAAAAGCACAGATGACAAAAGCAAAAATAGACAAATTATACGATATTAAATGTTGAAATTTCTGCACAGCAAACAATTTGACAAAGTGAAAAAAACCTGCAGAATATAGGAAAATATTTGCAAACCATATACTAGATAAGAGGTTACTATGCAGAATAAAGCATTCCTACAACTCAATAACAAAAAACCCAACTTAAAAATGGACAAATAACTTGAATAGTTTCTTCAAAGAAGATACACAAGTGACACATAAGTATATGAAAAAATGCTCAACATCACTAATCAACAGGAACAGCAAAAGAAAACCACAATGTGGTATCACTTCATACCTGTTAGGATGACCAGTATCTAAAAAATAAATTAAAATAACAGACAAGGATGTAGAGATACTGGAACCCTATAGGACTGTTGAAGCTGCTATGGAAAACAATATGAAGATCCCTCAAAAACTTATAAATAGTATTATCACATGATCCAGCAATCCCACTTCTGGGTATATAGCTGAAAGAACTGAAAATGCAATTTTATGTTCACTGCAACATTATTCACAATAGCCAAGATATGGAAGCATCCTAAAGCCCAATGACACATGTGTAGATCAAGAAATGGGGTATCTACGTAAAATGGACTTTTATTCAGCCTCAAAAAAGAGGGGAAATCCTGTCACAGGCTAGAACACTGATGAAACTTGAGGACTCTATGCTAAATGAAATGACCCAATCACAAAAGGGCAAGAACTACAACTCCATTTGTATGAGGTATCTATAGTAATCATATTCATAGAAACAGAAAGAGAATGGTGGTTGCTGGGGCTGGGCAAAGAAGAAAATGAAAAGTTATTGTTTAACAGGTACAGAGTTTCAGACATACAAGATGAAAAAGTTCTATATATCTATTGTACAACAATATGCCTGTATTTAATACTGTAATGTACACTTTAAACTTGTCCAAAGGGTAAATATGTGTTTTTTTACCACAATAAAGCATTGATATGTGCTAAATAAAAGAACCAAAAACAAAAGTCTCACATATTGTATAATTCCATCTATATGAAATGTACAGAATAGGCAAATCTATAGACTGGGGAGAAGTGAAGGAGACTGATAAAGGGTATAAGTTTTCTTTTTCTGGGGTGATGCAAATATTCCAGAATTCATCATACTGATGGTCACACTGGTCTGTGAATATACTAAAAAATACAAGCACAGTCCTGGCCAAGTGGCTCAGTTGGTTGGAGCATCATCCAGTGCACCAAAAGGTTGCAGGTTTGATCCCTGGTTAAGAGTGCATACGGGAGGCAACCTGCATCAATGTTTCTCTCTTACATTGTTGTTTCTCTCCCTCCACCTCTCTCTAAAATCAATAAGCATCCCCTCAGGTAAGGATTTCAAAAAAAAAAAAGAAAAAGGAAGCTTAACATTTAATAAAATCTATTTGATTTCTGTAAACTACCACGAGATTTAACTCTTAGGTTCAGAGCCTCTCAGTAAAGTACAGTACCAGATAGAGTCCCAAGAAGTTCAGATTTTAAAAAAGTAAGAAATGCAACAAAATGGTCTTGAAACTCACTAAAAGAAAGATGAGGGAAAAAAAGAGCTTCTGATAAAGCATAATTTCTGAAAGTATACGGAAAGCTGGCCCTCAAAATTCAGACCCTTCTGCATAAAGTCCTTTCTTCTAGTAAGGATCCTTCCCTCCCAATTTACACGTAGCCCTTCCACCAGAACTTCAGAAGGGATCACTGCCATCACTTCCTCTAATCCCTTTCTATGTCAGGAATCCTTACCTGGTTCAGGAAGCTCAGGCTGGGGGGTCAAACTGGGAATTCCTGGCTCCTTTTCCATCTCCTCAATGTTGGCACTGGATTTATCACAAACATTCAGCCGCGGCCCAACTGAATCTAAGTGGCCGGCATGATTCGGATCTGTCAGCACATCCTCCAATATGTTCGTCGGAGGAGGAGGTCTATGCTCTGGAAACTCATCCCCCTTCTTTACAGGGTTAGCAGGAAGCGAAACCCCAAAGGCACCCTCAGAGTTTTCTTTCTCCCTAAATCTGTTAATGCGCTTACGAGGTTTGGTGCGCCTTTGGTTTAAACGCTGCCACCGCTTTTTAGGTACCACTTGATTAACACCATTGGGTTCATCATTCTCACTGTTCATTTCAGAGTCCAGCTCTGGACCTTTTCTGTTTTCAAAGGTGGTGGGGCCTTTTTCAGGAATTTGACCAGGGTCAGACTGGTTGACTTTGTTATCAAAATGAACATCGGAAAAATGAGCACCGTCTTCACTTGTTAATCGGCCCATTAATTGAAGGGGTTCTTCTTTACCAGGGCCTTCTGCTCCACCTCTCAAGGAGGTGTTCTCTGAAGCCCCACTCTCTCTGTTTCCTGGCAGTGCAGCCTCTGGAGTCACAGCTGGGAGTCGGTTCAGTTTTCTTTTGCGCTCTGTCTTTAAGGCTTTACGGTTCACTGTGTTCTTTCCCATCTGGCTTGAAAAACCATCTCGCAATTTGGATGATGGCCTTGATCGCCCACAGCTGCGCCTAGTAACACAGTTCAAACGACTTTTGCCAGAAGCAGGGAGGTCTCTTCTGTCGGACACTAAGCCAGGCAGGGAGGCAGACAACTCCCCAGATAGTGCAGAGTCACTCCCACTAGGGCTACAATGGACTGGATCCTGAGTGTTGTCTCCATTTTTTTCTGAAGTGTGATTGGAGCCTCCTGAAACCAAGATCTTAGAAGTCCCTAGAGGACTACTGGTAGAACAGTCCCCAAGACCAGGGCTCCGATAGGAAACCAAGTTTTGAGCAGTCATCAACCGTTGCTCTTTGGTCTTACTATCATGCATATCTTTCAACATCATTAGCAATGTACTGAATTTGTAGTCTGGTTCAATAGGTATATGATTCTGACTAGAGGCAGAAGGAAAAAGTAATGGTTTTGATGGCTTTGATGTTCCAGAGTCACTGACATCTTCACTTAAGGATCTATAAGAAAGTCCCTTCAACTCTGACAGAACATGTTTCACCACTGCTGTTTCTATGTCATTTGAATCCCTGGTTTTCTCATGCATGTTGCTCAGTAGTTTTAGCCCATCCCCTTTCCCACTTTTGGAAATGCTGGCCAAAGGAGAGCCTTTGGTATCAGAACAGCATTTCAAACTGCAGTCCTCATTTGTAACCGGAGGTTCTACAACAACTGGATTTTCTTTATGTTTGCACTTTATACTTCGAATCTTGGGCTGTTTGCTTTTCGAATGTAACAGAGCTTGATTTGTAGGCCCACCCTTTATTAGTGAGTTCTCACTGGAAATGCTTGATGGGGTGTTTAATTTTGGAGAGAGACCATCGTTTCTAAAATCCGATTGGGGTTTGCGGACAAGAGTGGACAACTTAAAGTCAGACAGATTAACCTGAGATGTCTCAGTTCCAGACTCTGCTGTCTTAGTACAATCTGATAAGTGGTCTGTGAGTGAGTTAGTAATGAGGGACTTCTGCTTTGCTTTTACCTTAGTGTTTGTGGCAGGATACCTAGAATACTTTACCTTTTCATTTTTCTGCATGGACAACATGTTCTCTGTTCTATCAAAAGCATCTGTAATTTCAAGGACACTGTTATCAGACTCTGAACTGGGATCTATAGGATCCAGATCACTGCTTCCATCATCAGAAGTGGTACAGATACTAATGGAATCACTTCGTTTTTCTTCATCACCTGCTCCAATATAGCAGAGCTGCACCTTTGAACTGCATACCAGACCTCGCTGAATTTTCTTCTTCTCCCCAGAACGTTTAGAAATCAAGGCACCCTCAGACAAGCCCAATAAAGAGTCACAATTTGAAGTTTCAAATTCTTTCTTTGCAGTGTTTTTTGCACAAGAAGAAAAGAGAAAACTTCCCGGGGCAGTGCTGGCCCCTGTGAGGCTGTTGGCTATCCTGGAAAGTTCATTAGAGGCCTGCTTATCAGATACATCCCCAGAAATAAAGTTTATACCAAGGCTGTCTGGAATCTTTCCCCTCCGTTCTTCCTTATTATGTGCTTCAAACTGCATGTGACCCTTTTTCACACAAGTCCTTTTGGGATTATCAGTACTCTTTCTGGCTCGAGACTTAGCACAAGGCTTTTCCTTCTCATCTGCAGAATGTTCAGAGTCAAAAGCCATAGATTTCAAGCAGCCATTAAGCAACAGGTCATGTTCTGATTCAGGATCATTTGCACAGTCCTCAAATGGCATATCCTCCTCACTGTCCAATTTGATTGAACTGGTGACACATTTTCGGTTCTTTGACCCTTTTGGAACATCGTACTGTTCAGCAAGACCAACACTGGCTTCCCATTTACTCAAAATTTTCTGAGGAACCTTAAATTTAAAGGAGAAAAAAGTTATCATTTATCAAAGAAATGGGAGAGGCAACAGGGAAGTGATCAGTGACACCTCGCAATTCAGCTTTTCAAAGTCTCATTGCTCTTCTTCCAGGCCCTTTTATGGGATCAGCCAGGTGGTTACCACCCACAGCTCACCCACAGCTTAACTAATGGGGATAAGAGCTATCATTAGAGAAAAAACTGATCTCACACAGTCTCCATTTCCCCTGCCTTTGTAAAGACAAAGGAGTGGACCATAACTTAAAACTACATCATTACATTACTAATCAACATCACATTACTAAATCAAGGAATAACCAGACCCTTCCTACTTATTCCTTCCTATCCTAAATAAGAATTTATTTTCTTCCTGACTTACAGAACCCAAGCACTTGCTCAGCTGCATAAAAAAGAAAAGACTAAAAGAGATAAATATGAAAAAAAAAAAACAAGAATAGGAAAAAACAGGTGGGTCAGACCTGCCCTAGGAGATCTGAAATTTGAACCTCTGGTTATCAGTAAGCCCTTTGCTAATCAATATACTTCTATACATGTTACATATAATCTGAATTATAACCAAGCAGTCTCCTGAGCTTAATCTTGTAGGCCAGAGACACCAAAATGCCCTGAATATAACAAATTACATAATATCTTTTCTTGATTCCTCACAGCATGAGGACATTTGCGGCTCTGTGAAATATACCCAACTTTCCATATATTCATTTACCTAATTGGTTTCATATAATAGCTATTACTCAAGGTTTTAACCTTCACTTAGTGTTCACAAATTAATCCCTGTGAAAGGGATGCTCTGCTAAACACATAAAACTTCAGGTCACTAAACAGGTAGCCTCCTCTTATAAAGGCAATAAACTGGTAATTTGGTTTATTTTACAGACAAACAACACACGCATTAATTCTCATAACTGTGACCAGAGTAAATTAATTTTCCAGAACCTGAATACTCTAATGAAGTCCTCAAAAAAGGGAGTTCTTTAACCTACATAGCTAAAGGTTTGACACAAAAACTCTGATACCTCCCTAACACTACCCAGAGTATTAGAAAGGGATACGTAGCCTCCTTTATCCTAACAGCAGCACATGCTAATTGTTTTAGAGCATCAATCTCATGACATACTAAATATTTATTATTACTTCTAATCCACAACAGTTGTACAAAAACATAAGATTATAATAGTTTTTGAGTTGAAGACACTAGTCAATCCTCAAAGAACTCAAACTAATAGAAGAGAATGCATACTGACTCTAAATTATCCTAATGATTTTTATAAAATAGTCTAAAAGTATTTATACACAGAGAAGTATAAAACATCAATCTAAGAGGAATTATTTCCCCTTGTAGAATTGACTACAAAGAATTTTACTCAGTGAACTTTAACAAAAAATATCAAGCAAACACAACAAAAACACCATGTTCTTTATTAAAACATAACCAGGTATGAAATTGCCAACTTAAGCAGTAATAGCTGCACACAGAGCTCAAAACAAAAAAATGTTTAAAGCTTTACCATTCCCACTTTTAAGAGAAATCAATCCAGGGAACAAGAAGTAGAGTATTTCATTTTGATGATCAGTTTCTTTTTACAGAAGATATAACCACAGAAGATTGCTTTTGCCATTTTGTATTGTCTGAGTGACATGGCAAAAATTAGCTGGAATCACTTCTCAAAATATTGAGTATAAATATTTGGAAGGCTAGCCCCATCTCATCCAAGCAAAATACTTTGCCTTCTACCTATTTTCTCACAAATATCCTACTACCAAAGGGAATAACTTGTATTTCATAAACATTATACTTCTTCCTTGCCTCCTCCCTGCTCACCCCCAAACCCCCAAAAGATAAAGAAAGGCTTTTTTTTTTTTTTTTTTTTTTACCTTATGCCTATATCCTTTTTCTTTCTGCTTTCCTCTTCTCCTAAGGACAGGTAGTTCTTCAAATTGATGTCTGCCTTCGAACATGACGATTGCTTTTCCAGCCACCCAGGCTCTCTCAGAAGGATCTCCAAAAGCTTCCACATAGTACTGTCGATAGGGCCTCCGGTTGGAAACTGGACAAGGGTAAGAACCAGTGTCATTTAAAAAGATGACCATTCGTTATAAAGATAAAATTCACAACACTGTTGCCAAAGAGGCCTCTATCTCCTGCCCTACCCTGGGGGGAAAAAAATCAACAAGCTAAAAACCTGCAGAACAAGAAACTCTGACATAAGTTGATAGAAGGAAAATTTTAAATATTCAATTAATGTGGCAAGAAAATCCTTAAGAGTTTATGAAAGAACTCAGTGGTTTAGCCTGCTGATAAGCTATATATTCCAAACCAGTTAGAGGCCAATTAGCTAATTACAAGACAAATTAATATAGCAACAAACTGAAAGTTCCTTTTACCATTAGTCTATAAAGTCTTACATCTTCATTAGTGGAAAACACAATGGACATATGATAAGCTACAGCACCACAAATACAATAATCAACAAGAACTAACCACCACAAATCTAAAAACACTATGCCAAAATATAAGGGGGAAGAAATACTTCAACACCATGCCAATTATAATACACTAACATGTATGGAGTATCTACTATGGGCCAGGCACTCATTATACTAGTTGCCCTGTGTGGATTCTTCTAAACAGCAGACTCTAAGATATAGGTAGTATGATCTCCAGTTTACAGACACAGTAAGTCCAATGACTCGAGAGGGGTGGGCAAATTTGGAGTAAAATGCTGGTTTTGCAGAGAAAATGTCACATGATATTTGAAAATAAACATATAAATAAAAAATAAATCTCAAACATCAATAAAAACAAAAAGAAATCTAGTTATTCTACAGTTTCTTGGTTGTCCAAAGTTTTCTGATTATAATAACAAAAAAACCAAAACAAAACACAAATCTCATTCAGAAGATTACAATCCAGTATGTGTAATATATGTATCTCCCATACGTTTAGCATTTTTCACACCAGTTAAAAATATCACAAAAGAAATACAGTCAGGGAATACAAATACAAAAAGTTTAATGATTTGGCTCTCTAGAGAAGAAAATCATGTTATGTAAAAGTTCACCTGAACTTACATCTAACTCCCTTAATAATAATCATACTCTGTTTCAAAACACAAAAAAGAATCTAAATATCTCTGGAAAAACAGGAAAAGCATACTTCCTTGAAAGTGAAAAAAGAAGAGAAGTAAAAGAAAGGGGAAGAGAGATTTATAAAATGAACTTCAGAACAAGTACAAAGAGGTGTGAACTTTCAGAACTCCTGTCTTTGCAGTAATTGGAAAAATAGCCAAAATGTCAAGTAAATTTCAATGGAAGCTTCTTTATAAATGCTAATTCCAAAACTATAAAACCAAAGAATGAAAAGTACCCATGAGCAGCTCTTGTAAACTTTAGGTGAAATAGTTGTTTTTCCATAAAACTATGCTTAATGATGAAATTACAACCCAGTTTTCTGTTCAGACAATTTTAAAACCAAGTTGTGAAAAAATTTAACTCCTTAAACTCTACCTACTAAATTAAATCCTTCAATAGAAACCACTGGTAAGATACATATGTGCCTATACAGGAGTTCTCAAAGTCCACTTTAGAAATAAATCGATTCTCCCATATGTAAGTAAATTCAACAAAGACTGAACAGTTATGTGCCAGCAATATAGACAAGACAGAAAAGATCTCACTGACCAGTAGATAAAAGATACAGAAATAGATTATGGTAAAAGCATGATAATTCCAATGACAAACATTCACTTTCAAAAAATAACGCTAGCCCTGACTGGTGTGGCCCAGAGGGTTGGGCTTCATACTGCAAACCAAAAGGCCTCTGGTTCTGATTCCCGGTCAGGGCACATGCCTGGGTTGCAGGCCAGGTCCCCAGTTAGGGGCATGCCAGAGGCAACCCATTGATGTTTCCCTACAAGTTGATATTCCTCTTCCTCTTCTCCCTCCTTCTCCTCTCTCTATGAATAAGGAAGGGAGGGAGGGAGGGAGGGGATCCTTATGGAACACATTCACAAGCTGAAGGCAGACACGGCTCACAGAAATTTCTGGCTGACCAGAGTGAGACCCACAGGCCAAAGACCAATGAACCTCATAAGAGCTGTGAAGAGAGGCTCCAGGTCAAGAAGGAGGAAATCATCAAGACTGTCCAAGGAGCAAACAACCAAGAAATGAAGGCTCCCCTCCCTTACTTACTTGTACATAGTGGCTTTGGCAGTAACATTCCATACATCATTCAAAACAGCCCTTATCTACCTTTATTTTTTTTTAAGTATCCTTAATATCCTTAAAAAGTTAAAAAAAAATAACACTAAAAAGGGGGAAAATATTAACTAGAGAACAAATGGGACACCAAGGCAGAATTTTTTAAGGTAAATTGCTTATTAATGGGAGAGTTCCAGTATGAGGGCCCAGAACCCACAAAGGCATGCATGAATAAAAAAAAAACAAAACCAAACAAACAAAAAAACAGCTGGAACAAAAAGTAGCTGAAAAAAGCCCTGGCCAGTGTGATTCATTTGATTGGAGAAATGTACCATAGACCAAAAGGCCATGGGTTCAATTCCCAGTCAAGCGTACAGGATGGCAACCAATTGATGTTTTTCTCTCCCTCCCTTCCTCCTTTTCTAAAAAAGCAATAAAACTGTCCTCAGATGAGGACTTAAAAAACAAACAAACAAAAAGAAACATAGTTCAGAACACTAAATCATAAAGTGGTAAGAAAGGAAAACCAAGTAAGTAAGCAGTATCCAGACCTGAAATAGCTTGGGTGCCATGTTAACCTTGATTATTATAACGCTGGCAAGAAGGAGCCTCATTTAAACTGTGTAACCACAGGATCAGTTTTGCATCTTAGGAAGATAAATATTCTTAACCTCTGAATAATATATTTAGGAGGAAACAGAGGAGGCTCAGTAGACCAGAGATTTCCAAAATAGTGTGTGCAACAGATTAGAACCTAAACTAAGGCAGTAGCAATGGGAATTAACAAAATTTGAAACTTTTTTTTCTTTTAAAGACAAGTCAGCCCTGACCAAGGTGGCTCAGTTGGTTAAGTGTCGTCCTGCAAACCTAAAGGTTGTCCGTTCAGTTCCGGGTCAGGGCATATGTCTGGGTTGTGGGTTCAATCCCTGGTAGAGGTGCAAATGGAAGACAACCAATTGATGTTTCTCTCCCTCTCTTTCTCCCTCCCATCCCCTTTCTAAAATCAAAAATAAAATAAAAAATTTTTAAAAAGACAAATCAAAAGGACTTCACGTACAATAAAAAGTCAGAACAAATGTTTCAATACCAGTGTTCTAGCAGCATTTTTCACCATAGCCAAAAGATGAAAATAATTCAACTATCCATTGAAAGATGAATGGATGAACAAAATGTAATATACCTAAGTCCCTCTTTATCCTGGGGGATATGTTCAAAGACCCTCTGTGGATGCCTGAATAACACCAAACTCTATAAATACTATGTTGTTCCATATGTATATGTATATGTATATGTATATGTATATGTACATACACACACACACACCTATGATCAATTTAAATTTATAAATTAGGTACAGTAAGAGATTAACAACAGTAACTAATTTTATATTTTACTAATAAATTTTAAAATTTATATTTTACTAATAGTAAAATATAATTATAATGTACCATAATAAAGTTAGGTGAATGTGGTCTCTCTCTCTCTCAAAATATTTTATTGAACTATACTCATCCTTCTTGTAATGATACAACACCTGCCGTGATAAGATAAAGTGAGAATAGCGTAGGCATTGTGGCATGGCATTAGGCTACTATTGACCGTCTGCCTCAATGATCCTCCATCACTGACCCATGATGATGTCAACAGATGAAATGTTGGGAGCAGACTATGTCAATGGTTGGGTAAATTTGTTATTTTTTGACTGCAGTTGACCACAGGTATCTGAAACTCAGAAAGCGCATAAGGGACTGCATACATACAATGGAATATTACTCAGCCTTAAAAATGAATGAAATACTGATACATAATACAATATGGATAAACCTAAAAGACATGCTAAGTTGTAAGCCAGAGCCAAAAGGACAAAGACTGTAAGAAACTTTTTAAAAACTATGAAATAAAGTGTAAATCTTGAAAGGTAAAGAATGTAGACTGAAAACTCAAATTTAGTTTTGGTCCCTTCTGAACACCACATTAAAATAAACAGTAAAAGCGAGACTGCTAGTTAAGATGCGGCATAGGTAAACATGGCTGGCCTCTTCACACAACCGCATCAAAATTACAACTAAAATATATAAGAACCATCACTCCAGAACCATCTGTAATTGAGCTGAATGGAAGTCTGACAACTATGGAAATAAAGAAACCACATCCATCCAGACTGGTAGGAGGGGCAAAGACAAGAAATGGGCTGGTCCCACATCCACATGTGGTGGATAAAAATTCAGGAGGGATGTCTCAGGATCAAGGAGTTCAAGCCCCATACCAGGCCCCCAGCCCAGGGTTCCAGTACCAGGGAGATAAGTTCCCATAAGTTGTGGCTGCAAAAACCAGCAGGGACTGAGTCAGTGGAACAAATTGCTGGGGTCCCAAGCAGTTCCCCTTAAAGAACCCACACAAGGACTTACTCAGATTCACTCTCTCTGAGCTCCAGCACCGGGGTAGCAACTTGAAAGGCACCAATGGCATAAGGGGGAGAAATGAAGTGTCTGCCATCAAGGTAGCAGCTGGGGGACAGTTTTCTTTGCCTCACAGAGCCACAGAACCAGCCAGCTGCTGCCATATCTGAGACTCCATGGACACTGTCCCACCCTGGAGATCTCCTGGGAGCCTGTCCCTCTCAACTTTCAGGCCCATCCAAACTCTTAACTTTGATTTTTCCATATGAGTGCCTGTTCTTGGCTCATGCTTCACAACTTCCTAAATCTTAACAAATAAGCACCAGCTGGCCTCAGTGAGCCCTCAGCCCCCATACCTTTCACTAAGTGGCCCCAGGCCGGGCACTAGCAGCAGCCAACCTAGATGTACAGTTTGGCTTCACTTGGGAATCTCCAAGCCCAGCACAAGTAGCAGTCGCCTCACATTGCTTTATAACTCAGGCAAGGTGGCCCCGGGCAGAACACAGGGCAGAACTGATCTTGGTCTGCACCATCTAGGGAAATCGCAGGGCCTGCACACCCAGTGGACAACTACAGACCACATCAGAGCACCACCACCCTGCCCCTGCACAGCTGATCCTCCAGAGGGTAGAGGGTGGAGATTGGTGGTCCGTGGTCACAGCCTTGCAGCTGACTGGCCTGGGTAAATCCCTCCCATTGACTTGCCAACAGCAATCAAGGCTCAAATACAAGAGGAAGATGTACTCAGCCCACATGGAGGACAAACCTCAAGTACCCAGCTTGGGTGATAGGGGAGACTGTGCCACTGGACCCTGAAAGATACCTACTATGTTAAGCCACACTACCAAAACAAGGCGTCGTGGCAGCTCTACCTGATACATAGAAACAAACACAGGGAAGCGGCCCAAATGAGCAGACAAAGAAGCATGACCCAAATGAAAGAACACATCAAAAGTCAACAAAAGGAACTAAGCAAAATGGGGATAAGCAATCTATCAGATAAAGAGTTCAAAACACTTTTAAGGATCCTCAGGAAACTTAGTGAGGACCTCAACAGCATAAAAAAGATCCAGTCAGAAGAGAAGGAGACACTAATTGAAATAAAGAACAGTTTACAGGGAAACAACAGTAGAATGGATGAAGTTGAGAATCAAATCAATGTTTTGGGACATAAGGAACCAAAAACCAACCAATCAGAACAAGAAAAATGAATCCAAAAAAACGAGGACAGTGTTAAGGAGCATCTGGAACAACTTTAAGTACTCCAGTATTCACATCATAGGGATGCCAGAAGGAAAAGAGAAAAAGCAGGAAATTGGAAATCTTTTTGAAAAACTAATGAAAAAAACTTTCCTAATTTGGTGAAGGAAACAGATATGCAAGTCCAGGAAGCACAAAGAGTCACAAACAAGATGGATGCAAAGAGGCCCACTCCAAGACACATCATAATTAAAACGCCAAAGGTTAAAGAAGAAGAGAGAATCTTAAATGCAGCAAGAGAAAAGAAGTCAGTTACCTATAGGGGAGTTCCATAAGACTTTCAGCTGATTTCTCAAAAGAACTTTGCTAGACAGGATTAGCAAGAAATATTCAAAGTGATGAAAAGCAGGGACCTGTAGCTAAGATTGCTCTACCCAGCAAAGTTGTCATTTAGAATCAAAAGGCAGATATGGTGCTTCCCAGACAAGAAAAGAGTGAATCATCACCAAATCGTTATTATATGAAATGTTAAAGGGACTTATTTAAGAAAAAAAAGATCCAAACTATGAATAATAAAATGGCAAAAAAAAAAAATCTATCAACAATTGAATCTAAAAAACAAACTAAGCAAACAGGAAGAACAGAGAGAGAATCATGAATATGGAGAGCATTTTGATGGTAGGGGGTTTATGGGGGAATGGATGAAGAGTTGAGGGGATTATGAAGTATAAATAGGTTCTTACAGAATAGCCATGGGGATGTAAAGTACAGTATAAGGAATGGAGTAACCAAAGAGCTTACACACATGACCCACGGACATGAACAATGGCGTGTGGATGGCCTAAGGGAGTGGGGGGTGCTGGGTGGATGGGGGCAAAGTGGGGAAATACTGGGACAACTGTAATAGCAAAGTCAATAAAAAATAACCGTAAAAATAACAGTAAAGGTAGTTTTTAAAAGAAATAACACAAAAGACAAAGTATAGAAAGAGAAACAATAATAAAAATTTGGGAAAGTTGGAAGATGGTGGTAAGAGTTAAACCAAAGAGAGGTTAAATGACAGGCTAGCCTTGAGAACTTAGAAACAATCTAATTTTCCCCCAGATTGCTTTGTGAAGGGTACCCTAAAAGTAGAGAATACAAAGTGATAATAAAGTGATAATAAAAGAGATTTTTAAGGCATAATACCACCTAAGGACAGGGGGCACAAGAGAGGACAGCTGAGTGTAAACTAGTGTGTCTGTGCAAACATGCTATACAGTCTTGGAAGCTGAGAAGCACATGGATAAGTATTATAGTTACTGACTTAATAGATCCTAGTATGCCAAATTCTATGTCATCACTGAGCAAAGCCAAGAACCAACAGTCTCTACACCATGCACCCTTCTACTAAAGGACCAGGAACTGGCAGCACCTTGTACACTTGGAGTTTAGGAAGATAGAATACAGAGGACTGGTTAAAAGTTATCAAGCAGCCTTGGATACATAAGTTTCCTCTTCCATCACAAACTACCAGACCATTGCCTGTCCTCTTCCCCCAGAGAAGCCTAGAGGCTTTTTTACTGGATGGAGTAAAATGGAAGGTTCCTAGACTGAGCAACACCAAGCACAGTCCAGGGGTATAAGTGTACCAAAAATACAGGGAATAAGTAAACTGAATGCTAAAAACACCCAACCATCTTTCCCTTACTGGACTTCCAGAATACAAGGATCCAGATTCTTACTCTCTAGCTAGGAGAATAAAGACTTCCCTGCGGAGTCTCACCAAGCCAATAGAAAAAAAAAACAAAAACAAACAAACAAAACAAAAAAAAACACAGAGAAAGTACTGACAAGAGGCTGAGAGGGAAGAGGGTCCATACAAGGAAATTAAAGGTTGACAACCTCCACTTGTTCAGAAGTGCCCATATTCTCTTTACTCTTCACTGTTTTTTGTTTTTGTTTTTTTTGTGTTTTTTTTGAGAGAGAGAGAGAGACATCAACACAAGAGAAACACATTGAAAGGTTGCCTTCCATACACACTGCAACCCGGGACTGAACCCGCAACCCAGCATGTGTCTCAATCAGGAATAGAAGTGGCAACCGTTTGGTTTGCGGAATGACGCCCCACCAACCGAGCCACACTAACGGGGGCTACTCTTCACTCTTGAGAAAAGATCTGAGAAAAGCATCAAACAAAAAATAGAGAACAAAGGAATAAATAATGAAGAAAAAAAGGAACCTGAAACAAATAGACTAAGTACAGGAGCAAATTTCACAAAAACTCTCATTAATATCCTCAGAAATAAAAAAGATATTGTATTAATGAAATAAGATGCAGAGAACAAAAAGGAATCCTTGAAAATTAAAAACACAACAGCAGAAATGTAAAACTCAAAAAACATTGAAAGACAAAGTTGAGGAAACTTCCTATAAAGTAGGTAGAGCAAAAATACAAAAAAAAAAAAAAAAAAAAAAATTATGAGGTCCAATGCAGGAAATTAAACATCTCATTAAGTTTTAGAAAGAGCCCGGGCTGGCATGGCTCAGCTGGTTGGAGCATCATCCCATAACCAAAAGGTTGCAGATTCGATCCCTGGTCTGAACGCAGATGATTCCCATTTGGGGCGCTGTTCCCCAAAGTCTGAGTGTGTACATGAGACAACCAATTGATTCTTTTCACTGGCATCAATGTTTCTCTCTCTCTCTCTCTCTCTCTCTCTCTCTCTCTCTCTCTCTCTCTCTCTCTCTCAAAGCAATGAAAAAAATGTCCTCAGGTGAAGATGAAAAAAAAAGTTATAAAAAGAGAATAAATAAGGGGGAGGAAATAGTTCAAGAAAATGCCCCAGAACTAAAGAAACTAAATTTGTAGATCAAAAGGGCCCCACTAAGTACACACTACAATGGATGAAAACAGATTCACAGCAAGGTATAACCCTGTGAACTTTATGAACAAAGTAAAGGGTATACAAGCTTTAGGAAAAAGAGGGACAAAAATCACATACAAAAGATAAAAAAATCAAAATAACATCAGATTTAATAGGAACTCTGGAAGCTAAAAGACTTAGATTTGCCTTCAAAAGTCTAAGCACAAATGATTTCCAGCCTAGTATTTTAAAGATTTTATTTATTTATTTTTAGAGAGGGGAAAGGAGGGAGAGAGGAAGAGAAACATCAATGTGTGGTTGCATTTCACACATCTACTGCTGAGGACCTGGCCTGCAAGACAGGCATATACTCTGACTGGGAATCGAACTAGCGACCCCTTGGTTCGCAGGCCAGCACTTAGTCCACTGAGCCACACCAGCTAAGGGCTCCAGCCTAGTATTTTATAGCAGTCAAACTGTCAAACAAATATAAGAACAAAAATACGTTCAGATAACATAAGGTCACAAAAAAATTTATCTCCCACACTCCCTCTCTCAGAAAACTACTGAAGGACTTAGTATACACTGAAAATGAGTAAACCAAACACGAGTAAGACGTGGACTCCAACACAAGAGTGCATTGACAGGAATCCCCAAGATCACAGCTGTTCACCAGACTACTGTAGACTGAAGGAATACATAAGGGTATATATAAGACTTATTTAAGATGATGAAAATGACAAATTACTGCTATATTAGATCATGTGGGAACATACAAAAACTAGGAGACTTTTAATATAAATTAGCAATAAATATACAGACTAGTAATAACCCTCTCCCCCTCACCAAAACACACACATATACAGATAATTGACAAAAAATAAAAGGTTGTAAGGACAAGCAAGCTCAGGACACTACATGACTAAGTTGTGTATACTGTTAACATAATAATGTACACACTCAATTCCTAACCAAAATTATAATATAATAGGAAAGACAAGAAAGAGGATGCCAAAGATGGGGTGAGGGGCAAGACCCAACGCATGCAAGGATGAAAAATAACCAATCCACAACTTCTACGAACAGAAGTAAACAACAATCCAAAAGGGTCAAATTTTGACATTCGAAAGAAAGAATCAAAAGATCCAGCCCTGGCTGGTGTGGTTCAGTGGACTGAGTGCCGGCCTATGAACCCAAAAGTCGCCAGTTCGATTCCCACTCTGGGCACACACCTGGGATACGGGGCCAGGTGCCCAGCTGGGGATGTGTGAAAAGGCAACCAACTGATGTATCTCTCACACATGGATGTTTTTCTCCCTCTCTTTCTCCCTCCCTTTCCGTCTCTGTAAAAATAAATAAATAAAACCTTAAAAAAAGAAAGAAAGATCCAGCTAGCCCTGGCCAGTGTGGCTCAGTTGGTTGGACATTGTCCCACAAAGCGAAACGTCACCTGCTCAATTCCTGGTTAGGGCACACGCCTAGGTTGTGGATTTGGTCCCAGGCTAGGGCATGAAAAGAGGCAACCAATCAATGTTTCTATCTCTTTCTCTCTCCCTTCTCCTCTCTCTAAATAGAATCACACAAATTAAAACAGACAAACAAAAAAATAGAGCTAAAAGTGTTGAAGGGCATGGCCAGCTGGCTCAGCTGGTTGTAGCGCTGTTCCATACACCAAAACGTTGTGGGTCTGATCCCCAACTGGGGCATGTACAGGAGGCAACTGACCAGTATTTCTCTCTCACATTGATGTCTATGTCTCTCTCTCTCTAAAAAGCAATAAAAAACAAAACAAAAAAATAGCTTTGGGTGAGGATTTATATATATATGAATGAATGACTGAATGAATCAATGAACAGAATTGGAGGTGCTTAGACAGAGCAGGAAAGCAACAGCAGGACTATATTCCTAACAAGGCTTGTTGACTTTACAGCTTGGCATTTTATATTTTTAATTTTTTTAGTGACTTTATTAATTTATTTTTAGAGAGGAGAAGGGAGAGAGAAAAAGAGAAACATCAATGTGTGATTGCCTCTTGAGCGCACCCCTACTGGGAACCTGGCCCGCAACCCAGACACATGCCCTGACTGGGAATAGAACCAGTGACCCTTTGGTTCACACTCTGGTGCTCAATACACTGAGCCACATCAGCTAGGGCAGCATTTTAAATTATATGCACTGGCCCTGACCAGTATGACTCAGTCAGTTGGGGATCATCCTGTAAAGAGAAAGGCGGCCTGTTCGATCCCCGGTCAGGGAACTTGTGAGAAGCAACCGATTGATGTTTCTCCCTCACATTGATGTTTCTCTTCCTCTTTTTCTCTCCCTTCCCCAGTCTCTCAAAATAAATAATTACACTATATGCACTGTATATAATAAAAGTAATGACCTAAATAATAATAGTAATTTTATAAAACTGAGTTTTCTAACACCATTTGGAATACTTAGTATCACTAAGAAAACAATAAATATGAATGATCACAATAATATGAACAGTGCACTAGAATTTTTAATTTTTACACTGATAACTTATGCTGCTACAAAACATTAATAGTGGTCATAGTTTCAGTTAGTGGGGTACAGGAGTACTTTGAGAGCAGTCTACCCAAAATTTCTCCTACTGGACAATATCAATAGCAAGGCGGATGATTCTACTAGGTATGTGCTATGAAGGAGATGAACAGAAAAAGGAGCACATTCAAAGAAAAATGGAGAGTTAACTACTAAGAGTTGATTAAGCTTCCCAGAATCTGGCTTACTACAGCTTACTATAAACTACAGAAAAAAGGAAACAATAACCAAAAAAATGCAAAATGCAAAGATAAAATAGAAAACGTGAGTAATATGAAATAAGTTGCTGTAAGGTTAAATAGATCCATTTGAACATGTTTTATCATTTCTCCAGTAGGAAGCTATATGAATTTGGCCCTTCTGGGAGGCTCTCTTGAATTCAAGAGTTTTAACCTTTAGAGCAACCCGCCTCCCAAATGACATGTTATCTCTGCCAGTAAGGGCATTTGCTCTCTGGTGTGACCACATTCTTGACTCAAAAAGGCCAGATAGGAATCCTCAAGCATACCTTACCACTCACAGCACCCTAACCCACCCTTACTGTTAACACTAGAAAGGCGCTCTTCCTTTCCCCATTAAGGCCAATTCCCTACTGTGATACGAGTTCCATCTACCTTTTCCCTCCTCCAGAATCCTATGTTATGACCTTATCTTTGATCCCTTAGTACTCCTGCCTTCAGCATCTCCCTGTCTACAGAGCTCTTCTCCTCAGCACTACCTGCATGATCATCCCCGTTTTTTAAACATCTTTCTGGACAGAAAACAAAACAAAACAAAACAAACCCCCCCCCCCCAAGTCCTGGCTGTTGTGGCTCAGTGGACTGAGCATTAGACTGCAAACCAAAGGGCCACCAGTTTGATTGCCAGTCAGGGCCCATGCCTGGGTTGTAGGCCAGGTCCCCTGTAGGGTTGTAGGCCAGGTCCCCTGTAGGGTTGTAGGCCAGGTCCCCTGTAGGGGAGCACGCAAAAGGCAACCACACATTGACGTTTCTCTCCCTCTCTTTCTCCCTCCCTTCCCCTCTGTCTAAAAATAAATGAATAAAACCTTTAAAATAAAAAATAAAAATAGAAATCTTTCTGGACTCCATATATGTCTCTTGCTATAGCATCCCTGCTTCTTTATTTTTGTCTCCAGTTCCTCAAATCAGTCTAATCTACCCCCCACCAAAAAAAAGTTACCAATGATCTCTACCTTCTTACAACTAACAGACATTTTATTTGATCCCTAGGCAATGTCAGCCGAATCAACCACATCTTCATTCTTAAAAACACTCTAGTCACCAATAACACATTCTCCTGGTTTTCATCTTGCATCTATGATTTAATCATCTCTTTTGCCAGCTCCGTCTCTTCATACAGGCTACAAATGCTGGCTTCCTCAAAGCCACCTTCCCCCCCCCCCAATGCATATTTTGTCCCAAGGCCATCTCATCCATGCCCTGGCACATGGCTCCAATTATTATCAACAAGCAGATGATACCCCCGAGTTAGAGATATTCCAGTGCTCTCAGTAAACAGCAACACTATTTATGCCGGAATGAAGTTAAACTCTTGGGAGCCGTGTGAGATACAGAAACCTGGGAGCTACTGAAACCTCAGTACTTCAATCTCCCTCACTCCCCATTTATCCATCCATTGCCAAATCACATAGATTTTATCTCTTATTTTTGCCACTTTTCAGGCAGGTTAGTAAGAAACTAAGAAAATTCTCTGCCAAGTGGAATGAGGAAACTGAGACAAATCACAAGACTCTATCTTCCCTAACCAAAAATATCTAAGAACAGGGGGCTTAAGTCACCATAGTCAGCCAGACAGACAAGGGAAAAAAACCAAAACCCAACTTTAGCTGGTGTGGTGGCTCAGTTGGTTGGTGTAGTCCTGCAGGCGGAAAGGTCCCAGGTTTAATTCCTGGTTATGGCACACGCCCATGTTACAGGTTCAATCCCTGGTGCAGCATGTACAAGAAGGCAACCCACTGATGTTTCTCTCCTTCTCTCAGCAATGAAAAAATGTCCTTGGGTGAGTATAAGAAAGGAAAAACAAGCCAGACTAATCCAAGATAAAGCTAAAACTAACCAGAAAATAACTCCAGTCACCATTACACGCTCATTTTACTACATCAGCATACCAAACACCACCCTGGAAATCTAATGAATATTCTGTTGAGGACTTCCCCTGGGACCTCCCCTAAAACTCCTGCCTACAGAAAATATGTAAAACCCTTTTCTTCTTTGAGCAAACTTGTGTCCCCTTTTCCTCTTTGAGCAAACTTGTGTCCCCTTTTCCTCAGTCATGAACTTTGCCTTTTCTATCCTAAGATCTAAGGGTCCAGAGGACATGTGCATCCAGGGGAGCAGTGGGCAGCAGCAGCTCACCCGGGCATACCCCCAATCCCGTCTCCAGGGGCCCCTCCTTTGCCTCACTGTCGACACCAAGCTTTAATAAACTAACTCTCACTTTCACCTGGACTCAAGTCTTGAAATTTTTCCTGCATGAGTCAAGAACCTGAAGGTTACAGGACACATGAAGGGGTCAGAATGTGCCAGGGCAGCAGCAGCCTCCAGAGCGGGCGTGGTCTGGTAGCCCGTTCATCTCACCATCATCGCCACACTGACCCTAACTCTGTCTTCTGATGTACCTGCACCCCCAATCCATGTTCCACATTACAGTCAGGGCGAACTTTAAAACGCACAGATCAGATCACATCACCCCCTGCTATGGCATCTCATTGTTCTTAGGAAAAAATACAAACTTCTAAATGAAGTCTAAAGGATGCTGCATGATTTGACTCATATATACTTCTCCAGCCTCTTACTGTGCAACTTTCCATGTCTCTGCACTACGCCCTTCCCAGGGGCACAGCATTTACTATTTTCTATGCCTGGAGCCATCTTCCTTTTTCCCTAGTTAGCTCCTAGTTATCCTTTCAGGTCTCAGATCAAAGATAATTTTATAAGCAAAACTGGCCCTGAATACCCCTGCACCAGAAGTCCAGGGTTAAGTAGCCTTGCTATATTACTAACTGTAAACCAGTATCTTTCCTTGGACACATGTCTCAATTAAGTAATTATCTTTCTGTCTGATTACTTGCTTGTGTCAGATTTCTTTAACTGAATTCTAATTATACACGAGGTCAAGAAAGACTGATGTTTTGCTCAATACTAGATCCCAATAACTTGTACAGTATCTATACAATATACTTAGTATATGTCAAATAAATGGCATGGACACACTACTGGTTATAAAGAACAATACAATAAGTAAGAAACTAGCAGTCCCACAGGAATACAGAGTAGAAGAAGAGGACTAAAAGAATTTTCTAAATTTAAATGTCCAAACAGACCACAAAAAAGATACCATTTTAAAACCCCTAAAAACAGTAAGCTATAAAGGTCTTTGAGCAATTCCATATTCAAAATGTAAGATCAAATCTGGCAACTCCACTTTTGGTCAATCATCCTACAGAGAAATAGAAATGTACTGTATTTTGCCATGGATAATGTGCGCCTGCGTATAAATCACACCCCTGTTCTTGGCCAAAACTTTCAAGAAAAAAAAAATATTTTGTTTTAATTTTTAATTCAATTATTTATATTTAGAAATAAAACCAATTATCATATTCCAGGATGTTATTTTGCATACAGATATCATTACTGCTTTCTAGAGTTACACTTTTAATCCATAAGCATAAATAAAAGAATTAAAAACATTTATATAGATATGGAATTAGTGCTACCCATGTGTAATGAGCACCCTTATTTTTCCCCTCAAAAATCTGGGTAAAAAAGTGCGCATTATACACAGCAAAATACAGTATATAAGAAACACAGTGCACACAAACACATGTATTGGGTTGGCCAAAAAGTTCGTTCTTCTTTTCCATAAGATGGCTCTAGTAGTGCTTGGTTGTCTTTAACTTCATTCAAAACAATTTTGTTGAACTGAATTGTGACAGCTGTCATATCAGCATGCATTAAAAACACTCAAAATTGGTGAATTTTTGTGCTCTTTTAATATTGAAGATGAAAAAAATTTTGCAACATTTTCAGCATATTTTGCTTTATTATTTCAAGAAAGGTAAAAACACAACTGAAACACAAAAAAAGAATTGTACAGTGTATGGAGAAGTTGCTGTGACTGATCAAATGTGCCAAAAGTCGTTTGTGAAGTTTCTTGCTGGAAATTTCTTGCTGGATGATGCTCCATGGTCAGGTAGACCAGCTGAAGTTGTTAGCGATCAAATCAAGACACTAACTGAGAACAATCAATGTTATTACCACATGGGAGGTAGACAACATACTCAAAATATCCAAATCAATAAAGTATTGGTGAAAGTGAAAAATATCTTTTATTTTACAGAAAAAAATCTAAACGGACTTTTGGTCAACCCAGTATGTGTGTGTGTGTATATATATATATGTATATGTATATGTGTGTATTGTCTTTACAAAACAAGATTAGAAACAAGCTAATATCCATCAACAGGGGAATGGTAACATAAAGCATAGCATATTCAAAAAGTGAAAAACTATGTGGCTGTAAAAAGATAAAGAAAAGAAGCTTTCAGTGCACTAATATGGAAAAATCTCCAAGAAGTAAAAATAGCAACTGTAGAACAAAAATACGATATGCTTTTATGTTAAAATTAAAAGGTAAGGGATATGAGGCTATACACGTGGATTTACAGAAAGAAACTTTCATAGCAATTGGTTGGAAAGGAGGGGTAAAGAATGGGGAAGTTGAGACAAAAGGAGGAAATAAGTTGATTATTTAAAATCTTGTACGTATGTAACCTATTCAAAAACTAAAATACATATATTAAAACTACAGTAAGCCCTGGCTGGCAAGGCTCAGTCAGTTGGGCATCATACTGCAAGGTGAAAAGTCAGCAGTTCGATTCCTGGTCAGGGCACATGCCTGGGCTCCAAGCCTGGTCCCCGGTTGGGGGCACACTAGAGGCAGCTGGCTGGTGTTTCTCTCACTCTCTTTCTCCCTCCCTTTCCCTCTCTCTAAAAATAAATAAAAATCTTTTTTTAAATCTACAATAAAATCACAAACCATCTTAATTAAAAAAAAAAAAAAAAAAAAAAAGGAGGTCAAGATCAAGTTTCAGCCCCTATCTTACACAGCATTTTAAAGATAAATCAACTGAGATCCAAACCCAGTATTCATGGTAATACTCTAAAAATTAAGATCTAAAATTCACCCTGGCCAGGCGGCTCTGTTGGTTGAAGCATCATCCCCTACACCAAAAGGTTGTGGGTTTAATCCCCAATCAGGGCACATATGTAAGGTTGTGGGTTCAGTCCCCGTTCAGGGAACATAAAAGGCGGCAACCAATCCATGTTTCTCTCACTTTCTCTCTCTCTAAAACCGATAAATATATCCATCCTCAGGTGAGGATTAAAAGAAAAAAAAATTTTTTAATTCAAAATAACTCAAAAACCTTTTAAATAATGGTTTCAGCTTTAGCACTTATAATGACAATACAAACCTGACAAAGTAGGATAACAAATATACTGAAGAGTGATTCTGGACAATGTAAACTTTAAGTAATAAGCCTAACACTTCCCTGGCATCTACAGACAAAATAAAACAATCGTTTAAAAAATCCAAAAAGGTAAAATAAATTAATATAAGTATGCATGAAACACTCAAAGGTAAAAATGAATTATTACTAAAGACAACAAAAATTGGGTTACACTAAAGGCAACTGCAGTTTATAATTCCAAACTATTTTATCATGGGAAAGCAATTGCAAATATTACCTTTCATTTTTGAGTGTGTGTTAATCAACGGATCAGAACAAATCCTGCAGGGCCACCATGGGCGCCTCTTGAATTTTGCCCAGATGAGATCTCCAACTTCATACTTCAGTGGTGCAGACTTTTTCTTGGGTGGACACTTTAGACAGACAAAACATGGGGTATCGATAAGAATCAAAAGTTTTTGAAACAGTAAATCATCTTCCCACAAGCCTTCTAATATAGCAGTGGCTAAAAAATTCTAGATGAAAACACTCCAGCTTAACAATTACAACTAAAATAGTCTCTTAATTGGTCATAACATAGCCCTTTATATAGTAGTAGCCCTTAATTTATATCTGTTTTATGTAAATAATCTACCCACACTCTGGAAAAATAAACTATTTTGATTTACAAAGACCTAAAAACTGAAATAAACAGACTCAGAAAATAAACAGAATTTTTTCCCAAGGAAAAAATTATCTTTGCCATAGTCCTTGGATCACAACACAACATGCGGGGGGTGGGTTGGGGAGGGGATTATTTCAAAAAACTGTAACAATGTTAAAAGTCTATGATCACAGTACAGTGCTGTTTGTCAATTATGTCTCCATAAAACTGGGGGAAGCAGGGGTGGGGGCAGAGACTGGTTCCTTCTGCAGATGATATTCTATACACTTCCAAAACAAACACAGATATCCTATTCATTAATTAACAATAATGGCTCTAACAAAATAATCCTGAAAGCTACAGGGTAGATTCTAGCCATGTCAATACAACTGACTTGGTTATTTCCCAGGACACATGGGGGTGGGTGCTGCACAATCCCAAAGGACAACATTCATGCAGAATACAATGTGCATCAAGCTCCTTGGACTTGCCCAATGCAGACATCCTAGGTGAATCTTTTTTTCAAAAATAATATGCCTAATTGATCTGCAATCCAAATGCCTCCATTTCAGCCCTAAACCCATATCCATGCTTTTAACAACCCATAAACAGTACAGAGCTCTTGCCCTGAGAGGAAGACAACTTTGTATTTAGTAAAACTGAGCTTCCCACCTGATAACCATACAAAGGAGTGGCAAGTGTGCCGGCATATTTCTGCACAAAAGCAGCACCAGGGCACTTTGACAAAGAATAATCTACTCCATTTACTCCAAGGGGATGTAGAAATACTATTTTGATTTTCTGTAAGTGCCATGTCTTTTAAAAAGACTTGGTGAGCTCCTCCCTCAGGCTCCAGCTCCCCTCCCTAATACATAAACAGTATCTGCCAGGCACAGATTAAGTATTTAAAAAGAGTATACTGAATGAATTGACTGAAGTCATTCAAATAAAAATAATGAGTAACATCTGAGGCTCAAAGATATCAAAAAACTGGGCTCAGTTCAATGATTTGTAAGTTACCATTCAAGTTTTAAGACTGTATTCATATAGAACTAAGTTAAATCTCATAGAATGCCCTTACTGAAAATACTGTGATTGGGATAGTTACTAGGAAATGAGACAAACTACATCTTACTACATAAATAATTTTTTAAAAAGCCCAGGAGGCCTTTTCTGCCTGTTATCAGTTTGTAAGTTATCAGGGGGGAAAAAAAAACCCCAACATGACTTCAAGGCTAGTTTAGCTTTGGAACTTTAAAACCAAGATACCAAAGACAGATGGAAAAACAAATCTTTCACTTGCCTCTACTGAAAACTGTAATTTGAGCAATTTCCTATAAAGCTCTGATATAATTTTATTTGTGATCAATTAATCTATTTGGCAATCATTACTAAATATGAAATTTCCTTATTTATTAAAGTCCTACGCAACTTTAAATAAACTAACATTTGGCGTTTGCTATGTGCCAGACACTGTTCCTCCTTTAATTCTCTTCAGGTAGATACCATATGATTACTATTTTACTATATGCCTATATAGTCATGTACTTAGTTTTTTAGTTAGGTGTCAAAGCCAGGAGTCAAACCTGGGCAGTCCAATGCAGGATCCCAAACTCTCAACCACTACCTTATTATCCAATAGCAATAAAACCCCATTATTACTGCATACTTTATGACAAATTCAGCCATAACAAATCTATGACATGACGTTGGTTCTGTCTGTCCCTCTTATTACTACTACAAAGTAATTACGTTATTAGGAAGTATAAAACAGATGCCTTCAATAGATAGCTAAGAAAGAACATGAGTGTTCTTTCTCACACAACCAGAATTACACAACCAGACAAAGCAGGAATGAGTCCTGTCTTCTGACTCCATCAGATTATGTCACCTTACACAAGACAAATAATTCAGCCTCAGTTTCCTAAGTCATAAAATCAGGAAAGAAACACATGCTCTACCACAAACCATCAAAATGAAATAATTATTAATTACACTCCTAGTATTTTCACCCAAAGGAAAGAATCCAAACAAAAGATTGTAGAAAGACAGTTAAGGCAATTAATTATAACAAAAAATTAACATCCAACAAGAGACCTGTTAAATTATGCTGACAACTCAAAAGAAATATGCAAAGTACAGATAAAATTATGGGATACACACATCCAATATATCAACCACTCAGAAACTATGATGATGATTTAAAAAAATAAAGACACTGAGAAACACAAATAAAAATGCTTCTTTAAATTAATAGTATCGTGGGTGAAGACTTTCACAAACCTGAAACATTAATTCTCTCCTTACTATCTTGATTGATTTACCATGACCACAGAAAATATATGCAAATACAATAAGGAAATACATATACAAGTATACAGTTACTTAAAAGACAACAAAATTCAAATACAACTGACCTTAAGACATAAAAAGTTAGAGACATACAAGAATTCTAGACCAAAGAAACACCTCCAAACGTAAAAACAGAAAATAAGAACAGGAAGGGAGAAAAGGAACATGACTCTTCTCTTCAGAAGAGCTTGTAAATTTCAGCTTGGAAAGAAAGACTCCCAAATAACTTTGTTAAACTCATAATTCAACTGCACACAAACTTACTAAACACCTATATACAAAGCTTGATAAGAGACGCGAGGACAAATCCTGATTCCAAGACACTTGAGGAATTACAGGGAAGACAGTGAAGAAATGTCATTTGAGCTTAAAGGATTAATTGCAGAAATTGGTTAAGAATTCACCAGAATTAATCAATCACTAACTCACTGATTCAATCAAGGAGGTGGACAAATACTGGGAATAAACATAGAGAAATCCATACATAGACACATCAAAATATTAGACACAAAACCAAACAACCCCCTCACCCCCACTCCCAAAAGAAAGAAAATCTTTAAACACAACCAGAGAAAAAGACACATTACCTTTGAAAGGCAGGAGATTTCTAATTCCCTCACCAACAACTACTGACCTCACCAATAACAGTGGGAGTCAGAAAGACAGTGGAATGATAGTTTCAGTATGCCATTAGAAAACACCTGCTAATGTGGAAATCACTGTCCAGCAAAAATGTCTTTTAAGAAATGAGCTAAATGCAATTTCAGACAAGGAAAACCTGGGAGAGTTAGTCACCAGAGGATCCTTGAAAAGGAAAATTCTAAAAGATACTCTTTAGACAAAAGGTCTGAAGTCTGAGATGCGAAAAACAAAAGGAGTACCTGTGCAAAATGGACAGTGACTGTTTAAAACAATAATATCTAAGAAGTTTAAAAGAAAAACAAGGATGAACTAAAATTTACAACAATACTCCAAGTTGAAAAAGGATAATGAGGTTAAATTATTCTTAAGGCTTGCATATTATCAGGGAGAAATAAAGTGTTTTAAACTCTACATATTGTCAGAAAAGAAGGCAATGTAAATTTTAAATACTGAAAAAGGTAGGGAGGCCTCTTGTAATTTCTGGGGTAACCTCTAAATAAAGAGAAACCAATTATGTAATTGCCAAACTTGAATGGGGGCAGGGGGTGGGGGACATAAATGGAACAATGAAAAACCTTAAAAGTCCAAAAGAAGGCAGGGAAGGAGAAGAAAAAATAAACAAGACAGCACAAAATAACATGGTAAATTTAAATCTAAATATATTGCTAATTAAAGTGGACTAAATAACAGTTCACTTAACCAAAAAGATAATTTGTAAAATTTTATATCTCAGGAGCCCTGGCCAGGTAGCTCAGTTGGTTAGAGCATCTTCCTGATATGCTAAGGTTGCAGGTGCAATCCCCATCAGGGCACATACAAGAATCAACCAATCAATGCATAAATAAGTATAACAAAAAAATCAATGCTTCCTTCTCTCTCCGCCCACCCCGCCTCGCTCTTTCTGTGCCTCCCTCCCTCCCGCTAACAGTAATTTTAGAAATATTTATGCCGGCCCTGGCTGGTGTGGCTCAGTTGATTGGAGGGTCATCCCATAAACTGAAAGGTCACAGGTTTGATTCCTGGTTGCAGGTTACAAGAAAGCAACCAACAAATGTTTCTCTCTCATTTCAATGTTTCTCTTTCCCTTCTTCTCTCTCTAAAAGCAATGAAAACATGTCCGTGGGTAAGGACAAAAAACAAATAAAAAATTTATTCCTGTAATAACACAGCGTCAAAATACAGAAAACAAAACTTGGCAGAATAAGAAAAAATATATTATAATCTTAGTGGAGATAAACCTCTATCAATAATTAACAGAATAAGCAAAAAAATAAATTGCTGAGTCTGAAAACTTCAGCATCATGGATAAAGAAGACCTAATGAACACATATAAATTCCTACACTCTAATTGTGGAATATACATTTTTTCCAAGCACAGGGAATATTTATAAATATTAACCATGTACTGAGTCACTGAGTACTCTCAACCAACTGAAAGGACTGGAATTATGTGGAACGTATTCTCTGTCCATAATGTAATTAAATTAAATTAGTAATTAATTACAAAAACATGACTACAATATGACTCTATGTTAGGAAGTTAGCAAGTATACTTTTAAATAAACTGTAGGTCAAAAAATAAATCATAATAACAATTAGAAAATATTTTGAACTAAATACCACATCAAAGATCGTGAGGAAGAAACATACTCTCTAGAATTTTACAAAGAGCAGCAAGAAAAGTCAACGTGGCTACAAGAGAGCGATCAAGTGAGAGAAAAAAAGGAAGAAATGAAGTCAAATAATTCAGGGAGAGGAAGACATATGCCCTATTCTGCTTTGAGTAAGGTAGATATCTTTGAAGGGTTCATGTTTTAAAAGGACCACTCTGAGTGCCAAATTAAAAACAGCTTTAGGGAGTTCAGATGGAAGCACAGAGCCCTACTTAAAAGGTTAGTGCAATAATAATCTAGGTGAGATATAACAGTTACGTGAACCAGGCTGGGATTGTTGGAGGGGGCAAGCAGCAGAAAGAGCCAATGAAGTTCACTGATGGAATTGATATGGGTGCTCCAGAAAGAACCAAAGGATCACTCTGAGGGTTTATGCCTTAAGTATGAGAAAGATGGAGTTGCCATTAACTGAAAATGGAGAAGACTACAAATGGTCCACCATTACCTGCAGTTTCCACTTCCACAGTTTCAGTTCCTCTCTGTCAACCAAGGTCCGAAATATTAAATAGAAAATTCCAGAAATAAACAATTCATAAAGTTTTAAAATGAATGTTGTTCTGAGTAACATAACGCAATCTCAAGCAGTCCCGCTCAGTCCCGCTCCACCTCAGACATGAAGCACCCCTTTGCCCCCCGTACCTGTGCCCTGCACGCTACCTGCCCATCAGTCACTTAGTAGCCCTCTCAATGATCAGATCAAGGGTCAAGGTATCCCAGTGCTTGTGTCCGAGTCACCCTAATTTTACTGAATGATGGTCCCAAAACAAAAGAGTAGCGATGCTTATAATTCGAATATGCCAAAGAAAGGTTGGAAAGTGGTTGTGACTTATCATCAGGTAAGCAGCAGCCCGATACTGTCACCTACACCCTATGCACCTCACTTCATCTCCTCACATGGGCACAGTATCATCTCACATCATGAAATGGGTGAGTGTGGTAAAAGAATGTATTTTGAGAGAGACCACATTCACATAACTTTTATTACAGTATACTATCATAATTGTACTATATTACTAGTTATTGTTGTTAACTTCATACTGTGCCTAATTTATAAATTAGACTTTATCCAAGGTACGTATGTCAAGGAAAAAACATTATATATATCTGTGATTTAAGGCATCCGCTAGTGGTCCTGAAACATATCCCCCACAGATAAGAGAAGACCATACTGTGAAGGAGAAGTAGGTTTTGGAAAGAAACATCTGGGAATTTGGTTTTGGACAAGTTAAGTATGAAACTCCAACTTCAGCCCTGCGGTGGCTCAGCGGACTGAATGCCAGCCTGCGAACTGAAGGGTCGCCAGTTTGATTCCCAGTCAGGGCACATGCCAGGGTTTTGGGCCAGGTCCCCAGTTGGGGCTGTGCAAGAGGCAACCAATCTATGTTTCTCTTGCACACTAATGTTTCTCTCCCTCTCTTCCCCTCTCTAAAAATAAATAAAATCTTTTTAAAAAAATAGATAAAAATAAATAAAAACTTTTAAAAAAGGGAAAATAATTCAAAAGAAGGAGAAAAGCTAAAGGATGTAACATTTTCTCTGTTATCTTTAACTGCAAACAATAAAAGTGAAGAAAAAAGCTAACTGACATTACAAGAAGATAGCTAAGCAAATTTGGAATCATTTGCTGGTTTATTAAGCAGTCATTAAAAATTACTATGGGAAGCCAGAAATACATTAAGAAGAATACAAAATCTTTAAAGAGGTTACAATAAAGGACTATGCAAATTTTAATTAAGTATAGACTCTGGTGGAATTTTTTTTCCTTTGTAAACTTTAATCAAGTAATTGTTTCAAGCAATTCATGTTAAAAACATAGAAGTAAAACTTGCCAAACAGGTTTTTTAATTTCTCCCATTGTTCCTTTAGTCATTTGAGGATATAGTTTTTTGGTAATAGTTTAAAAAGCTTAGATCACTTGATGATAAAAATTAGTGTCTTATCTCTGTATCTCTAGTTGTCACATAGTAGAGGATGCTGTGGATGTTCAGATAATGTACACTGAGTTGATTAAATTTAGTTTAAGTAATTCATGTTGAATCACTCATTCACATATGCATAAATTTGGAAACTGGTAAACAGGGATTATTTCTACAGAGTGAAAATTATGGAAGACTTTTTTTTGTTTTACAGTAAGCACTTTCAAGGAAAATATTTCTTCATATTTAAGCATTTTATAAATATCCTGAGTGGCTTATAACTCAGGCATGGAACAAACAAGTCATCTGGGAACTCACAGTCTCTTTGGAAGACAGAAATTAGCAAAGTGAAATAGTCTCAATGGTAAGGTGGGGAATGGGAGTGAAGATATCTTAGAAAAGGAACTAGCTATATTATTAGTAACAAATTTCTCAAAACACTTCAAGAAATAAAAACAGTCAAAGTAGACTAGCTAGCTATTTGTGAAATAAAGATAGGACCTAGATCCTTTTTGTTTTCAATCTCCTATTTCACTCTTCCCCACCTCAAAAGCTCACACACGAAACTATCCACACTTACCCTTTTAGATCATACTCTTTATCCTTCTATCTCCTCTCTGCCAGGAATTCCTCTCTTTCTCCTAGGTTCCTTCAGGAAGCCTTCCTCCCATCACCTCCTTTCCTTTGGCTAGGCCAGTTACCTCTCCACTACGTCAAATGTGTCACTTAGCTTATCATTACATTGTTTTCAGTTTATGTTTATCTATTCCATCAGTCTCAAAGTGAGCAAGGAAAAGATGTCATTCACTTTTGAATTCCCACATCTGGGACAAAATACATGTTCAATAAAATAATAACATTTTAAGTAAACCAAAATTGACTGCAGTGAGCCGTGACCTAAGCAGCAAAATTAGGTGCTTTATTCTGTAAGCTTCAGCATCCATCAAAACTTGGTCCTGACTTTCAGTCAAGGTTGGCAGCATAGGCAGATATGACTCACCTCTTTGTTCAACCACATCAAAATTACAACTAAAATAAAGAACCATCACTCGGACTTAGAACTATCAGAAATTGAGTTGAATGGAAGTCTGACAACTATGGAAATAAAGAAACCACAGCCATCCAGACTGGTAGGAGGGGTGCAGATGCAGAACAGGCTGGTCCTTCATCCATGTGCGGTGGATAAAAATTCAAGAGGGATATTTTGGGTGCAAGGAGGCCCAAACCCATACCAGGTCCCCCAACCCAGGGTTCCAGTGCCAGGAAGGTAAGTCCACACAACTTCTGGCTATAAAAACCAATGGGGATTTAGACAGTGGAAGAAACTTCTGGAGCCCCAGGCAGTTCCTCTTTAAAAACCCACACATGGACTCACCTACTAACTCATTCCCTCCAGGCTCCAGCACCAGGGTAGCAGCTTGAAAAGCACCACTGGTATTATAAGGAGAAACTGAAGTATCCAGCATCAAGGCGAGCGGAGGCCACTGTCCCTTTCTAAACCCTCCACCCACAGATCAGGCAAGCTGATGTCATATCTGAGACTTCATCAACTGCTTAACACTGTTTGATGTGCCTTCGAGATGTCCAGAGACTCTGTGAACCCAAGCTGCTTTTCCATATGAAAAGCTGGTCTCTGCTCCTGCTTCATAACTTCCTAAATCCTATCCAACAAGCAACAGCTGGACTCAGTGAGCCCCATGCCTGGCAACAGCAGCAGCCAGCCTAGTTTCACAACTTGGCTTCACCTGAGTACCTCCCAGCCCAGCACAAGTAGCAGCCATCTCAGATTGCTTTATAGCTCAGGCAGGGTGGCCCTGGACAAAACACAGGTGGGGGCTCACCTTGGCCTGTACCACCCAAAGAACCCCAGGGCTGATGCACCCAGGGGGCAACTACAGACCACATCAGAGTACCACTACCATGTCCCTCCACAGCTGATCCTCCACGGAGGGTGGAGGTGGTCACAGCCAGTCCTTGCAGCTGACTGGCCTGGGTAAATCCCTCCCGTTGACCTGCCAATAGCAACCAAGGCACAACTTCAAGAGGGTATACTCAGCCCACATGAAGGGTGAACCTCGAGTACCCAGCTTGGATGAAGGGGAGCCTGTGCCACTGGACCCTACAAGACACCTACTGAATAAGTCACGCTTCAAGACATGGAGTCAAAGCAGCTCTACCTGATACAGAGAAACAAACACAGGGAGGTGGCCAAAATGAGCAAAGGAACATGGCCTAAATGAAAGAATACATCAAAACTTAAGAAAAAGAACTATATAAAATGGAAATAAGTAGCGATCTATCAGATGCAAAGTTCAAAACACTGGATATGCTCAAGGACCTTAGTGAGAACGTCAATAACATAAAAAAGATCCAGTCAGAAACAAAGGATCCACTAACTGAAATAAAGAACAATTTACAGGAAAACAGTAGAGTGGATATAGTGAAAAATCAAATCAATGATTTGGAACATAAGGAAGAAAAAACAACCAATTAGAACAAGAAGAAGATAAAAGAATCCAAAAAAGGTAAGAATAGTGTAAGCAGCCTTTGGGAGAACTTGAAGAGGTCCAACATTCGCATCATAGGGGTGCCAGAAGGAAAAGAGAAAGAGCAAGAAACTGGAAATCTATTTGAAAAACTAATGAAAGAAAATTTGCATAATTTGGTGAAGAAAATAAACATACAAGTCTAGGAAGAACAAAGAGTTTCAAATGAAACTGATACAAAGGAGCCCACTCCAAGACACATCACAATTAAAATGCCAAAGGTTAAAGACAAAGAGAATTTTAAAAGCAGCAAGAGAAAAGAAGTTAGTTGCCTACAGAGGAGTTCCCATAAGGAACTCAGCTGATTTCTCAAAAGAAATTTTGCAGGCTAGAAGGGACTGCCAAGAACTATTTAAAATCATGAACAGCAGAGACCTACAGCTAAGATTGCTCTACCCAGCAAAACTATAACTTAGAATTGAACCTCTTTATTTAAAGAGCTTCCCAGGCAAGAAAAAAACTAAAGCAGTTCATCATCACCAAATCATTATTATATGAAATGTTAAAGGGACTTATTTAAGAAAAAGAAGATCCAAACTATGAATAAAATGGCAAAAAATACAAATCTATCAACAATTGTATCTAAAAAACAAACTAAGCAAAAAAGAACAGAGAATCATGGATATGAAGAGTGTTTTGATGGTTGCCAGATGGGAGGGGGGGTTTGGGGGAATGGGTGAAGAGGTGAGGAGATTAAGAAGTACAAATAGGTAATTACGGAATAGCCATGGGGATATAAAGTGCAGTACAGGAAAGAACTTATACACATGACCCATGGGCATAAACAATGGTGGGGGGACTGCCTGAGGGAGCTGAGGTCCTTGGTGGGGAGGTGGGGGTAAAATCAGAACTATAATAGCATAATAAAACATAATTTAAAAAAACAAAACAAAACTTGAGCCCTGGTTGGTGTAGCTCAGTGGACTGATTACCAGCCTGTGAACCAATCTACCTGGCTGGTGTGGCTCAGTGGACTGAGCATGGTCTGTGAATCAAAGGGTCACTGGTTCGATTCCCACTAGGGCACATGCCTGGATAGTGGGACAGATCCCCAGTAGGGGGTACTTGAGAAGGACCACACATTGATGTTTCTTTCCCTCTCTTTTTCCCTCCCTTCCCCTCTCTAAAAATAAATAAAAATCTGAAAAAAAATAAAGTGCTTCTCTCTGTGCCTCATTTGAATCGTCTGTAAAATGGGGACAATAGCACCTACTTCTTAGGGCTTCTGTAAGCTGATATATAAACACTTCAATATGAAAAATGCAAGGAGCTATTAGTGAGTAGCACTGTAGGGTTAGTTTATTTCAGAACCATGAAACTAGAAGCCTGTTCTTCCTCTTGTACTCAGACCTCCCACATGAAGCAACATTCCAGGGATCTCCTTATTTATCTTAATGATCAGTATGAAACTATTCTGAGAGTATAGCATAATGATTAAAATTGTAGGGTCTCTATGGAGGCTTTGAGGAGAGAACTGAGGGAGTAACCAGCAGGAATCGGGTGCTGACTCCTCCCCCATACTGTACCAGCCATCTTGCTCAGGCAGACCACTCCCCTGAGCGGCAGCACAGTGAGAGGACACAACAGCCCTGCCCCCTGGAAGCTCAGCCCTGGCAGTGGTGCACAAGCCCAACTGCTGAGAGAAGAATGACTAGATTAACAACTGAATGAGACAGCCACAGACAGTAGATTCGTGGATGTCTCGAACAGACTGCCTAAGGTCAGTTGCGGTCAACAGCTGACATCATCAGAGGCAGATCCAGAAAGAAGAAAAGAACAGTTTCCTACCATAAAAGTTCACACCACAAAGTCAGGAAGTCAAGACAGATCAATTTAGAAGCAAAAGCAAAAAAGAAGAGTCTCACAAAAAAGTGGGACAAAGAAACACCTTTCAGTGGAAGAAAAAGGAGGAATCCCCAGAAAGAGAACTAAATGAAATAGAGGCAAGTAAACTATCAGATATTGAGTTCAAAACAATGGTTCAAAAGAAACCCAGTGAGTTCAAAGAGAATAACCAAAAACTACAGGGAAACTATAAGGAACTTACTGCAAACTATATCAGCATGAAAAAGGACATAGAAACTATCAATAAAAGGCAAGATGAAATGAAGAATACAATTTCTGAATTGAAGGAATCAAAAGCAGGCTAGATGAAGCAGAGGATCGAATCAGCGAGCTGGATGACAGGTAGGAAAAAAGCTCCCAGAAAGAGCAAGAAAATGAAAAAAGACTCAAAAAGAATGAAGAGGCATTTAGAGAAATGTAAGACAACCTGAAATGTAATAATATCCATATAATAGGGCTACCAGAAGGAGAAGAGGATGAGGAAGGGATAGAGAGCCTATTTGAAAAAGTAATGATGGAAAACCTCCCTAATTGGAGGACAGAAAAAGTCACACAAGTCCAGGAAGCACAGAAGGTCCCATTCAAGAGGAACCCAGTGAGGCCCAATCCAAGACAAATCATCATTGAAATGGCAAATATCAAAGACAAACAGAGAATCCTGAAGGCAGCAAGTGAGAAACGGGTAGTAACATATAAGGGAGCACTGATAAGGCTAGCAGCTGACTTCTCAACAGAAACACAAGCAGAAGGGAATGGCAAGAAATATTTCAAGTAATGAAAAGCGAAGGCCTGCAACCAAGACTGTTCTACTCAGCAAGGCTCTCAATTAAAATGGATAGTGAAATAAAGACTTTCGCAAACAAAAGAAGGCTAGAAGCATACACCTCCACCAAACCAGCACTGCAAGTTATGCTAAAGGCAATGCTTTAAAATGATGAAGAAAAAGAGTGAAAAAGAAAGAAATACAGGTACAAAGGTAAAAAAAATAAATAAGTACCTATCGATAATAACTTTAAATGTAAACGGACTAAATGCCCCAATCAGAAGACTGAGGATAGCTGAATGGATAAGAAAACATGATCCACACATAATGCTGCCTACAAGGGACCCACCTCAGAACAAAGGACCTAAACAGACACAAAGTAAAGGGATGGAAAAAAATATTCCAGGCAAATGGACAGCAAAAAAAAAGCCGGGTAGCAATACTTATATCAGACAAAAACAGATCTCAAAACAAAGGCCATAAAAAAGAGACCCAGAAGGACACTTCATAATACTCAAAGGAAGAACCCATCAAGAAGACATAACATTGTAAACCTATAAGCACCCAACATAGGAACACCCAAATATATAAGGAAAATCTTGGAGGACTTCAAGAAAGATATAGACAGCAATATGCTGATAGTAGGGGATTTTAACATCCTGCTGTCAAAAATGGACAGATCTTCCAAACAAAATGTCAACAAGGGAATTGTGGAACTGAACAAAGCATTAGATCAAATGGACTTAATAACATATATTAAACCTTTCATCCCACAGAAACAAAATACACATTCTTTTCAAGTGCACATGGAAGATTTTCAAAGACAGACCACATGATAGGATACAAAACAAGCCTCAATAAATTCAGGAAAATTGTAATCATAACTAGCATTTTCTCGAACCACAAGAGCTTGAAACTAGAAACCAACCTCAAGGAAAAAACTCAAAAACATTCAAACTCATGGAGACTGAATAGCATGCTATTAAACAATGAATGGGACAATAATGAGATCAAAATATAAATGAAAAAGTTTCTGGAAACAAATGAAAATAAGCACAGAACAGTCCAAAACCCACGGTACACAGTGAAGGCAGTCTTGAGAGGGAAGTTCTTAGCAATACAGGCCTACCTAAAAAAGAAACATTTCAAATAAACAACCTAACCTTCCAGCTTCAAGAACTGGAGAAACAACAACAAAGCCCAGAGCAAGTAGAAGGAAGGAAATAATCAAGATCGGAGCAGAAATGAATGACATAGAGACTAAAAGAACAATTCAAAGGATCAAAAATCCAGGAGCTGGTTCTTTGAAAAGATCCAAAATCAACAAGCCTTTAAGCAGACTAATCAAGAAAGAAAGGGAGAGGACCCAAATAAATAATATCAGAAATGAAAGAGGAGAAATTATAACCGATATCACAGAAATTCAAAGGATTGTAAGAAATTACTATGAACAATTATATGCCAAGACATTTGAAAACCAGGGTGAAATTTACAATATTACAATATTACAATAACCTTCCAACACTGAATGAAGCAGCAGAAAACCTGAACAGACTGATAACAGCTGGTGAAACTGAGGCAGTAATCAAAAAACTCCCAGCACACAAAAGCCCTCGACCGAATGGTTTTACAGGAGAATTTTATAAAACATTTAAGGAAAAGCTAACCTCTGTCTTTCTCAGACTATTCCAAAAAATCCAAGAAGAGGGAACACTCCCAAACTCTTTTGATGAGGACAGCGTCATCCTGATCCCAAAACCAGAAAAAGACGCGACAAAGAAAACTACAGGCCAATATCGCTGAACATAGATTTTAAAATCCTCAACAAAATACTGGCAAACTGCATCTAGCAATACATTAAAAAGATCATCCACTATGATCAAGTGGGATTCATCCCCGGGATGCAGGGATGGTTCAATATTCACAAATCAATAAATGTAATACATCACATAAAGAAAAGGAAAGATAAAAACCACATGATAATATCAATAAATGGGGAAAAGGCATTTGATAAGGTATAGCACCCATTTATGATAAAAACACTCAAAAAAGTGGGAGTAAAGGGGGCACACCCCAACATAATAAAGGCTGTATAAGAAAAACCTACAGCCAACATCATACTCAACGGGCAAAAACTGAGAGCTTTCCCACTAACATCAGGAACAAGACAAGGGTGCCCGCTTTCACCACTTCTATTCAACGTAGTACTGGAAGTCCTAGCCACAGCGGTCAGACAAGAAAAAGAAATAAAAGGCATCCAAGTTGGAAAGGAGGAAGTAAAACTATCATTGTTTGCAGATGAAATGATAATGTACATAGAAAACCCCAAAGACTCCACCGAAAAACTACTCGACCTAATAAATGAATTTGGCAAAACAGTGGGATACAAAGTCAATATTCAGAAATTTAAGACATTTTTTGTACACCAACAATGAAAAATGAGAATCAGAAATCAGGGGAAAAAATCCCATTTGCTATAGCAACAATAAAAATAAAGTACCCAGGAATAAACTTAAGCAAGGAAGTAAAAGACCTTTACGCAGAAAACTATATAACACCAAAGAAAGAAATTAAGGAGGACACAAATAAATGGAAGCATATACCGTATTCATGGATTGGAAGAATTAACATCATCAAAATGTCCATACTACCCAAAGCAATTATGGATTCAACTCAATCCCTATTAAAATACCAATGACGTATTTCACAGACAAAGAACACTGAAAAAAAAATTGTATTGAAGCATAAACCACCCCAAATAGCTGCAACAATTTTGAGAAAGAAGGGCAAAGTAGGAGGGATCACAATACCTGACCTCAAACTATATTACAAGGCTGCTGTAATCAAAACAGTCTGGTACTGGTGTAAGAACAGACCCATAGATCAATGGAACAGAATAGAGAGCCCAGAAATAAACCCATGTCTCTATGATCAATTAATATTTGACAAAGGGGGCAGTAGCAGAAAATGGAGTAAAAACAGCCTCTTCAACAAAGTGTTGGGAGAGCTGGACAGCTACATGCAAAAAATTGAAATCCGACCACCAACTTATACCATACACAAAAATAAACTCAAGATGGATAAAAGACTTAAATATAAGTCATGACACCATAAAAGTTCTAGAGGAGAACATGGAGAGGAAACTCTCAGATATCCCATGCATCAATATTTTCACTGATAATGTCCCCTAGAGCAAGGGACATAAAGGAAAGAAGAAACAAATGGGACTTCATGAAAATAAGAAGCTTCTGCATGGTTAAAGAAAACATCAGCAAAATGAAAAGGGAACTAACCGTACAGGAAAATACATTTGCCAATGACACCTCGGTCA
The DNA here is from genome assembly GCF_021234165.1 of Pteronotus mesoamericanus. Lineage (NCBI taxonomy): Eukaryota > Metazoa > Chordata > Mammalia > Chiroptera > Mormoopidae > Pteronotus > Pteronotus mesoamericanus. The sequence goes on along the minus strand of NW_026555084.1, from coordinate 32,354,667 downwards.
GGGGCTTGATCTCCAAAATATATAGAGAACTCACATGACTCCACTCCAATTAAAAAATGGGCAAAGGACCTGAACAGACACTTCTCCAAGGAGGACATAAACAGGGCCCAGAGACAGATGAAAGGATGCTCATCATCGCTAGCCATCAGAGAGATGCAAATTAAAACCACAATGAGATACCACTTCACACCAGTCAGAATGGCCATCATAAACAAATCAACAAACAATGGGTGCTGGCGAGGTTGTGGAGAAAAGGGAACTCTAGTGCACTGTGGTGGGAATGCAGACTGGTACACCTACTGTGGAAAACAATTTATAATTTCCTCAAACAGCTAAAAATGAAACTGCCTTTTGACCCAGCGATTCCACTGCTGGGATTATACCCAAAGAATCCTAAAACAATCCCAAGAATCCCAGAACTTATGCTATGTTGCGTAAGTTCTTAGAACTTAGTGTTCATAGCAGCACAATTTACAATAGCCAGGTGCTGGAAGCAGCCTACATTCCCATCAGTAAATGAGTGGATCAAGAAGCTATGGTACATTTACACAATACTATGCAGCAGAAAGAAAGAAAGAAAGAGCTCCTACCCATTGGGACAGCATGGATGGAACCGGAGAGCATTATGCTAAATGAAGTAAGCCAGGGAGTGATGGACAAATACCATAAGATCTCACTTATAAGTGCAACCTAATCAACAAAACAAACAAGCAAAACATAACCAGCAATACTGAAAGAAAAAAGAAACCAACGGTAACATGAGGGAAGGAGGCGGGGGGCGGGGGGGGAGCGGGTAATGGGGAAAGAAGGGGAGGGGTAAAGTCAAGGAGCATGTATGGAGGACCCAGCCAAAGCCAAAGCAGGGTAGGATTGAGGGTGGGAGGTAGGGGTGGGTGGGGCAGGGGAAAGCTGTGATGAGAAAATGGATATAAACGTATTTAAATTAAAAAAAAAAAAAAAGGCATGGGGTCTCTGGAGTCATACTTCAGAAAATTGTTATAAAGTGCCTGGCCCACAGTAACAACTCAAGACAGTTGTTATAATATTATTCACTGTATTCCTCTGCATAGAGAAATTATTTCAATTACTTTAAGAATATCACAGCCTTGACCAGCATGGCTCAGTTGGTCGAGCGCCCCTGGTCATGGCACATGCCTCGGTTGCAGGCCTGGTCCCCAGCGAGAGGCAACTAACGGATGTTTCTCTAACACATCAATGTTTTTCTCCCTTCCTTCCCCTCTCTCTCTCTCTCTTAAAAAAAATTTAATAAAATCTTTTTTTTTAAAGGAAATCAATATGACAGTATAGGTACTTAACCTCCATTAATACTACATTTACAGAAAAATATTATAAATTCTAAATATGATCTAAAAATATTTAAATATAAACACAATTTAGCACAATTCAAATGCTGGTATTGTCTCTCTTAAAAACCTTTAGTATCAATCAAATCAAATACATATCACTCGTCCTCCATAAACTGGCCCCAATCTGCCCACCTCAGCTTATTTCTTACATGGTCTCCTACCTATACTTCAAATATACCTGGAGTGCAAGCTGTACTAATATTTCCTCATAGTGCATTCCTTCTGCCTCAGTATCCCCTACTTCATTATGCTACATCTAAAACTGTCCATACCTCCTTAAAGACCCAGGCTGAACAAACCCTTCCCCACTGAACTTTTTCCCACAGTATCCTGCCATTCTGGCAGAGCTGATTTTAAGTCTTGCATGCTAAACACTTAAGAGATGTAGCTATTGCCCTGGTTACTAAAGACTTGTCTTGAATCCTTTTTGGTAAAGATTATATTTATTCCTAGAGAGAGGGGAAGGAAAGAAGAAAGAGAGGAACAGGAACATCGATGTGAGAGAGAAACGTGAATCAGTTGTTTCTTGAAAGCACCCTACTGAGGACCGAACTCACAACCCAGGCATGTGCCCTGACCAGAATCAAACCTGCAACCTTTCGATTTGCAGAACGACACTCAACCAACTGAGCCACGCGGTCAGGGCTTGGATCTTTAAGGAAACTATAACACATGATAAAAATATGTAGATACACAAAGTCAAAACAACATTATCAAAACCAAAATGCTTGCAAATCATTTCCCTTTCTTTCAGGAGGGCTTAAATCTAGTAAATAGCAAGGTTAACATTATACTAAAAATGAATGGCTTTCTGAGAATATGAAAGGTAAAGGCAGCAAATGACTTGTCTAAGGTTAGAGGATAAGCGGGGTAAGAAGATAAATATCTACATTATTCTGTGCATTTGTAAATCACTAAGTCTGTAAAGTTTTAATCCCTGGCATATATTTCATTTGCTTGTAATTAAATAAGAAATTATACACACTGAAAACAGTGTAAATTCAGCCTGACATTACCAGAGGTCCAGGGCTCTTTAACAAAAAGCAGGGATTAGAGACCAGCATCTTCGACCCCTACTGCAGTGCACCAACCACAGAACGCAGAAGTGAACTGGAACACTTCAAGTCTCCTCCCACTAGTATTTTCTACCTGGTAGAGGAGGTCACAGTTCAGCCTGTTAACTTTTGCTTAGAAGAAAATGAGACATACCATTTTGCCTCGTATAATGTGCTCCTGGGTATAGCACACACCCACATTTTTGTGGGCATTATACACTCGATTATTATGCCCATGGTATGTACCATATTTTGCTGCATGTAACATGCTCCCATGTATAATGTGCACCCACATTTTTGGTCCAGGTTTTCAGGGGAAAAATCTTTCATTTTAATTTTTTAACTCAATTTTTTATTTACATATAAAACCAATTACCATATTCCAGAGTATTATTTTGCATATGGATATAGTCATTGCTTTCTAGAGTTACACTTTTAAAGCACAAGCATAAATAAAAGAACTAACATTTATATAGCTAAGGAATTACTACTACCCACATATAACGTACATCCTTATTCTTCCCTGAAAAAGTTGGGCAAAAAAGTGCACGTTACACACAGCAAAATACAGTGGTTTGGTGACTCTGGCAGCATTACGATTTTAGCCTGCAGCAATCTAAGGCAAAAGACTATAGATAATAGCTTAAAAGTTAATTTTTATTGAGGTAGAAAAGACTCTTGCTTACTGGGCAGATCCCAGGAACAACAGATGAAGAAAAAAGTCTATAAAATAGATCAAGGGGAAATCACCAAAGTCTTGGAAAAGGACAGAGGAAAAGCAGGGAACTGGTCCAATGAAAGCTGGAAAGCAGAGGTAGTTTGGTCATGGAAACTGGTATATTTAGGATCACGTGGTAAGGTTGGCGCTATGAGACTATGAGCAGAAGCTCTGCCTAGAGTACAAAGCTGCTCAGAGAGAGCAGTCTTCTTGATGTATAACAGAAACCTGCAGGCCAAGGCATCCTGCTAACCCAGGCCTTTGGCTTAAGCTTTAAAAATCCTCAGATCCACAATAAGAGGTTTAATGAAAGTGCAAAAGACAGGCCTGAAAAGGGTATAACCTCCTCTATAAGCCCAGGAGTTTTAAAGGAGAAAGATCTATACTCTGTGGCCTAAGGCAACAGCAGCAGCAATAAAAAAGAGCTGTAGCAGTTGTTCCAATGCTATAGTAACTGAATGATTCTAACGTTAGTTCAGGCCCTTCCAAGGTCTCTTAATCTAGGGAATTTCATTAACAGTAACTATAGGCATTTTCCCTACATCAGAAGTCTAATGACAAACTATTCTGGCATAAATCAGTTTTATTCTGTGTAGTCTTTCTGCCTATAATTTTGTCTTTCAGTGTCTGAGAACCTACTGTACACCTAGCAATTCTCATTTATCATTACATCATCACGGTTCTGTTGGGTACGACCTGGGCTTATTTTTCCTTTGACTTCTGCTTTAGTCTGTGTCTCTAAGGGGTTTGTTCCTGAGAGCTAAAAGAAGCAGATCAGTGGTTATCAACCCTGCCTGCACATCAGAATCACTTGGGAAGTTTTAAAAAATAACAAAGCCCCTCCCCACTGGTCTGGAGATTCTTCTGACTCAGTACATCTGGGGTGAGGCTCTTAGCACCTAGTATTTGTTTAAAACTCCATGGGTAATATGATGAACAGTCATGGTTGGAAATAAAATGTATCATAGAGCTAGTTAGTATTTTATTATACTTACAGGGCTAAGTGAGTTTTATGGAAGAGAGAAGGGGTAAAACAGGGTAATCTCAAATGAGTTATGAACCTGACATAAGAGGTAACTGACTATACAATGTCAACGTTGTCTAATTTACATGGAAAAAGGAACCACTTAGCGAGTAAATTTTCACTTAATATCGTCAATAGGTTCTGCAACTTTAATCAAAGTGACATGATAAAAACCAATTTTACCAGAGGCTAATTGATATAAACAAGAATTAAGTCCCTAGACAACTCATTAACATTTTAACAAATGTTAATCATATTAATAGAGGACCTGCTGTATTAAAGATACACAATACTAGAAACTACTAAGGACATTCATGTATGTTGTTTCTCTTTTAAACCTTTGAGTGACAATGAGGCAGGCATTAATTACTATCTCCTTATCATACAGGTACAGAATCTCAGGCTGGGAAATGGGAAGTGAGCTGGCCAAATGCCAGACCGAGTCTTGTTTGTGCTCTGTTCAATCTCCTATGTTCTTTCCACTACGGCACAATACAGAAACACAAATAAAAACATCATTATGTTCTAGCCTTTAGTACCAGTAACTGTACTTGACATAATTTGTGACCTAACTCTCTCATTCAATGAGGGAATTTTGCTTATAAAACTTTCCCTGGGCAGATTTACTCGCAACTATGATTCTTATACCATGTTCCTTACACTGTGATTCAACAAACAGAAGATGACCTGGTCTCTTCAAAACAGACACATAATACATATCTGTGCTCCTTCTTTTGCCTGCATCAAAATGAATCAATTGTTGTTAAAAAGCCATGCCACCAATGGGTAATACTAAGCTTGAGCCTAAAGTTAGCTTATGTTTAGAAGATGCCTTCAGAAAACGTAATAAAACAATAGGTATACAGCCTCTTGTAATTAAAAAAGAACAATTTTTACTCATAATAACATAAACTTTACACGTACCTTTAAAAAACAAAAAGATGTTCAAGACAACTAAAAGACTAGAAAGTCTGACCTTCTAATTTAGTGCGTTTTCCCTAAAGTCATGCTGTCTTTCCAGTCTTATTATTATACATCCCTATCTCATAGCATGGAAAGGCCCAAGACACAAATTTTAGCACCAGTTGTGGTACTCTACAAAACAAGGTAAGAACAGCCCTGGCTGGTATTGCTCAGTGGGTTGAGCACCAGCCTGTGAACCAAAAAGTTGCAGGTTTGATTCCCAGTCAGGGCACATGCCTAGGCTGTGGGGCAGGTCCCCCGTTGGGGGCTTGTGAGAGGCAACTGACTGGTGTTTCTCTCACACATCGACGTTTCTCTCCCTCTCTTTTGCCCTCCCTTTCCCCTCTCTCTAAAAATAAAAATAAAATCTTAAAAAAAAGAAAGAAAAAAATGTCCACAGAGGATATGGCACAATTCCAGAACAAAATAAAGATTCAATAAACAACTGGCATATATTACTTTTGAAATTCACCCACACACAGCTCATGGTTCAAATAAATGATAACCTTAAGTGAAAGATACAGTTTGGTCATCTAGACCAGTGATTTTCAACATTTTTCATTTCATGGTACACACAAACTAATTACTAAAATTCTGTAGCACATCACAAAATACATAAGGTTTTTTGCCAATCTGACAAAATAATAGGCATAATTTTAATTCATTCACAGGGGACTCACCCCAAGGACACTTTTATTGATTTAAGAGAGAGAAGAAGGGAGAGGGAGAGAGGAAGGGCAGGGGAGGGAGGAGGAGGGGGAAGGGGGGTAGAGAGAGAGAAAAAAAGAGAGAGAGAAAAAGAGAAGGAGGGAGGAACATCGATGGGTTGCCTCCTGGATGCCCCCACCCAGGGATCAAATTTGCAACCTAGGTAGGTCCTGAGTATGTGCCTGGTCTGGGAATTGAACCCGCCACCTTTTGGTATACAGGACAATGCTCCAACCAACTGAATCACCCAGCCAGGGCTGTTATTTATTTATTTATTTTTTTTTAATTTGACAGTCTAGGAGAAAAGAGGTCGGTGCCCCTAACTAAATAATCAGATGTTGCAAGTTTTGAAAAGTCTTGCAGCACACTGGTTAAAAATGATTAAAAATCGCTGATCTAGATGTTTCTGCCACTCCAGGGTCTCTGTGACTCATTTCTATCAGGTTTCCTAAGTCCCTCCATGGCTATTCCAAACCAGTTACTGCCTCAGCAGGGGGAATAAAAGAGAGGAGATGGCTCACAAGGACAAGAACTAAATAAGTTTGTACCTTTTCTTTTTGAGGAAGACCTTTTATGATGCTAAAGTATAATAAATCTGCAAAATATCATTTTTATTAGCTCAACAAATATTTACTGACCACCAAGCTAGGCTAGACCCTGGGGCTATAGAAAAGATTGACATAACTTCTCCCATTAAAAAATAAAAAAAAGAGTCTACCTCAAGGTTTGAATCTGTTTTCCAAATATACAGTAATATATCAGCCTCAATTCTAGAGAAATGCTCAACCTACAAATAAATGGGATGATAGTTCAGATCTTATGAAAGCTCTTTAACAGTGTTCACCCCTAGACCCAGACATGTAAAATCTTATGCAGTTCATTCCCTTCAAGCTGTTCTATAAAACAGATATAATACTAGCCCTGGCTGGTGTGGCTCAGTGAACTGAGTGCCAGCCTGCAAAAAGCAAAAGGTCGCTGGTTGATTCCCAGTCAGGGCACACACCTGGGTTGCAGGCCAGGTCCCAAGTAGGGGGCACGCGAGAGGCAACCACACATTGATGTTTCTCTCCCTCTCTTCCTTCCTCCCTTCCCCTCCCTCTAAAAATAAATAAATGAAATCTTTTAAAAAATGGGTATAATACTAATTTGATATTAGTTCCTGATTAAGCACTGTTAGAAGTCCTATAAGTACTCAAATATATATAGGTTGTAGCTCTTTAATCAAAATGCCAGTCACATTAAGCTAGTATCAGAACAAAGGTTTCTAATTAAAACCAATTCTAAAACAACTCAGAAGCAAGTAAATTCATATTTACCCTTGATTACTAATACAGCTTATAACTGACAATAAAAATTAACTTGTCAATCACTGGAAGATATTTTTTAAAAATCACAATTACTTATAGCCTTCTTCATAATTACACACGGCTCACTTCAAAAAGCGTAATTATACAGGTATAACACTATACCTGGATATTTAAGTAACTTTTTTTTTTAAAAAGCTTCCTCCCAAGAAAAGCACTAGAAAAATGATAGGAAATTTTCACATATAATTTGAAATTACTTTTTAAACACATTTAAAAATACATATCTTAGTCTAGGCATTATATTTATTTTCTAACTCACAATTATCACTCAGGAAAATAAAAGTAACTTTTCCATTTAGTCTAAAAAAATTATCCACAGTTCTTTATTTAATCCTTGTGAAAAATGTCAAATATAACCCTGACTGGTGTGGCTCAGTGGACTGGGCATCATTCCACAAAGCTAAAGGTCATTGGTTCAATTCTCGATCAGGGCATGTATCTGCACTGAGGGCCAGGTCCCCAATGGGGAGTATGCAAGAGACAACCTATCCATGTTGCACATCAGTGTTTCTCTCTCTTTATCCCTCCCTTCCCCTCTCCCTTAAAAAAAAAAAAAATCTTTTAAAAAATGTCAAATATAGCCGTAAGTAAGGCTGGTATAGCTTACTTAATTGGAGCATCATTCCGTAAGCCAAAAGGTTGCAGGTTCAATCCCTGGTCAGGGCACATGCCCATATTGCGGGTTCAAGTCCCCATCGGGGTCCATATGGAGGCAACCAATCAATGTTTCTCTCTTGCATCAATGTTCTCTCTCTCTCTCTCTCTCTTCCTCTCCCTCCCTTCCTGTCTCTCTAAATAAAGCAATGAAAAAAAAAGTCCTCAGGTGAGAATAAAAATAATAATAATTTTTAAGTGTCAAATATATACAGAAGCAAAACTAGTACAATAACTTCCTTGGCAACCATTATGGTTTCAACATATATACATTCATGTCCACTTTGTTCATTTATAATCCCCTCACCTGAATTATTCTGAAACAAATACCCAGATATATCATTTCATCCATATTATTTTAGTGTATATCTCTAAAAGGATTCTTTTTTAAATTAATGTGAATCACCTGTCTTTTTCTTAAATCCTCATCCAAGGACATGTTTATTGACTTTAGAGAGAGCAGAAGAAAGGGTGGGTGGAGGGAAAGAAACATCAATGTGAGAGATAAACACGCACCTTTACCAGGTTTACTCCCAACCTAGGTTTGTGCCTCGAACAGGAATCAAACCCACGACCTTTCCAATTCCAAGAGGAAGCTTCAACAACTGAGACACACAGGCCAGGGCAATGCTAATCATCTCTTAATAGACTACTCTAAAGGACAGAAATAACAATTTCGGAACAACCCATACACATATAATTAGCTTCCTCTTGCTCTGCTCCATACCTCACACCAAGCTATTTCCACCTCTCACAAAACAGGATAAGTCAATAGGTTCTGCGACTTTAGTGAAACAATGACCCTGGCCAGATAGCTCAGTTGGTTAGAGTGTCGTCCTGATACACCAAGGTTGCAGGTTCGATCCCCAGTTAGGATACTATATACAAGACTCAGCCAATGGCCCTGTGGCTCAGTGGATCGAGGACTGTCCTGCAAACCAAGGGATCACTGGTTCAGCTCCCAATCAGGGCACATGCCTGGGTTGAGGGCCAGGTTCCTGGTTGGGGCTGTGCAGTCTATGTGACTCTCAGATCAATGTTTCTCTCCCTTTCTTTCTCCCTCCCTTCCCATGTGAAAATAAATTAAAAATTTTTTGATTTTTTTAAAAAAAGAATGAACCAACCAATGAATACATAAATAAGTGGGACAACAAATCCGTGTTTCTCTCTCCCTTCCGATCTCTAAAATTAATTTTAAAATATTTTAAAAAGTGAAACAATATGTAGCTAATATGAGGAAACCAATTTTACCAGAGGCTAATTGTTACAAACAAGAGTAAAATCCCTTCATCATCTTTACAATGAAACAAGATTGAGCAGAAGACCTGTTGTATTTTACATTTATTGGTATAGGTGATCTCTCCCTCTGGGCTTCTCAAAATCCTTCTGTTAAAACTTCATTCCAGAGGAAGTTTCAGTTGTGTTGCTAGAAAGATAGTGTTCTGGAGAGTCCCTCAGGGGCTGCCCAAGACACAGAAGAAAACCTGCCTGCTCTCCTTCTCAAATCAAAGCAGTTCCATCCTTTTCTGTTTTATAGGGTGTTCTATATGAGATTTCATTTAAAGCTGAAATGTAAAATACACAAACCAAGTTCTAGTTCTTAGGTTGACAAATATAATCCTTACCTCACCTCTATCTACCCACCCTAATTCAAGGCCCACCACTACCTGCATCACAAGATTTATACTTTGTAATTTCACCAAAATTTCATGCTGTTATCATGTCAGGCCCTGAATCCGCTTTTCCACTTATCAAAGGTCTGCTTCTTTTCCCCTCCTGGCTAATATTTACTCACACTTCAATCTCTGGCTCTGAGAAGCTTCTCCTTGGGCCCACTTTGCCCCACTTAAGGCTCTGAATTCCCCTGTGCATACCTCTTATTACTACACTTCACACATCTAACTGATCTTAATTCTAGATTCTAACAGTCTCAGGTACAGGGACAATGTCTACTTATTCATTCATTTTTGGTCTTATTTTTAAACTCTAACACTTACCCAAGTATTCAAAAAAGACTGTTCAATCAAATACTATCACCAACAAAACTTAAGATAAAGCAGATGCCCAATAAGTATTTGTTAAAACTAATTTATCCTGTAGATACACACATGTTCAATTATGAAATGAGATACATACCAATTCAATAGCTAAGGCAGTATTTGTATTGGGTTGACCAAAAAGTCCGTTTAAGTTTTTATTCCATAAAATAAAAGACACATTTTTCATTTTCACCAATTAACTTTATTGATTTGGATATTTTGAGTGTGTCTCCCACTATTGGCTTCTCATGGATAGAAGCCAGGGGTGCTACTGAACATCTTCCAATGCATAAGACAGGCCCATGGCAAAGAACTATTTGGCCAGAATGTCAACAGTGCTAAGAAATTTCATAAATCACTTGACAGGTTCCATCGGTCACCGTACCCTCTCCATACATTGCACAAATCTTTGTTTGCATTTAATTGCATTCTTTGGCTTCCTAGAAATAACAAAGCATAATACACTGAAAACCTTGCATATTTTCTATCATCTTCAATATTAAAATAGCTGCACAAAAATTCACCAATTTTGATAAAATTTTTAAATACACACTGATATGACAGCTGTCACAAAACTATGACAGCTGTCACAAAACAATCTAACAGAATTGTTTTGAATGAAGTTAAAGACAACTAAGCACCACTAGAGCCACTGTACAGAATAAATTAAACCAACTTTTTGGCCAACCAAATAATAGAAAAGATCAGGAAACTATGCCCTGGCTGGGTAGTTCAGTTGGTTAGAGCATAGTCCCAATAAATGAAGGTTGAGGGTGTATCCCTAGTCAGGGCACGTACAAGAAACAATCAATGAATGCATAGATAGGTGGAACAACAGATCAGTGTTTCTCTCTCTCATCAATAAATAACTTTTTTAATTAAGAAAAAAAAGATCAGGAAACTAAACATCTATCTTAAGGAACAAAATTATGGTACATCACACAATAATCATTCTGCAGCCATAAAAACGAAGTAGTTCTTTGTACACAGATATAGAATGATCTATCAGACATAATAGGTGAAAAAAAGCAAAGGTGGAAAAAGAGGTATTGTGTGCTATAATGGTTTAAAAAAAAAAAATGGGTGGAATATAGATTACATGCATTTGCTTGCCAGTGCTTAAAATATCTGAAAGGAAAACACGCAAAAAACTGGTAACTGATTGCCAGGGAGGGGAATTAGGTGATTTTAAAACTTTTCACTACAAATTCTTTTAAATTTAAAGCATATTAAGTATTATGAATTTAATAAATATGACATTCTCAAGCAGAAAAAAAAGAATAGTTCTATAATCTTAACTAAAGTATTTCTTTAAAAGGCACTAATTAGGATAGAGAGACATTAATTAGAAACGCTAATTAGAACAGAGAGAAAAATCTGGGGGCATCAGTTGGCATGAAGAGTTTTTTCTCACTCATACTGGTATGGAAACACAATCTAATACTGCATTTTAAATAAAAGAAACCTGAATGGCAGGCCCTGAGGATACCCAGGATTCAACCGTAAGCTCACAATAGCCTTTCAAAAATTACTAAAAATACTCTGGTTCCCTTTCACCTTTACTCGAGCTGGTCCTAAAATGCTCTTTTAATTCCTTTCTCCCAGGCTCACTCCCACCCGTCCAACCCCTTCTATGTCCAAGTTAACTCATATTCAATCCTTGGACCCTAGTCTCCATGTCACTTACCTAGGAAAGCCTCACAGAGCCCCAAACTAGACCAAGTCTCCCCGGGATGCATGCTCAAAGTTCCTTAGACTTCTCTTCCTAGTCCTCAATTTAACTGCAATTATATATCTATTGTGGGATTACTTGTTTAATGTTTGTCTTCCCCCGCTGCCACCCCTAACTGAAAGACTCAGAAGGGCAGACCCAAGTGTTTGCTCACTGCTATAATCCCAGCCCTTATACCAGTGCCTAGCACATTATCAGTGCTCAGTATTGGTTGGATGAAAAAAATGAAAAAAAAAAAACAAAAAACCAATAACTTAATGAAATACTGTAAATGTGAAAGTTTTTATCTTCCACTTCAGTCTTTAGAACACAAGGCTACTTTAAATACATGTAGGTGGGGAAACTGAACATGTAACACAGAGGGAAAGCTTGAACGCACAAACTTGTGAAGCATATTGAAGTGTCACACATTTAAAACCAAAGCCAAGGGGTACTTTGTCCTGGAGCTGCCAACACTCTACTAGAAATATTCCAGAAATTGGCCCTGGCTAGTGTGGCTCAGTGGATTGAGTGCCAGGCCTGCAAACCCAGAGGTCACTGATTTGATTCCCAGCCAGGGCACATGCCTGGGTTGCAGGCCAGGTCCCCTACTTGGTGTGTGCAAGAGGCAACCAATCTATGTTTCCCTCTCACATCAATGTCTCTCTTCCTTTCTCTGTTCCTTCACCTCTCTCTAAAAATAAATAAATAAATAAAATCTTTTAAAACAAATTCCAGGAATTGAACTAGTCTCCTTTGGTGGTATAAAGTTTGATTCCCACAAAGAGTTTCAGATGGCACAAGTACAAAGAACAGCCGAGCAAAGAAAGCTATACGCTAAGAGGCTCTTGATACAAATATGAAGAAACTAGAAAAACAACAACAGTGTAATCCACAGTTTATCCACATTTCTTAATATTCTCAAAACTAAACCTGTTGGGTTTATGGAAATTCTGTATCTGAATAGGATCAAATACCAACTTGATGACTATTAAGAGGCTGCTGGTCTTAAGTCTGCTGAGTCATTAAGTATGTTGAGCTGATCAGCAACATGTATGATCTAAAAACCCAATTTTGGAGACCAATGTTTAAAAAAAAATTTTTTTAATCCTAACACTTTAAAAACTGGAAACAGGCTGAATCTCAAGGTAAAAAAGAAGAAAACATTTCTGAGAATCTTTATGTGCCAAGCCCTTGTACATGTAATACAACAAAATAACAAAAAGTCTAGTAGGTGAATATAACGCTCATTTACTATTAAGAAACCCAAAATAGAAAGCTTCCAAGGAGACATTGTTAACTGTGAGCCCAATTCTGAGTGATCCCTAGAGTCTGGGTGGCTGCCAGCTCACTCTCTCCAAAAAGCAGGGTCTGAGCTCCAGACCAAGTTCTAGAGTAAAAGAATCCCAAGGTTACCACCAGAGGCTTTTTTTTTTTTTTTTTTTTTGCAAAATACAAAAATAAAGTTGTTAAAAGCTCTTCCAATATGCTGTGTACCTTGCAAAAATGAGTCCTCCTAGATTTTTAATGTACTAATTAGGAAAAGTAATGCAAAAGGCAATTTAAAACATGTCAGGTAAATACAGAGAGTACATTGGATATACAATCATAAAAACTAATAGCATAACCTAATACTTAGTTTTTAACCCCTCAATTTTAAAACAATGAGTTTGAAGTCAATGAAATGAAGAAAAGGTAGCATTTTTCATTTTTCATCTGAATGTTCAGATCACAAGTAAGCTTTGCTATAAAATACAGACAAAATATCCCTTGCCATTCTGGAGATTTTTTTTTTAACTTTACCTTGCATGTTATTACTATAAATGATATACAAAGGATCCTTTTCCATGTAGTTTAAGTGATATTCCACAAATTATAGTAGTCAAAACTTGAACATTATTTGCCCTTCTAAGAATAACCTCTGAATAAGACTTTTAAAACACTATTACTTTCTATAATTTATATATGCATTCAAATTATCTTTTTACTCACCACAGAAATTAATTACAGAAAATTAACCCTAATCTTTTGTGACCACATTTATGACAATACAGGCCAAAAACAAAATCAATGAAATAAAATATATCTATAGGCTATACTTCGATGAGTTAAAAGACAGATACTATTGTGGGCAATGATACTTAAGTGTATAGTAATTTTCTCCAACAGATTCTGTCTCTGGCAAGTCCCAACTTATTTTCTTTTTACATCTCGGAAATACAAATCTAGCTTTTCTTTTCTGCAGGAAGACCAAGATGAGAAATGACTTAGATATTTCTCTCTCAGGACAGTCACTCATACATTCCTCCTGCAAATATTTATTGCTTACCTATTTATCAGAAACCATGACAGGCCTCAAGGATGCAAAATAAAGACAACAAAATCCCAAGTTTGAAGTTGTAACTTTAGTGAGGTATACAAAAACACAAAAGTAATGAAAACATATTATGAAAAATGCTTAACAGTACTGGGAACACAGAAGAACATTTTATCCTCTTTTTCAAAAACCAAAAACACTGACCAAAATGACAATGCATATGACTACCTAAATATCTTTTCCATTAGCCAGCAAAGTTGTATATGTAGTTAATTTAACTACAAAATTACTGATTCCATTCAAATTTTAAATAATAGGTAATGTGATTATGAACAAAATAATACTTTGACATACACACCAGAACTTGTAGAAATCAGTACTGTCCTTATAAAACCACTTAATAACTCTTGGGATTTATTAACTCTTGTTAATAACTCTTAACACAGAAGGTTGATAAACATTTTTCTGTTAAGGGCCAGACAGTAAATATCTTAGACTCTGTAAGACATGGTCTTTTTCCCACTTACTCAACTCTTCCATCATAGCACAAAAATAGTTACAGACAACATGTGAAAGAACCATGTTCAAAAAGAATTTCATATGACTACTGAAATCTGAATTTCATTATCATTTTAACAAGTTACAAAATATTTTCCTTCTGATTTTTTCCCAGCCATTTAAAAATGTAAAGTTATTCTTTGGCTCTGGTGGTAACCACATTTGCTAGTGTTTCCCAAACACTACCACTAAGAAGTAGACTCTACAATCACATTAAAAAACCATTCATGTTAACTTCAAGTCACACTTAGAATCTAAAGAGTTATCTTCAGATTCAATCCTTACTTGACTTCACCTACTAAAAGCAGCAAGGTCTGAAGGCAATAACAAATTGTGAACAAATGCTGCCGCAGTCAAAAGTGTCTAAAGCTGTATCAGAAGAAATGGGAATAAGGAACTTCAATGGCCAGTCCCTCTATAAAAATAGTAAGTAGGGTAAAAACTATCATAAGCAACTATAAGACATCAAGAAATGAACAGGGTTCCTCAAAAAGAAAAACAGAAGTACCATATGATCCAACACTTCTACTAAGTGGAATACCCAAAAGAACTGAAAGCAGGGACAGATAGTTGTACACCCATGTTCACAGCAGCATTATTCACAATTTCAAAAAAGTGGAAATAAACCAAATATCCATCACAGAGGAATGGATAAATAAAATATAGTATATCCACACAATGGAAAATTACTCAACTATTAAAAAAATAAAGTTCTCATGCACACTACAACATGGATAAACCTTAAAAAGCATTATGCTAAGTGAAAAGAGCCACACAAAGACATAAAGTTATATGATGGCACTTATATGAGCAACCGAGAGAGAAGAGGCAAATTCACAGAGAGATCTCTATAATATAATAGAGGTTACCAGGGGCTGGAGAGAGCAAGTAACACTGAGTTATTATTTAAAGGGTACAGATTATGTTGGAAATGATGAAAAAGTTTCAGTATAAATAGGTAATGCTTGTAAATAAGTGGAACAACAAACCATCTGTTTTCTCCTTCTCTCCTGTCCTCCCTCTCTAAAAAAAGTCAATAAATAAAAAATTTTAATACTTTTAAAAAATAGTGGTAATGGTTATACAATATTGTATATATAATTAATGCCACTGAGTTGTAACGAACATATGGATAAATGATAAATGTAATATATACTTTACAGCAAAAAAACAGGTATCCATCAAAAAAATAAAATCAGCTCTGGCTGGTGTGGCTCAGTGGATTTAGTACTGGCCTGCGAACCACAGAGGATCACCAGTTCGATTCCCAGTCAGGGCACATGCCTCGGTTGCCGGCCAGGTCTCCAGTCGGGAGTATGCAAGAGGCAACTACATATTGAAGTTTCTATCCTCCTCTTTCTCCCTCCTTTCCCTTCTCTCTAAAAATAAATAAATCTTTTGAAAAAAATAAAAAATAAAATCACACTCCAGTCAAGATAGAGGCTAGGAAAACACACTTGGCCTCCTTGCACAACTACAGCAAAAATACAACTACACTACAAAACAAATATCATCCTGATCTGTCAGAAGATCAAGCTGTGTGGAAGTCTAGCAAGGATTTAAAGAAGTCACATTTATCCAGATGGGTAAGAGGGGTGGAGAGGCACGGAGAGGCACAGAGGTGCAGAAATGCATAGAGACGGGAAAGAGCAGTCCCACATCAATGTGTGGTGCATAAATATCACAAGGGATACCTCGGGGGCAAGGGACCCCAGTCCCACACCAGAGTACCTGGCCTAGGGTTCCAGCACCAGGAAGGTAAGTCCCATAACTTCCAGCTGTGAAAATTCAGTAGGGGTTGGGGTGACAGAAGAAACTACAGGATTCTCAGGAGACTCCTCTTAAAGGGCCCACAACAGACTGAGGACATAAGCAGACCCACCCGCTGGCACCACGGCAATGGCTGGAAGGGCACCAGTGGAATATGGGGGGAGGCTGAGGTGACTAGCAGGAGGGCGAGTGCCAGGAAACAGCTTCCTCCCTGGCAAAACTACAAAGGCCAGGCATTGGCACTATCCCCTCTCCAAGCCCTATCACACACAGAGCCACAGAGTGGTGACACAGGTTGCCCTGCCCTGACAACTATCTAAGGCTCCACTCCACACCATTTATCGGTACACATTTCTACGACAGGCCACAATATTAAAACAGGGCATCAAATCAGCTCTACCAAATACACAGAAACAAACACAGGGAGGCCGCCAAACCGAGGAGACAAAAAATATGACCCAAATGACAGTACAGGAAAAAACCCAAAAAAAGAACTAAACAAAATGGAGAAAAGCAACTTATCAGATGCAGAGTTCAAAACACTGGTTATCAGGATGTTCAAAGAACTCACTGGGTACTTCAACAGCATAAAAATGACACAGCAGAAATGAAAGTTACATTAAGAGAAGTAAAAACCTACAAGGAACCAACAGTGGAAAGGATGAAGCCAAGAATCAAATAAATTATTTGGAACATAAGCAAGAAATAAGCATTCAATATGAACAGCAAGAAGAAAAAGGAATTCAAAAAAATGAGGACAGTCTAAGAAGCCTCTGAGACATCTACAAACGTACCAACATCCGAATCACAGGGGTGCCAGAAGGGCAAGACAAAGAGCAAGACACCGAAAACTTATTGGAAAAAATAATGAAAGAAGACTTCCCTAATTTGGTGAAGGAATACACATACAAGTCCCGGAAGCACAGAGTCCCAAATACGTTTTACCCAAGGAGGACCACACCAAAACACATAATAATTAAAATTCCAAAGGTTAAAGATAAAGAAAAAATCTTAAAAGCAGCAAGAGAAAAGCACAGTTACCTACAAAGGAGTTCTCATAAGAGTGTCAGCTGATTTCTCAAAAGATACTTTGCAGGCTAGAAGGGGCTGGCAAGAAGCACTCAAAGTGATAAAAAAGCAAGGACCTACAACCTAGATTATTCTATCAAGAAAAGCTAATTGAAGGGCAGATAAAGTGCTTCCCAGGCAAGGTAAAACTAATGGAATTCATCATCACCAAGCCCTTATTATATGAAATGTTAAAGGGAGTTATATAATAAAAAGATCAAAACGATGAACATTTTCGCAACTATCAATAACTGAATGCAAATAACAAACTAAGCAACCAACCAGAACAGAAACAGAATCACAGATGTGGAGATCATTTAGAGGGTTATCAGTTAGGATGGGAAAGAGGGACAATGGGGGAAAAGATCCACAGATTAAGAAGTACAAACGGGTAGGTACAAAACAGAGGCGGATGTTAAGAACAGTGTAGAAAATGGAGAAGCCAAAGAACTTGTATGCATGACCCACGGACATGAACAAAAGTGGGGGGAGGTGTTTGCAGGAGTGAATGGGGGTACCCAGCAAAGAGGAAAAAGCTGGGACAACTGTAAAAGCATAATCAATGAAATGTGTTTTTTTAAAAGATTTTATTTATTTATTTAGACAGGGGTTGGGTAGAAAGAAAGGGAAAGAAACATCAATGTGTGGTTGTGTCTCACGTGCCCCCTATTGGAGACCTGACCTGGGCTGCAACCCAGGCATGTGCCCTGACTGGGAACTGAACCAGCGACCCTTTGGTTCACAGATCGGTGCTCAATCCACTGAGCCACACCAGCCAGGGCAAATAAAATGTATTTTAAAAAAATCAATGTAATACATTACAATAGAACACAGGATGGTAAAAAAAAAAAAAAAAAAACTTGCCCTGGCTGCTGTGGCTCAGTGGCTTGAGTGCTGCCCTGTGAAATGAAAGGTCGCCGGTTCCATTCCCTGTGCTGGCACATGCTTGGATTGTGGGCCAGGCCCCCACTTGGGAGCGTGCAAGAGGCAAACGATTTTATATTTCTCTCCCTCTCTTTCTCCCTTCCTCTCTTTCTGAACATAAATAAAATCTTTAAAAATAATAATAAAAAATAAATAAAAACAAATTAAAAGATTTTATTCTTTGCAACAGAATTGATGGACCTTGAGAATGTTATGCTAAGTGAAATAAGCCAGTCAGAGAGAGAGAAATACCATATGATATCACTCATATGTGGAATCTAATGAACAAACTGAACTAACAAGAGAAATAGAGACAAACTCATAGATAAAGAGCAGGCTGACAGCTCTGGGGAAGTGGTAAGGGGGTGAGGGATCAAACAAAAAAGAGAACTCTTGGACAGGGAAGACAGTGTGCTGATTGCAGGGGAGAACGGGTGGAGGTGAAAAAGGGTATAAAAGGGAGATAAAAGATAATGGGAAAAACAGAATAAAAAAATTTTTTAAAAAGAACACATGAAAAGAATTAATCATTATCTCAACAGATGCAGGAAAAACATTGATCAAAATACAACACCCACTGATGATAAAAACACTGAACAAACTAGAAATAGAAGGGAACTTCCATAACATAATAAAAGGTATTTTTTAAAGGCTGATTGATTGATTGATTTTTAAGTGAGGTGGGGGGAGGAGGGATAAAGAGAGGGAGAGAAAGAAACATCAACCAATTGCCTCCCACATTCACCCAACTGAGGAACTAGTCCAAACCCAGGCATGTGCCCTGACTAGCAATCAAACAGACAACCTTTCAGTTCACAGGTCAGCGCTCAACCCAGTGAGGAACACCAGCCAAGGATAAAAAGTATTTATTAAAAACCTATAGCTAACATCATATTCAATGGTGAAAGACTGAAAGCTTTCTCCTTAAGATGAGGAACAAGACCGAAATACTTTTACAACTGCTATTCAACACTTTATTGCAAGTTCTGGACATAGCAATATGGCAAGAAAAAGAAAAGGCATTAAAATTGGAAAAGGAGAAGTTAAGCAAATTTTATTTGCAGATGACATTCTATACACAGAAAATCCCTCAGAATTCTCTCTCTCTCACACACATACTACTAAAGATAATAAATTCAGCAAAGTACAAGATCAACAATCAAATATCACTTCTGCATCTATACAAGAGGAATAAAAATCCAAAAAAGAAGTTGGAAAAGAAATCCACTTTTCAATAGCATCCAAAGGAATAACAGTGAAAGACTTGTACAATGAAAACTACAAAAGATCACTGAAAGAAAACCTATACATGAATTTTCATAGCAGCATTAGTAACAGTCAAAATGTGAAAACAAACCAAAGATCCATCAACTGATACACAGATAAACAAAATGGGACATTGTGCAGTAACAAGAAGGAATGGAGTATTGACGCATGCATGATACAACATGGATGAACCTTGAAAACATTATGCTGACTTAAAAACTCAGTCATAAAATACCATATTTTATATGATTTGATTTAGGTGAAATGCCCACAATGGAAATCCATAAAGAACGAACGTTGATGGTGGTTGTCTCGGGCTGAAGGGAGTGACTGCTAATTCTTTTAAGGGGTGGTTAAATTTTTATTATTTAGACTGTTGCAATGGATGTGTAACTCAATAATATACTAAAATTCATTGAATTATATACTTCAAGTGGGTATATTGTATGGTATGTGAATTATACCACAATGAAGCTACTAAAAATTTAAAACATGAAGCTGGATCCTTACCTCTCACCATACACAAAACTAAATCAAATATATCAAAGGTACAATGTAAGAGCTAAAACTATTAAACTCTTGGGAAAAAAAAAGTGGTAAATCTTCATGACTTATAATTTACAATAGACTCACAAAGGACATCAAAAGCACAGACAACAAAAAGAAGTAAGTAAAATGGACTTCATCAAAATTAAAAACCTGTGCAGAACAGGACACTATCAAAAGCAGTAGACCCCCAGCCAGTGTAGGTCAGTTTGCTGGGCACTGTCCCACAAAGTGAAAGGTTGTTGGTTCAATTCCTGATCAGGGCACGTGCCCGGGTAGAGAAGGCAGTCAATTAATGTTTTTCTCTCACTTCGATGTTTCTCTCCCTCTTTCTCCCTCCCTTCTCCTCTCTCTAAAATAAAAAATGAATTTTAAAAAAAAAGCAATTAAATACCCACAGAATGGGAAAAAATACTTGCAAATCACATACCTGATAAAAGTCTAGTACCCAGAATATACATATAACTTCTACAACGAAATAACAAAAAGACAAATAACCCAATTAAAAAATGAGTAAAGGAAAAAGGTCTGGAGATGGATAGTGGTGATTGCTACAGCCATATAAACATACTTAATGCCATCAAAATATACATCTAAAAATGTTTAAAATGGTAAATTTTCTGTTATGTGTATTTTACACTCATTTTTTCAAATGGGCAAAGGACTTAGACATTTCTCCAAAGATAAATGGCCATGAAAAAAGATGTTTCTTAGTCATTAAGGAAACGCAAATCAAAACCATGAGACACCACTTCACACTCACTAATAGCTATACTCAAAACAAACAAACAAATCAACCAACAAACAAACCAAAAACCCCCCAAAACTAGGTACTGGCAAGAATAGAAAGAAATTAGAACCCTCATACATTGCTAGTGGGAATATAAAATGGTGCTGTGAAAAACAGTTTGGCAGTTCCTCAAAAAGTTAAAACAAGTCCAATGTAATAAAAAAGAAAGATTCAGTAATCAAAAACCTGCCAATGAAGAATAGACCAGAAACAGGTGGCTTCATAGGGAATTCTAACTAACACTGAAAGAAAAACAACAACCCTTTCTAAACCCACCCAAAAAAATAAAGCTTCCAAACTCATTTCATGAGGCCATCACTCTGATACCAAAATCAGACAAAGATACCACAAGAAATGAAAACCTACAAGTCAGTGTCTCTGATAAACAAGATATGAAAATCTTTAATGGAATGTTAGCAAGCAAAATCCAATAGCACATTAAATAAATCATATACTCCTGACCAAATCAGATTTATTCCTGGGATGCAAGAATGATTCAATATCTGCAAAGCAACATCTCTGTGTGTACCACATACCACATTAACATAATGAAAGATAAAAATTACATGATGATGCTCTGGAATCCACCTACAGCTCCTTGCTAAGCACAGGGGACCAGACCATGTTCCCAGGAAAGCTTTTGGCCCTTGGTCCTTGACTACCAGAACCCTGTTGACTTCAACTGAAAAGATGAAACAGAATTTAGAAACTTTATTGTCTGGTTTTAAGATCAGAAAATCAAGATACTGCAAGATTGAAGGCAGAGATAATTTAAGAAATATCCACAGCAGTGACTGGCCCACGTTCTTTGAGAAACCTCAGTGTGATGTGTGTGAGAGCTACATCGATTGGTTGCCTCTCACACACCCCGACTGGGGATGTGGCCGGCAACCTAGCCATGTGCCCTGACTGGAATCGAAGAGGCAACCTTTCGGTTGACAGGCTGGCACTTAATACACTGAGCCACACCAGCCAGGGCGGGCCCAAGTTTTTTGAACAGTATCTCAGATGTTAACTGTCCTTTCAAGATTCAAGATCAACAAGAAACTAATTAGCTTCTTGGTTTAGCTGTTAGAGGGAGATAATTCTGAAAAGTACAAGGACGCAGTACTTGATAACACAAAAAAATGCTGACAATGTAGCAAAAAATGCAGAGCTATTGATCAATTTGGATATAAATAATCCTGATTTTAAGGCTGGTATAATGGCTTTGGCTAACTTTTCAAAGTCAGTGTCATGATGATGATCTGGTAATGCTTAAGTGAATTCAAATTTTGGTCCAGGATCATCTGACACGGGATGTGGTTGCTAAAGCACATCAAACAACAGAGGAATTCCCTGCTGCTTTAGACAAAGTCTTGGTTCAGACATAGGAGATGCAGCTGATGCTTTTTTTTTTTTTAATCCTCACCTGAGGATATGTTAATTGATCTTAGAAAGAAAGGGAAGGAGGGAAAGGGAAAAAGAAAAGAAACATCGATTGGTGGTTGTCTCCCAAATGCTCCCCAAAGCCAAATCAACCTGGAATCAAACCCGCAAACTCTTGGTGTATGTGACAAAGTTCCAATCACCTGAACCACCAGGCCAGAGCAGGCAATGAAATTCTTAATGAAGCTACTCAAATTCTATGATTGCTGCATACAGTAGAGGTCCGAAAGCTACAGACAAAGATTAATGAAGCCACAGTAGCTGTTCAGGCAATTATTGCAGATCAAAAGACAGACGGAAGACTGGGCAAGTTGCAAGACAAACATTCTAAGGTCTTCAGTCTCTCACCTACTTAATACAACTGTGAACAATGCACGCTCTGGCATCTGTTTTGAACTCAAATGTGACATTTTCTTTTCTTTTCTTTTTTTTAAAAAGATTTTATTTATTTTTAGAGAAAAAGGAAAAGAGGGAGGAAGAGAGGGAAACATCAGTGTGTGAGATACATTGATCTATGGCCTCTCACACGCTCCCAACTGAGAACCTGGCCCACAACCCAGGCATATGCCCTGACTGGGAATCAAAGAGGTGACCTTTTGGTTTGCAGGCCAGCACTCAATCCACTGAGCCACAGCAGTGAGGGCCAAATTTCACATTTTTCAAGGGCAGAATCCAAGAAAACTGACTGTCTGAGAGATTACCATCATTATTGCTTTTTTAAAAAATAAAGTTCAATTGTATTCAGACTTCCGGCCAAGATGGAGGGGTAGGTTGACTCCCTTCGTCTCCTTGTACAACCCATAAGAAGAATAACAACCAACCTAAAAATGAAAACAACCACAACTGCCAGAAAATTGAACTTTACGGAAACCAACAACCAAGGATTTAAAGAAACACTAATCTATATGGGTAGGAGGGGCAGAGAGGACACAGTGTGGCGCAGCAAGGCAGTGGCGGGGAGGCAGTAGCACTGCCAGGAGTATGGGAGGTCCCACATTCACGGGCAGCAGATTAAAACTGAGAGGGAGAACTGGGGAGTGAGCAATCGCAGCCCCAGGCCAGAACATGCAGCCCAGATTCCAGTGCCAGAAAACAGACTCCTAACCTCTGGCTGTAAAAATCAGTGGGGGTTGGTCTGGTGGAAGAAACTGCTGGTCTCTCAGGAGAGCCTGTTTAAAGTGCTCACAGTGTCCTAGAACATATGCAAACCTACCCACTCTGGGATTGAGCACCAGGGCAGCAGCTAGAAGGACACCAGTCACTTAGAGGAAGTGGGGGAAATAACTGGACTGGAGCAAGAGCCAAGCAAGCAGCATTGTTCCCTCTCAGATCCCTCCCCAACATACAGCGCCACAAAGCAGCCAAGTGGGTTACACTGCCCTGGCGAATACCCAAGGCCCTGCCCCTTACAATGTAACAGGTGCACTGACACAAGGAGTCGAAGCAGCTCTACCTACTGCACAGAAACACAGAGAGGCTGCCAAATTGAGGAGACAAAGATACATGGCCCAAATGAAAGGACATATCAAAACTCCAGAAAAAGAACTAGGTGCAACAGAGATAGCCAACCTATCAGATGCAGAGATCAAAACACTGGTGATCAGGATGCTCACAGAAATGATTGAGTACAGCCACATAATAAAGGAAGTGAAGTCTATACGAAGTGAAATAAAGAAAAATACGCAGGGAACCAACAGTGAGGGGAAGGAAGTCGGGATTCAAATCAATGACTTGGGACAAAAGGAAGATATAATACTCAACTGGAACAGAAAGAAGAAAACAATTCAAATAAATGAGGAGAGGCTTAGGAACCTCTGGGACAACTTTAAACATACCAATATCCAAATGATAGGGGTGCCAGAAAGAGAAGAGGAAGAGCAAGAAATTGAAAACTTATTTGAAAAAATAATGAAGGAGCACTTCCCCAGTCTGGCCAAGGAAATAGACTCCCAGGAGATCCAACAAACTCAGAGAGTCCAAAGAAGTTGGACCCAAAGAGGACCACACCAAGGCATATCATAATTAAAATGCCAAAGGTTAAAGATAAAGAGAGAATTTTAGTTCTGACTGGTGTGGCTCAGTGGATTGAGTGCCGGCCTGTGAAACTAAAGGTCGTTGGTTCCATTCCCAGTCAGGGCACATGCCTACGTTGTGGGGGAGGTCACCCACTGGGGGCTTGGCAGAGGCATCCAATCGGTATTTCTCTCACACATCGATGTGTCTCTCCCTCTCTTCCCCTCTCTCTAAAAATAAAATAAAATCTTAAGAAGAAAAAAAACAGAGAACCTTAAAAGTAGCGAGAGAAAAGGGGACAGTCACCTACAAAGGAGTTCCCATAAGACTGTCAGCTGATTTCTCAAAAGAAACCTCACAGGCAAGAAGGGAGTGGAAAGGAGTATTCAAAGAGATGAAAAGCAAGGATCTACATCCAGGATTACTCTATCCAGCAAAGCTATCATTTAGAACTGAAGGGCAGATGAAGTGCTTCCCAGATAAGGTAAAGCTAAAGGAGTTCATCATCACCAAGCCCTTATTATAGTAAATGTTAAAAGGACTTATCTAACAAAAAAACAAACAAACAAACAATAAAGGATCAAAACTATGAACAGTGAAATGCCAATAAACTCACTACTATCAGCAACAGAATCTAAAAAAACAAAAACGAACTCAGCAAACAACTAGAAGAGGGACAGAATCATAGAAATGGAGACCACATGGAGGGTTATCAGCTGGGAGGAAGTGAAAGAATGGGGGGAAAGGTGCCAGGATCAAGAAGCATAATTGGTACATACAGAATAAACAGGTGGTAGTTAAGAACAGTATAGGAAATAGAGAAGCCAAACAACTTAAATGCATGACCCATGGATATGAACTACGGTTGGGGGGGGCGGGGGACAGGGCATGAAACGCTGGAGTGAAGGGAGTAACCAGACAGAATGGGGCGAAGGGGGAAAAACTGGAACAACTGTAATAGCATAATCAATAAAATATACATAATAAAAAATAATAATAATAAATAAAAATATATATAAAAATAAAGTTCACCCCTGGCTGGTGCAGCTCAGTGGATTTGCCGCCAGTGTGCCAACCAAAAGCTTGCCAGATTGATTCCCAGTCCAGGCACATGTCAAGGTTGCGGGCCAGGTTCCCAGTTGGGGGCGTGTGATGTTTCTCTTGCACAAGGATGTTTCTCTCTCTCTGTTTCCCTCCCTTTTCCTCTCTCTAAAAATAAATAAATAAAATCTTTAAAAATAAAATAAAGTTCAGGAAAGTGAGAGGAATCACATGATCACCTCAACAGATGCAGAAAAAGCATTATACAAAATCTAATACTCTTTCATATTTTCTCCTATCCTACTGAGTGGGAGAAAATATGTGTAAATCATATATCTGATAAACACCCAAACTATGTAAGGAGCTCTTAAAACTCAAAAGCAAAAAACAAATAACCCAATTAAAAATAAGCAAAATATCTGCCCTGGCTGGTGTGGCTCAGTGGACTGAGTGCTGGCCTGCGAAACTAGGGTTGCTAGTTTGATTCCTAGTCAGGGCACACGTGGGCCAGGTCCCCAGCAAGGGGGCGGGTGAGAGGCAACCACACATTGATGTTTCTCTCCCTCTCTTTCCCCTCTAAAAAATAAATAAAATCTTTAAAAACAAGAAAAAGACATACAACTAGTCAAAGGTATATGGAAAGGTGCTCAACACCACTGATCACCAGGGAAATGAAAATCAAAACCACGGTATGTTACACAAATAAACCAAAGAAGAAGAAACGCCCTAAGAAGAAGAAAAATAGCAAAATCTAAACACCCCAGATACCCAGTTGGTCTAGAGGAGGCCAATTAGCAGCCACTGCCCAAAGAACAAGGAATTAACTTGGACACTGCAGGTCCTAAACTGCCAAAATATTCAAACATCTTGTCAACATTTATATAGCATTACTAATCTTCTCTTTGAGAAAACAATATATGATTTCTGTCTCCTAACTACACTATCTTAGCGATTTAATATATACAGTAACTGGAAACTGCCTTGACAGTAAACAAAACTTTCAAATATAATTTCTAAAGGAATAGAAATTCTGTTCAAATTAGTCTTTAAGTCCTCTTAAGATCAGACTGAAATGTCAAGTGCCTCTTTATTCTTGTCAATATCAAGGTTCTAGTTGGCATCAAAACATGTTAAGATTAAATGGAAAGATGTTTTCACCCTAAAAATACAAAAACAAAAACCCACGGCCCTGGTTGGTATGACTCAGTGGGTTGAGCCTGTAAACCCTCCAATTCAGATCAGGGCAAATGTTTCTGGTCAGGACAAATGTTTCGCTTGCAGGCCAGGTTCTCAGTTGGGAGTGTGAGGAGCAAAGATCAATGTCTCTCTCTCACACACTTATGCTTCTCTCCCTTTCTGTCTCCCTCCCTTTCATAATCTCGAAAAACAAATAAAATCTTTAAAAAAAAACCAAAAAACTAAAAACATATGATCTAGAAATCCTACTTTTAAGAACTGAAATATCCAAAAGAATTGAAATCAGCATCTTAAAGAGGTAACTCTCGTGTTCACTGTAGAATTGTTTAGAGTAACAAAGACTTGGAAACAACCTAAATGTCCACAAACAGATAAATGAAAAAGAAAATATGGTATTACACATAGAGCCTCCTTTTTAAGAAATCCTGCCACTTATACAACATGAACAGAAGGACACTATGCTAAGGGAAATAAACCAGACACAGAAGAACAAATTCTACATGACTGCACTTGTATCAGGAATCCAAAATAGTCAAATTCATAGAACGTAGAATGGTGGTTATCAGGGCTGTGGAGAGGGGAGATTAAGAATGTGTTAATCAAAGGGTATAATTTCACTTATGCAGGATGTAAAATACTAGAGATGTACAGTACAGCCTTATGCTTATAGTTAATACTGTATAATATACTTAAAAATTTGTTAAGAGGATAAGTCTTATGTTTAATGTTCTTAAAAAGAGGGAGGGTGAACACTTTTAGAGGTTATGATTAAATATATGGCATCATATAAGGTGACAGTTTGACAGGTGTATATACTTACCTTCAAATTCATCGAAATGCATACACTGAAATGTATGGCTTTCTGTATGTCAATCAAACCTCAATAAAAAATATAAAAGGGGAAAAATTGTTCAATGAAATTACCATATGGCCCAACAATTCCACTCCTGGGTATATATTCAGGAGATAAAAAACTTGTACACAACTACCATAGCAGCATCACTTATAATAGCCAAAAAGTAGAAACAAACCAAATGTCGACCAACTTCTAGATGCATAAACAAAACACGGTATATCCACACTGTGGAATATTATTTGGCCACAAAAAGAAATGAAGTATTAGTTCATTAGTTCTAATACTGCAGGGCACAATTAGTTGAGCAAGATTAAAGGTACAAAGTCAATATACAAAAACCGACTGCATTTTACATACTAACAATGACCCATCCAAAAACAAAATTAACTATTTAACTTATAACAGAATCAAAAAATAAAATACTTAGGGACACATGTTTTAAAAAGAGTATGCTGAAAACTACAAAACACTATTGAAAGATGTTAAAAAAGACCTAAATAAATAGGAAGGTATCCCAGTTACCCATACTGAAGACAACACTATGATAAGCCGCAAAATCCATAGATTCAACAAACTCTCAATATCCCTTTATTGCAACAATTGACAAGCTGATCCTTAAATCTGTATGAAAATGTAAGAGACCCAGAATATCAAAAACAATACTGAAAGTGAAAAACAAAGTTAGAGGACTCACACTTCCTGATTTCAAATCCACCACAAAGCTCAAAACTTTGTGGCACTGGCATAAGGATAGAATCAATGGAAGAACATAACTGAGAGTTCCGAAATATATCTGTACACACGGCAGCGCCCCTTATCCACAGTTTCACTTTCCTTGGTTTCAGTTACGTGCCATCAACCACAGTCCAAAATTATTAAATAAAAAATTCCCAAAATAAACAATATGCAAGTTTTAATAAATAGCATACCATGCTGAGTAGTAATGAAATCTTGAGCCATCCTGTTCCGGCCCTCCCAGGACATGAACCATCCCTTCGTCCCGCACATCCACACTGTACACACTGCCCACCTATTAGTGGCTTAGTAGCCATCTAGGTTATCAGATCAGTTATTAGAAAGAAAGAAGGGAGGCAGGGAAAGAGGGAGAAAAACAGAGAGAGGGAGGCAGGCCACATTCACATAACCTTTATTAGAGTACACTGTTATAACGATTCTATTTTATTATTACTGTTGTTAATTTACAAATTAAACTTTATCATACGTATATATGGATAGGAAAACACAAAGTATATACAGCATTTGGTGCTATCTGTGGTTTCAGGCATCCAAGAGGCCTTGCAATGACCTGAGGATAAGGGTGCCAAGACCATTCAGTAGGGAAAGAATAGTCTTTTCAACCAATGGTGCTGGGACAGGGGAATATCCACACGTATAAGTTGGGTCCCTACCTCATTCCATGTACAAAATTAAAAAATGGATCAAAGACCAAAATTTAAGAGCTAAAAAATATAACTTTTAGGGAAAAGCATAGGAGTAAACCTTCCTGATCTTGGATTAAGCAATGGTTTCCTGGATAGAATACCAAAAGCATAAGTAAAGGAAAGAAAAAAAACAGATTAACTGAATTTTATCAAAATTAAAAACCTTGGTACTTCAAGAAAAGGAAAAAACCCACAGAATAGGAGAAAATATTAGCAAATCGTAGCTAACAAAAGACTTACATCCAGAATATATACAGAAGTACTAAAATTTAACAATAGAAAGTCAAGAAACCCCATTTTTTAAAAATAGGCAAAGGATTGCCCTGGCTGGTGGGGCTCAGAGGACTGAGTGCCGGCCTACGAACCAAAAGGTCACTGGTTTGATCCCCAGTCAGGGCACATGCCTGGGTTGTGGTCCAGGTCCCCAGTTGGAGCTGTGCAAGAGGCAACCAATCAGTCTCTCTTGCATATAAAATTTAAAAAAAATAAACAAGTGTGGACAAGACCATGAAGAAATTAGAACCTTCATATGTGACAGTGGGATTGTAAAATGGTGCAGCCATTGTGCAAAATAGTCGGGCAGTTCTTCAAAATATTCAACAGAGCCACCATATGACCCAACAATACCCAAGAGAACCGAAAACACATCTTCACATAAAATAACCTGTTCACAAACATTCATTACTCATTAACAGCCAAAAGAGTTGAAACAATAAAATGTCCATCAACTGACTGATAAAATGTGGTGTATCAATACAATGGAGTATTATTTGACAATAAAATAAAGTACTTATGCATACTACAACATGAATAAAGCTGAAAATATTATGCCAAAGAAAAAGGTCAGAGCCCTGGCTGGTGTGGTTCAGTGGACTGAGTGCCAGCCTGCGAACCAAAAGGTCACGGGTTTGATCCCCAGTCAGGACACATGCCTGAGTTGTGGGCCAGGTCCCCAGTTGGGGGTGTGCAAGAGGCAAGTGATCGATGTTTCTCCTTCCCTCCCCTCTCTCTAAAAATAAGTAAATAAAACCAAAAAAAAAAAAAGACACAGGCCACAGATTAAGATTTCACTTATATGAAATATCCAGAATAGGTAAATCCAAAGAGATAGAAAGTGTAGTAGTAGTTGCTAGAGGCCATGGGAGAGGGAAAAACCATGCAGCTACATGGTTTCTTTTCAGGTGAGGCAATGTCCTGGAATTAGACAATGGTTTCAGTTGTTCAACTCTGTAAATATACTAAAGTCACTGAGCTATATCCTTAAAAGGGTGAATTTTTCAATATGTAAGTTATCCTTTGATTTTTACTAGGCTTTTTAAATTTGTAATTATATAATACATATTCAGATTTGAAATTCTGAAAAAATTCTTATGTAAAATGATATAAATGCAGGATGTTGGTTTGATTTTTTTAAAGTCCATGCTTTAAAACAAAAAAGTACCTTAGAAAACTAAAAAAAAAAAGGAGTACAGAATATCCAAATTCTAGGTTATTTAGGTATCAAATAAATGCATATTATTCCTTCCCCGACTCAGATTTAAGAAGTACCTTCATTAAGAATCCCCTCAGAATCTCGAAAAGATATTGGTACACCCATGTTCATGTCAGCATTATTCACAATAGCCAAAAGGTATCCATTGACTGATGAATAAAGAAAATGTGGTATTACATAAAACAATGAAATATCCTTAAAAAGAAAATTCTGACACATGCTACAACACAGGTGAACTTTGAAGATATTACACTGAGTGAGATAAACCAGTCACAAAAAGACAAATCCTGTATGATTCCACTTACATGAGATATCTAAAGCACTGAAGCTCACAGGCAGAAAGTAGAATGGTGGTTGCCAGGGTTAGAGGGAGGGTGAATTGGGAAGTTGTTTAATGGGTAATTTCAGTTTTGCAAGACGGAAAGAGTTCCAGAGAATGGTTGCACAAAAATGTGAACATACTTAACATTATTGAACTGTACAGTTAAAAGTGGTTAGGGTAGTAAATTATATGGTATGTGTATTTTACCACAACTAAAAATAAAAAATAACTACATAAAGAATCCCCACTCAAATAGGCACTTTCATACATTGCTGACTGGGGAATTTGGAAATATCTTGCAAAATTATAAACATTTTTAACTTTGACCCACAATTCCAGTTCTGGAGATTTAACCTACAGTTAGTTGTTTTTGCATACATTCAAAACTGCTTATGTATCTGGTTATGTATATAACTATATAACACTTTCAGCAGAAGAATACTTAAATTAAAAATGTCCATACAACCCTGGCTGGTGTGGCTCAGTGAACTGAGCACCAGCCTGTGTACCAAAAGGTTGCTGGTTCAATTCCCAGTAAGGACACATGCCTGAGTTGCAGGCCTGGTGCAAGAAGCAGCCCATCGATGTGTCTCTTGCGCATCAATGCCTCTCTCCCTCTCTTTCTCCCTTCCTTCCCCTCTCTCTAAAAATAAATAAATTCTTAAAAAAAAAAAAGTCCATACATTTATACAACAGAATAGTATCTAGGTGGAACAAAGAATGAGAAAACTATGTTTTAAAATAGAAGGATGTTGATGATATTAAATGAAAAAATCAAGGATTGATTAAGGGTGCATAACAACCTGCTACCTTTGTCATAAAAAATGTGGGAGGGGGCCACAGAAATTGAAGGTGTTAGGTGGGCAGACACAGTCAGGGTACTTTACTGGTTACTTTTTTTTAAGGTTTGTTTGTTTGTTTATTTATTTATTTAGAGGGGAAGAGAGGGAGAGAAACACCGATGGGTAAGAGATACATCGATGGGTGAGAGATACATCAATTGGTTGCCTCTTGCACGCCCCCAACCGTGGGCCTGGTGAGCAACCCAGGCATGCGCCCTGACTGGGAATCGAAGTGGAGAACTTTCGGTTCACAGGCCAGCACTCAATCTACTGAGCCACACCAGCCAGAACCTGCTTATTTTTTTGTATTTTTGAATCACATGTGTGATTCAAAATTCAATATGAAAATAACATCATTTAGTTCGGCTTAATAGTGAAAAGTGGTTCATCACTATTTTATATCCTTAAGCTTTCTCCTCTAACTAAACTATTCATTTCTTGTTGGGTGAGTGTGGTAACCAACCCCCTAGAAGACCCCCAATAATTCCCACCTCATGGTATTGGTGCCCTTGTGTATTCCTCTCCTACACTGTGTTCCCTGCGTAGTCTCTCCTCCTCTCTGAATCACTCACTCTGGGGGAAGCTAGTAACAACTATGCAGCCCTATGTAAAGGCTCACATGGCAAGGAATTAGGCTTCCCACAAAGAGTCAGCAGCCATGTCAGTGAACCGTCTTGGACAGGGATCCTACAGCCTTCAAATGAGTGCAGTCCTGGCGACATCTTGTTTGCAATCTCGTGAAAGACTCTGAGCCAGAACCACTCCCTGATTCCTTATCCTCTGCGACATAAATGTTTATTATTTTAGGCTGTAAATTTGAGAGTAATTTGTTAAGTAGAATAGATAACTAATACAGAAGAAAATATCCCTCTACAACTCTAAGAATCATGTTTTCAAAAAGGATACTAAGGACACTATAAAAATAATGCTGGATATTAAAATTAAATCCCTATTAAATCAGTAAGACTAGCAGATGATTTCTTCAAATTTTTACAGGTCTATAAAATTCTATATAAAACATATAGAAGCACAATAAACTATGAATCAATAAAAGAAATCACTCCAAAACACAGATCCGGCTACATGAAAAAGGAAACTTTAGCTGTATAACTATAGAAAATAATTAAAATGAAAAACAGATTGAGCCCTGTCTGGGTAGCTCGGTTGATTAAAGTTTTGTCCCAATAGGCCAAGGCTGTAGATTCAATTTCCAGTCAGGGCACATATAAGAAGCAACAATAAATGTATAAATAACAAAAAACAAATCAATGTTTCTCTCTCTCTCCCCCTTCAAAGTCAATCAATAAATTTTTTTAAAAAAGGATGGAGAATATTTACATCAAATGAGATAAAAAGGTAATAACTATAAAACATTAAAATCCAAATAGATAAGTCAACAAAGGACACAGACACAAAGGTCATAAGAAAAAGATAAACAGTAAACTGAAATCACTGTATTAATTAAATCAATCTGTGGTAGCACGATATACCCATTTTATAAAGAAAGAACTTAAAATATCAATGCTATGAAAATTGACTTTACTTTTATCTAAGTGTAGCAAATGCTGCTAGACTCATACACTATTTAGATCTGTGCAAAATGGTACAATCCTTTTGGAAAGCGACACAGAAGTGAGTATACATCAAGAGAGACACAAAAATTTAACCCATTATCCTAATAATTCCACTATCGGCAGTTTTATCCTTATGAAATAATTCCACAGACATTACTATGAAATTAGTAAGGTACCTATCAAGACTTTACTTGTCACTCTAATATCTACTGCACCAAAGAACTTCAGTTATTTCATTACCTGTACTACTGTAACACTTCTGCCCCAAGGCTCTATGTTAAATAAAAAAGCACTTTAAATGTAAAGCTTTATTACTTCTCAACAATTGCTCTGCAGTCCTGGCTGGTGTGGCTCAGTGGATTGGGTGCTGGCCTGCAAACCAAAGGGTCACTGGTTCAACTTCTGGTTGGGGCACATGCCTGAGTTGTGGGCCAGGTCCCCAGTACAGGGCGCATGAGAGGTAACCGCACATTGATGTTTCTCTCCCTCTCTTTCTCCCTCCCTTCCCATCTCTCTAAAAATAAATAAGTAAAATCTAAAAACAAAACAAAACAAAAAAAACACCCCAACAAACAATTGCTCTGCAATTCTTTACATCATGGCATGATGACACTGCTGTTCTTCAGTATACTAATAATTATAAAAATAGATTCAATACACTGTCAATTGAATCAACTGCGATCTTAAAGATATGCCTTTTAACATAAAATTCCACTGACAATTAGGATGGCATTAATGACTTATTTTTACTGGATATAAATATAACCTGCACATCACCTACTTTCACCAGGGATCCCAAAAAGCTCCAATTACAGAATCGAAAGAAATTAGAAATAACAAGGGGAATAATTTACAAAGAAAGACAACCTTCAGACTCTTCCTGGTATATAAGGGGATATCATATAACCAGTAATTATTTTTAATTAAATTCAAAATGGATTTTATCCTTCTAGTAATCTTTAACAGAATATCATATTTTATATAAGGTCACTGGAGATGCAGAAAGAATTTCAGAATGCTTAATAAAGAAATTTCACCTAATACTGGCAACAAACACTAAAATCCGTTTCAATTTATTAAGGGAAAACCACAAGTATGTATGATTTTATTGGTTCTTCCAATAAATTATCTGAAAGTAGAAGCAGTATTTAAAAATTATTATTTGTACTAATTATAAAGAATGTAGATCATATAGAATATATACAGAAATCTCAAAACTCAACAGTAAATAAAAAATCTATTTAGAAAATGGGCAAAATACTTAAATATATTTCACCAAAGAGGACGTACAGATGGCAAATAAGTACATGAAAAGATATTCAAATCATTACTTATCAGGAAAATTCAAATTAAAACAATGAGATATCATTATACAACTATCAAAATGGCCAAAATAGTGACAACACCAAATGACAGTAAGGATGCAGAGAACCTGGATCACTCAAACACCACTGGTGAGAATGTACATGGCACTCACTCTGGAAATGGCCTTGGTGGTTTCTCCTAAGACTAAACATGCCATTACCATGTAATTCAGCAACTGTACAACCGGGAATGTATCCCAGAGAAATGAAAACTCATGTTCATACAAAAACCTACACATGGATGTTCAAAGCACTTTTACTTCTATACAATAACCAAAAGCTAGAATAAGCCCAAATGTCCTTCAACAAGTGAACAGTTAAACAAACTGCAGTATATATGTACCATGGAATACTACTTAATAAAAAGTAATAAAATATTGATAATACTCCATAACTTGGATGAATCTTGAGAAAATTATACCAAAGGAAAAATAACAATCCCAAAAGGCTTCATACTGTATGATTTTATATAACGTTTTAGAAATGACAACATTTTAGAAACAAAGAAACAATTAGAAGTTTGCAAAGGCTAGAGGAGGGACTACCAGGAGGGAGGTGGATATGTTATAAAAGGGCCACAAGAGAGATCCTTGTGTTAGAACTGTTCAGTATCTTGACAGTAGTGGTCCGTATAGGAACATACACAGGTGATAAAAATGTAGAGAACTTAATATACAGCCAAATGAGGACAAGCAAAACTTGGTACATTGAAAACTGTCCTTATAAAAATACAGAATTTTCTTTTGAAATCAAAAAACATGAAAAATCCATATCCTAATTGTAATATTAGATGTTTCTGTAAAACATTACCATTGCAAAAGCAGGCAAAGTATACAAGGGATCTCTCCTTATTCTTAATCTTTTTTAACCTCAAAAATTTCAGTAACAAAAAGAATGGCGATTTATCTACACGCTCGTATGACAAGATGCCCTTAACATACTAACCAAGATATTAAATAATACATCATTCCACTTGTGTTACCAAAAGATTAAGAAAAGGTGCATCGAGACACACACACACACAATTCTCACAGAATGTCAAAAGTGGAGGAGGAGATGAGGAGTGACAGAAAGAGACTTTGACACTCCATTTTTTAATCTGACTTTTTTTTTTTACCATGAATATTATTTTTCTATCTAAAATGATTCCTAATGATTTTTTCAAAAGGCTACATTTGAAATCACTGAAAAAGTTTCAGAAGCAAGTGTACAATGAAAATCAAACCCACAACCAGAAAAAAGGTGGGGTCTCTGAAGAATGGCTTCCCTGAAAACCAGAAGGTACTAATGAAACATATTCATTAAAAAAAGACAAACAGTATAAAGCAACAACGTAATAAAGTTACACCACTTAATGGTTGGGGTACAGAAAGATACTAATCCTCTTGCACAAAGTAAATTCTCCTGATTACCAAACAAAAATGGATCAAATTCCCGATTATTGAACAAAAATAGAAACTGTCAACAGTAGCTAATGTCCTTATCAATTAAGCAAGAAAAGTGTTTTGGAAGAATAGAGAAAAAAGGAAAAATGCAAAGATGTTTCTCAAAATTCACAGCTAACTCATTCAAACTGCACTTGGCTCTTGGCATATAATGGGCTTTGCTTCCTGAGCACCTATTTCAGAACCACCTGTTTCTGAATTAGAAAAAGAATGTAAATTATCTTTTGCACTCTCTCTCAAACAACCCAAGGTACCAGCCCTAATGTAGAAATGAGGAACTGGACCTCGGGGAGATTAAAGGGGCTTCTCTAACTAAATAGGTACTTTGCTGTGTATAATGTGCTCCCGTGTATAATGTGCTCCCATGTATAATGCACACCCATGTTTTTGGCCCAAACTTTCAGGGGAAAAAGTCTTTCGTTTTAACTTTTTAATTCAATTATTTATTTATTTACATTTTGGTACTTGTTTTTTGTATTATAAAGGAACTTTAGCATTTATTTTTGAACATACCATGGTACAAGAAATTTTATGTAACAAATAATTACAAAACACAAGAACAAATACAAGGGATAAGTAATTTTATATGCCAGTAACAAATTTATGATATTTATGCATCATAGAAGGTAGATACAGTATTAGTACTAACCATGTATAATGCACATCCTTATTTTTCCCTCAAAAATTTGGGCAAAAAAGTGCACATTATACACGGCAAAATACGGTACTCAGAGACTGGTCCAATGTAAATCCATGATTTAACATCCATAATTAGGAGACTGAAAGTGAGAACAAAGAGAAAAATGAACACTTGAGAGATGTTAGAAAGCTCAAATTCAAAGGCTTTAGAAATTGAGTACATAAGGCGACGAAGGCAAGAAAAACCTCTTAGGTTTTGAAATTTGATACACTGAGGATGAGAGCTGAGATTCCCCTCATCACCTTCCTCACCTAAAATTTACTCCCCTTTCCAACTCGTATTTCTGTAACAGCGTCATTCATTCCTTTTTTAAGAAAGAAAGGAAGGGGAGGGAAGTGGAAGGGGGAGGGAGAGAGAAGGGAAGAGAGGGAGAAGGGGAGGAGAGAGAGAAACATACATCCATTTTTGTTGCTCCAGTCACTCATTTATGCATTCACTGGTTGATTCTTATATGTGCCCTGACCGGGAATTGAACCCACAATCTTGATGTATTGGGATGACACTCTAATCAACTGAGCTACCTGGCCAGGGTAGCACCATTCATTCTTTTACTCAATAAATATGAGTGTCTAGGACAAAGGAGGCATCAGGCTATACACTGTTAAGATGCAAAGAAATAAAACCAGGAAGATAAAGGCAGGAATAAAGGGGGAGTGTGGAGCAAGGTACCATTAACAAGTCAGTTTGGTTTAACCCAGGATGCCCTGGATACAGCAAGAGGCTTGTTAGGATCAGGATGGGGACTCTATCAAAGAAGTAACTGACTTTGGGCTTTATTTGATAGGCATATGGAGAAAGGAGTAAGGCACTGAAGACAAACCTTGAACCAGAAGCCTACTATTTCTCATTTCAGAGGTCAAAGGTGACTATAAGAAACACAGACTGGAGAGAAAAACTGTATGAGACCAATGATAAAGACCTTCCTAGTACAATGGCAATGAAGAAATGAAAAAAACTGAAGGAATATGTGTAACAGAAATAACATAAAACTTCAACTCTATAAGACAAGGTCTATCTTTATACTTTACATTCTGACAACTCCACTCCTCCCAGATTTCTATCAAAGAATTTAACAGTTGCATATGCTACTCCCTGTTGTATATGGGCATGTCTTTGTTCAAATTATATAACCTCTCTGTGAAGTTCTTCCTGATTACTCCAGGCATACCTCCTTGCACACTCCCACAGTATTCCTTCTGTATCACCTACCAGACCACTTACTATCCTGTCTTGTCATTGATTACTCTTGTCTTCCCCACACAGTAAAGTTCCTTAAAAAACACATAGTAGGGCCCTATCCAGTGTAGCTCAGTTGGTTGGAGTGCCATCCTGTAACTGAAAGGTTGTAGGTTCAATCCCCAGTCTGGTCACAAACCTAGGTTGTGGGTTCAATCCCCAGTCTGGTCACATATGATCATCCCTCCAGCAAGAACAGGAGGTAACCAATTGATGAGGCAGTCAAATGTATTTTGATCATATTAATAAGTAACTCTCTCCAGGGTTTCCAGCCTTGAAATGAACAGGAGGATGATGACATCATTAACACAGAAACACATCTGGCAATAAAAAAGAATCTTGTGCCCTGGCTGGTATGCCTCAGTGGATTGAGTGCCAACCTGCAAGCCAGAGTCATCAGTTCAATTCCAGGTCTAGGGCACATGCTGGGTTACAGGCTGGGTCCCCGGTGTGGGGCGGGGCGCATGAGAGCCAACCACACATTGATGTTTCTCTCCCTCTTTCTCCCTCCCTTACCCTCTCTAAAGATAAATAAAACTTTTTTTAAAATAACATTAAAAAAATAATGATAAATAAAAAGCCTGTCTGGTAATTATACTTCTTGGTCTGAAGCTCGGAAGACAAGAGTTTTCACAGCAGAGTAACTGTATAGTGAATCACTGAAAGTGGAAGAGATTGCAGAGAGTTAAGAAACGAGGAAGAGAGCACACAGTTAAAAAAAGAACTGTTTAAAGGAGTGGCAGTGAAATGCTGCAAATCTAGTAGGATAAATATGGAAGTACGTATCATTTGTGACTTACGTGAGAACAGCTTCAGTAGAGTGGAAGATAAAAGAAGCCAATCCAGAGAGCTTTAAGGAGAGGTAAATAAAGTAGACAACTCTGTCAAGAAATTTACCAGTTAGGGAGGACAGGAATGGATGGAGGTAGAAGAGGGTTTAAGGGGGATAAGTGATAATGGGGAAAAAAAAACAATAAAAAATGATTTAAAAAAATTCACCACTAAAGGGGAAAGATAACTGGAAGGTTACAGGACAGAGGAAGGTTCCCTTAGAATAAAAGGGTGGCATCCTGTTTGCAGGCAGAAAAAGTGATGTGGTGGGACAGGTAGAGAATGAAGATCCCAGAGGGAAAAAGGAAAGAGTAATGAATAAAACAAGGTCCTCCAGCAAGGAGAGTCGGACAGAGAGCAGAATCTGAGAGGTATGGAGACAGGATCAATTTTCGTCTTAGATAATGGGAGGAAGTAGAGAGAATTCCTAGCATGAGAGAACCCTTATGGAAGTTTTTTGGCTCAGGGAGCAACACGACAAGCCCTGGACACCATCCGTACCCATCCCTTTCATTCCTCAAATCTAGGCTCCATTTTTCCTCCAGTCGAGGCAACACCCAAAAAGGGCTGTCAAGGCCTGGCTGGTGTGGCTCAGCGGACTGAGCAACAGCCTGTGGGCCAAAAGATCGCCATTGATTCCATGTCAGGGCACATGCCTCAGCTGTGGGGCCAGGTCCCCCCGCTGGGGTTGGGCAAAAGGCAACTAATCGATATTTCTCTCACACATCGATGTCTCCCTCCCTCCCCTCTTTCCTCTCTCTCTAAAAATAAATAAAATCTTTTAAGTGAAAAAAAAAAGGGGCTGTCAATTTCCCCCTCTGAAATAATCTTAATGGATTTATCCCTTTCCACTGCTGACTCTGCTCATCTAAATTTTAATTATCATTGCAACAGACTCCTGCATCCTAGCCTTGCCTTTACTCTCCTCCAGCCAAAGTTTTCCAAACACAGATTTCATATCACTTTTCCGCTAAAATCCCTCGCCCACTCCCGGTTCCTATCACATCAATACCAAATGCCAGTCTGGATTTCTATGCCCTATTATCTGACTACCTCCAATCTATACAACCTTCTAGAAATACTATGTTCATTTAATTCTCCACATCCAAAGTACCCTTCTAAACCAAGGCCAAAGCCAAGCTCTTCTTCAAAGCCTGACTGCTCTAGGTTTCATCTCTACATTCATCTCCTTAACTGCTTCAACATCAGTAGCACAGAACTTAGTCCAGGAGTGGTTTAATTATTTTCTGAATCCCCAAAATTGTACAGGGCAAATACTGTTAGAAGACCAAAGTATCTATTTTTAAATGGCAAAAAGGAAGTCTATTCAAACGTCCACGCTTCAGACAATATAGCATCTATCTCCACCTAGTGAGGCACTAACTAGGAGTACCATGTAAATCAATTGCAAGGTGAAACTACAAATCTAGCAAAAGGTGCTGTTTCTTAAAGTCACTGTAAATAATAAAGAACTACTCCAATTACAAACAAGGAAAAGATGATCCAGGATCAGGGTGTCCAACCTGCAGCCCACAGGCAACACGTGGCCCAGGGCGGCTATGAACGCCACCCAACACAAAATCATAAATTTACTTAAACCCTTTTTTTTGCTCATCAGTTTTTGTTAGTGTTTGTGTATTTAATGTGTGGCCCAGAGATACCAAAAGGTTGGACACATCTGAATTCTAGGTCAACTAGTAAACAAGTGACAAGGATAATAACAGGAGAGGAGGTTCAAAAGAGTGTTGTGAATACCTAAAGATTAAGAAGAGATAGTGAATGATAAAAAGGAGGATAAAACAAGACTGGCAAAATATCTGTAATTCTTGAAGCTGAGCAGAGTGCACAGGCATTTCTACTATTCTCTCTTCTTTGGTATCTGCTTGAAGTTTTCCATAGTAAATGTTTTTAAAGAAACCCTCACTAAAACTGATTAAGCCCTTAAGTATTTTTATAAGAATTTATCTTCCTTATGATCATGATGAGAAAGTGAAGAAAACTAAGTATGTCATTTCCTTATTGGACAATTTCACTGGACAAAACTTTTTTTTTAATTTTATTTATTTTTAGAAAGAAGGGAAGGAAGAGAGAAAGGAGAGAAACATAGATGTGCAAGAGATCCACAGATCAGTTGCCTCCCGCACGCCCCCAACTGGGGACCTGGCCCACATTCCAATCATGTGCCCTACCTGGGAATGGAACTGGCGACTTTTCAGTTTGCAGGCTGACAATCCACTGAGCCACACTAGCCAGGGCTGGACAAAATTTTTTTTAATCTACTGGATTCTTCCTCCATAATAAATAGTTACCATATAACTAAAATTTGTATAAATGGTTAAAAAAATTATTTTCATAATTCTGAATTTTACTTTTCAATATAAAATCCTAAATAATCCTTTTTCTCCCTATTTACTTGTAAGTTGTTAGTCCCCATTTTACGTATGTTCATTTTTAGCTGTCTTTTTTAGAAAGAGGATCACCAGTACAGTATGTACATCAGATCATCTTAGGGCTGGCTACATCCTAAGAACTATGAGGATCCCCAAATTCATGAATACCGCAATAGCATATGTATTCTCCATAAAATATCTAAGTGAGGAAGAGTAGAAAACAAACAACTACTGCAAATTAGCCTAGTGAAAACACCAGGATTTACTTCAGGCCCAGACAAGTGTCAGAGACCTTCAGAAGTCACTAAAGAAAGCCAAGAGGAAAAAACAAAACAAAACAAGAAGTCAAGAGTACTCAGATAATTCTATGATTTCAGTGGTTTTCAGTATTGTCTCCAGTAATCTCAAGTGCTTTGAAGGTAAATCTACATCTTCTACAATATCCCATTTTTACTAAAAGTCTATGAAGGCCCAATGAAACAATGCAGACCAAAATACTTAATAAACTGGGGTATTGCCTATTTAAACTTGGAGCTCCGAGACCAACCTTCTTCAAGATTTTATCCAGCACCTACAATGTATAAAGCTGTATATGCACATGATACTATGTACAATGGCAGGAATCAGACAATATCAACTCAATTAAATATAAAAGCACCAGGTCAGGATTATTAACTATACTGACAATCATTTCACATCACTGTATGAGAAGAATATAATTGAAGAGGCTGCTCATTTATTACAGAAGGCAAACAGTCTGCTTATAGCTAAATATACAAAACAACAGACAATATGGTCTATTATGTATCTTTATCTAATTCCAACCATGGGGTTTACTATCCTAATAACTACTATTACTTTTGCCAAGTGTATCTTATTCTATCACAGTATTACACACAAGATAAATGACGAACAGCATTTGCGAAGGATTTTCTAAAATTTCCAGCCCTGAGCACAGGACCCAATCCAAAGTTAAGTGCCCTATAACGGCTGCATCAATGAAACAACTGTGAATAGTCTGAACACATCAATAGTGTGTAGCTATATACAATTTTTCATTATACCTTCCCCAAGCTACACTAGTCAGCTAAATTTGCATTTTGAGATTGACTTCACTTTTTTAAATCCTCAGTTAAAAAATATCAAAGGCAAAAATCAAAGCAATAGATTTCATCCACAACCTTGAATCAAAGGCCTAAAAGAATAAATTAAAGATACTTGCTTTTTCAAGCCCACAGAGCCTTTGAACAGTTTAGATTTTCTGCCTAAAAAACAGTTCTACATTTATACAACTTTGCTAACTTCCATTTTAGATGCATAAGATATTGTCTATAGGCTCCAATATTTTCCTTTTTTTTTTTTTTGACAGAACCAATACTCCACTGATATCTCTTTGATGAGAATCAAAGGTGAGATTACTACTTCTATTTGTATGCTTCTAGAGGACCACCTATCTCCACCGTTTTACCTACATTTTCATGTAAATACAAAAGCAAAACTATATTGGGGAGGCAAAAGTAGGTTTACAGCTGTCTGTATGAAAAATACAATTTATAAATGACAATGCAAGAATACACTGTTTCGTATACTCACAACTGTAAACCTACTGTGTGTGTGTGTGTGTGTGTGTGTGTGTATATATATAATAAATGCCAATGTAAACCCAAGAAAAAGGATTTGTCTGAGCTGCCAATAGGTTGCCAACACAGCTTATCCACTCTAAATCTAGGACAATACAGGCTCAAGATAACTACCAAAACAGAATTTTTAAATCTACAACTGCCAAGAGAAACCAAGAAGTAATGAAGCATATTTAAGATATGAATCAATAGAAACAAAAGCGACACACCCACTTTCTCCTATTGTAACTCTAAAGAACAGCAGGGCTACATGGTAAAGTGGATATTTAATGCACTCAAAACAATCACCACACACCATAAAATTCCAGTTAAATCTTAACATAGTATTTCAGAAACATTTGTTAGGGGGAAATCTGACTGATGTCTAAGAAGTCCAACTCATCTTAACTACTTTCAATTTATGCACAAAATGGACTTCAACCTGAAGCAAGAGTCGCCCATCAACTAAGAAAATAAGCCATGCCCTATGTGGAAACAAGACTCCAATGAATTGATTCACCTGTAACTCA
Source organism: Pteronotus mesoamericanus (assembly GCF_021234165.1). Lineage (NCBI taxonomy): Eukaryota > Metazoa > Chordata > Mammalia > Chiroptera > Mormoopidae > Pteronotus > Pteronotus mesoamericanus. Next base: position 32,311,500 of record NW_026555084.1, on the reverse strand, counting down.
CAATACCAACAAGCCAAAACCCACTTCAAAAAAACAAAAAACAGAAAAAACTAAATAAATGTATACCTCCATTTTGAAAAATTAAATTTGAACTAAATCAAATGCCCTTAAAAGTTTAACTTAGTCCTCAAAGGAGGGTTCATTGGGAATATCTATACAGATAAATTTAAAAATCAAAGCAAAAATTTACCCAAAACCTTATCATTAGCAATAGGCCTTCAGCTGTGAAGTGATAAGCAACCAAAAACCAACTAGTTATGTTTCTCTTTAAGTTGCCTGTATATATATACATTTATGTATATATTTAAGTTGTACCAAAAACTGCTTACAAATTGCAATTCCTGTGAAGTAGATGATGATGAAGTTCCAGGTAATTCTAGCATGTTTCCTAATGTACTGGTACTGGAGTCTGGATCATCCTGAAAAGATAAATTTATTGAGTTTAATTGCTCTTCTACGGTAACGTTTGTATCTCCTAGCGAAAAGGGGGCTGGGAGAAGGGCTGCTTTTTCATTGCTGCCGTCCACTTCATTTCTTTGCTTATTTTTCTGTGTTTCAGTTTGAGGAGCTAATGGCAAGAATGGCGATTTGACTGCACCATCTCTACTCTCTGGTGTGCTGTCTTGTTCATTTCCCATGGCCACGTCTACACCATTCTCTGATTTAGGCTCATAATTGCAGGTGGCATTGGTCTGAGTTTCCTCAAAGATCTCCTCTATACTCTCATCCTTTGTGACTGGCTGTTTTGGGTCCATTTCAGAATCTACATCTGCATCGTCCACACAAGTAAAATTCTCAAAGTGCAGAAAGCCATTCTTGACAGTCTTTGTTACTTTTACCTGGAGTTCGGGGGAGTTATTACAAGAGAGTTCCTGTTTCATAGCAAGTGCTGTTGGACCACCAGGACTCAAGGAAGTGCAAACAATTGGCGACTGAGCTCTTGAATCACTGTTTTCAGGGTCTTGAAAGGATTCTGATCCATCTGCAGACCCATTTAAATACTCTACATTGATCATGGAGGCCAAATCCTGTAGTCTCCGCAGTGGAATGTAACAAGATGGAGAATCTTGTCCATAAGCATTTTGGGATGTTCCACTGGCAGTCGATAACTGCATAGTACACCCATTAAGTGGCTCAGAAAAATTGGATTGACCATTACCGAAAGGGCTGTCCTTGTCTTCAGGGGCATCTAAATTCACTGGATTGGAAAAGGGCAGCAGACAGTTTCTTCTAGGTAGTTCACAGGTCTGATCCATCCTGCGCCAGCATCAACCTGGAATCCAAAACACAGCAATTAATCTGAGTTAATAGGCCATTTGACTCTTATCTTCAAAATGGCAGCCACTTCTCAAGGCCTAGTGGCCTCGATGCCTTTCTGCTGCACTTCGATGGGCAGAAAAGTTCCCCAGCTGATGATGGAAAAATGGCCTCAGTAAGCCTTCACAAACTCCATCTTCCTGGAGCTGGGCAGATCTTGCCACATGGAAACATCCCGTCCCTTTTTCCTGCACTGCAGACTGGTGGACAGTTGGGCTGAACTAAAATTAAAATCCTTTTGGCAGTAAAAATTCCAGCATCTCAAATAGGAATCGTCTTCCTCCTCCCTCGCTGAGGATCCAGCGGCTGGATCTCCCGAAGGGAGAAGGAAGTGGGGTTCGAGACGGGGGTCCCAGACGCTGCACAAAAAGGTTACCCACCCCCCCTTCCCGGCTCGATCGGGCGCAGCGGTCACAATAGCGCTGCAGCCTGCGCCCAGCCGGCGCCGGAGCCCTCGCAGCGGCCGTACCCAGGCCGCGGGCCAGTCGGCCGAAGCGGGTGCACCCCGAAGCTCGCCTTCCTGACTGCAGGCCGCCTGGGTCCACGGCTGCAGGGCCCAGAGGCTGAGACGCCGCAGGGGGAGAAACGGAGGCAGCCGGTGAAGCCAAGTCAGGACAGCAGCAGCTGCTGCTACAGCTTGACAAACATGGCTGCTGCCGACGCCGCCGCCGCCTGCCCGGGCCGCGCTCCTTCCCGCAGCCGCGGCAGCACCTCCTGGCCGAGCCGATTGCACTCATCAATATTCAGCAGCAAGCAAAGTTTACTGCGGGAGGGCTGCCGGCCCCGCGCCCCGCAGCCGGCTACCTGAGGGGAGGCAGAGGCCGAGGTGCGCGCGGGAGGCCGGCGGGGCACGGGCCGTGCCGGGAGGAAGTTCGCGGTAGCCCAGCTGGGTAGGCCTGAGCCCGGCTGGTAGTGACGAAGGAGGAGGGGGCCCGCGGCTGCAACGCCGCCGGCCACCAACCCCGCGCCGCACCCGGCCCTCCCCCGCGCCCCTCACCTCACGGCCACCACCATCTTCCCCACCCGGCCGCCGCCTCCCTCTTCCTCGTGCCCGCCCGCCGCCCACCTCAATGCACTAGTTACCGTGCCCCGCGCCCCCTCCCGGGCCGGCTGGGGGGAGGGGGTGACCCTCATTACACTGGGGCGCGAGCGGAGCGGTGAGGAGAGAGCGGAGCCGCTCGCCGCACCCCCCTCCCCCCGCGTCTCTCTTCAGGGGAGAAGGCAGCGAGCGCGACCTGCCCTGGCCTAGTCCGCCGCCACCTCCTCCTCCTCACACCCCCACCGCGCGCGCCCCCGCGGCGGCGGCGGCGGCGGCGCGTGCGATCGAGCGCCTCGCGCCCGCCCGCGTGCGGCTGGGCCCCGAGTGCGCGCGCACCCCTGCCCCCACCGCGCGCGCCCCCTCGCCTACTCTTCGGGGTTCAGGGCGGGTGAAGTCGGGCTCGCGAGCGCGCCGCCCAATCAGCGGAGCCGCCGCTGCCTCCCCCTCTCCCCTCCCCCTGCGCGCCCGCTCGCGGCCGGGGCCTACGGGCGGCCCGACCGCCCGGGCGGGGCCTGAGGCGGTCTCCCCAGGGGCCTCACGCGCCTCCCTGGAGAGTCGGGGCCTGCGGGCGTCGTGGGTGGCACTCCGATCCCCTCACCTACCTCGGGGCGCTGCGCTGGCCCCGGGCTGCCCACAGCACCAACACCCTACCCGTCTCGAGCCCCAACGCCGGCGGCACCTGGCCTGGCTGAGGCCTGTCCGACCGCCCCGCCAGCCCTGCTCGGGCCCGCGTCAGTCCCGGCCTCCATCTTAGGTTACAGCCCGGGCTCCCCATCCACTGGGCACCTGCCCTCAGCCCGCTCTGCTCGGCCCGAGGCCAAGGCAACCCCCCTCCTACCGCGGGGCTCACCTGGGGGCTCGGGCTGGGGTCTTCGAGGCCTCAGGCCCCGAGCAGGCACGGCCGCAGGTGAACCCCCTTGCTCGGCCGCACCCCAAACCCACACCACCACCACAGACCAAGCAGAGCAGGAAACAAAATGGAGGCAGCAGCTCGGGTCTGCCTTCCCGAGCCAAGCCAGTGCAGCCCCAGGGCTCCCTCCTGCCGCAGGCCCGACGCCCGCGAGGCAGGGGGCTGGCTCGTCCTGGGCGCCGCGAGCAGCCGCCGTAGAGCAACGCAGACAGGCTGGGGACTCGGCCCTGCGGGCCCCACAGCCCCTCACCCACCACCCCTTCCCTTCCCCCTCCCCCCCATTCCTCTCCCTCCCCCCTGCCCGGCCTTGAGGGGTGAGCGGCTACCGGGAGCCGGGTCGGGTCGGGTTACCCGCCTGGGCACTGCCCGCCCAGCCGTGGCCTCGGCTGGGAGATGCGGCCGGGCGACCCCCGCGCTGAGCCCACCCCCCGCACCCGAGCTGGGCTGCAGCCTGACAGCGCGCCCGCACCTCGAGGTGCGGCCCCCGCCCAGTGAGGCCGAGTCCCGAGCCCGGGCCCTGCCGGGACGAAGGTCCCTCGCCACCCCCAAGGCCCAGGGGTCCTCGCTGCCTCGGGCGGGGCAGGGGGAGCGCTGGGGGAGGGGTCCACTAATCCCTGCACCGCCTCCCGCGCCTAGTCTGGGTCTGGGCCTGGCACGGGGACTCGGGCCGCGGGCGCGGGCGGGCGTCGGTCGATGCGTGCGCGCGGGATGGGGGACGCGGGCTCCGGGCCCGGAGGGGCCGCACCTCGCACCGCAGACGCTGCAGTTCTCAGCACCCAGGCAGATGGCCCTCTCGTGCCACCAGAGCCGGGCGCAGGCCGCCTGCTCAGCAGCCCGGCTCCCCGAGGAGCGCGCGCCTCGCCCTTGAGGGCCGGGCACCGGGACCCCGGTGGAATTGTGCTGGGAGGGCGGATCGCCGGGCTGGCCCGGCCAAGTCTGCTGGCCTAATCCCCGGCCTGGGGCGCTCTGCTCTCCCGCGCCCCGGACTTCAAGGCCTGCACCCAGCGCCCGCGGCCCCGCAGCACCGGCCTAGTGCGGCCACGGTGCGTTCAGTCATCCAAGAACGCACAAGGACAGGTCCGGGAACCCAAGCCTAGGTTGGCCGCGCAACTCCAGCCCCCCAGGCCCTTCCCCCAACCCGGTCGGACCCCCTGGGCTTGCTCCTCAGCAGAAAGCTCACCTCGGGAGCTAGCCGGTCCCTAGAGTGTTAAGTGCATCCTCACTGTTCAGAGAGAGCCACAATCGACAGCCATTTAAAAATTTAAAGAAAAAAAAAAAAATCCCACCTCCTCCAGAAAGCCTTCAGTGATTAGAGTTAACACCATCTAAAAGCTGAGAGCACCGCCCTCGAGAGCCACGTGACTACCATTCCTCCCAGGGCTTAGTAACTGTACATAATTATTGTATGTGGAGGGACTACCCACAGCCCTTCTGTTAACCTGTGAGCCCACCTGGGAGAAAGGCCACCTTTGGCATTGACGTACACGGCATCTGAGCAGAAGTCCCTCCAGCCTTCCTCACCTGCACCCTGGCCAGGCTCGGAGCTCAGTCCAGCGGTGAAGGCATCGTCTGGGTCCTTGGCCCACAGCAAGTGCTGGGGCGCAGACCCTGCCAAGAGCAAGCAAGCTTTCTCACAAGGAAGGTGCCCCCTGGAACCAGAATGATGAGGGACCAATGTTCCCCAGGGTGCCTCCTTCTGTGGAAGAGAATGAGGTCCCCTGGAGGTTCTTAGGAGCAAAGTCAGGTTGGCAGTGTCCTGCATGCTGGGACCAGCCAGAAAAGAGCTGCGTCTACACCCTAGGGTCCACCCTCAGGGACCATCAGCCCTTTGTCCTGCTAAGGAGTTACTCCAACTAACTCCTCTGGGCAGTTCAGTGGGGAGGCTCTGGCTGGTTCCTTCTTCACACCTAATAATTTGAGTCAATTATTTCTGACTGACAATTATCCCCTGCTAATTGCCCCAATTCATCAAGATTCCTCTCAACCCTTTACTTTCCCATGGGCCATCCTGAGGGCCTGGGAGCTGCCACTGTAGGGCCTTGAGCCAGACACTTAGACCCAAACCTCAGTTTCCTCCCCTGTGGCTTTCCATCCACGGGGCAGCTGTGAGGATCCCATAAGGTAAAGGTAAGTGTTAGGGGCCTTCGGACTAAGCGCTTAATGAGTGCTCCATTTAGGAACCATTTCCTGCATTCCAGGCAGAATGCTGGGTGCTGGGGAAATAAAAGATGAGATGCCTGCCTCAGGAAGCCCCAGGCCTCAGAAAAAGTCAAGTAAAGGTGCCAAAGTGTGAAGAGGGGCTGGGCAGTGGGTCCAGAGGTAACCTCTGGACATCGCCGGCCTGCAGAAATTCCTCATTCCAACCTCCCAGGCCCCGTGGCAGAGGAGTTGGGGCTAGAGAGGGACAGGGCACTGAGCATGAGCAGGTTCCTTACTGATGGATCCAGGGGAGAAGACTGGAACCCACAGAAAAACTCTGGGACTTCCCTGGGGTGACCTCAGCAGGCCCTTCCTGCCTCTTAGAGTAGAACTTGGCTGCCGAGGTCTCAACCGTAGCAGCCCCCTCTGGAGACTCCCAACACAGCAGGCCCTGGCCGGTCACCTCACATGTGCCAGGACTGGGCTGAGGAGACCCAGAGGGCCACACGCTCTCATAAGAACACTGGCTCCCAAAGTGGCTGAAGAAGGGATGGGGCTCTGTCTTGCCCTCCTCACCTCACCTCAGGGACCTTTTCTGGGCCTCCCATCCTTAAGGCAGATTAGAATCAGTAAATACTTGCTGAGTCTGTGTTGTGTATTAGACACAACACAGGGCATTTGACGTGCATTGCTTCCTTTAACTCTTTTAGTGGCCATGTGAAGAACTGAGGTCTGAAAGATTAAGCCCTTGTACAAGGTCTCAGAATGCTAATTGTCACCTGGTGAGACTGGTCTAACATTTCTTCCTCTTACCCAGCATCCCTCTCAACAGTGTACATGAGAAGGCCCAGCACCAGGTCTCACCCACAGGTGCTGAGGAACTGGAGTGCCAGGCAAAATGACATTACTTTAGCCTCAGTTACCTCATCTTTAAATTGTGGTTGCTGAGAATTCCTACCCTGCTGGCGTAGATACCTGTCCAGACATTTGGCCAGTTACAGCGACCCCTTTTTTCTTAGAACTGCCCCCCTTTCATTCATTCATTCATTCAGTGGATACTTACAGAGCTCCCTCTGACAGCCTTATGGGAAGGATGGATAAGTAATAACAAAGTAGAGAGCTGAGCAATGAGAGAGAAGCCAGAGGTGCTGACAAGCTGGGGAGACCTCCAAGAAGTAGCATTGCGGGGGGCGGGGTCCTGAATCATATGCACAAATAGCCTGGAAAGTAGGGGACGAAGGAGAGGTTCCAGCAGAAGAGTCCAAAGGAACAGCAGGCTTTGGAGGAACTGACCATAATTCAGTGTGGCCAGAAGCTGGGGGTGGGAGGCAGAAAGAGGCCTCAGAGAGGACAGGAAAGGCCACATGAGCCTGTCAGTGAAGGGCCTTGTTGGTCAAGTTAAAGAATTTAGGCTTTATCTGGAGGGTAGTAGGGAGCCATGGAAAGTTAAGGAGCCAGTTCAAGCTTGCATCTGTGCAGTGGAAAGCCTACTCCAGCAGTGTCCAGGAAAGATTGATCCCATCTCTGGAAACAACCCTGGCCAGGGCCTGGCCTCAAGATATGACAGGATTGTCTCGTCCCAGTAAAAGTTGGGGCTGCTCCTCCTCCGTGCCCCTACTCCCCAGGACACCTTCTGAATGAATCCAGAGAAGGACACTATTGCTCCCCCTATTTTCCAGGGAGAAAGAATCACTTATTCAGAACTGAACTCCCAACGCAACACCTGGTGCAAGTTCTTTGTCCCCGCTGGACAGAAGCAGCATCTGCCTTCCAAATAAACAACCAGGTCTTAGGAGAGTCATGGAGGCCTTTGGTAATCGATCACAAATGCTGGTGAACACCATAACCGTCCCTTCCGGTGGGTCCAAGAGCTGTGTCCTTGCCTCCCACCGCACACACACCCAGGGGCTTCCCCAGAACTGAAGCGGGCTTCGACTTAAGATCGAGGAAGGCCTGGCCACATCTGAAGCCATGTGGCCCTCCAGCAAAGTTTATTTCCTGCCCCAAATACCGCATTTCTGTCTGCTAACCTGACCATATAGCCCCAGCCCCAAGGGCTCAAGTTTCCACCTTCAAGTATTTTTTGCCTCAGACATCCTCTTTTGAAAGCCCTGTGTGTGGTGTCCACTACCTCTCTGTCCTTCTTCCTTTGTCATTCCCCTGGCTGCCCAGTGTGCTCACTGTCCCAGGCAAGCTGGCTTCCACCCAGCCTGTGCCCATGCTGGTCCCTGTACCTCTTGCCATAACTGCCTTGCAAACTTCTGCTCATCCTTCAGAGCCCAGGTGAGACAGCTTTTCCTCCTGGGAGTCATCTGTGCCCAAGCCCCGGCAGACAGCCGTTTTCACCTGAGCAAGCCAATGCAATAGCTATGGCCTTCCAAAATCTGGTCCCAGCCAGTCGGTGAGCCCCTGACAAGACTAAGGACATACACTTCTATGACCTCCAGTGACCAAGCCCAGGGCCTTGAGGCTCAGAGTAAGTGTTGGGGAAACACTTTCTGATGCCTGGCCTATTCCCTCCCCTCTCTCCTACAGACACAGAAATTGTGGTTCAAATTATGGACCAAATGGGTATACAGGACTTAAACCCTCCATAAAAGGATTTTGGGGCGTTTGGGAAACACGCAGGCCTCCGTGCCAGGCAGTATTTTCAGAAAGTTTAAGAGACCCAGTCTATGGGATGTTGGAGTCAGATAGATGCGGGTTCAGATTGCAGCCAGGCCACTTACCAGGCAAGTTTCTCCTCCTCCCTCAGCCTCACAAATGGGGTGATTGTGCAGATTAACATGTGAATGGCGACAGGGCCTAGTGCCTTGCCTTTCACAGAGCAGCTGCCCACTGGGCTCCTCTACCCAACATATCAACATTTGCTCCCCCACCCCCAACCTGGACCTTCTCTGGGTGCCTGATTTTGTTAGACGCACTCTCAGCCTCCAGCCAAGCACCTCTAAATGAACCAATTCCAAAGAGAGGAGGAGGAGGAGGAAGTGGGAGGATGCAGGGCTCCGGTGAGAGGCATTGGGAAAGGGCAGGTCTGCAGCCTGTGGCCGGGCGGGCGGCCACCCCTTCCGCCTGCACGCAGCTTACCGCCTGACCCTCACCCACTCACTGTCTCCCGGTAAGGAGGATATTATCCTATTTTACAGGTGAAAACAGAGGCTGAGAAGGATGAAGTTTGTGGAAGGTTCCCTTCCAGTAATGGCAGAATGGCATCAAGATTGTACCCAGCAGCCACTCGGTGCGTCCTGAGAGGAGGTCAGGCCAGTTCAAGTCAGAGATGAGACTCTGGGGTGCGGACTTAATGAAGTGGATGATTTCCAAGTTTTTATCAAGTCTCCATTTTGGGAATGCCTAGGTGTATATATAACCCACTCCCACTTGGAAGTTGGCATCTGATTGTTTTTTTTTAAGTCGTATATTATGAATAGAATTGTTGGTAGACTGCATGCGCACTTTAAATAAATCTTAATCAAAACCTACAGGGCTGTAGATTCAGCTCCATAGGTTTATAGAAAATGTCTTCCTTGTGTCTAACATGGCAAAGCCCGGCCCCATTATCAAATCCCTCAGCCACCTGACTGTCAGAAAAGATCAGACTTGCCTACACAGGTACAACCAGCCTGTTCCTATGACAGCCACCCCCCTGAGGGGTTCTAATTCTAGGACAGACTGACAGACCCTCGCCCTGTGATGGGGTACGTCCTTGGGATGCGCCCCCAGCACCCTCTCTCCTGAGGGGCCCCACCAGGAAGATTCATTTGATGACATGTGGCTTTTCTCTTATGAATGGGAAACTGTCTGAAAGGAGCCCAGGAGAGAGAGACATTTTCTCAGGCAGACTAAGAATTTCACATGAAAGTTAAAGGTCCGGGAACTCCAACTGTGTTCAGAATAATCTGGAAAATCTTTATCCCTGCCTCCGGTGAAGACTTTAGGCAAAAACCACGACGACCGGAGTGGAAAACACGTGGCCATGTAGAACCGGGGGCAGCACTGGTCAGCGAGGGCCTAGGGAGGGAGGGCTTTGTCTAGGGCAGGAGGGGCTTGGTCCTATGCACACAGTTTCACTTCAGGGCCTGGGTTTAAGGTCCCCTCTGCCAGGCAGGGTCCCCTCCCAGCTCTCCCCGGGACTCCTTCTGTCTATCGGCTCAAGAGCCTCTCTTCAGGCAAGCCTGCCTGGCTCCTCCCTCAGCTTGGAGAGCCCCCCTGGACCCCGGGTCCCTCTGTCACATCTTCCTGTTCAAGCAACTTATAGCAATTACTATTTTCTGAAGTTACTTGATCTTTTTCCTACTTATTTTTTATTTTCTTTTTATTTCGATAGAACCCATAAACCATAAAAACATTCAACCTTTTAAAGTATATAATTCAGTGGGTTTTTTAAAGAAGATTTAAAAAAATTTATTTTTAGAGACAGGGACAGGGAAAAAAGAGAGGGAGAGAAACACGTGAGAGATAAATATCGATCAGTTGCCTCTCATACTTGCCCCAACTGGGGACCAAGCCAGCAGCCCAGGCGTGTGTCCTGACTGGGGATTTGAACCAGCAACCTTTCACTTTCTTGGATGATGCCCAACCCACTCAGTCACACTGGTTAGAGCTCCAGTGGTTTTTAATATACTCACGAAGTTATGCAACCGTTATCATTATCTTATTCCAGGGTATTTTCATGACCCTAAGGAGAAACCCTGGGCCCATTTATAGTCAGTCTCCATTTTCCCCCTCTCCATAGGCCCTGCAAACCACTACTCTACTCTCTGCTTCTATGGATGTGCCTATGTTGGACAGGTCATGCAAATGGAATCATACAACATGTGGTCTTTTATGTCCGGCTTATCAGTTGACGTCCATCAATACATAGATATTTGCATTGCTTCTATTTTGTGCTGTCATGAACAGTGTTGCTATGAACAAACACTCATATACACATTTTTGTGAGGACATGTTTCATTTCCTTGGGCATATATGTAGGAGTAGAATTGCAGGGTTATGCGTGAACTTTAAAAAAATTTTATTGATTGATTTTAGAGAGAGAGAAGAAGGAGGGGGAGAGGAAGAGGAAGAGGAAGAGGGAAGCATGGATCTGTTGTTCCATTTATTTATGCATTTGTTGGTTGTTTCCTGTATGTGCCCTGACTGGGGATCAAACCCACAATCCTCACGCATCTGGGACAGTGCTCCAACCAACTGAGCTTCCTGGCCAGGGCATATGTGAATTTTTTGAGGAACTTTTTAAGGAGTGTTACCAGAGTGACTGCAACATTTTATATCCCACCAGCAATGTCTGAGGGTTTTAATTTCTTCACATCTTCACCAACACGTTATTTGCCTTCTTGAGTATAGTCATCCTGGTGGGTATGAAATGGTATCTCATTATGGGTTTCATTTGCATTTCCCTTATAATAATAATGTTGAACACCTTTTCTTGTGTTTATCTGCCAGTTATGTATCTTCTCTGGAGAAATGTCAATTCAGATTTGTTGCGCATTTTACAAATTGAGCAATTTGGGTTTTGTTGTTGTTGTTGAGTTATAAAGGTTCTTCATGTATTCTGGATACAAGTCCTTTACCAGATAAAAGATTTACAAATATTTGCTCTGGCTGGTGTGGCTCAGTGGATTGAGTGCCGGCCTGTGAACCAGAAGGTCACCAGTTTGATTCTCAGTCAGGGCACATGCCTGGGTTGCAGGGCTGGGTCCCCAGGTGGGGGCGTGTGAGAAGCAACCAATCGATGCACCTCGTACACATTGATGTTTCTCTCCCTTTTTTTCTCCCTCTGTTCCCCTCTCTCTAAAAGTAAATAAATAAAATATTTTTTCAATAAAGATTGACAAATATTTCCTCCCATTTTGTGGGTTGGATTGTCTCCTCACTTTTTGTTTTAGCTTTTAATTAATTAATTATTTATTTATTTAGAGGAGAAGGGAGGGACAAAAAGAGGGAGAGAAACACTGATGTGCAAGAGATATAGCGGTCAGTTGCCTCTCGCACATCCCCAACTGGAGACCCAGGCCCGAAACGCAGGCAGTGCCCTGACGAGGAATCAATTGGCGACCTTTCAGTTATCAGGCCTGTGCTCAGTCCACTGAGCCACACCAGCCAAGACCGCTTTCTTGATGGTATCCTTTGAAATTCAAAATATTTTTTTGAAAAGATTTTATTTATTTATTTTTAGAGAGAGGGAGGGAGAAAGAGAAGGTGAGAAACATCCGTGTGTGGTTGCCTTTTGCATGCCCCCTACTGGAGACCTGACTTGCAACCCGGGCATGTGCCCTGACCGGGAATCGAACCAGGACCCGTTGATTTTCAGGTCGGCACTCAATCCACTGAGCCACACCAGCCAGGGCCAAAAGTTTTAATGTAGATGAAGTCCAATTTATCTATTTTTTTCTTTTGTTGCTATGCTTTTGGTAATATCTAAGAAACCATTACTTAATCTCAGGTCATGAAAATTCACTCCTGTATTTTCTCCTAAGAATTTTCATAGTTTTAGCTCTTACATTTAGGACTTTGATTCATTTTGACTTAATTTATGTGTGGGGTAGAAGTTCAACTTCATTCTTAAGCGTGTGGATATCCAGTAGTCCCAGCACCATTTGTTTGAAAAGATTCTTTCCCCATTGAATGGTCTTGGCACTCTTGTCAAAAAATCAATTAATGATAGAGATATGGTTTTAAAATTTTTATTTATTATATTAGAGAGATAGAGGCAGGGAAGGGGGGGGAATGAATTGTCAATGTGTTGATTTGTTTATTCATTTGTTCATTCTTGTATGTGTCCTGACTGGGGATTGAACTCACAACTTTGGTGTGTATCTGGAGGACACCCTAATCAACTGAGCTACCTAGCCAGGGCTGGATTTATTTTATAATCCTTGACCTATTCCCACAACTGTCAATCTTTTTCACCTCATGGAACACATAAACTAATTACTAAAATTCTGTGGCACACCAAAAAATACATTTTTTGCCAATGTGCAAGAAATGGGTATAATTTTGTTTTTTTATTATATTTTTTCCATTACCATTTAGTCTCCTTCTACCTCCCCCCACAACAGTCACTACAGTGTTGTCCCTGTCCATGTGTCCTTTTTCCTTTTCGCTCCATCCCTCCACCCCTCGGCTCCCCCGCCAGCTACCTGCCATCCTGCTCTCCGTCTGAGTCTGTACCCGTTTTCTTTGTTAGTTCAGTTTGTTCATTAAATTCCACATGTGAGTGAAATCATAGGGTATTTGTCTTTATGTGACTTAGCATAATGTTCTCCAGGTCCATCCATACTGCTGCAAAGGGTAAAATGTTCTCCTTTTTTATAAATGAGTAATATTCCATTGTGTATTTAGGCATAATTTTGATTCATTCATAGTGGACCACTATTGTAATGTTACTTGTCATTTTTTTAATTTGACAATCTAAGGGAAAAAGGGTCAGTGCCCCTGACTAAATAGGCAGGTATTGCATATTTTAGAAATCCTTGCTGCACACAGGTTGAAAATCACTGGTTTAGTCCTTCAATCAATAGACCCGTCTTTATGCCAGTACTACAGTCTTAATTGCCTGGTTTTATTTGTCTCCAACCCCACCTTTCTCACGGTCTAGAATGGAAGTACCAAAGGACCAGGACCTGTTCACTGCTGTGTTCCCAATGCCTAGAACAAGGCCTGGCGCAAGTAGATGATTGGTGAATACTTGTGGATTGAACGAATAAATTCTTGAATGAGTACAGCGCTGTTGGGAGGAAGCCAGTTGAAAGGGGAGGCTTGAAGATATAGGACCAAGAGGCCACCGAGGTCAAGTGTGTGTGAATGGGGTCATGGTGTCATGGCATCATGGGCCGGGGTGTGTGGGGCGGGGGGGCAGAGGAGAAACCCTTCATCCTCTGAGACAGTGTAGGCCTCAGCTCTGCTTTAGGTGGGAAGGGAAGGAAGGTGACGGCGGTCCCACCCAGTGCCTCTGTTTCCTTACAGAGGAGGGAACTGGGAGGGAGGGGAGGAGCAGCAGGCTCGAGGAAGCCAGGGACAGCTGAGCGACCGTAGGGCCTCAGTCCGGGGTTCAGCCTAACTGGTGGGCACCCTCCACTCATGATTGGATCCCCTCTAGGGTTCGTGGGACAAGGGCTATCAGACGAAGGCCCAAGGGGTCCAGCTGGAGCGGGTACGTGTAAGTCATGGCCGGGGAGCCCAGGCTGCCAGCGCAGGTTCCCTGACCACAGGCAATGTTCCCGAGCCCTCAGCGCCCTTAGTGCCAGCCAGGGCACTCACAGCACAGTGTAGAGTGCTGAGGAGAGGTCAGGCAGGGCCCCCTCCTGCAGGGGACTTCTCAAGGCTGGCATGACCCTGTGGCAGCTCACTTGGCCAACACAGTTGGGGTCGAGGGGTAAGGAGGCCAGCTCGGAGACACAAACAAGGCCCGGCTGAGTGAACACACAGGCCTGCCCCCTCAATGGGCTTGGCTAGTATCTGAACTTGATGTCTACACATTTTTGTTTGTAGATTTCTAATATTCTGGAGCTTTCAGGGAGTCTTGAAAGATACCCCTGGAGGATATAAAGAGCATATAAAGGGGCCAAGTAGTTGAATATGGCTAAAAGAGGGAGAAGAAAATGTCCAGAAGTCAATAGAAGCAGACTATGAGGGCCTTCGCGGCACTGGGGTTTAATCCTGCTGGCGTGATCAGATATTGAATTGAGCAAGATGGCCCTGCAACTATGTGGAGGCTGAGAGGGGAAGCAGAGAGAACTGGGAGGGTGCCGAGGCCGGGAAGAAGGGGAAGCTGTGGCTTGGGCCAGCGAAGTGGCAGAGAAATGGGGATAAAGGACGGACTAAGAAGGGTTTCAGGAGGTAGAACGGACAGGCCCTGGAGGCTGGCTGGGAGCATGAGGGAGCACGAAGGTCGAGGTGGGCTCCAGATTTCCAGCTCAGGTGAGGTGGCCGGAGGGATGGAGGCAGCGACCAATGAGATGGGGAGACAGAAGGAATGCCAGCTGGGGTGGGAGTAGGAAATAAGTTCGGTTTATTTTTTTAAGATCTTATTGTGACATGTTTTAAACATACAGAAAGAGAAAAAAGAAAAATATAACCAATACCACCTAGATTCAATATATGTTAACACTCTGCCATATTTAATATCTTTTTTTCTAAACCATTTCAAAGTGAGATTAGACATTCTGATACTCCGCACCTAAACACTTAATGCACGTCCCCAAAACATGAGGACAATCTCTTACATAATCACAATACCACCCAATTATAATTCTCTAATATTTAATGTTCTTTCCACAATCAAATTTCCCCAAAATGTCTTCAGGATTTTTTTCCCTCTGAATTATAATCTAATCAATGATTATATATTATATTGGTCCTTGTATCTCCTTCGTATCTTAGAATGTTCCCACCTCATGTTCTCCATGACTTTTGACTTTTGAAGGGACCAAGCCAGTTATCCTGAGGAGGTCCCATGTTCTGCCATTGGCTGATGGCTTCCTCCTGGTGATGTTTAACCTGTTCTTCTGCCCCTGCATTTCCTGTAAACTGGACATTAAGTCAGAGTCTTGATTAGATTTGTGTGAACACTTTTCGCAAGAATGCTTTGAAGTAAGGGAGATGCTGGTGTTCTGGCATGTTAGGTTCAGAGACTCTGAAGGTCATCAGGGGCTGACGTCACCTCAGTAGTTGAACAGATGAGTTTCTGTGGTTGGAAGACGTGCAGGAGGAATCAGGTGAGAGCGCCTCCAGAGTTATCACAGGGGAGATGGGGCCTCAAGTCAGGAAATCTGCGGAGACCCCCCAGAGGGTTTCCAGAGGAGTCCCTGATAAGACAGGACCAGTAAGATCACCACTTGTCTGACAGTCAACAAAAGCCCTGCCATGGCCCACCTCCACTCCTACTCCCACCCCTGAAAAAGAAATCCTGGGCCCTTGCCAGGAGAGTCAGTTGACGTGTCCAGAGTTGATAGTAGGCCCCCCAGAAAGAGTTGTAGTGACCTTGAATGATAGGGCATCTCCCAAATCAAAATTGGAAGCACAGGGCTAGAATTGCCAATGGGAGGATGGAAGTGATTTCAGAAAGCCTAATGACTCTTATTAATGAGCCCAAGGCAAAGGATGAGACCAGAAATGAAGAGATGGGGGTGGGGTGGGGCTCAACGAGGCCGCCTCTCCAGCTCTGCCCAGGGAGCCCTGGCGCAGTGTGGGGCCCTGGATCTCCAGGCTGGGCAGCGACTGAAGTGAAACCATAGAAGAGAGTGGCCCCTGCTGCCTTCAGTATCACAAGCCTGTGGCAAAGGGGGTCAGAAACACCCTCAGAACATCCAGTCACATGCTCCCCTGCGCTGACACCAGCTCCTCACTGTGGATTAGGACACCTTGCAAGACCTGGTCCTGCCTGCAAGTCCAGGCTCATCGTCTACCCTGTTCCCCTCCCTCTCCACACTTCAGCCTCGCCAGCCTCTTTTGGCTTCTAGATGCAGAAGCCCTTGCCCTGTTACTGCTAGCCCTCTTCAGAGTCCTGGGCACCAGCTGCCTCTGCGCTGCCTCTGCTGCTGAGGCGAGCACACTGTGAAACATTGTGAAGTGATCAGCACAGACTCTCACCAAGGCCAAGAGGCCTGGTTTGAACCCCCAGCCCTGCCGCTTGTAGCTGTGTGACCATAGACAATCTACAAAACCTCTCTGTGCTTCTGTGTCCTCTCTATAAACTGGGGCTGTTGAGAGTTAGTGCTACCAAACTCAAGGGGTTCACCACTTAGGTTATTCTATTCAAGAATGAGACATGGTTGTTGTTAGGCAGTTTCATTTACTTGTAGAAAATAAAGGACATGGGATTCACATTCAAAGCTCTGTCTCCTAGCCATTACTTCTATACACTATTTGGTTAATGACATGTTGAGTTCTTCTTTGCAGTTGGCTATGCTTACCAGGTTGGTTCCCTCAAGCTCATCTGGTTACAGCTGTTCCTGCAAAATATATTTTAACATTCAGCAAGGACAGCATTTAGTAAGAACCACCCACACCTTGAGGCCTTTGTCCTAGCTAACATTAAAATGAGCTTCATCCCCACCCCCACCCCCTGGGGTGGCTCAGCTGGTTGGAGTATCCTCCGGATACAGCAGGGTTGCAGGTTCCATCCCCATCAGAGCACATAGAAAAATCAACCAATCAATGCACAAATAAGTGGAACAACAAATTGATGTTTCTCTCTCTTCTTCTCTCTCTCAAAACAATACATGAAAAAATATGTACACGAACTTATGTACAAAAACAGTCTGGCACCTGGTGAGTCCTGTAACTTTTCTAGTCATGATTACTGTTCTCACAATAGAGGCTCAAGAGAGGTCAAGGCCTGCCTGAGCTCAGAGAGCTGGTACGTGACAGCCTTCTAAGATGTTTCTCCAGGACACCCTGGTTGCATCATAAATTCATCACCTCACTGCAGAGGTTTTTTATGCTATAAATCCCATGATTTCATATACTCTGTCCTACTACAGTTTCTGTAGATTAAATTTACCCTTATCAGACCAAATGAAGTGATTGTGCCATTGGAAGACTAAAAAGGCATTCGGGCGCATCCCCGTTGACAAGTAGCTGACATGTAGTTGACATTCTAGTAAGAGAATAGGAAGAAAAGTAGCCTTAACACAAGGCCTTGTGTGATGGGGAGTGTGAGTTCCTAAAGGGTAGGAAATTCAACCACCATAAAAACATAACCAAATTTGTTTGTTTTGGTAACTCACCATGTACAAAAACACCTGGTAGGTATTTCAGTTTCATTTTACAGAGAAGGAACCTAAGTCTCAACAATGTTAAACACCTGCCGTGGGTCACTTGATGAGTGAGTGACTTGACCTTGGTCCTGTCTTCCTCCAAATCACCGCTTTGAACCAGTCATGACAGAAGGGACTGGGATGAACACAGCGGGGATGAGCTCCATGAGCCGGCTAGAGAAGAGGGGGACTCGGCAGGAGGATACAGGGTGGTGGCCAGACGGGTCTGCGGAACCGGGCGGGGTTCCCGGAGCTCCGCTGGAGCCCCCAGTCCGCACGTGGCCCCACGGCCGCCCCACCGCGGCTCCGGCTTCCGCTCCGGCCGCACCAGAGGCGGCATTCCTGGGAGAGCGCCCCTGATTGGCCGGCTCGGTCAGGTGGTTCCCTCAGGCCAACCAGCGGCGGCCGGGCGGCGGGCCGCGCGCGTCGCGCGGCCGGCTTGGAGCCGGAGGGAAAAGGGGATCGTTGCGCGCTGTGCCCCTGCCGAGAAAAGGCCACAGATACCTAGTAATGTCCGGCGTGCCCCAGATCCAGCTAGCGACCCCACTGACCCTTAGCGCCCATTTATTTGACTTCGCCTCCAGCCGTGCCTCAGGGTTCAGAGAAAGAGGAGCCGGAAAGGTCTGGGCTGGCCCTCCGTGTGGGCTCTGGGTCCCGCCCTAATGCTTCCTCCGTCCTCCGTGCATCTTTTCCCTCTCGCGCTTCTGGCGCTCCAACCCTTCCTGCCTTCTTGCTCCCGGCCGGCAGTCCACAAACGATGTAGTCGCTCCTTGCTTGGAAGAGGAAAACCTCGGGCCGGGCCGGTGTGGCCCCGTTGGGTGGGCGTCGTTCCCTGGTCAGGGCACAGGCCTGGCTTGAGTGTTTGGTCCCGGTGGGGCTGGGAGGAGAGGCAACTGATGGACGTCTCTCTTCCTTTCTTCCTCCCTTCCCCCTCTTTAAAAATAAATAAATAAAATTTAGAAAGGGAAAAGAAAGGAAATTTACTTTAAAAAGAGAGAAAGAGAGAAGTTTCAAGGCCTCTCCAGCCAGGCTCGGCCCTCCTCTCCTCTTCACTTCCTTCCGGCTCCCGTCTTCATCTCCTTCCTCACCCCTCCCCTTTGGCTTCGCTCCCAATGCAAAAGCTGCGTAAGTGAGCTAAACTCGAGAGGAAAAAAAAGCCAAAGTGAACGTCTTCCTTGTCCTGTCCAACATTCCACACCCAGGGCAGACTGATCTGTCAGCTCAGCAGCGGCAGCCCTACCCGCTGATGGCGGCGGGAGAGGGCGCCATGCACTGCGGTCCTCGGACGGGCAGCCAGACTGGGGCAGAGCACAGATCACGGTTCGGATCTCAGCGGGATGAGTTGGAAATATAAACACGCTCCGTCTCACAGAACGGATGCAAAGATTCTCCCCAGGGTTCTTAGACGCACTGGGAAGGCAGTTGTTCTCGGCTCTTCAGGCTGTAGACTCGGAGGAGGAAGAGGACTTTTGTGGTGCCCTATCGCCACCGTGTGACTACCTGGGGAATTACACAGGGGAAGTTCGGCCTTGGGAGGGCTGCCGGGACTCGGGCGTTCTCTGAAGACTGGGAATGTGTTGCCATTGCCCGCTTCGCATCTGCTGCCCAGGCTCCCTCGGGCCTCCAAGGCCAGGGCCAGCACTCGTGGAGGAGAAAGTATCCCACTCCTGGTTTAGGGCAGTAGTTGTGCCTTCCCTGACTCCAGAACCTTTGGTTTTGGTGGCTCTTCAGTGTAGCATTCAAGGCCCTTCGGAGCTGGAACTCAAGGTGACTTAGCTCTGCCGTGCCCCAAGAGGCCATTTCCGTTTTCTCCTCCCTTCCCAGCCCCCCTGGATCTCCCTTTGTCCTCCCCCTGATTCAGGAGTCTGAAGTACATTTCCCCAGTGAGCATGTAAGGTCCTGGGACAGTATTCATATGAAGAGCAACCATTTATTGAGCACCTACTGGGTGCCTGTTACTGCACTGGGCTCCTTATGGGCATTTATTCTGTATACTCTTTACAAACCCCATAGAGCATATGATTGTTCTCATTTTGTAGAAGAATACACTGAGGCAGTGAAAGGTAACATGACCCATCCAAAGTCCCATAGCCATCAAGAGACAGCCCCGCCTGTAACTGCGAAACCACCTCGTATGGTGGGTGATGCAGAGAGACCAAGGGTCACATCCTGTCTCTGCCACTCACTACTGACTTCAAAGTATTGAACCCTAGCATTCTGCCCTCCCTAAAATGAGGTGGCAGCTCCCACCAGGCCCAGGTGCTGGTCCCGAGGGGCAGGTGGCATCTGGTGACCAATACCAGGGGGTAAGAAGTGGGGAGCCGCCAGCCAGAGTGTGTCAGCCAGCAGCCAGTGTGGCGCACACTGTAGTAAGTTAGAGTCCCCTTAGGACCCAGCCAGCAAGAAGTAGGGCTCAGGGGTCCCAGCCCCCACACCTGTCACCTATGTAACCCTTGTCTGTTCTTCCCATGCCCACCCCGGGCTCCTCAGTGCCTGTCTCACCTGGCAACCTCGTAGGGCCTTTCCTAACACACATCTAGTCACGTCCTGTGCTGCAGAAAATTTTGTCACTCACTGGGTACTCGACCCCTTCCTTGTGAGTGCCCATGAGCCGTGTGGGGCTGTCGCTGCGGTCCTGACAGTTCTGTCAACCTCTCTGGTCTCTGGTCCCCTCCCATCTCCTTGAAGGCACCTCAGGCCTTTGCACATGCTGTTCCTGTGGCCCAAAAGGCTCCTCTCTCCTTTCTTTGCTTAGTTAATGCGGAGATGCTGGAAGATCTCCTCCTGGTGGGATGGGCAGTTTGAGACCCTAAAGAGGCGCAGGACTTTGGGAAACCAACAGGGAGTGGGAGAGTGTTCCGGGAAGACGCGACAGCCTGCGTGAAGGGATGGGAGTGCACGCGCGGGCGGGAGAGGGAGGTGCAGGAGGGGACTGAAGCTAATGAGAATGAGGCGTGTCTAAGGCTAGCGCCAAATCCTTGCGAGCTGGGGGCCTTGCGAGGGTTTTGAGCAGGGGTAATTACAGCAGTTTTGCCCGTCATCTATGCCACCGGGTAGGGTGGAGGAGGGCTTGTCAGCATCACTGAACAGTCTTCCAGGGGTGACTCCATCACCACCAGCAGGGGAAGGCATCTCTTCACAGGGTCCCCACCTAAAGCCTCTATGGTACAGCCCAAGGCCCTCCACCACCCCCTCACACCAGGCTGAAATGAGATGCTGCACTCCTTGTAGCTGCCACAAGGTGGCACCATCTCCCCAGTCTGTCCCCTCCGTTCTGCTCCCGGTGCTGGAGACCTTTCCCAGGGAAGAGACCGGAGAGGAAAGAAGAGAGAGAGGAAAGAAGGGGAGGAGGCCCAGGGACAGGGGTTGGGGGTGGTTTGGATGCAGGTGCAAGGACAGGGGAGTTAGGGTGGTGTGGTTTTGTTGTTTTTCGCCGCAAAAAGCTTTATTGTTTCTATTTGGTCGAATGCATGGGAGAGGACTCCAGACGTTTAAAAGGATGCTTAATGCCTAATGGTTTCAGGGAGAGGCTCAGGCAAAAGCCAGGCACCAGGGAAATGCAGAGGGGCCCCTCAAAGGCCTCTGGGCTCCAAAGGCTCCTAGTCATGCTTGAGGGGGAGCCTTTCGAAGAAACACCCCCCCGCCCCTGGCCCCACCACCCCAGCCTGGGGGCTCGCCAGCCTGTGGGTGTTCGTCAGGTGGTCGCCCATCTCCTTGATGAGTTTCACCAACTCCTCATCCAGGAGGCGGTTCTCCAGGAAGTCACAGATGAGGGTCTGTGCGGGCAGAACCCAGGGCACGCAGGTCCAGAAGGGCCTGGTTCAGATTCTTCTCCAAGGCCAAGGTGGCTTCCATGGCGTCCTGAGTTACCCCACTCATCTTGGGACGGCTTCAGGGCATCCTGGAAGAGGGTGCGGCCACCCCGCTGGTCTTGCAGCTTTAAGAGACCGTCAGCACCTTCGCGCTTCTTCTCCACCGACTCTCAGGAGGTGGCCCACGCCCTGCAGGGCCACATCATTGTGGTTGAAACTGAAGCCCAGAGGGAGGGAGGTGTGGGAGGCCTGCAGATGCAGGGTGACCAGGGGGTGGATGGGGCTTCCACCTCAGGGAATAACCGATCAATTTGGGAGCTCGTGGTTGTTTGGCAATGAGAGTTAAAGGTCAAAAAATGGTGCTGGCTGCTCTCAGAGGCTGAGGGTGGCTGAGGTGGTTCCAAAGGTGGTGACTGGAAAAGAGGTTGGAGGGTGGTTGGAGGCTGGAAGAAGGGACATCCCTGGATCCGTTACGCCCAAATCCTGTTGAAGCAAGAGACAGACCCCAGGACCATCGAGGGTGCTCCGGTTGTTTGTTTTTTTTTTCAGGGTCAAGCAGAGCACATCTGTCTGACTTGAATTTTCACCATTATCTGCTCTGCCTACCTCCACACACCATTCCTCTCTCTTGTCCCTGGAACACTCATGTGGGCTTCCCTGGTCACCCAAGTCTTGGCCCTTTCTCACCTGCAAGGTCTTGACCACCTTGCTCTCCCTCCGACCTCCACTACACGAGTGCTGTCCCAGTCCCGGCTGTGTCTAACCAGATGCCGCACCAGCGCCTGTACCTGCCTCCCCACATCTGCACTAGCAGCCTCTGCTCGCTGGTCTCTTCACTCCCCTGGGGGTGAAATTCTGCAGCCAGTGAGGCTCACGTGGCTTTGCCTAGCACCGTGGTCTCCCGCACGCTGTGTGCGCACTGTCCACGCAGCCAGGTGGGAGTCCCTCAGATCCTCCCGACTGCTGCCTGCCTCCAGACATCCGCAGAGTCCGTTCCCCCTACTTGGAATGATTATCCTCCCGCTCATCCCAAGGCCAACTGCTCCCCTCCTTCAACTCATCTATCACTTCCTCATGGAACCTTCGCTGAGCCAGGGTGGGACCTCCCCATGGCAAGCACTCACGGGTGCAGCCAGCTGGCCTTCAGAGCCCGTGTTTGATGCTGGTCAGCACCTCCCTGGGCATTTGTTTTATGTCTCTCTTCACCTCTAGGTTTTAGACTCCTCAGGGCGGGACCTGTCTTCTTCACAGGGTAAGGCAGTGACTAGATGGCACCTGGCCTACGGTAGGCGCTCAATAAATATTTGTTGATTTACTGTGCTCTGGCACCCAACTCTCACTCTCTCTCTCTCTCTTTCTCTCTCTCTCTCTCTCTCACACACACACACACACACACACACACACCTTATTCTCTCTGTTCAGTTCTTCATTCTTTCTCAACTTGGGCATCCTCGTCACCACTTCCGGGAAGCGCCACTGGCCCCTCCTCCTGGGCTCTGGCTGCTCCTGGACCTCATTCCCGTGTTTGTTTTTCAATTTATTTTGGTCCTCATTCCCCACTCTTGTCCTCTGCCCCCATGGCAGTCTTGCTGATGGTCTCCTACCTGCCCTTGTGAGCTATGTTTTCTGTCATCGTTTCCTTCATGCAGGTGGCTTTCTGCCTTAGAGCCCATCCCATCTCTTACCCTTTGCACTCAGCACTTGGAGTCTGAGGCCCCTCCACGTAGCTATGCTGTGCATCCATGGGGGCCTCCACTCATTCCCCACTCAGCTGCCAGTGGACTCTTGGTTGCTTCCAACCCCTCTCTCACCTTTCCCTGCCTGGCCGTATGTGAGGGTTCGAGGGGTGGGGTCTGTATTCAGGGAAAAATTGCTAGGTGATAAGGCATGTGCTTATATGAGTGCAGCCAGCTGGGAGGTCCCAGCCGGCCGGGAGGCCGCGCCCGGTCCAGGAAGGCCTCCCGCGGCCCAGGGACTCCTGGCGCTTGTTCTCTCCTTTCTGACTTTGGCCGTTATGATTAAGTGCAAAGTGAGACCATCTCTTGCATTATTTTGAGTTTCAGGATCTCCTCACACACTTGTTACCCTCTCCGTTTCCTCAGTTGGCGCCTCATCGTGCCCTCTGTGTTGTTTGCAGGTGGACTTGCCAGCCTGCTGGAGATATTGGTCCCTTGCGCTCCCTGCCGTCCTCAGCGCAGTGTGGGGAGTGCTGTTTACAAGCTGACCCCAGAGGCTAGAGGTACGCAAGGCGGTGACAGTCCCTAGCCCTCCCTGGGATCCCAGCTCCACCTCAGGGCTGGGCCCAGCTCAGTGGAACCGAGGGGCTGACTGTCCCTCTGTGGGCATTGTGGGGTTCATTACACGTACTGCAGTATGTTTCAGGGGCACTGCTCCAGCTCCTAAAGGGTAGGGGGCCTCTTTGAGATCAGCTCACCAGCCTGGGATTTGAATTTTGAATTTTGAAATTCATTCAACACGCGTTCATTCCATGAACAGCTGTGGAGCACCTTCAGGGGACAGCTGACATCTGTGGGCAGGACACCCCCGTGACCTCTGAGTTCGCCTTCTAGGGAGGTGGCAGCCGGTAAAGGATGAACAAATAAGGTAATTACAGGAGAAAACAAACAAGGGGCTGAAATATGGAATAACAGAGGGAGGACTTTACCCGGGGTGGTCAGGAGAGGCCACTCTGAGGAGGTGACCTTTGTTCTGGCAGGTCCTAGGCATTTTTGCCATAAGCACCTTTGCTGTAAACATCTTTGCCACACACATTTTTGCCGCACAACTAATTGACCATAAGGCAATCTTGTTGTAAAAGATAAAATAATGAAAAAAAAAAGAGACATTAAAAAGGACATGATGAACTATGAAAAATTCATCACAAAATTGAAAAGAAAATGAAAATACATTGTCTTTGAAGTCCACTCATATTCATAATATTAGATCTATATGTACATATAGATATAATATATATTTTATTTTTGCTTGTTCAGGATGGCACTTTGTTATTTGCTACAATTCCGTCCTTCGTTAAGCGAGGTGTCAGCTTCCAACTGAAGAATCGATAATTAGCGCTCTCGGAAGGCTGGTGTGAACTCGCAGCCGCCCGTCTGTTGGCCATCGCGGGGCTGTGTGTTTGGGGTGGACGGGATGTCGGTGCTTACCTAAGGATTTGCACACTGATATGTTATCATTTCCGAGCAGAGTGTGCACTCTGGCTTGACCTGGAGCTTTGCAACCTGGCTTTTTTCTCAGTGCTTATCATTCACTACTTTAAGACGACCACATCGACAGGTCACTGCATAGACCATTATGAGAGCTTAGATTCATGTAATATAAAAATAGGAGTGACGGTGAAAACTTTGTCCGGGGAAAATGAATGCAAACTGACAACTAGCTTCAGTACATCGAATGCAAACCAAAGGGTCAAGCAGTTGTTAAGGCCAATTAATTGGTTGCGGGGCGAAAATGCTTGTGGTGAAAATGCCTGCGGCAAAGACTTTGACAGCAAACGTGCTTTCGGCAACAATTCCGGACTCGGCCCGATGCCAGGCTGGGGAGCCAGGGCCCTGGCAGTCCGCGCAGGCGCGACCCGCGAGACTCAATGGGGGAGGGGCGCGCAGGGAGCTCTGGGGGCCGGCAGGGGTCCGCTCGGTTTTGGGCCTGAGGGCCTGGCTTCCAGGCGGGGCTGGTGTGTGAAGCAGGCAGGGGACAGTGTGGCTCTGTGGAGGGTGTTCGCCTGAGAGGCTCTGAGGCTGGCTCTGGCCTGTGCTTTCGGGGCCAGGAAGCTTTGGAAGCTAGTGTGTACTAAGAGGGAATATTATTTTTTAATTAAAAACACTTTTAAAGTAATTTTCTTTTCTCTTTTTATGTAATCTTTATTGTATTTTTTTTTTTTTCTGTTACCATTTAGTCCCTTTATACCCCCGGAATAATTTCTTGTATTTTTCCTGGAAAAAAAATTCGATGTTTTGTATATTAGTAATACATGTACCAGGTACAAAAAATCAAAAGAAACAAAATCCTCCCCCCACCACCGACGGCAGCTACCTAGTTCTCCGCAGAAACAAAGGTAGTGACCGCCTGCCCGCTGTCCCCCGTGATTGCACCCCTGCATCCTCGGCACAAATTGGACACAGGCGGAAGCACACTATGCACACTGCTCATACCTCAAATTTTCCCTCGGTGATGTGGGGTGGAGAGAATTCTCCACCATTACAGTCGGGTTCTAGAGCTGTCCTGTCAATACACAGCTCTTTTTATTATTATTATTATTATTATTATTAATTTTAGAGAAAAACATCCATTTGTTGTTCTACTCATTGATGCATTCATTGGTTGATTCTTATATGTGCCCTGACCAGGGATTGAACCCACAACCTTGATGTATCAGGATGACACTCTAACAAACTGAGCTGGCTGGCCAGAGCTATATACACAGACCATTTCTTAAAATTTGTTTTAAATTTATTTTTTAGAGATGGGAAAGAAGGGCGAAAGAGAGAGAGAGAAAAACATCAATGCAAGGGAGAAACATTGATTGGTTGCCTCTTGTGTGCGCCCCGACTGGGTACTGAACCCACAACCCAGGCATGAGTCCTGATGGGGAATTGAACTAGTGGCCTTTCACTTTGAGGGGCAATGCCCAACCAATAAGCCATATAGGTCAGGGTTATATACACAGCTCTTTAGATTAATATTTAGCCCTGGCTGATGTAGCTCAGTGGATTGAGCACCGGCATATGGATGGAAAAGTTTGCTGCTCGATTCCTAGTCAGGGCACAGACCTGGGTTGTGGGTTCGATCCCCAGTTGGAGCATGTGAGAGGCAAGCAATTGATGTTTCTCTCGCACATGGATATTTCTCTCCCTCTCTTTCTCCCTTTCCCCTCCCCTCTAAAAATAAATAATATCTTTTTTAAAAAATTAATTAACATTTAAATGAATTACAATAATTAGTTCCTCAGTTGCATGAGCCACATTTCAAAGTGTTCACTTGCCCCATGTGGCTAGTGGCTGCCGTCTTGGGCAGCGCAGACAGAGAACACTTCCGTCATCGGAGGAAGTTTTACTGGACAGTGCTGCCCTAAAGAATCCCAGGCCACCCCCTCTTTAGGTCTTCTGAGGTTGCTTGAAAGGGGACAGAATCTTGGCGAAGCGCATGTTCAGCCCGCAGCACGTGCAGTGAGTCTCTCAGCAACAACGATGATCTCTGCTCCCTGCGATCCGAGAGCTCCCCTCTCTGAGGACCCTGTGGTTGTGCTGTCCGGCGTGGGTCTCCGTATGCCAGCCCTCTGGCTTCCTAGGAGCTTCTGCTGTGGAAGGAAAGGGAGCCTCATCGTCTCCCTTACCACGTCATTCGGTCATTTGACAAGACTTAGAGTGGCTCTGCCCTGAATGAGCCTGTGTTCTTAGGGACGGACCCCAGGAGGTTCCATCCTCCGCTGGGACAGAGAGACATGTGTGGGTCCCTCCTGGCACGCACAGAGGTGGAGTGCCTCCGCTAGGCCTCAAGGTCAGCCGGCCTTCCTGGAGGGCGATAACTGAGCCGAGGCCTGGGGGGTGCGGGTGTGGCCTGGGGAGCGGTCAGGGGCCCACAGTCCTGCCCCAGGGCCAGCTGGTGAGATCGGCCGGGCCATACCAGGCTCGGCCTGAAGGACCGGCGCAAACCTTTGCGCCTGGCACTGGGGGACCGGAAGGGGCTGTCGCCGTGCAGTGGGGGAAGCCACCGGGCTGGAGAGGATGTGGGGAACGGCCGGGCGAGTTCAGCTGTTGGTGATTTCACGCCTCCTCCTCAGCCACTTCTTGGGGACAGGCCCCAGCCATGGGGCCCAGGTGCCAGGGAAGGTCAGATTTCGGCAGCAAGAGAATAAAAGGAGATTTCCTCTGGAGGGGAGCCCTCTCCCCCTGAGAGCGCTGCAGCTGCCTCCCTCTGGGATTAGGTTAAATCCTACAGCAGGTGGAGGGGGGGAGGGGCCTCCCACCTCAGTTTGGGTCGGGAGTGTGGGAAGGGGCAGGCGGTGCGGCCCGGCTTCGCACCTGAGCGTCAGTGCCTGGGAATGGGGCTCCTTCGTTCCTTTGTTCAGCCCTCAACTGCCCCTCAGTTCTGCCGGCTGTTGCCCTGGTAGGGGTTTGGTGGACACTGACGGTAACTACTTAACTGGAGCAAGGGCTCTAAAGCAGTGGTAGAGGAGCACACAGGCAGACTCAGAAAATGCAGGCGGCCTCCCTTGGGGAGCCCAGGGAGCGGGTGCTGGGGGTCGCTTTTCGTTGAAAACCTTTTTTTGCCATTGGAGTTTTTGTTGAGCCGTTTCAGCCTTGAACATGTAATGCCCCTGGAAAATCCTGGCTCTCAAAGCGGCGTCCTCAGACCAGCAGCTGTGCTCCTGGGGACTTGTTAGCAATGCCGTTTCCAGGCTGCGCCTCAGAGCCCCCCAGCATGAGAGACTCCGAGGGGGACCCGCAGCCCAGGCGGTTCGGAGATGTCCTAAGGTTGCGGGCTTCAAAACGCACCCAAGCAGAGTGGGCTTTCCGCTGCCCTCTTCGCAGAAAAGAGACTTGAGAGCGCTGCTCCTGCAACACGAGCGCCTCTCACAGGGCCCAGCCCGACGGGGCCCACCGGGGCCTGCCTGAGAGAGGAGGTTTGAGTGACATATAAAACGTGAGGAGGGCTTGGCCCAGGGAGAGGGAGGAGTGCTCTCCAAAAAACGAGAAGCCACATGAGGGCCCGAGTGCGGTGGCAGGGGCCAAAGGCCGTGGGCTGGAGCCCCAGAGGCTGGGCCGGGCATGTCCGTGCTTGGGCCTCTGGACCGTCCGCCATTCGCCCCTGTGTGTGGGCTCCACTACAGACGTTCCTGCTCCCGTGAACCCAGAGCCCCCCCGGCCCTTGGAGAGGCCAGGCCACTGGGGCTTTGCAGTTGGACAGGCAGCCCAGTCGTGGCCGCTCTTCCTCCTTCTGAGCCTCCGTTGTCCTTATCTGGGCCACAGGACAAGGCCTTCCTGCGAGGGCCGCCTGAGGAGGGAATACGACCCCGGCAGCCCGGCCCGGGACGCTCGCCTCCTAGCCCCACTTGTGGACAGAGCACTTAGAGCCCTGTCCAGGCTTGGCAACAGGCCCCTGCGGGCTCGGACGGGCACTTCGGTCACAGCGGCCTTCCCTGTGCTCTGGGCCACCTGACGCTCCTCCCGGCAGCTTCCCGTCAGGGGGCTCTGGCTGCCTGTCGGTGGCTCCTGCCAGAGCCCTGACTGACACACTCAGCCAGCAAGTGGCAGAGTTCAGAAGTGACCAATGATTTTTCTACAGGCTCCCGAGGCCCGTGCCACAGGCTAGGAAGCCACTCGGAACCAGACTGACCAAGGGGCCTGGGATCCCACCATGTGCCCAGAGCAAGCCAGGGGCAGGGGAGGAGGGGCAGCCGAGCTTGCACGGGAATTAGCAGCATCTGTCTCACTCTTACATGCGACGTCAGGAATGTGGAAGGGCCCCAGCTTGCGTGTGCCTGCCAGGGAGGTGGGCAGGGAGGGGGCACAGGCCGGGCAGCTGAGCCTCTCCTGGCCCCTGGGACCCACCAGGCAGCAGCTGCTCCTGTCACTCGGAGTGACCTGGCTCTGGTCTCCCACGTGTGCAGGACCCTGGGCCTGTGACATCCCTGTTTCTCTACCATTAAACAGGAAGAGTAACCTCTGTCTGGTGAGACTGCGGCGAGGGGAGCGGTGGGTTCACGGTGGGGAAGTGGAAAACGGGGCTCTCAACCCTCGCCCCAATCCTCACACACGGCCTGGACAGCCCCTCCTTCCCGGAGGGGCTCCGGCAGGTCTGCCACGCCTGTGCTTGGCCAGGCTGACGACGGACGTAGTCAGGGACACTCCATTTTGGGGTGGGGCTCAGTCAGAAAGTTTAGGGGCTCCAGGGAGCCGGAGGGGGTCCCGAGTGCTGGAGGTACAGAAGCCAAGGGTCACGTTAGGCAGCTGCCTCTGGAGCCGCTGCAAGGAAATGAGTGAAGGGGACCTTGGGCTGGAGGGGGACGCTCCGGCCCCTGCGAAGCCACTAGTTCTCAGTGAAACACTCAGCATGACCCTGCATGGCGTCCGTCCCCAAGCACGTGCTTGTCCACGTCTCTTCTCATGGTCGTCGCAGCCCGGGGGTGCAGGCCGGACAGGGGCCACCGGGGAGGCGATGGCGCGGGCCGGGGGCCCGGGGCATGCCGGGCTTCGAACGTCCTGGCTCCAGGCCCGCTGTCCTTTCCACCGCCTTTGGGGAGGGGGCTCCTGAGGGAAAGGAGGTGGTTGGGGGCGATGCCCCCGTTTCAGGCCTGTGCCTTTTCTGAGATGGGGGCCCTGGAGGAGGCGGTTTTGGGGGGAAGGTGAGGAGCTCACTGTGGGGCACAGTGAGTCCGAGAGGTGCGTCCGGGGCATGAGACCTGGCATAGGGACGCAGCAGGGCCAGCAGGGGCTGCTGTCTTCCAGGGCGGCCCCAGGCCCAGGTCTTAGGTCCCCTCGCTCTGGCCCTGCCTGTGTTTTCAGCCCTGTGGGAGGCCGTGCAGGTGATCATGTGGTCTCCACAGAGGGTCTGTCCTGTGCCAGGGGGACAGGGCAGGAGAGAGAGCCAGGCGCTGGGTCAGGCACCTGCACCCCATGGTCCAGGGGCTGGAGAGCAGCTGTAACCCCTGGGATGGAGCCCACAAAGCTTCCAGGCTCACAGCCGGGACGCCGATTCTTTTTACCCCCTCCCCCAGAGGGCGTCTGAGAACAGGGCCACAGGGGCCCCCTGGGGGAGGACCAGGCAGGCAGGGACAGCTGCGGCCCAGCCGGGAGGGCGGCAACCAGCTGCTGCCGGGGAGACTGGCCAGGGCGGAGTGCGGGGGGCGACGGGGGGAGCCGGCCGCGCGGCCCAGCAGGCCCCCCCCGGCCCTAGCGGCAGAGCGTGGGAGCAGGCGGCAGCCTCCAAGCTGGGTTTCAGGCTTTCATGCTGTGTTAACTGTCAGCCTGCTTAATGCTGGGGGTGGGGGAGGGGCGCTGCCAGCTTCCTCGGCAACAGCCCCAGGTCACGCATGTGCTCAGGGAACAGTCCTGCCCAGTGGACAGTGCCATGTGGACTCCTCTGCCCACCAGCGCTCATTCACGCCATCGCACGGGCGGTGCCGGGAAGAGGCAGATGGAGACAGAGGTGGCCCACAGGCTCCGTGGTCCCCCGAGCAGCTGGAGCTGGGCCACTCTGTTCACCTAGGCAGAACTTCCAGCTCAGGGGTTCCTCCACCCTGTTCCCTCCCCATCCTATGCAAGGAAGACACCAGGCATACGGAAGTTTATTTCAAAAAATAATTTATGAAAGGCCACTTGCTTCTGCGTTTGGGGCAGGCTTCCAGCCTCAGCCGGGAGCGCAGGGGCCGACGCTCCCGCACTAAGGTGCTGGGACAAGCTGCAGAGGGGCGGGTGGAGGGGGGCCTGGGGAGGGCTCAGACGCACAAGAGCTCTCTTGGCATGGGAAGCAGTAAGGTCTGGGCGGCCCTGCAGCCAGGACCGCTGCACCCCTGGAACCGTGACCACGTGCCAAGGCCCAGGAGGCCAAGCAGAGCCCTCCATCTAGGTGCTAGAATGTCGGGGCATCCTTGAGACTGGGGGTGAACTTTGGGCTGGGAACCCAAGGACAGGCCTCCCCAGAGCAGGACCAGAGACCAGGGATGGCACCATGCAGTTGGATGGGGCTGTCAAGGTCAAGTACCACCGGGCTGCAGCGAGCAGGAGACCCAAGGCTGCTGGCTGTCCTGCCGGCACAACCTGCTGCGGCCCCCTGGCCCCCCCTCAAGTCTGCACCCTGGGAAAGGGGAAGGAGCTGGGCCCCAGCGGCAGGGGGTCGTGGCTGAAGACAGAGTCGCTGGAGGAGCAGGTGCTGCTGGCGTCCCCACCGGCGGGGGCGTAGGGCCCAAAGGTCAGGCGGAGGTCCAGGTACTGCGGGGAACAGCGCTGGTGAGCCCTGAGGGGCCCGGAGGAAGCCCAGAGGGCATGGGCAGAGGCAGGCCCAGGACGGGGGAGGAGCCCTACCT
This sequence comes from Pteronotus mesoamericanus, assembly GCF_021234165.1. NCBI lineage: Eukaryota > Metazoa > Chordata > Mammalia > Chiroptera > Mormoopidae > Pteronotus > Pteronotus mesoamericanus. The sequence continues at coordinate 32,280,482 of NW_026555084.1, read as the reverse complement.
CCTCTGAGACGGCCAGCAGGGCTTTGTCCAGCGCCTCCACCAGCTGCTTGAAGGTGGGCCTCTGAGAGGGCGCCGCGTGCCAGCACTCCCGCATCAGCCCGTACCTGAGGGGGCGGGGCGGAGTCGGAGGGACCGCAGCGCCTGGGGCGGGGAGGTGCGGCGAAGGGGAGGGGCCTCGCGCGGGGAAAGGAAGGGCAGAGGCTGCCGAGGAGGTGGCTGCGCGCGCACAGACCACTCTCGGCCGACCCTGAACAGAGGATGAGGACTGGACAGTGGGTGGGCGCAGGGGGGGGCGGGGCGCAAGGCCTCACAGTTCCGGGGGGCAGTTCGGGGGCCGGTCCATCCGGTGCCCCTCCCGCAGCAGTGAGAACAGCTCCTCCACAGGGATGCCTGGGTACGGGGAGCCCCCGAGGGTGAAGATCTCCCACAGCAGGATCCCAAACGACCACCTGGAGGCAGGGCCAGGGCTCAGCAGGGGAGCGTCGCCCTCGCTCCTGGGGCTGGGAATGAGGGACCCCATGGGTTTGGGGCTTTTTTTTTTAGTTTGGTCCCACTCAGGTCCCAGGGCTGTGTGACCTTTTCTGTGGGGTAGGACAGTGATCCTGGCAGGGACTCGGACCCCCACCTTCCAGGACTCACACGTCACTCTGGTGGGTGTAGACTCGGTCAAACAGGGCCTCCGGCGCCATCCACTTGACAGGCAGGCGGCCCTGGGAGGGCGAGCAGGGGGGTTGGTGCCAGCCCGTAAGTCCCGCCCGCCCCCTAGCCCTGCCCTGTGCCCTCACGTTGCTGGTTTTCTTGTAGTAGTCAATGTGGTGGACACCGCGGGCCAGTCCAAAGTCAGCGATCTTCATCACATTGTCCTCTGTCACCAGCACGTTGCGGGCAGCCAGGTCCCGGTGGATGCACTGGGGACAGGGCGGGGGACTTAGGCTTATTAGGACACACAGTGCCTCGCAGTAACCTGGGCGGGTAGGCAGCATCCCCATCGTCAGAGGAGGAAGTCAGGGTTCAGAGCGGGGAGACCTGAACAGTCCAGCTTTGGGGCACTCACTCTCTCTCACGTGGCCTCTCCCTCGGCCCTGCCTATGGGTTTGGGAACACGTGGGGACGGAACGGGACGTGGGACGTGGGACGTGCGTTGTGCGTTGTCAGCTACGTACAGAAGGCCTTGGGGCAGTGAAGCATGGGGGAGACGGAGAGGCGGGAGACACTGAATGCCGGCCGGGGCGGGGAGATGGGGCCCCTGCGAGTGGCCCAGGGTGCTGCCTACTGCGCGCACCTTCCGAGACTCCAGGTACTGCATGCCTCGAGCCACCTGGTACGCGCAGGAGACCAGGGCGGGGAAGGACAGCGGCCCCTCGCTGCTCTGAGGCCCGTCAGCACTGAGGTCAGGGCCTGGGGGGCGCCGGGCCCGCAGGAACTCCCGCAGGTTCCCCTTGGCTGCGCACTCCACGATCACGTACAGGGGCCCTGCGAAGGCGAGGGTGGCGGCTGGGGGCACTGCGCTCCCTGCTCCAACCGCGCCCTGCCCACCCTCACCTCCGCCCACCTCGCCCCACCTTCTTGGGTGCAAACACCCAGCAGGTTGATAATATTTTTGTGTCGACCAATCAGCTTCATCACCTCCATCTCAGAGACCAGGTCTGCCAAGTCCTTGTCTGAGGCGTTGTCTGCAAGGGGGACAGGCCAGGGTGACTACACAAGGCAGGCTGTGGCGGAAAGAGCCAGGAAGGTCTGGGCCTGACTCCCCACTGGGCTGTGTAGCCTGGAAAAAGTCACCTAACCTCTCTGAACCTCAGGATCCTCTGGTATGAAATGCAACAATGGATCATGGCCCACCTCTCCCAGCAGTTGCAAGGATGCGACAAGATCATGGATGTGAGAGAGGTAAGCGTGCCAGCGAGGGGCCAGGGAGCCGGAGCAGGGAAGAGCTCTGAGCAGGAAGGAAGCGGGTCTGCAGGGCTTGGCATCGGTCCCTGCGTGGGGTGACAGTTCCTGGGGGTGGAATGCCGGCTGGCGCCCTGAGGTCTGTCTGACCAGGGCCTGGCGTCCATCTGGCCTGGGAATTCAGGGAGCTGCCAGTGGGGCGCAGCCAGGGGAGGCCCGCAAGGAGGCCGCAGGGCGGAGCCTTGGCCCCCCGGGCTGACCCGTGGCCCTGGGCCGATGGTGTGCCCTCCCCACCAGACCTCACAATGCACATTTCTCAATCCCTGCCTCCGGGAAAGTGCCAGGTGGCCCCAGCTGTGCGGGGAGGAGGCTGGTGGGGGTGGCGGGGGGGAGCAGAACAGCAGTTTGGGCCACTCTTGTAGAGGGGCCTGGGGGACAGCAGTGAGAGGACCGTGTGGCAGACCCCGGGAGTGTCCTGAGCACCTTGGGGCTCCTGCTTGGGGACTGTGACTGAATTTAAGCAGAAAGCCTACCCCAGAGTGGTAGATGCAGCAGGACAGACCCGGGGAAGGGAGGCTGAGGGTGTGATTCGAGGAGGAGGAGGTGGAGGCCCACAAGGCGGGCAAGGTTACTTGAGGCCAAAGCTTACATGGGGCCAGGGCTGACAGGACGTACCAAACCCCAGTCTCTCCAAACCTTTAGAGTCCCCACGACCCCAGTGGGTGCGGTTTTATGCACCGGCCGCTTTCCTTGGCTCGGAGGGAGGGAGACATGGGAAACTGAGGTTCCAAGGGACTTGCCAGGGCCAGCAGCGGGGCGGGCCCAGCCCAAGGGCGGGGTCGCCCGGCCTCTGCTGGCTCCCAGGGCTCCCTCGGCCAGCCCCTCGGCCGCGGCACCCTCCCCGGGCCGCCGCGCTCACCCTTGAGCATCTTGACGGCCACCGTGCTGGCCTGCTCAGGTTGGGCCGGGTCCATGCCGAAGGCCTCCGCGCGCACCACCTGCCCGAAGCAGCCCTCGCCCAGCGGCTTCCCCAGCACCAGCCTGGAAGTGGAGAAGGCCGAGGCCTCAGCTGCCTGGGCGGCCTTCCTGCCCGGAGCCTGCTCCCCGCCCTCACCCTGCACTGCGCACCTGTCCCGGGGGAACTCCCACAGCGGGTCCAAAGGGAGGTCAAGGCTCACGAGGCCAGCGAGCAGGGGGGGGCCGCTGGAGGAGAGACGGACTCCCCGCACCAGGGATGAGCTTGACTTGGCCGAGGAGCCCGACTCCAGGGAGAACTGCAACGCGGGAGGCTCGGTCGGCCTGCTGGCGCGGAGCTGCAGGGGGACCGCAGGCCGAGAGCCTCGCTACAGGACACGGCGGAGGGCGCAGGGGGATGGCACAGATACCTGTCGGGCCAGAGGGAAACGGGACAACTTCTGCACCGTGGCGGGCTGCCGGGGGTGCCGGCCCTGGAGCACCTGGCCGCGGTACAGGCCGGCCAGCAGCAGGAGCACCACCAACGCCAGGGAGCCGGCCACGTACAGGATGATGTCTGTGTATCTGGCGTCGGGCGCTGCTGCTGTCCACGCGAGGTCCTCCTCTGGCCACAGGCAGAAGCACACAGACACGTAGCTGACCATCTGCGGTCAGGCGGGCTGGCCCCGCGCCCTCTAACTCAGGCCCTGGCAGCCCACACGACCCTGGGTCACACGGACAGTCCCTTGTCAACACGAAGAGGGACTGCTATATGCAGAATCCAACACACAAATCACATGCCACGTCCCAGGCTTAGGCCCCAGGGCCAAGGGACAACGTCCACCTGGCAGGTCACAGCCCACTGCTGGGTCACAGTGGGGACCTGCAGCCCCTCCTGGCCCCCTCAGGCGCTCACCTGGCAGCACAGTGAGCCAGGCCGACTGGTAGGAGAGGCCGATGGAGTTGCCTGCCAGACAGGTGTACTCGCCTGCATCCTCTGCCGACACGTTACGAAGGTATAGGACCTCCACCTCTGAGCTATTGATGTCTGTTGTCTGGGGATGGGAGACACAGCCACGGGTCACAGTAGGGCCTGGGGCCACCCTGTGGCCAGGAAGGGAGCTGGCAACTGCCCTCCTCCGACATGGAGGAAGGGCACGTAGGGCTCAGGAACCGCAGGGGCTGGACCTTCAAGACTTGCACGTAGGGGAAGCCGTCAGCACCGAAGCTGCTGCCGTTGATGACGATGTGTTTCAGCCACTGGATGTGGGGCTGGGCGTCACTGTACACCTTGCACAGCAGCTCCACGTCGCTGCCCGCCACAGCTGTGGTGTTGGCCGGGAGCCCCGCCTGCAGGATGGGCCGGTGCGGGGACCGCTCTGGGGGCCGGGCCGGGCCGTCAACCCTGACCAGCGGCACCCACAGAGGCACCCTGGTCACCCACCTTCCTCCTTCCCCCAGCTGAAGGGAGGGACCTTCCTGATACACAGCTCAGGCCTTGCCTGTCTCCTGCTTACCCTGCTTAACCATCCATGGCCCCCCACTGCCTTTGGGGTCAAGGGCAACTTCTCAGCCTAGATGTCAAAGCCCTCCATGGCCTGGCACCCCCTTAAACGCCACACCCCAGGCATGCGCCTCCCCACAGGTGCGCTCTACTCTACCCCTGAGGCCTCCACTAAGCCTGCGCCCTCTGCCTCGATGCCTTTCCCACTCTCCTTGGCTGACCCTGGCTCCGCCGGGTCCACGTTACCCCCGTGCTTCCCTCGGATCCCCCCCGGGCACCCTGAGCAGCCTGACCGAGCCTGTTGCTGGCCAGACCAGGCCCTGCCTGAGGGCGAAGCCTGGCTCCCACCCCTTACTGCCTCGCCTGCCTGTGCGCTCACCCAGCACGTCCAGCAGGTAGCTGTAGCGGAGGCTGCCCACTGGGTTCTCCACGAGGCAGGTGTACGTGCCACGATCCGAGGGCACCACGCTCTCCATCACCAGGCTCCAGTGCTGATGGCGCAGCTGGGGGCAGGGGAGTGCTCAGAGGGGCTGCTGCCCAGGCCCACCGGGCAGAGGGGTAGGGGTGGGCAGAAAGCAGGCCAAGGCTAGGGACTTTTGGACAAAGGAGGAGATGACTCCAAAAAGCGTCTGAGCCCCAAGTCTTCGATCGGCCTTTTCCTGCCTTTGCCACCTCGAGCCAGGCCGTGCCCTCAGAGCCTCAGCTTCTTCCTTGCAGCCGGGAGCTAACCCTGCAGGGTCTCCCCATGAGAATGAGCTGCCCAGACTCACTGATGCCGGCCAGTGATCCCTCCCCTCTTACCGGTGGAGTTGCTTAAGCCGAGAGGCTAAGTTGCTTGCCAGAGAGTGGCAGAGTGGGAACTTGAACCAGAGCTGTCCAAGTCCACGGTCTAGTGCTCCTTCTGGGGCCGCGCGGCGGCCTTCCTCATTAGAGAAGGAGTGGGATGGGGCAGGGGTGGGGGGTGGGCGGCGGCTCATTTCCAGGCACAAGGGAGCTGATGGGAAAGTGAAAGTGGAGGGGCAGGCGGCCTTGGGACCCGGAGACTCACCCGCACGCCTCCGATGCGATGTTCCCCATGGAAGTCCTGTCCATCTTTGAGCCAGCGGATGGTCGGCATGGGGTTGCCTGCAGCTGGGCAGCGGAACTTGACGGTGTTTCCAGCAGGCACTGCGTGCAGTTTCTTCTCCATGCGCTGGGGGTGCGTCCAGTAGGGTGCTGGAGGGGAAGGGAGGACTTTGTGGCCCAGAATGACTACCTGCTTCCACACAGGTCTCTTCTCAGGGACCGGCTGGGAAGTAGGGAAACGAGTCCTTATGGACTTATACTGACCGTGCTGTGGGTAAACATGTCTATTTGAAGGGCCACCGTCGCCCTTGGCGTCCTCATCGCCATTGCTGGAGGTCAAGGAGTCTATGTCAGGGACAGAGGGAAGTATCTGAGGTCCAGGACAGGGAGAGTCTCTCCCTAGGCATCCCTTGGCCCCTGGCAGACCGCCTTACCATCCACAACCAAGGTGACATTGTGCAGAACAAGCATGGAGCCTCGTGCCAGGCAGAGGTAGCGGCCAGCATCCTCGGGTAGGAAGCTGGCGATCTCCAGGCGGCCCCTCCAGCCTCGCACCCGGCCGGCAGGAGCCAGGCGGCTGCCCTCCTTGTACCAGTGGCCACCACGCTCAGCCCGCCCACAGCATAACTGCACAGGCTGCCCAAGGGCCACAGTCAGCTCCTGCTCTTGCTGCTCCAGGCTGGGGGCCAGGCAGGGCTCTGGGGGCCAAGGGCAGAGGCCAGTGAGCCCCGCAGCCCCAGCCAAGGCAGCCCCTGCATACGGACATCATGCTACACATGCAGGGCACAAGCATCTCAGACACATGCTGGACACCTGCTGCCCCTCGACACACACAGCCCATGCTGCAGGCGCTATGCGCAGGGCGACGGCCACGCCTGATGCTCATCACACACGCAGTGGGCAGCGGTCCTGCTGGGCTGGGCTGGGCTGGGCATGACGCTGTCCAAGACACACACACGCACAAGGCACATTCTACAGAGCACATGCCACACCACTCCGGGCCACGTTACCCTCACAGAGCATACACCGCACCTGCTGCCTGGGCCTCCCACGCCACACACGCAGTGCACGGAACACACACGCACAGCCAAGGGGCTCACCGCCAGGTCTGCAGCCCAGCTCAGGGCCCTGGGCCCCGCAAGGCCAGTCCTCTCTTGTGGACACAGGGATTGGTGGATGCTTTCTGGGAGCCAGACACTGAGTCTTAATGGTTGGACTCTGTCCTGTTGCCACCTCCCCGGGGCCTGGGCCAGGGTCCTTTCCAGCTCTGCTCAGCCCCCTCTTGGTGCCCACTCTTCCCACCCCTGCCACCCTCTCCCACCTTAGAGGTCATACCCAGCTCCATTTCCTCAGAGGCTTCAAAGGACACAGCCGGAGCCCAGGACGCCCTCAGGAAGACCCCCAACAGGGCCAACAGCAGCTGCATCTTCTTCCTGCTGCTGGAGGGGCCCAGGCTGGGCTTCCCACCTACGGCCTTCCTGAAACGGGAGAGGGAAGAGCTCCTGCTTCACATGCACCGTAGCTGGTGCGAGTGCCCTGTTTTGCAGACGAGGAAACTGAGACAGGGAATGTGCGGCCACCCGCCCAAGCCCGCTGCCAGGCAGCGGTGGAGCAGGCTGGAGGCAGCGCTGCTGCTGCAGAGCGCGAGGCCGCCCCACGGGAGGTTGTGCAGGAGGCGGGGCGGGGCTTCCTGCTCTCCATCGGTCCTGCCAAGACCTTGGCACAAGTTCACAGAAAGGGCAGTTTTGGGATTCTTTCCTCGGAGGCAAGCAGAGAATGGAGACATCTCTTCTGCTCGCTCTTAGCACACATAATTTGTTTTTTTGCTGAATAAATGAATTTATTTCTGAAGAGTGGAAAAAAAAGCCTGAAATATAATGCAAGGCCAAACTTTAGCATCTGGATGCTATCTGATCCGACCCCCAGCCCTCATTAGCATTGCCGACACTTCCCTGACCAGCTCTGGCCGCCTCCAGGGGCAAGGCACTCACGACCAACAAAGCCAGCGGTTCTTCCTCATTCTGAGCCAGAGCCACCCCCAGGGTACCTCTTCTTTTTGTGTCCCTGCAATGCCACCTGAGGCAATGCAGGCTCTGGTCCTGAGCAGTGTGGCCCAGTTGGTTGGGTGTCCTCCCACAAGGCAAAAGGTCGCCGGTTTGATTCCCAGTCAGGGCACATGCCTGGGTTGCCGGCCAGTCCCTGGTTGATGCACGTATGACAGGGAACCGATCGATGTTTCTCTCTCATGTGTTCCTCTCCCTCTCTTTATCCCCCCCTTCCCATGCCTCTAAAAGATAAATAAATAAAATCTTTAAAAAAAATATATATATATATATAGACTCTGATGTCGGACAGAGCCAAGTTCAAATCCTGGCTCTTCCCAGCTTGCATGTCCCTGGCTCTCTGGGGACAAAAGAGGACGTGTGCAGCAGCTGGGCGCCCAGCATGTTGGAATGGTGTCCCCCGCCCGACCCACAACCCCGTCTCCTCTCAGGGACTGTCGCCCTGGGTCTGCTCTCAGCCAGTCGTCTCCAGGTCCTGTCAGGTGTGATGTACACACCCACCCCATCTGGTCACCCTCCTCCAAATGCCACCAAGGGTGTCTCCTTCCCCTCGAAGCAACACTCAAACCGGAGCATCAGTGGGGGCCAGGGAAGAGGGGGCCAGTGCAGTCCCAGGGACCTAATGGCGATCACCTGGGGCTTGGTGACAGTCTGGTGACGCTGCTGTCTCTGGAACCACCTTGCCCAGGAAGCCCACCACACCCTCTCTCCTCAGCCACTGCCCTGTCTGGCTCTGGCTCCAGGGAGGGGCACTTAGCTTGTTCTGGGTAAAGCTGCCACCTCCCTCTTCCCTGGGCGGCCCCTGCAGCTGGAGCGTCCTCTCGGCTCATCCTGCCCCCTCAGTCCCGCCCCAGTCCACCCCGGGCCCCGCCTGGAGCCAGGGAAGGCCGCAGTTATCTCTAGCGGGGGCCTTTGCAAACATCTCCCCGCGCTCTCCAGGCTCCACTCTCCAGCAGGGCTTTAAAAATTCCAAGTCTGGCCCTGACCGGTGTGGCTCAGTTGGTCGGGCATTGACCCGCAAGGTGAAGGGTCAGCAGTTCGATTCCCGGAGGTGCACATGCCTGGGTTCAGTCCCATAGTGGTGCCTGTGGGAGGTGGCCAATCAGTGTTTCTCTCTCACACGGATGTTTCTCTCCCTCTTTCTCCCTCCCATCCTCCCTCTCTAGGAATAAATAAGTAAATCTTTAAAAAAAATTACAAGTCTGCCATGTCATCCCCTCCCCACAAGCTTACAAACCCTTAATGGCTGCCTGTGTCCAGCGGGATGGATGCCACACTGCTTGTCCGGCATCCTAGGCCCCACCGCCTGCCTGGGCCAGTCTTTGGTCCCACAGTCTGCCCCCTCAGCCCTGAAACCACTGGCTTTCAAAACTGGGCACATCTTCTCTCCTGCCCGTACCTCTGTGTCCCCATTTCCCTTCTCCACCTGACTCAGATGCCGCTCTCTCAGCTCCCACCCCCGGTTTCCGTGGCCCTTCCTCTGTAAAATCCCCCCACCTCCTTTCCGCAGGGACGCAGCTCTCTGGGTCCACAGCTGCGGTTGGGGGAGGGGGTGGGGAGGCCCGTAGATATTATTTTCACCTCCAGGCTCCCCTGACCTCAGCATCTCAGGGTCCTTAGTAGGATCACACGCGGACAAGGGGCCGAGGGGCCCGACTCTGGCGCCAGGCAGTCCTGGGTTCGCCTCCAACACCGGTACTCAAGCGCTGGGGGACCCTGGGCAACTGACTGCACCTTTCGGAGCCTCAGCTTTCTCATCTTCACTCGGGGCGCGTAGACGCCCCAGCAGGTGAAGGACCCGCGTGCTCTTCCTTCTCCACTCCCACCCCGCCACGCTGGGGGGAGGTGCGATTCGGCGGGTCCCTAGGGGGAGCTGCAGACAGCCCGTCCCCCGACTCGCCCTCCCACCGTGGGCAATGAGTAACCAGCTCCGCGGTCAGGGTGCTCTTTGGACGGAGCGGGACAAAAGGCCCTGTGTGTGCTGCGGGTTACTGATTTACCGTCCCCTCCACCCCCGCTACGGAGCGGACGCCCGGGTCCCCAGTGCTGGGAGGGGGCAGCTCTGGAGCCCCATCGCCGCTCGCCCCCTGGCGGCTGGGAGCGCAGCCTGGGTCCGCACCGGGTCCCGGCTCACCTGCAGCCTCCGCGGGCCAGCTCCCGTCACAGGGTCCTCGGCTCACCTGGGTCCTCCGCGGCCCCGGTCCTAGCTCCTGCCAGCCCCGACCCCCGAGCCCAGCTGGGACGGCGGACTCAGCCAGGGCGCTCCTCCGCCCGGGGCCAGAGAGCTAGGAATGCACCCGCGAAAGCCGCGTGGCCGCGGGCGGCCCAGCGCCCCGCCTCCCGGGCCCCGCCCCTCCTGGACCCGCTCTCTCCTGACAGCGGCGTCGCTGCGGGCGGCGCGGAATCCCACCCACCTGGAGACCAGTCCTCGAACCCCGCGCGCCAAGCGGCCGAGAGGTTCAATCCTGTCCCAGGGCCCCGCCCCAGCCTGCAGCGCGCCCCTCAGACTCGCCTCTTTTGCCCCACCCAGGCCCGGCTTCGAAGTTCTCGTCCAGGCTCCATCTCCAGCTCGTCAGCCCAGGGGACAGAGCCCAGCGGTCCCGACGCGGCCCCCGTTCCCGCCGCCTCTGCAGACCTGGGCCCAGCCTGGCCCCTCCGCCTTCGGCGCGGTGGCCAGGGCGCGGCTAGCGCACCGCCTCTGCTCCCATCTCTTCCAGTCTCTGCACAGCCTTCAAAGTGACATTTGAAATACAAGTCTGACTACTAACCACAGCGGTCCCTTTCAAACTTCCCAACCGCTTCCTTTAAAGGCCCTGGCCGGGTAATTCAGTTGGTAAAAGCGTCGCACCGATAAGCTGGGCACACGCAAGAATCAACCAATGAATGCAAAAATAAATGGAACAACAAATCGGTTTCTCTCAATCTCTCTATAAAATCAAAACCTAAATTTTAGCAAATTTTCAAAAAGGTCCTTGGCATGACCTGCTCCCCAGTGTCGCCTCCGCTTCTCCTGGCGCCCGCCCTACCTCTGGGCCTTTGCACTGTGTTTTCCGCTTCCAGGAAAGATCTTTTCCCTCTCGGTCTGGTTGGTTCCTCTCTTTCTTAGGTCTCAGGTCACTTCTTCAGAGAGGCCCTCTGGACCTGCCAGGTTCCTCTCCCGATCTTCTCTCCTGTGAGCCTGGAGAAAGAAACCGAACGTGGGGGCGGGGCCGCGGGGCGGGGGCCTGGCGGCGAAGCGGTTCCCGGCCCCGATTTCTGGACCCAGGCTCAGCGCCCTCGCGCACGGCTTTGGCGAGCCGCGCCAGCGGCGTCTTCATTTTCTCCGAGGCAGAGCAGGTATAACGCTCGTGTGTCATCCTCAAGTGGTTGGAAAAAGTAGGCAGTCGGTATGTGTAAGCCTTCCGAACACTGCTCGTCATGGAGCGCTTGCTTCCTAATGCTAGCTATGATCGTTAGGACCTGTTATTCCTTTATCTTTTCTTAAAATTGTTTTAATCTTTCAATTACCATTGACATACAGTATGCGTTGCAGGTGCACAATATATCAATTAGACATTTATATGATTTATGAAGTGACCCACCCGACACCATACCCAGTTCCTACAATATTATTGACCATATTCCCTGTGCCATACTTTACATCCCCATGACTGTTCCGTTTTTTCTCAAAATATATTTATTTATTTTTAGAGAGAGGAGAGGGAGAGACACGCTGATAGATACATCGATCTGTTGCCTCTCACACACAGCAAAACCCCCAACTGGGGACCTGGTCCATGTGCCCTGATTGGGAATCAAACTGGAGACCTTTTGGTTCGCAGGCCAATGCTCCACGCACTGAGCCGCACCAGCCGGGGCCTTGCATGACTATTTTGTACCTGGGATTTTGTAGGTCTTAATCCCCTCACCTTTTTCACCCATATCCTCAAACCCCCACCCATGTGGCAACATCAAATGTTTATCTATGAATTTGTTTCTGTTTTGCTTATTTGTTTTTTTAGATTCCACCTATAAGTGAAATCATATGGTATTTGTCTTTCTCTGTATGACTTATTTCACTTAGCATAATACTCTCCAGGTCCATCCATGTTGTCACAAATGGAAAGATTTCATTTTTTAATGGCTGAGTAACGTTCCATTGTGCGTATGTATCACTTATCCTTTATTCATTAATCTATCGAAGGACACTTAGGTTGCTTCCGTATCTTGGCTGTTGTAAACAATGCTGCAGTGAACGAACATGGGGCTGCATAACGTAAGACCCACTACTTATTCATTCCATGTTCCAGAATTGTACCTAAACAGTTAATTTTGGAAGTAGAAGGCAGGAACTGCTTGCGACTTCACCGCTGTATCTCAAGGCCTCACACACAGTAGGTGCCCCCCAAGTAGCTCTGCTCCACCTGGCTCAGGTTTGCCTTACCTGCGTAACAGTGGAAAATTGTAACAGCGGGGAATTCTAACCCGCCCCACTGTTCTTTTGACATTGTTTCTTCTGCAAGCGCTGACTCTGACTAATGTGTAGCTGGTAGATGAACTGCATGTTTGTATAAGAATCCTGGGAACTAGTTTCAAAAGATACAGGCTCCGACCTTCAGGCATCCCAGCTCCGGGAGATGTGCTGACCTTCATCCACGGAGCCGGGATGCTGTGCAGCCGGGATGACTAAACCAGGGTGACACCCGCCGGGCCGTCGCTGGTCTTATCAGCAGGGACTGTGCTTGTCTGCACGTAGGGCACTTTTCAGCCCCCTCCCTCGATGCCTCTGCTCTGCTCCCCTCCCCCTCCTTACAAAAAACCTCTGCCTCCGCTGAGAGGGGAAGATGGGCTTTGAGACGTGAGCCCCCATCTTCCCAGGAGATGGGCTTCGGGACAGGAGACCCCATTTCCAGGTGGCCAGCTCCTGAATAAGCCACTTTCCTTTACACCCGCGCCTGCCTCTCTCAGCGGCAGGCAGCCAGACCTGCTTTTCAGTTACACCTGCGAGCAGTCCTCTCCTGAGCATCTTGGCAGCACCTAAATAGGCGGTCAGCCGGCCTTTGACCTGTGCCCAACCTTCCCCTGGGGTCCAAGCCCTCCACTCCCCCCTGCTGCCTCCTGGAGGAGAAAAGGGAACCCCTCTGCTAGGGTCTCAGCTCACCTCCCAGGGGGCCGCCGGCCGTGGAGACCTTGGCCGAGGGGAAGCAGCTTCCTTTCCCATTGTTATGCCCGGGAGCCCCGTCTCTCACCCTCAGTCGGGGGAGGGGGAAACGGAGGCTTCCTTTGCATAACTAAAAGGCCCATTAAAGTGATTTGTTTCTTTTATCTTTCTTTTCCTTCTCGAACAAAAGAATGGTTTCCTTCCAAAGACAAATCAGAAGAGAACTGTCTGTCTTTCCAAAACAGCTGGTCCTGATCCGCCTCCTCCGGGGTCCCTCCTGGTGCAGCGCCCCGGAAGGCCGAAGCCCCTGGCCCTGGGGATGCCCAGCCGACGGGCGCCTGCTGCCCGCAGGGGGCCTCGCCACAGCCCCTGGGCTCCCGGAGGGAGTCGGTGCCCACCTCTGGCCCTCCGCGGGCTCCTTAGAGAGCGTGGCTGCCGGGGGCGGCCTGAGCGGCCCGCGGGAGCTGGACCCCACACCGCTTTCATTCAGCTTCCAGGCACTTTCCGGTTCGCATGAACCAAGGCTGCCCCCTGAGAGGCCCAAGCCTCTCAGACTGGCGACCAGCCACCCCCCACCCCCACCCCGCACCGCGGCCGGACGCCCCTTGTCCAGCGCCCTCGCGCACTCACCGTCTCTCACGCTGACCCTCTGCAGAGTCGGACACTCTCTCCAGGTCCCTCACTCATGCGTCCATTCGCCAGGGGCTCCTTAGGTGGCGTGCGCTCTTCTAACCCCCGGGGATCAGGCAGCGGTCGGACCCACCCTCTGTCCTGCGAGGAGCTGTTGACACTGCGGCGGGGAGAGGCAGATAAGTAAACAGCACAGACGGAGACCTGCGAGGGTTCGAATCCCAGCCTGCATCCCCCCCCCCCCCCCCCCCCCCCCCGCTCTGTCTTACTCTCTTGCTAACAATCTCTCACCAGTTACATTTGCGGATTCTCCCAAAGACTTGTACTTGTTTCTATTCTCACCTGAGGACATGCTTACTGATTTTTTTTTTTTTTTATAGAGAGAGAGGAATGGGGGTGGTGGGGGGAGAGAGAGAAACATCAGTGTGAGAAACATCGATCTGTAGCCTTTTGCCCGCGCCCTGACGTAGAATTGAACTGCGACCCTCCCTTCGGTTTAGGGGACTATACTCCAACCGAGGGAATCTGACAGGGCTCACAGGCTTTTAAACACACTCCCCCCCCCCCCCCCCCCCCCGCCCCAGGGGCTCAGGAGCCTGCCATCCTAAGATCCTGACTTTAACCTGCCTCAGTTTCTCCATCCAGAAGATGAGCGCCCGCACACACACACAACACCGCCCCCCCCAAACAATAAAACAGAAAACTGAAAAGCAACAACAACAAAAAGAGAAATTGGGCATACTCCTGTTTCCTTTTTCTCCGAGGTGTTGGAGGAAATGAATGAGTTAAGGGATGGAAATGCATTTCCCGGAACAGGCAGTAGAGCAGTCCTCGCCTTGGCTGCACTCCTGTTCCCTGCCGGGCCCTTGCTAGGCCGGGCCTTGCACGGGCAGTTTCCCCTTTCATTCTCCTCCCCGGCCAGGTGGCGGTAGAGCCTTAGTTCTGCTTTGCAGGTGAGGAAACGAAAGCTCAGACAGACGGAGTGACCTGTCCGAAGTCATACAGCATGTGGACAACAGAACAGAAACTTGAACCCCAATCATTTGGAACAGAGAGGGAGAGCTCAGGGCGACTCCACGGGGCTGCATTGCTGATGCGGACCCAGCAGCCCACTTTCCGCGCCGCCTTCCCCGCGCCCCCCCCCCCCCCCCGCCTTAACCGTGGCCGAAAAGATGGAGATTCATTCGCCTGAGGGTGAGTCGGGGTGGGAGGCGGGCCTGGGTATTGCTCTCCCTGCCCGTTTGGCCAGGACTGAGGGGGCACCTAAGGAGACCCAGGCGCTTGGAAGGGGTTTGCAGACTCTGGGCTCCGGGAGCGCGAGGCCGGGCCAGGAGGGACCCCCGGCAGAGCCGCGGGGCGGGGGCGGCGAGGCCGGGGCGGCCCTGCAGCTCTCGGAGGGCAGCCGCGCGACCCGGGCTCTCGGGCAGCAGGAGGGCCGCCCCAGCCCCTGCCCAGGCCCGGCCCTTCCGCTGGCCTAGACCTGCGTTGTCTCGGCGACTTTCCTTCATTTTTTTAAAAACAATTTTTATTTTGAGAAAGATTTAAAATATAGAAAAAGTACACAGGGAAATAGTCTCCCGTTGCCGCTAAGAACTGACAACTGTCCTTCCTTACCGCTTTTTCCAGCCCTTTTCTGCCCTGGCGTCCCCCACAGCTCTGATGGCTTGGCTCGGGGACACGGAGGGACGTTGACCGCAGCTGAGTGTGAAGGGCCTGGTGTCAGAGCCCAGCACCTGTGGACCTGCATCCTGAACACTGCGTGCCCTTGGGCAAGTCCCTTGATGTTAAGCCTCAGTTTTGTTTCCTGTCAAATGTGGGAGGTAGCTCCCCCGGGAGCCTCAGTGTGATGATGATGTAAGGCCTCAGGCACACAGCCCGCGTTCTGTAAAGAGTAGCCAACGTTTTTTTAAAAGATTTTATTTGTTTATTTTAGAGAGAGGGGAAGGGAGGGAGAAAGAGAGGGAGAGAAGCATCGATGTGCAAGAGAGAAACATCAATCGGTTGCCTCTTGCGCACCCCCAACAGGGACCATGCCCACAACCCGGGCATGTGCCCTGACTGGGAATCGAACAGGCGACCTTTCAGTCTGCAGGATGACGCTCAACCCAGTGAGCAAACCAGTCAGGGCACCAATATTAATGTTGACAACTATTGGCTTATGTGGGACCCACCCCAAGGTACAGGAAACACATTCCTGTGACCAAGTAGGAGGGACTATGAGGGTCCCTCCAGCCTTCGTACCTCCACATTCCCCACCCATTGGGCATATCTGTGTCCAATTTTTGCCCTGGAGAGAACGCAGCCCTGAAGTACAGGCTGCCCTGGGCATCGTGCTGGAGTCGGCAGCCGGGGAAAGCTTGAGGGAAGGCCCCTGGGAAGGCCGGATGGAGGGCCACGGGCTGCGAGGGTCCGAGGCTCCCTCTGGGCCGGGCCTGGTGCTCCCCAGAGTCTCCTCAGCACCCTGGTCCGCCTGCCCCCTGGTCCCCGACACTGGGGGTGGGCCTGCTGGATGAGACAGGGGTGTCCAGGGCCCTCGGGGCTGGCCAGAGCCAGCTCTCTGCAGACTTGGGCCCACAAGCCTCACGCCTGCTGGGCCTCGGCTTGCACATTTGTTTGAAGGAGAGGGGCCTGCACAGTGGGGGCGGCAGAGGCTGGGCGGGCAGGCTCGGGGCTTGGTGGGCTCAGGCTTCTCTACCTTGCCTGATGCCTGCTTGGACCAAGTAACATTTTGTTTGGGCCCACATAACGGAAAACCTAAGTAACAAGGACTTAAACAAAACAAGGGTCTATGCATCCCTCGCTTAGCCTCAAGTCTGGAGGTGGGTCTGAAGTCAGAGCTGTGGTCTTTTAATTTTCTAGCCTTTTATTTCACGGTTGCAAGATAGTAGCTTCAGCTCCTGCCATCACACTTGTGCTCAGGCAGGAGGAGGGAAGAAGCCACAGCGAATTGTTACACTCAGCAACTTCTGATTTTATGTCTTTGTCAAGACTCTGACACATGGCCAACCTGTTAGCTGCAAAGGAGGCCGGGAAGAATATTCATTCTGTTGGACACATTGTCTCCCTTAAGGAAACCATGGTTTGTTAAAAAGAAGTGGCACCCTGGCTGGTGTGACTCCATGGATTGAGTGCTGGCCTGAGAACCAAGAGGTTGCTGGTTTGATTCCCAGTCAGGGCACATGCCTGGGTTGCAGGCCAGGTCCCCAGCTGGGGGCGTGCAAGGGACAGCCAATTGATGTATCGATGTTTTGCCTCCCTCCTTCTCCCTCCTTCCCCCTGTCTCTAAAAATAAAATAAATAAAATCTTTTAAAAAAAAACAAACAACATCCAAACTTGCAGAGAATATTTATGAGAGTTTATTTGAGCCCAGCCGATGAATTCTGCAAGGGAGCAAGGTCCCAAATGCTCTGGAAGACAGTTCTGCAGTCTCTTTTATGCATTTGAAATTGAGGGGCGAAGTAAGGAAGGATCCATGAGGGTGGGAGAAAGCAAGGTGAGGGCTGGATTACAAGATTACCTGCCCTCTTAAGGGTGGCTACACCTTTTCTGGGTATTACTTCTGACATTTCAAAAGTGTGTTACCCTAGCGAGAGGCACAAGGACAATGCACAAGGCTGACTTGGAAACCTTCCACTAAAGAAGTTATGGGCCTGGGGTGTGACTACCCACCATGACCTGCCCAGTTGGGAATTCATGATTTATCACAGCATCACTTTTTTGTCCACGGGGGTTTGGGTGGAAATGGGGGCGGCGGGTTGGACGGCACCAGGTGTTAGGCGGTTCAGGTCAGACCCGACTGCGGTTCAGCAACCTCGGTACTTGAGTTCTGGCCAGGAAAGAAGTCAGGCCCATGACTCCAACTAAAGAGAAAGCATATTTAGAAAGTCACAGGGGTAGAAGTGAGCGGTAGAAGAAATGGGCTCAGGAAACAAGTTACAGAGGCAAGAGAAGGGCCGTTGGCGCTTCGGAGAGAGAAGGGTAAAGGCAGCGCCCGGGGGGAGTGGAAAGGCTCCTCGTGCTTCTGGGTGCTGCTGGGAGAGGGAGCAAACTAGGTGCTCCATCAGGAGGGATTTCATTTTTTAAATATTTCTATTTTTTTTTTTAGAGAGAGGAGAAAGGAGGGAGAGAGAGAAACATCGATTGGTTGCTTCTTGTACCTGCTCCGAGGGGCGGCCAAACCCACAACCCAGGCACGTGCCCTTACCAGGATTGGAACCGGCGACCTTTTGCTTTGTGGGTGGATGCCCAAGCCACTGAGCCACGCCACTCAGGGCCATTATTAGGGCTTTTAAAGGCGGGGATTTTGGGGGAGGTCCCAGGGGAGGAACGCAATAGAATGTCTGTCAGTTTTCTAGGTGTGTCCTATTAGGGTTCTGGTTTCTGCTGCCTGGTTGGCACCAGGGCAGGGGGCCATTTGTCTGTGCAGCTGGTCCTGGTATCATCCATCCAGTTTTGCTGCTTTTCTGGGCCTGGAGCTGAAACACAACGGAGGCCTTGATGTTATCTCCAAGGAGGAAAGGTCAGGAGGTCTGAACCACATGACCAGCGATATGAAAGGTCAGGGGGTCCAAAGCCCATGATCAGGGATATGCTGGAGGAGACACGGTCACCCTCGGGGGGCTTGGTCCTTGTTTTTCCAGTTTTGCCCGTTGCTGGGCACCCAGGGCTTTCTGCCCCGGTGACCTGCTGGACCCGGCCCATCGTCCTCGCTCTGCTCACGGCTGTCTGACTGCCTGCCGCAGAACCAATGCCTCTCCCTTGCTCCTGCGCTGGGCGGGTGCCCCTGGACCTGGCTACTGAGAATATTTCACCCGCCACCCAGGCTACTGTGATTGGGTCAAGGATGAGCACGGGACCCGAGCAGGGCCAATGAGAGCCAGCCTAGGCTGCTCATTGGAATTAACGGGGAACCTAGCATTCTCAGAGGTTGCTGAGATGGGAAGATGGAAGCCTGGAGCTCCGTGAGAGAGCTGGCCTGTGAGGGAAGCAACGCGGGAAATAAGAGGGCCCAGCGAAGGGGTGTGCCCGGGTCCAGCCACGCCTGAGACGGAGGCTTTGGGGTAATTTTTAATGCAGTAATAGATATCTAGTACAGATCTTTATTCTGAAGGCAATGGTGGGGGGCCCTGACTGGGTAGCTCAGTTGGTTAGAGCATCATCCCAATATGCCAAGGTTGCGGGTTTGATCCCCAGTCAGGGCACATACAAGAATCAACTAATAAATGCATAAATAAGTGTAACAACAAATCGATGTCCCCTGTCTTCTCTCTCTCAAAAGTCAATTAAAATAAGTTAAAAAATCAATTAAAAAAAGTTAAAAGCTGCCCTAGCTGGTGTGGCTTAGTGGATTGAGTGCTGGCCTGCAAACCAAGAGGTTGCTGGTTCGATTCTCAGCTGGGGCACGTGCTCGGGTTGCAGGCTGGGTCTCCAGTTGCCGGTGAGTGAAAGGCAACAGGTCCATGTACCTCTCACACATCGAAGCTTCTATCACTTTCAATCTCCCTTCCCCTCTCTTTAAAAGTAAATAAATAAAAATTCTAAAAAAAATTAAAAGCCCCGGCTGGTGTGGCTCACTGGATGGAGCGCCAATCTACAAACTAAAAGGTTGGGGGTTCGATTCCCTGTCAGGACACATGCCTGGGTTGCGGGCCAGGCCCCTAGTTGGGGCATGAGAGAGGCAACCAATTGATGTTTCTCTCTCATGCTGGTGTTTCTCTCCCTCTCTTTCTCTCTCCCTCCCTCTCTCTCGAAAAATAAGTAAATAAAATCTTAAAGAAAAAGTTTAAAAAATTACCCCAAAGCTTAAAATAAACATTTGTCAGGAGACCTCCGTTTCTTTCCACGAGAGCTTCTCCCCAGGGCTGCTGAGTGTCCTCCTGACATGTCACCTGGTTTTCCTCCCAGTCGCGGAGCCGAGAAAGACTGACACTGCCCTGCCGTTTAGGACTCACTCTCAAAGGCGCCCCTGCCCCACGGCTCCCTTATTCTAACCGTTAAAGTTGGTTATGAGGTTAAAGTGAGAACGTCCACACCTGTAGGGAATTTGTACAAAAATGTATTTGAGACAAATAGAGGATGCACTAAGAAGCAAGATATCAACAGACTGAGATAAATGCTTTGGAGAATAACAGTTTGCAGTGTCTTTTAGGCATTTGAGATTAAGGAGGGAATTTAAGGAGGATTACCTGAGGGTGGGAGGAAGCAAGGCCGGCCGATTACGGGGTGGTTAAGACTAGGTGTGCTGTGGAGGGTGGTCAAGGTTCAGAAGCAGGCGTCTGAAAGAGGACATTTGAAAAATGTGTTAACCTAGAAGTGCAGAGCTGGCTTAAGGCAAAGGTAAACCTTTTACTAAGTAAATTATATGCCTGGGATGTGACTACCCCAGTTAGGTATTTATGATCAGATTATGATCTGTAGAACCCACTTTTAAAAAAAATATTTATTTTTAGAGAGAGGGGTAGGGACGGAGAAAGAAAGGGAGAGAAACAGTCAAGTGAGAGAGAAGCATTGACTGGTTGCCCCTTGTACACGTCCTGACCTGGTACCAAACCCAAGCCGGGCCGGGAATCGAACACACGGCCCTTTGGTTTGCGGGATGATGCCCGACCAGCCAAGCCACACTGGTCAGGGCACTGCTGACAATCTTGGTATATCCTGAGGGACCTCGCTCCTGCCTGTCCTTCTCTTTACCTAGTGACACAGTCTCCCTCCTTGAAGGGCAGGATCATCTTCTTGCCTCAGGACCCTGGCACGTGCCCCTCCCTCAAGCTGGAACATCCCCTCCCCGCCCCCAGGCTAATTCCTATTCAGCTGAGAAACCTCAATTTGCCTGCGGCTCCCTCAGGGAGACTCCCCTGCCCGCCCCTCCACTCCTATCACAGGCCCTGGCCACAGGGGCACTTTCCCTTCACAGCACCTCACAGCTGCAACGGGTCATTGGTGCCCATGAGGGCCTCTGCGCAAAGGTTGCACCTCGCTCCGTGGCCCTGGAGTAGAGAAAGGCTGAGGGAAAACAAATCCCTTTCCCCATGCTCTCTAGAGACCTCTGTGTTACTTTAATATCCCTCTGCTGGGAACTTTCCCAGACCCTGTCAAACTTCCTGACCTTCAAGGAATATTTTCACCCAGTTTCAGGTAATACATATCCCAACTCAAATAAGTGTAAGCAAAATAGTGACTATACTGGCTTATGGAATTTTAAAGTCCAGGGATGGGTTTGGTTTCGGGAACAGCAGGAGCAAGACTCATTCTCTCGCTGTTGGCATTAGCGCCGTTTTCTTAGAAGCCTCCGACCCATGAGAGCGAAGTGGAGGAAGAATCAATATACAGGTGAACCCGGAAAAGTCAGTGTTCATGCTGCCTATCACTGCAAGAACCGGTAAGTAGAGACAAGCATTGAATCTTTACAGGTGCTTTATTCAGATGCCAGTGATCTGAGAAAATGGCAGGTTATATACCCTAAAAAAACGTCTAAATATCTCATCTCAAGCCAACATTTTTAGAAGGCAGTTCAGCAGTGATTTTTCTAGTACAGTGATACCTTGGTACTCATTGGTAATTCATTCCGGAACTTGTGACAAGTGCCAAGAAACCTACAAGTACCAAACGATAAAGCACTTTCTCTTGCAGGGCAGCATTGTAACTCATACAAGTTCTAGCAAGTGCAATGAGTCCCAAGAAAATGCTGAGTGATGAAACATTTTTTTCTCATCAAAATGCAAGGAGTACAGGGTCTGTGAGTTCTGAAGTAGGCAAGTGCCAAGGTATGACTGTATTTCTTTATCTACTGATCAACGATTCTTTATCTGCATCATGGATGTTCCCTCCCTGGAGTACAATGGCTAAGATACCATCTACATCGCTTGTAGGTTCCCTGGGGCACAAAGGTTGAATTGCTTGTCTGCCACCTAGAGTCAGTTCCTGGAACAACAGCTTTCCACATGCATTGATCTCTTAAGCCTATCAATTATAACTAAAGTCATTTTTGATACGATCGACTATATCTCTCTAGGGCCCTTCCCTAACTCTTCCCACTCCAGCAACCCAGTTCCTTTGACCTCAGTAACTTGGTTCCTGCCTTCAAAATCTTTCTAGTCTAAAAGAGGAGACAGACCCCCTGCCCCCAATTAAATAAACCTCAATAACTTCTGGCCAAGATGGAGGCATAGGTAGATATACTTTGCCTCCTCCCACAACCAAAAGAAGAACACCAACAAATTTAAAGACAAAAAGTAACCAGAGCTGCCAGAAATTCAAACTGCATGGAAGTCTGACAACCAAGAAGCTAAAGAAGAAACGTTCATCCAGAGACAGGCAGCTGGGGCAGAGAGGACACATGGCAAGGTGGCGGCTGGGGGACCGGGCAGTTCCATATTCATGCACGGACAAACTGGAGGAACAGCTGGGGAACGAGACAGACCGCTCAATTCAGGGTTACAGTGTGGGAAAAGAAAGCCTCAAAACCTCTGGTTGTAAAATCCTGTGGGGGCTGCGTGGCAGGAGAAACTCCCAGCCTCACAGCAGAGTCTGTTGGAGAGACCCACAGGGTCCTAGAATGTATACAAACCTACCCACCTGGGAATCAGCACCAGAAGGGACAGATTTGCTTGTGGGTAGCAGGGGAAGTGACTGAAAGCCAGTGGAGAGCTGAGCAAGTAGCATTGTTCCCTCTCGGACACCTCACCCACAGACAACATCACAATGCAGCGACGTGGGTTGCCCCGCCCTGGCAAATCCCTAAGGCTCTTTCCCCTTCCAACATAACAGGTGCGCTGAGACAAAGAAACATGACCTAAATGAAAGAACAGAACAAAGCTCCAAAAATAGAACTAAGCGATGAACAGATGGCCAGCCTATTAGATGCAGAGTTCAAAACACTGGTAATCTGGATGCTCACAGAATTGGTCGAGTATGGTTGCAAAATGGAGGAAAAAGTGAAGGCTGTGCAAAGTGAAATAAAGAAAAATATACAGGGAACCAACCATAAAGGAAAGGAAATAAAGACTCAAATCAATGATTTGGAGCAGAAGGAAGAGATAAACATTCATCCAGAAAAGAATGAAGAAACAAGAATTTAAAAAAATCAGGAGAGGCTTAGGAACTTCTGGGACAACTTTAGACATTCCAACATCTGAATCATAGGGGTGCCAGAGGGAGAAGATGAAGAACCAGAAATTGAAAACTTATTTGAAAAAAATAATGGAGAACTTCCCCAATCTGGCAAAGGAAATAGACTTCCAGGAAGTCCAGGAAGTTCAGAGAGTCCCAAAGAAGTTGGACCCACAGAAGCACAAACCAAGGCACATCATAATTAAATTACCCAAGATTAAAGGTAAGGAGAGAATCTTAAAAGCAGCAGAGAAATAGAGACAGTTACCTACAAAGGAGTTCCCATAAGACTATCAGCTGATTTCTCAAAAGAAACCTTGCAGGCAAGAAGGGGCTGGAAAGAAAGTCATGAAAGGCAAAGACCTACATCCACGATTCCTCTCTCCAGCAAAGCTATCATTTAGAATGGAAGGGCAGATAAAGTGCTTCCCAGATGAGGTCAAGATAAAGGAGCCCATCATCACCAAGCCCTTATTATATGAAATGTTGAAGGGACTTATCTGATAAGAAAAAGAAGATCAAAAACTATGAACAGTAAAATGACAACAGACTCACAACTATCAACAACTGAACCTAAAAAAAAAAAGAAAAAAGAAAAGCAAAAACAAAGCAAACAACTAGAACAGGAATAGAATCACAAAAATGGAGATCAGAGGGGAGGGGACAGAATGGAGGAAAAGGTATAGGGAATAAGCAGCATAAATAGTAGGTACAAAATAGGCAGGGGGAGGTTAAGAATAGTATAGGAAATGGAGAAGCCAACGAACTGATAGGTTTGATCCATGGACATGAATGAAGGAGGGGGTGCTAGTGGGAGGGGGGTGCAGGGCAGAGGGAAATAAAGGGGAGAAAAAAAATGGGTCAACTGTAATAGCATAATCAATAAATTATATATATATATTTAAAAAAATAGGAGAGAGGGAATAAAATAGACCATAACACAGAATACTCGGGCAATGCCAGAGTGGGCACGGGGCATCTGGGAGCACACGGAGGGGCAGTCAGCGCAGCCTCGGGGTCGGTGACCTTCTCCGGGTGAAGAGGTGGCTCCAGCTGGCTAAAGGGAGCTGGAGCAAGTGTTACGCAGAAGTCTGGGTTGTAAGTGACAGAAACCCAAGTTAAACTGACTTAAAGAAAAAGGGAATTTATTGATTCATAACTAAGAAGTCCTGAGAAAATTACCTTCAGGCAAGGTTGGATCCAGGTGCTCATCAGAGATCAGTCTCTTCTCATCTTTCACCTCTGTTTCCTTCTGTGTGCGTTAATTTCTCAGGCGGCTTGTCCTTACATGTTGGCAAAGAGAGCTCCTGATAGCTCCAGAGGTATGATCTGGCGGCTCAGCCCCGGGTCACAGGGGGAGTGGGATCAGTCTCTCAATGCCCCAGGATGGAAGAACGGAGCAGAGATGTTACCCAAAGGAAGAGTTGAATAAAGGCTGACGAATACACCAGATACCAGGTGTGCTCGCAGACAGGTGACTAAATTAAAGCTCTCAGAATTGTTCTCCGGAGGGAAATGTCCTGAGGGAAGGGCCAGCTGGCCTGTGGGGCTCCGGGAAAATCATCTTACTCTTTTCTGCATCAAATCCAACAGTAAGGCCCTGGGCTTGGTCTGCTTCGCCCAGCAAAAAAAAGGAGCGTTCTCCACCTAGTGGCCATTGGCATCATTGCACCGTAGCGTAGACCCGTTTGCAGACGGGACGGACGTTGGCGGTGTGAAGTTCCCGGGCACCGGGAGCAGCGTTTGCGGACAGGGAACCTGGGAGAGCAAGAGCAGGGCATGTCTGTCCTCTCTGTAATGTGGGCTTGGCACAGGGCAGAGGAAGCGAGGTCGTTAGGTGGACAGATGGTCAGAGGGAGAAGCTATATTTGAGGCTAGTGACCGGCGGCGGAAAGTGATTAGGGGTGAGAGCACTCGCCCCGCAGAGGCTGCTGTGAAGGCGGGGCTTTTTTCTTTGCCTGCGCTGGGAAGAACCCCTAACACTACCTCTTCAGGACTCCAGCTGGGAAGTGTGATTTCTTCAAACCTGTGTTTCATAGAGACTATCAAGGCCTCAGGTCACGTGAAGCTGGCGGCGGGCAGTCCCATGCCCGGGGACCCTGAATACCGGACCAGTGTCTCATGCGCACTCCGTGGCTGCTATATGGGCACATGCACAGCTCTGGGTCTGCGCTGAGGGCTATGGCATCCCAACATGGCTTTGCATCCAGCTCTGGGCAAAGAGTGCTACACGCACAGTTTTCACTATGTCTTCTCCTCAGGTGTCGCTGGCTGCAGAGCCTGGGGTGCCTGGGACAAGCTAAGGTGCCCTAGCAGTGGAAGGTGGTGTTGCTTTGTTATTTTTATTGTTTTTATTTTAAAATATTTTATTTACCTATTTATTTTGGGTGGGGGGAAAGGACAGAGATAAAAGGAGAGAAATATCGATGTGAGAGAAGCATCGATTGGTTGCCCTCCATATACACCCCAACTGGGGACTGAACACACAACCCAGGCATGTGCCCTGACCAAGAATCAAACTGGCAAACTTTCAAATTGCAGGGCGACGCCCAACCCACTGAGCCACACGGGTCAGGGCAGTTTTATTATTATTTTTAAACAAGCAAAAGTTTATTTAAAAAGTCACAGAGGTAAAAGCAGTGAGCCGTGGAAGAAGTGAGCCAGCTGGGCTACGTGGGCGCAGGAAACAAGTTGCGGAAGCAAAAGAAGCTTGGGGCTTAGGAGGGAGAAAACAAAGGTATGAACCTTGAGGGAGGAAAGGGAGGAGAGGCACGGGTGTGCTAGGGAGAGGGAGAGAGGGAGGCCAGAAAGTGGCTTCTTGTTGGACCCCAGGGAAGAGCCACCTCTGGTCAGCATGTTGCCTGCCCTGTGCCACCCCCTTTCAGGCTGAGTTAAGTTTCCAGCATTTCATAAATCCTTCTTTTTTTTTAGTACATTTCATTGATTATGCTATTACAGTTGTCCCAATTTTTTTTTCTCCTCTTTATCCCCCTCTGCCCTATTTCCACCCCCTCCAGAATTCCCCCCTGCCCTTAGTTTATGTCCATGGGTTGTACATGTATGTTCTTTGGCTTCTCCATATTCTATATTATTTTTAATCTATTTTGTCCCTACCAATTATGCTTCTTAATCCCTGTACATTTTTCCCCCATTCTCCTCCTCCCTCTCTCCAGTGATAACCCTCCATGTGATCTCCATTTCTGTGATTCTGTTCCTGTTCTAGTTGTTTGCTTAGTTTTTGTTTTTGTTTTTAGGTTCAGTTGTTGATAGTTGTGAGTTTGTCGTCATTTCACTGTTCATGGTTTTGATCTTCTTTTTCTTAGATAAGCCCCTTCAACATTTCATATAATAAGGGCTTGGTGATGATGAACTCCTTTAGCTTTACCTTGTCTGGGAAGCACTTTATCTGCCCTTCCATTCTAAATGATAGCTTTGCCGGAGAGAGTAATCTTGGATGTAGGTCCTTGCCTTTCATGACTTTGAATACTTCTTGCCATCCTGTTCTTGCATGCATTTCTTTTGAGAAATCAGCGGACAGTCTTATGAGAACTTCTTTGTAGGTAACTCTGTCCTTTTCTCTTGCTGCTTTTAAGATTCTCTCCTTATCTTTAATCTTGGGTAATTTAATTATGATGTGTCTTGGTATGTTCCTCTTTGGGTCCAACTTGTTTGGGATTCTCTGAACTTCCTAGGCTTTCTGGAAGTCTATTTCCTTGGCCACATTGGGGAAGTTTTCCTTAATTCTTTTTTAAAAAAAATATTTTATTTATTTATTTATTCAGAGAAGGGAAAGAAGGGAGAGAGGGAAAGAAACATCAATGTGTGGTTGCCTCTTGCACCCCCAAAATGGGGACCTGGCCTGAAACCCAGGCATGTGCTCTGACTGGGAATCCAACTGGTGACCCTTTGGTTCAGAGGCCAGCACTCAATCCACTGAGCCACACAAGCCAGGGCTCCTTCATTATTTTTTCAAATAAGTTTTCAGTTTCTCGCTCTTTCTCTTCTCCTTCTGGCACCCCTATGATTCAGATGTTGGAATGTTTAACATTGTCCCAGAGGTCCCTAGGGCTCTCCTCGTTTTTTTGAATTCTTATTTCTTCATTCTGTTCCAGTTGGAATGTTTATTTCTTCCCTCTGTTCCAAATCATTGATTTGAGTCCTGGTTTCCTTCCCTTTACTGTTGGTTCCCTGTATATTTACCTTTATTTCACTTTGCACAGCCTTCACTTCTTCCTCTGTTTTTCATCTGTACTCAGTCATTTTTGTGAGCATCCTGATGACCACACTAGACTATCTTTCCACGGCTGAATCCTCTCCATCTGTGAGGCCTTTCTTGGCCACCAGAGCAACGGACAGGAAGCCCCTCTGATGTTTACCTGCTGGATTATACTGTGGGTCCCAGGCACTTGCATCAGAGACCATTTCAGGCTAGAGAAATTCTAACCTGATCTCAGGGGTGAACAAAGTAGGAGAGGCTCCGATGAGAAGCCAGGACCCTTGGGTTCAAATTCCTGGGTGTCACCAGATTGGCCAAAATTAGGAAGACTGACACGAGCGGTGGTGACAAGGACATGGGGCAAGCGGAACTCTCCCGCATTGCAGGCGGGAATGCAGGCAGAACCGCTCTGGAGAGCCCTTCGGCTGCATCTAGGCGGGCTGAGCGTGCTGCCCTACGATGCAGCAGTTCCGCCCCGGGTGCCTGCTTGCACAGGCACACCAGACGCCACAGGCAAAATTGTTCGCAACAGCTTTATTTGTTAACAGTTCAGAACTAGGAACAGCCCAGCTGTCCACCAACAGTAGAAGGGCTAAGCATGTGGGGTGTTCCTATAAAGGGCTACTACACAGCATGAAAAAATGAGCTTCTGACACACAGTAACGCGGATGAACTCACAGACATAATAGTGAGCAAAAAGGTCTGTATGACTCCATTTTTATAAAATTTAAGAGCAAGTAAAACTAATTTATAGTGATGGAGGTCAAAACCATGTTGGCTTCTGGGGGCTACTGACTAGACCAGGAAACAAGGGCACCTTCGTGGGGGCTGGCCATGTCCCGGCTCTGGCTCCGGGGGGCGACTGCAGGTGCGCACATGTGAGGACTCAACACGTGCTCTAAAAACAGGCGCGCGTTGCTGAGTGCATCCTGTATCTCAAAGTCGGGGAAAAAGAGAGAAATGGCTAAATGAAGGCACGTTCTGGGTATGGCTGACAAGTTATTTTTGCTGCCTGCACCCAACCTTCTCTCTTTGTCTCGTAAGGACACATCTCTTCCTCTTTCAATGTGTTTTATTTTATTGTTATTTTTAAAATTTACTTATTCTTAGAGGGGAAGGGAGGGGTAAAGAGGGTGAGAAATGTTGATGTGAGAGAGAAACATCGATTGGTTGCCTCTCATTGATGTGAGAGAGAAACATCGATTGGCTGCCTCTCATTCGTGCCCTGAACGGGAACGGACCCCAGGACCCAGGCAGGTGCCCCGACCAGGAAGCGGACGGGCGGCCTTCCGCCTTGCGGGACGCCGCCCAGCCACTGGGCCACACGGGTCTGGGCAGTCGCTGTGTTTTAGGTGGCGCTCACTCCTTTGCAGGCCCCAGATCAGAACACCATTTCTCCTACCTGTGGTGAATGGTTTAGGGACGGGAACGGGACCAAGCTGGCTAGTGCGTCAGTTCCGGAACTTTTTGTCAAAACTAGTAGAAAAAGATGTTCTTTCCACTGCAGTTCCAATCGCCCCTGGAGTGGCCAGGGGCCCTCTCGCCACGTTCTGGAGTCTGCCCGAGGCAGCCACACAGGAAGACACCGTGGGATTAAATGCTCCCCAACGGCACTGTCCCAGCTGGGACCGGCCATCCCTGCACCAAGATTTCCCATGAGGCGGACCAGTGAGTGTCCTTCCCAGCTAACCGTTTCACGTTTCTCCCAGCTGTAACTGGAGTCGAATGCACTGAGAACCTCGGGGAAAATCATGAGAGGTATGAGGGGGCTTGGACTATAAAATACCCACGGAGCCTTGTGTGATCCGTTCTGCGGGTGCTGCCCCCGCGCCCGCCCCAGCGGCTGCTCGCTCCGGGGGCCGCGGCCCTGCCGGATGGGCGGGGCAGTGGAGGGGTCCTGAGGGACGGACTCCGGTCCTTGTCTGAAAAGGGTTCTGGAATAGGAAACCACAGAACTGGATTCCACTCCCCACTTTGCCGCCTTCTTCGTGCCAAGACCTTGGGCAAATTTCTCCACCTCGTCGAGCCCTGTTCGTTTCCTTTGAAACGGAGTATCATCACCCAGTTCAAAAGGTGGTCACGCAGATCAAATGCCAGCTTCCCACCTTCTCCAGCTTTCCACGACCTTGGCTAAGTCGGTGCCCGCATGCTGGGCATTCCCGCAGGGCCCGCTATGACCCTGCAACCATCGCCGCAATGGCGCGTGAGCTCCCTGAGAACAAGAAAGCGTTCCTCCCTGTGTCCCCATGCCAACAGGGCTGGGCACACACTCAGCTGGCAGGGACTCCCGAGTCCAGGCAACGCGGCCCTGCAGGCCAGGCTGTGGCATGGCGGACCCCGCCCCCGTCCCTCTGCCCTCAGTTCCTGGCCTGGAAGGTGGATGGGCCCCATTCTGACACCCTAGGTGGGGTAGAGGGCCTCTGAGGAAACTGCTGAGGCAGTGGGGAGCTGGGGGCTCGCCTGGGTGACTGTGTAGGGTCCTTCCCACCTGGCCAAGAGCAGGTACTCAGGAACTGCGTGCTGGGGGAAGCGTGGGAGCTACAGCGGCCTGGCCGCCATGCTCAGAGCAGGCTGTCTAAACAAAGGCTGGAAAGGACTCCTGAGGCCAATATGCCCCCTTCTCAGCTCATTGCTGGGTCATGGAAAAGGTTCTTCCAAGAGTCCCCAGGCCCAGGGGAAGTCCCACCGCCGTGAGTGCTGGGCAGGACAAGGCCACCTCTCCTTACGCAGCCTTATGCAACAGGCATTTGATGGCTGCCACTGCACATTAGGGAAGCGGCGGTGAACAAGGCTGGGCCTCCGTCCTGAAGGGTTAGCCTGAGAGCACCACGTGGGACACAGGTTCCACTCTGTCCACCCCTCTGCCCCCTCTCTCTGTTCCTGGCCCCCTGCAATCCTTCTGCAAAGCAGCCAGAATAATCCTTACAAGCAAAGCAGATCACAGCACTGGGTGAACGCTTTTCAAGACCTCCAAGAGGGTCGGCCACTGTGGAGGCGGAGGCGGCTGTGCTGCGTCTCGGGTGCCTGGGAAGACTTCCGCAGGGTTGCTGAACAATCTGGATGTCTCTCTCTGTCCCAGCTCCTAAGAGAAGTGTTTAGAACCCTGGGAGACTGAATGGAATACGGGTAAGGGGTCCAAATACACATATTAGGCTCAATAGCAATAAGGCCCCAAATCCTAGATCTGTTAAGTTGTAGTCTGGCTCATGGGAGAAATTTTTATTTTTTCTTGATTTTAGAGAGAGAAGGGAAAAAGAGAGGGAGGGGATGAGCGAACGAGATCAATTTGTCGTTCCACTTATTCATACACTCATTGGTGGATTCCAGTGTGTGCCCTCCTGACGGGGGACTGAAGTCGCAGCCTAGGCGTATGGGACCACGCTCTAACTGACTGAGCTACCCGGCCAGGGCTGAGAAATTCTTTATTTAGATGCTTCAGTGACCAAGAGACAGAGCAGAAGCATACACCCACACACCCACAGAGGACACTGAAGGCATTTCACAGGCGAGGGGCAAGGCATGGGGGGCGAGGCCATCACAGCAGCCAGGGGCTTCTCCGACCCAGCGAAGGGGGTCTTGGGTGGAGCCGCTCCCTAGGATTGCTGCTTGAAAGACACAGGGAAAGTACACTCCTCGTGAACTTGCGGCCGTAACATAGGGCGGCATTGGAGGTGCCTGGGTGGCATCTGGCCCCTCACCACGACACCTGCCCCAGCCCGTCTTTCCCGGGGCCCCGTCCCACGCCCTGGACCCAGGACTCTCGTGGAGGGGCTGGGGGAGGCTAGCACCGCGGCCGCCTGGGCAGGAGGTCTGCCGCACGTGGGCAAGGACAGGCCAGGGAGGGCCTGCAGGCTGCTGGCCCGGGCAGCCTGCCTTTAAGGGTGCAGAACCATCAAGCGAACTCCCCTGTGGGGGCTTTCCAGCTGCCCCAGGTCAGGGCGCCTCTGACGGAGGAAGGAAAACGCCCTGGAGCCTTGCCCCCTCCCTCTGGGTGCGGAGGTCTCCTCCAGCTCTGGTTTGTCCCCAGCTGCCGTGGGTCCTTAGCACCATTCAGGGACTGTGGAGAAGGGGAAAGGGACAGCAGCGCCCCGCCGGACAGTGGCATGACTGGGAGCGGACTTCGCTGTGGGCAGCAGCCTGTACGACAGCCAGCATCTGGTCCCAGGCTTAGCAAGCCTGCGCTTCTTGCGGGGAGGGGAGCGTCACACTAGCTCAAAGCTTCCACACGGCAGCTGCGGTCATCTGCCCTTCCCTGTCTAGGCCAAGGCATGGGAGTGCTGGTTTCGCAGGAGAGGCCTGGGGCCCGGGCGAGCTCAGAGGTTTAGCTGCGAGGACTGGTCTGAAAGTGACCTGCAGGGAGCACAGGCCTGGAGCCTCAGGGCGCACGGCCCAGGGGGGCTGGGGAAGGGGAGAGGCCACGCCCCAGCCGCCACCCTGTGAGCGCCCACGTCCTTCTGGGCCCTGCTTCCCTTGCCCTGACCCTCAGGGCCCGCTCCAAGGGGGCGCATGTGCCCGGGCCGCTGAGAGGCTGCCTGCGGCCCACTCCTGCCTCGGGCTGGGCCAGAAAGGGGGGAGAGGGAGCCAAGGGCTGACCACCGGCACGGGCACGGCACGGGGAGGCTGGCTCCTGCCGCTTCGACCTGCGGTGCTGGGCGGAAGCACCTCTAGTCTTCCAAGGTAGTTGAGTCTCTCTGAGCGGGTCGTCTTTGCGTTGGGATCTGGCCCAGGGGTGAGGATGCCGTTTTTGGTGACCTGTAATGTGGGAAGGAACAAAGGCCCGGGTCAGTCTGTGGTGGCTGTCATGGTGCTCAGGTTGCTTGCTCTAATGGTACCGCAGCTTCCCCAGGCCCTTGGGGTGACAAGCAGGACCGCTGCCCTTTACTGAGGCCGCTGTACACGAGGCACGGCGCTGGATGCTCTGCTCCAGCACCCCGTTTTGTCCTGATGGCCATTTGGCAAGGCAGGTGGGGGACAGCACCTACATTTTACATACGAGGAAACGCAAGTTCCCCGAATGTAAGTGACCTGCTCGCAGTGAGCGTCTACGTGTGGCAGGCTGGGGACACAGCTGTGTCTTCCCACCATACCAAGCCCCGTGTTCTGCCTGCAGGCGCATGGGGCCAACCGGCACAGGCTGGCTGTTGTCGCCTCAGCCGAGTGAATCTGCAGTGGCCCTCCTGTCACTCTCCATCCCACCCTCTGGGCACCCAGCACCACCTGCTCTTGTCTCCCTTGTTTATGGATTTGTTTAGAATTTGCTTCCACCATGAGAGGGCGGACCCACAGCATCAGTAGCAGCGCTGGTCTTGATTCCTGCTGTTGCTCAATGTCCATATCAAAGCCGGGCGGACACCTACGGCGCTCAACTCACAGTACCCCCGAGGGATGGCTCCCACTAATGGCGCTAGCCCCCAGAAGCTATCATCGCTAACCCGCACAGCGTCCCAGACGGTGAGCATTATCAGCTCCATTTGGAAGCGGCAGAGCTAAACGCACAGGCTCTGGCATCGAAGCGGTTTGAGCCCTGGGTCTAACTCCCAGTACCCGTGTGACCCTAGGCCACCACCTGACCCACCTGCCACAGGGGCTCTTTGGGTTGTAAAAGGGAGTCCTAACTCAGAGTTGTGAATTAAACAGTAGAGTCCTACTGTTGTGAATTAAACGAGATCGAATTAGGTGTTCAAAGAATTACAGCCATAGTTTTACAGAAGAGGAACTGGGGGCTCAGAGAGGTTCACTGACTTGCCCAAGGTGACGTAGGTGGGAAATGTATGGGCAAAGCAGTAAACGCCACGAGCATTTTCAGGTACGGACGGCCCCAGGACAGGGCTCGGGTGGCACCAGACGGGCTGCGAAACTGCCACCTGTCAGGGCGCCACAGGCTGCGGGCGTGCCGAGCACAGTGAGCTCCAAGCTGGGGCGCGGGGCTGCTTCCAAGGCCGTGTCTAGGGGACATCTCAAGAGCCTTCCCAGGGAAAGACATACCGACAAATAAGGAGAAGCCCTGCGGCAGGGGGAGGCGGCCCGAGGCAGGGAGGGGGCGGGAGCACGGGGGTCTCCACACTGTCTCCACCACCTTTAAGTCATTCGGCTCTGTGAGTAGAGCAGGACCAAATACCAGGCACAGCAATCATTTCGGCAGACTCACCTGCCTGGAACCCAGGTTCCTTGTCTGTAAATTGGGCATAATTCCTACCTCAGAAGCTATGTTGTGGCACACTGACCCCTCCACACAGTTCCTTCCTGAGAGGAAGGGACATAACCCCACGGGCCCTCCCTGGCTGCCTCATCCTGCGTGTTGCCACACGGTGCCCTGGAGGGCGTGCTGTGCGCTGGACAAGCCGTGGCTGGGGTTATGACCCCGAGTCATAGGGTCACCGTTGAAGGTGCCTATACCTGTAAAATCAGAATATGACCCCTTCTCCCCAGGGCTGCTTGAGAATTACCTGAGAAAATTTGCTTGGTATATAGCCTGCAACAGACCCGGTGCTCAAAGAATGTTAGTCATTTTCTTTTCTTTCTTTTGTTTTTTTGGAGAGAGTAAAGCTTTTATTCACTCTCCAAGAAAGGGGAGGGGTGTGGTGTGGAGAGATATACCAGCCAGAATGTTAGTCATTTTCGAGAGTCATGAATAGACAACTCTTTGTTCACCTCTTCCCTTCAAAGAACTCACCACAATTTGTAATGAATGGCTGTTTACTTATGTTGTCTCCTCCCAGCAGAATGTAAGGTTTTGAGAGCAGAGACTGGAGTTGTTCCAGCCTCTACTCAGGGCCTCGAGTAAACACGGGACTAAGAAAGGAAAGAACCTGGTCATACTTGGTAATGACCTGTAGAGGGAGCCCTCGCCACAGAACGGTGGTAATGAAGACCCGGGTCTACAGGCCAGTGAGAAAAGGCTTCCCTGGGCAGCCTGCTGCAGGCCGGGAAATCCGCGTGCTCTAGGGGACCACGGCAGAAACCGTC
The DNA here is from genome assembly GCF_021234165.1 of Pteronotus mesoamericanus. Taxonomy (NCBI): domain Eukaryota; kingdom Metazoa; phylum Chordata; class Mammalia; order Chiroptera; family Mormoopidae; genus Pteronotus; species Pteronotus mesoamericanus. The sequence goes on along the minus strand of NW_026555084.1, from coordinate 32,246,945 downwards.
TGTGCTTCTCTACCAAAACTTCCAGCCCAAGAGGTCCACAGGCCGGGGGAAGCTGATGGGAGCAAACTTCCTGAGGAGACACTTCCTTCTGTCAACTGGGAAAAGGCTGCCAGGATTCCCTTTTAGCCAAGGAGTAACCTCGCTTTGTTCTGATCCGGAGGCCCAGGGCTCCTGCTGCAGACCCTTGAACTTCAAAGAACGATTACTCACTGGTTCTTGTGTTTGAAGCCGCTGACATGAGCTTGGTACTGTTCTATGGAGTTCAGCACGATCTTACACGTCTTGCACGGGTAGCCCTTCCCGGCTGAAACACACATCAAAGCCAGGCTGATTAGTTACCTAGTAAGAGGGGACCTGGGGACTCCCGCTCCCCACAGTGCGTGTACTGGTCCTTCTGAGGACAGAGGGGTGGGTGCGGCCAGGAGGTTGGCCGGACGAGAGCGCCAGAGGCCTCCGTGCTCGGGGGCACGTGCTATGAGCCCATGTGCTCCCTGAGGACGGAACCTCTTCTCTCCCTCTGTGCCCCCAGCCCAGCGCCGAACCTGTCCGGAGCGGCTGTCTGTCGAGCAGGTACCAGACGGACAGAACACAGAGCCCGCATTCGGAGCGCCCGTCCTCCCCACCCAGACTGTGCTCAGCGGCCTCGTTCAGGACGCCCTGGCTGTGGGTGCTGGGCAGGCACCGCTCGCCTCGGGCCTGCGGCAACAGCAGCTAGTGAGTGTCTGCGGGGAAAACCAATCCGCTCTCCTACCCTGGGGCTCTCAGGCACCTTGTCTCACTGCCAGGCCTGCTCCAGTGACCAAGCGGCCTTCCTCCACGAGCCCTAGCGGAGAGGAACGGTCGGGAGCCAAGGTCTGGGGCTGGACTCCTGGTTCTGCCTTTATATGACCTTGGCTGAATCCCCTCTCCTTTCTGGCCCTCAGCTTTTCTCAGCTATAAGCCAAGTATAATGAAAAGCAGTGCTGTTATTCACCAAGTGCCCAGAATATGAGGTCTGTCCAGAAGGTATCCAGCCATGTAATATGAAAAATAGAGACATTTATTGAAGACACAAGAAATACTGTACAGAGGACAATGACGCCTCAGTCCCCTTCAAAGTAGGCACCTTGCACCTTGGGACCTTACATAGTTCTCCCAGTCGCCATCAGCTGCCCCATCGTATTTTCCTGAATCTCACTGACAGTCTGAAATGTTTTCCCTTTCAAAGGTGATTTCAATTTTGGAAAAAGCCAGAAGTTACAGGGCACCGGGTCTGGTGTGTAGCGGGGCTGAGTCACCTGGGTGATTTGATGTTTTGCCAAAATACTCTGCATGAGACGCCAGGCATGTGAGGGTACTTTGCCATGATGAAGCTGCCAGTCACCAGTTGCCCATGGCTGCGGCCTTCTGCTCCCCCCAATAGTTGCCGTGGAGGAATTTTTAAGCTTAGCACAAAATTTGATGCAGATTCCTTTCTCTATTCGCTCAGTCATTTTCAATGTGACAACCACACAGTGCACATGCTCACTCAATGGCATCTACCCCGCTGACTAGCACAGTGAAGTCGTCAGTGTTCACACATGCGCATTCCAGTCCGCTCTCCTTGGCTGCCAGGTTACATCGAAGTGGCGCAAACTGTTCTTGTCATATTAACAATGGCTGGACTTCTTCCAGACAGACCTCTGGGCCATGTGTGTACCTCACCATGATTGCAGGAACTCTTCTGGCTCTGACACCTATATTTTGGAATCATCTGCCGCCCTAATTCTCACAGCTCTGCAGTGAGGTCACCTAGACTCAGCCCCAGCCCTGCCAGTTCCCACCTACAGGGCCACAGGCTGGTTACCTAACCTCTCTGAGATTTGGTTTCCTCACTTGTAAAAGTGGGGCTTCTCATTCAGTTCCTCACCTATAAGATGAGGCTAATATCAGTATCAACCTCATTAGGTTATTGTGATGATTCAAATAGAAGCGTTTGGCACTTAGTAAATGTTCAACAAACGTACGCTTTTATCCCTGTTACTGCTTCACCCACGGCCTCCCCGAGTCGCGCCGGCAGAGAGGTGGAGTGCGTCTTTTGAGCAGCCCTGCATGGCAGCTGCGGCTTCTGAGGACGCAGACCAACTCCTCTCCTCCATAAGCGAGCCAGCGTCCCCGATGTTCCCAGGCCCGCGTGTTTCCCTTGTACCTTCACTTAAGGGGAAACTCCGTACAATCAGAACTCAGGTCCTTTTTATGCATTTAAGGCCAGAATTCATGGTTCAACACTAACATGCAAAAGCTGCGTAAGGGATTGGTAGAACCACCCTGCCTCCAAGGTCAGAAGTGGGATCTGGGGCTGGGGTTGGGTGACAGCCACCAATGGTTAAGAGCCACTCATGACCAGATTACAACAGCCCACTCTTATTATCTATAAAGCACAAGACTCCATGGCAGGGTTTTGGGTACTTGTGCCATTGGATTCTCCATTGGATTCTTACAACAACCCTGCAAGCCAGGTTGTCATCTCCATTTTTCAGAGCAGGAAACAGACCCCTGAAAAGTGAAAGAGGCGGGTGACGTGGGTCAGAGCTGGGACCCGCCCCCTGGCCATGAAGCCCCATTCTCCCCCAGCCCCACACACCTCTCTGAACTGTCCTATGACCCTTGTGAGGTGCAAGAGCTCACTCAGCACGCTCTCTGATGATCTGCAAGCTGGATTCAAACCGTCATTCGGGGAACTGCAGAACCCACTGGTGCTCTAAAAACACGAGATCTGTCCAGTACCTGCAGCACTCATCCATTTTCATCTGCTTTTCATTTGACATGTTTGATATTCTGGTCCACCCATGTGACTGTATGAAGTAGGAGTCTTTAGAGCTGATTTTTAAACATCTGGCTTATTTGGAAAAGCACCTATTATTTCCTTCTGTTTACTGCTGAGTCTTTTGAAAGACCTATTTACACTTGTTACTCCATTTCCTTGCCTTTCAATTACTTTGCAACCCATACCAGCGCGTGGCACACGCTCGCGCGCTCTCTCTCTCTCTCTCTCTCTCTCTCTCACACACACACACACACACACACACACACACAGGGAAATTCACGAATGTGCACATGCACATCCTTCCCAAGACCAGTGGTGGCGTCCTTGTATCTAAATTTACTGGACAAAACAGATGCTAACGAGGCCTCGTCATATCGGAGCTCTTTGACGGCACCCGCAGAGCCCAGCAGAACTGGTGCCCCCTCCCTTGTTCAACATCCGCATCCCTGGCTCTCAGCAGCGCACTCCTGACGTTCGTCTCCTGGTGACCCCTCCTCTGTCTCTTGCTACCTCCTGCCTGATGTCCACTGTTAATAGTGGGTTTCCAGGGGGTGCAGTCTTTTTCTTTTAATTTTTTCATTATCCTTTTACTATTGGTAAAATACAACAGAAAATTTACCTTCCAAACCATTTTAGTGTACAATTCAGTAATGTTAAAAGATAGGTCTGGCTAAGGAAACTTGGGTTTTCATCGTGTTTAAGAACATTCACATGGCTGGGCAACCAATCTCTAGAACTTTTTCATCTTGAAAAACTGAAAAGTTACACCAACTAAACAACTCCCCATCCCCCTAACCTCTGGCAACCAACCGCCATTCAACCTCCTGTTTCGATGAGCTGGATCACTCTAGGCATCTCACACCAGCGGAATCGTGCTAGATCTGCTGTTTGTGCTTATTTCCCTTAGCATAATGTCCTTAAGGCTCCTCCATGTTGCAGCCTATGACAACGTCCAGAGGGATCCGTCTCAGACTCTCAGCTCTTCCCTCTCTGAGCTCCTTAGCGTATCATATTCACTTCCCTGACTTCAATTACCACCTAGTAGGTTAGAACATATGGAACTATCGATATTTAACAGTTTCTTAAATTTTATTTTCAGAGTACATTTATTAAAGCTGGGGACAGTGAAACAAAAGAAGGTCTTGGGGCCCTGGCCGGTGTGGCTCAGTGGATTGAGCACCAGCCTGCGAACCAAAAGGTTGCTGGTTCGATTCCCAGTCACATTCTTGGGTTGTGTGCCAGGTCCCCAGTAGGGGGCGTGCGAGGCAACCACACACTGATGTTTCTCTCTTTCCCTCCCTTCCCCATCTCTAAGAATAAGTACGTAAAATCTGTAAAAATAAAAAAAAGTAGGAAGGGCCTAGTGTAGAAGAAGGAACTGGAAAGACCTAGGCGGGGGTGCTTCCGGCTCACTAAAAAGTCTGAGGAAAGTGGGCCTTGAGGACAGGTTCGAGGGTTAGCCTGGGATGAGCTGCTGCTGCCCACTGCTCCCTTGGTTGTAAGTCTCATGGGGCCCCTTAGAGCTTCGGGAGGAAAGGTAAGGACCCGTGCCTGGGGAAGACAGGGGTGGGCATGCTCCGGAGACAGCCCGGATATCTAACAGTTTCTGACCTGCCAAAGTGGCAATGTCTCTAACTTGGACTTCTCGTTTAAGGTTTCAATCTGCATATCGAACCGCCTTTTCAGCATCTGTCCTTGGATATCTCACCAGCATCTTCAACTCAAGCTGACAAAACCTGGTTAGCCACCTGATTGCTTAAGACTAAATCTGGGCACCATCCTTGCCTGTCCCCTTTCCTTCATCTCTCACACCCGATGGCCAAGGCCCGACAGTTCTACATCTGAGATAACCTCGCATCCACCTCGCTCTGCCTCCTCCGCTTGTTGCCTCGGCCCAGGCCCGTCTTCTCCAGCACGAGTCCCTGCAGCAGCCGCACTGCCGTCCTTCCCCGCCGCCCTCCGTCCCTACTGCAAACCATTCCCCACTTTGTCACCGGCGCTTAAATTGTCGGTGGCTTCCCACGGCTCTCAGGACAAAGGTCCACGTCCTTAACCCACACGCCACGAGTGGACGCTTGCTCGTCTCCCCAGCACCCTTTTGCCCCACGTTGCCTCCCGCCCTCTGCGAAGGCTTCCCTGAGGCCTGCTTCGCTGTGGCCGGTTGCTTCCACGGCAGCCCGCTCCTCTGCTCGGAGGCTCGTCACACTTGTCATTTGCTCAATGCATCTTCTCTGTAGACTCCAAGTTCCATGAGAACTTGGACAATACCTCTTGTCTATTACCATATATACAATTCCTGGCATATATTACGAAAGAGATCAGCAAATACTTTTTGACTACGTATGAATGTTATAAGACCTGAAGTCTGTCCTGAGCTCAGGGGCTGAAGAAAGCTAGAGACCAGCACGGGGCCGAAATAGCAGACCTGCTGTGGGGGCGGCCAGGCCGCAGTGACGGGGTGAGGCAGAGGAGGGCGGCCCGGGGGGACGCCGAGCGCTTTGGAAGCTGGAAGGACCTGGCTGCCAGAATGGGATGCAGCTTTTAGTTTTAGTTCTTCAGTTACCATGAGAAAAATGTGAGCCTGGAGTATAAAGTGAACTCCAAGTCTTGTTTATTCTGCTTGGTAGATGCCACCTCTAGCCTGGGTGGCGGAGATCTAGATCCTCTCTGGGTCACCCCACATTGGGCCCAAACTGTCATGAGACACTTGCCAGGAGCTCCACGGAAACTATTCTCTGGACCCAACACAGACCTTGACCTCTTTCAGTGCTGCCTCTGCTGCTGCCTAGTGCAGGGCCCAGGACAAATCACTTCATCTTTCTTTCTTTAAAAAAAAAAATTACTGACTCATTTTAGAAAGAGAGCAGGGTGGGGGAGAGAAATGTTGATTGGTTTTTCCATGTATTTACGCATTCATTGGTTGATTCTTGTAGGTGCTCTGACCGCGTATCAAACCCGCAACGTTGGCGTATCTAGATGCGGCTCTAACCAACTGAGCTACCCGGCCAGTGCCCCTTCATCTTCCTGACCCTGATGTCCTCATTTTTAAGATGAGGGTAATAAAACTTGCACAAAAAAGTTGTTGTGAGGATTAAATCAGGTAATCACGGTGAGGACATCCAGGCTAAGGCCTGGACAACAGTAGCCTTTGATCGGTAAATGCAGGACAACTGAGGGAATGGGCGAAGGAGAGAACAAGCTGCGACGGATCTGAAGCCAGCAGGGAAAGGCAAGCTGCTAACAAATCGAAGTCGGCTGCTAAGGCAGAGCCCCGTCAGCGAAGTCACTGCTTGCGCGCCTCAGGTCCATGCCCACCTCTGAGAGCCGGCGGCCAGCGGGGCTCGGTGCCTCTGCTCCCATCCTGCACCGGAAAAGCCTTCTGCCAAGTGCGCTCTGAGCCAGAGGCAGGAGTTTTGGAGCCGGACAGTGGGAGACCCACCCTGATGTTGTCACTGGTCAACCTCAGGTCATGTCAGCTCTATGTCCTTGAGCAAATCACTCTGAGTCTCATCTTTTTTATTTGTGAAGTGGGAAAACCATGCCTATATATAGGAATGCTGTGGGATTAAATTATAATGTATATGTTAATATCAAAGGGGCATGTGAGGCTCCTACTCCTCTGCCGAGGTTTTCATGGAAGATTTTGGCCGCCCTTTAAAGCAAATGCCCTAAGCAAGGAAAAAACCAACCAACCAACCAAGGCTACAGTTCTAAGATTACACGTGGAATTTAGACAAATGGAGGAGGGTGGGCACAGAAAGGAGGCTCTGGCCTGAGATAAGAGAACAGAATGGGCGCAAGGTAAGATACACAGCGCCTGAGTCCGGCCAGCAGACAAGGGATGCGGAGGAACGGCCAGGGCAGGGCCGAGGAAAGGAGGGCCAGGAACCGGAGCAGAGAAGGGTCAGCTGCAAGAGACCCCTGGGCCATGCCACTGGGGTGCTATGCCGTTCCTATCAGTCACAGGCCAAAACAGGGGGCTGTCGTGAAGCAGGGTTCTGAGGAACTCGGCCCTGAGGTTCACATGAGACTGCCCCTGTTAGGCGGAAGGCACTGCCCGTGTGGGGAACGGCAAGCCAATACCAGCCGCCCCTTTCCAGTTTTGGAGAGGTTTGTGCAGTGGGCCCTCAGTGGCACTGGGGGCGCAGCTCTGCTCCAGA